>NC_035107.1:208762952-209367776 GCF_002204515.2 Aedes aegypti
CCGCAAGTGTTTCACGTCATATTCACTTTATAATTAAGGGATTCAGAATTGATTCATTTCAATTTCAAGTGATTCAGTGTGCTCCATATCCTAGTGATTCTTATCTGATTCACTCATATTCGACTGTTTTAGGTTTGATTCATTGATGTTCAAATGATTTCAAGTGATTCACTTCATTTTCAAAAGTTTCAAGTTTGATTCACTTTATGTACAAGTGATTCAGGTCTGATTGATTTCATATTCAAGAGATTTGGGATTTATTTCCAGTGATTTATGTTTGATTCGCTTCATATCCAAGTGATTCATGTCGGATTCGCTCCATGTTCAAGTGATTCAGGTTTGATTCGCTTTATATTCAAGTGCTGCAGATCTGAAGCACTTCATATTCACCTATTTCAAGTACGAATTACTTGATATTCAAGTAGTTCAGGTTTGATTCATCTAGAATTTTTCACTTTTACAGGTATGACTTGAAGTTCAAGCAGGCTGATTCACTTCATTTTCAAGTGATTCATGCTTGAATCACTTTATGTACGTTTTTCAGATTTGTTTAGTTCAATATCCAAGTGATTGATGTTTGATTTTTGAAGTAAATTTAAGGCATTCAGGTATCATTCACTTTATATTCAAGTGTTTCAGATTTGACTAGCTCCATATCCAAGAGACTCATGTCCAATTCACTTCATATTCAAGTGTTTCAGGTGAGAATCACTTCATGTGCTTCATGTCTGATTCACTTCATGGTCAAGTGTTTAATGTAATATTCACTTCATACACAAGTAATTCAGGACCGATTACATTCTTGTTCAATTTATCCAGATATGGTTCGCTTTATATTCAAATGATTCATATCATGTGACACTTCATTTTTGAATGCTCTTATGAATCACAAGCTAGAACTAGTTTGAAATGCTCAATTTTACATGCTCACTTGCGCCACTTAGCGGAAAAATCGTGAACTAAACTGTATCCTTTCCGGATGTCTTTGATCCCCTGAACAACTTTGATGAAGATCGCTTCTTTGCAAGTCGTAAGGATCTCGAGATATAGCAATGTGAAATTACCTGTTTTGAGGTGATGCTAAACTTTTCAGGGTGATTCAATATTCAGCTGAGTGTTGCAATACTTATTTCAGTGAGTCCATATTTCTGACGGGTAGTGTACACGCTTAAACACGGGGCCTTCCTTATCCGAGTGGAGCAAAGCCATACTGAAGGTGTCTGGGTTCGATTCCCGGTCGGTCCAGGATCTTTTCGTAATGGGAATTTCCATGACTTCCCTGGGCATAGAGTATCATCGTACCTGCCACACGATAAACGAATGCGAAAATGGCAACTTTGGCAAAGAAAGTTCTCCGTTAATAACTATGGGTGCACTTCCGTAAGAACACTAAGCTGAGAAGCAGGCTCTGTCCCAGTGAGGACGTTAAGAAGAAGAACGCTTGAACAAAGTTACACAAAATTAAGTACGATTTGTACAAAATCCAGCGCTTATGGACCAACACATAAGGTGTGTATTTTTAACACATGTTGAAAAACCTGCTCCTGGAATGATTTTTTCCTAAGCAGAAATCAGCACAAAATCGTTTCTTCAGAATGTGTTAAAATAACACACATTGTATGTTAGTGCACAAGAGTCCAATTTTGTTGAACTTTATTTTGAACAGTAGGTACATACATTTTAGAGACTTGCATTGAAATAGGGGCGAAGTCTAAAAAGGACCTGCTGTCAGCCCTGGAAATAGTCAATATTGTTATAAAAGTAATCAACTTAAAATTCAGTATTATTTTCTTTAATGAGACTGGCACATCTTGCCCCACTCATCCCTACATTGCCTTTCCCAGCAGCAGCGCCACACTCGGGCTCGCACTCAGGCGAGAACACTTCTCCACGGTTGACTTGCGTTGCGGCTGCGAGCAAGGTGGAGTTTTCACATTGGCCCCCTTTTTTCGACCAACTTGCGGTATGCACTTGGGATACAGTATGTAGTAGGCTATCTTTCTGCGGCATTTTCCGTTTGGTTTTTGGTTTACGGACTCTAAGCATCATCGCCACCTGTGGTGTATGTGTGTGCGACTTCATTCACTGCCGCCGCGCCGGTGGAGGTCAAACTGAGCGAAGTTATGTGTGCTATGCTGGGTAGTTGATTCTTCGTGGTTTTTGATATGAACACTGAAGTAGAATCAGCTTGGGAGTGTTGAGAGAAATTCAAAATGTAGATAAGTTTATTAAAACGAATTCAAACTGTTGGTGTTTGCAGATTATGCAACGCCAATAGGTAGGTATTTTAAATCAGTTGAAAATGCTGAACCCTCAGAGCAGATATATCTAATGCGATTCTTAAAATCTTGCAAGATTTAATTACTTACTGCTACATGTGTTCCATTCACATACAAATCAGCGTCTCACCTGAAAAAAAAGAAAGCGGTAAATTAGTATCCCATACATTATTAATGTTTTATGAAAATATGTACGTGACAAATGATGACGGAAAATACTGAAAAGTCCCACAGCTAATCCGAAATCTGTTCAATTCAAATCAATTAACCCAACAAAAATCTACAACAAAAGTACGATACCGACGCCCGCTCAGAGGTGATCTCGATCGACTGAACTGGTCGCTAACGCATATATACAGCATATCGAGTTGGCATTCTCTAAAGATAATACGCTTCAACTCTTGCTCTTCCAGCCATAGAAAAGCAATCGGCAGTGTTTGATTAAAGTCTACACTTCGTGCAAATGTGCCCCAAGTTTGTTCTACGTGGTTTGTAAAATAAATTAAAATTATAATAGAAATAGTGCAAGATGTTTTAAGGAGACAATTCAAATTTTCACCCCTCAAGTTATCGAATATACTCATTCCCGCCTGCTCCGTATACAGAAGCGATAGTCACTTCGAATTCCGTACGTCAACTTGCGCGCTTGCGTGACCTTAAACTATAGATAAACGACGATAAAAATCGACCTCAATGCTCTATTCCCCATTGCCTTACTGTGAACACAAACACAGTTTTCCCATTTTGATTATTTGGCGATAAAGCTACCCCATAGATAATACGAGCACTTTAATTGCAAGTTAGCTTACACCACCCAATGAATGCAACCAACAACGGTAGGACGTGGGACCGAAGTAATCAATCAAAATGATAACACCTATTCTGACTGTATCCAATGGGAACTTCATCGAACCCGGCGGCGACAAGTCGATCGATTCGCGATGCACACAAGCACACGCACACCGAATATCTTCGGTACGCACATCAGCTGTAGATTGTTACATGGCTGTTTATTCATCGTAGTGTTTCTCAAAGTCTGTTTAGTTTTCCATGTGTATACACATTTAAATTTTGTATCGCCCTCAGCAAAACGGGTTTCCGTGAATGGTGTCAGGTCAGTAGGCCGAAGTTTGTTTGGTGATGCACGTCGTTAGGCATACGGACGTTAGGCATAAGTACGATAAGCATAGATACAATACACATGATGGACATTTGGCATAATGGACGTTAAACATAATGGACGAGAATCATAATTTTCAAAATGAAAAATGAAGTCATTTCAGCGATTGGCTTATTTGATTCTTGTAAAGGACTTCAAAAAGTTTTCTTTGCAGAGTGGTTGCCATACAGCCTCCATTGTCAAATGTAACAAATATGCAGTTATGGGCAGTTATTGCTTCCATAGGAGATTTTCCCAGCTTTACATTGAAGGCTGTTCTTCATAGTTACCCGTTTGAGAATATTATTGATGTTAGAAATGCTGATGTTTCGAAGCATATGTATTTTTTTTATTAGACCTATAAGCTGTTTTTTTGATTCATACCATTTCAGTAAATAATGCCATTACTGTTGATATTTTTTTTAAATTATAGGCAGTTCTTCGTAGTTTTACGATCCATTAAATTATAGGCTGTTCTTGGTAGTTTTACGATCAATTTTTAATGGAAGTAAAAGCCGCTTGATCAACTTCGATGTTTTCCTTTTTACTTAGTTTGCTCTTCTTTCGAGTCATAATGTTTCAATAGCTATTGACATCGTAGCTGTGCATATTTCCATCAGCAATTCTCCTTCTAACTAGTCTTTGAATTATACAGTAGAGTACACAATGAAGGTGACGAACCAGCCTGAAAGACTCGCTAATAAAGATAATAATGATACAGTAGATTTATTGGGATCCCGACAAATTCTAAGACATATGTGTCCAACATTTTGGCACCTATTCGACAAGCAGCTAGTACATTCGCAAAATTAATCTGACACCAGCAAATGTTACTTGAAAAAATTACAAAACGATAATTTGTCAATGAGCGCCAAATATTAACCGATCAAAAACTTGTCGGATGCCATACACAAGTTATTTTATGCCAAACGCCCATTATGCCTAATTTATTTAATGCCTAACGTATGTTATGCCTAATGTCTTTATGCCTAACGTCCTTATGCCTGACGTCTCTATGCCTAATGGGGTATACTCGTTTGTTAGGCCAAATGGGTTATTAAGCCGAATGGGTCATTGTACAAACTCTCAAAACTTAACAGGAATCATAAGTTTTTCCTTCTTTTATTATACGGTATTCTTTGTTCGATTTTAACTCATTCGGCCTAATCAAACGTTCGGCCTAACGTACTTCGGCCCAACGTACTTTGGCTTAATGAACCAGCATCACCGTGAGTCTAATGCAGCGGGGTGACATCAAGGGAGGTACTGGCGGCTCTATACCCTGCTACCCCAACGGAAGCTCTTTACGGCTGCTATCCCAACGTGTCGCTGGTCCTAAAAAGTAAACAATCATACAAAATTACGACCAAACAATGGTGCAAGCGTAATCAATTTCCTCGAAAACATCCATTTTGGGAATTCAGCAGAATTTACTGATTAAATTGCCAACAGCGCACTGCAGTAGCAATGCCGATCTCAGCTGATGATGCTATAAACAAAATTGATTTTTTGCTTACATATCGGTTAATATTCAGTTACTGATCGCTCGGCTGTACGCATCTCGGTAAAAGAATGAAAATTAGCCGAGCTCAACTAAGTATGCAATAATGAAAACAAACTTCAAGAATACGTTACAAATAGTCAATAGATGGTCATAGATTAGTTTTTTGGCGTACCTACTAGCCATGAGAAGCATCTAAAGGGGCGGTCAAAGTCACCCCCTAGGCCCAATGTCACCCGGCACGGCGGTATCTACTTTACCGAAATGGCGTCAAATTAGAATGTCCATACGGGACATCCCGAAACATAAAATCGCATGATCTGAGAAATTTCGGGATTTCCCGTTTCCCGGGATTTATGATCCAACGTCCCGGGAATCCCTGGATTCCCGAAATAAATGTAAAAGTTGATAAAGACCTAAACTTCAGTCGATATTTCAGTTATTTATCAGAGATTCAGGAATCTCGAGTACAAACTGACAAAATCAAATCTGATAAGATTTTTTTCGAAAGCTTTTGATAAAACTCATCATGAATTAACCCGGAAGTCGTCAAAAATGGTAAAAATTTCAGCAGAAATTCTCTTGATGGCAATCTAAACAAAATTTCTCCAGGATTCCTCTAACGGTACCAAAAATCTTAGCTTGTAGAGCAACTCCTGCAGAAAATAGTTGTGCGCTTGAGCTTGATTGGCCGCCCGTGGTTGCTACTCCAGTATCGCCAGATCAGCTGCACTTGCACAAGGAATCAACCGGATGACTGCTTGGGATTAACAGACACCCTCAATGTATAAGTGCTGGTGATTTTCTATTTTTAGGCAACATTGGCGCCTGCCACATCAGAATGCAGACCAATGAGGAGAAGCGGAAGGAGTTGATGATGCATTCAACTGGCCCCCACGGTTGACCGTATATACCACTGCGTCTACACCAGTTCATGCGGGAATGATGAAGGGGTGGTAATTTTTATGGCAGAGAGGCTTGCTGGTTTGGTTAGCAGACTGCCTTTGTAAGGAAAGGCATGCTATAATGATGAAAGAATGGAAACGTAGGAAAACGGTTTATTTCTGTCCGTCTCGGGTTCTAACAAATGCTATGAACTGTGATAGATTAACTGTGATATATTAAGAGTGGTAGATAGAAGCAAGTGAAAGATACAACTACAAAGTACGAGGAAAGGGACGGGCCAGGGATTGAACCGTAGAGCAACTCCTAAACAAATTAGTTGTTGATAAAAAAGTATGTGGAAACTGATGCGACCGAGATTCGGTAAACATTTAAAAGTTTTACAGAGATTCAGCAAATATTCACTGAGGGACGACTGACCCTCGGATTGAAGTCCCCCTCATCAAACAACAACAACAACTGAGATATCAGCTGTTGGATTTTTGGCAATCCGTTTACTAAGATTGAGTTTCAATTTCAAGCGTATGGTGTTCTATTCTTAATTAGTTTTGAAGAGCGTTGTACTGTTTTGAAGAGTTAGTGTAGTGTTTCACTTAACACTTGTTGTAGTGTTTCGTCTGTTGTGAATCATTTCACGTAAAGCATAAAAGCGTTAATGGCGAATAGATCTCTCAGATTTTATATAAGTAATCTTAATGATCGGAATAATCTGAGAGAAGTTAAGAAATGTTTTGGCAAAACACAGTAAAAGTATCTGAGTGTGAAGTGTACAGCAAAACTCCGTTACAGGTTCTGTAGAAACATATCAAACTAACTACTAACTACTGCAAAAATTGCGTTAAAATCGCCCAGGAAGTTTCAAGAAATTATTTGAGGAAGTTTGTGTAGAAAATCCTATGTGAAGTTTTTAAAAAAATATAAAATAAACTCCGATAGGAACTGTGCTAAAAGCTGATGTTGAAATTCCAACTTGAGTGCTTTCAGAAATTCAATGAGGGATTGCTCTACTATAATTCGATTATAGAGTTCACCAGGACTTACTCCATGATACATCCACTATTTATACCATGAAAACTGACTTAGTTTTAAATTTATGATAAAGCAGAGAAGCAGGAAAGACTTTTGGTTGCAAAGACATAACCAGACACTAGAGATGGACAAAAAGAATCGTAGCCGTTCACAAGATCCGGATCATTTAAAAGAACGAGTGATCCGTGGTTTTTTTTTTTGCGAGAGTCGGTTCATTTGATCAGCATGGATCAGACAAAAATTGATCATGAAAAAGAACGAATCGATTATTTTTCCTATTCCCTTCGTTCGCTTCTCGGGTTCATTATAACGCTTGTCATGGGCCTTGTTTTGCGCGCCACGCCACACAGGCAAGCACAGCTTTCTGCTGCTCAATACTCTCACCGCTCTCAGCATAGACCGACACATTTGCTCCGCCCACTTGTATACAAGCAAATGATAGATAAAGAGAAAAAGTGCTCACTGGAATAGGCCAGGAAAAGTGGATGAACTTGTCATTCATTTCCCTGTCAATTTTACTACAAAATCTACTTTATCTCTGCTATAAATTCACTCTAGGTGAACCACTTCCCCTGGCCAACGGAAAAGCACTTTTTGCTATTTCCTTGTGGTTCAAGTAGGGGAAATCGGCCGAGTATATCATGAGTTTCTGGGGAAGAAGGTAGAATGAGAATGAGAGAGAGTGAAAGATACTAAAGGAACGACGCATGTCGCGCAACAGGGAGATATCCACTATTTTTCCGTTTGCTCGGATCAGTTCGCTTTATCTTTGCGAGCCGCTGTACCACTGAACCGTTCAGAAGATCCGGTTCACTAAAATGATTCGGATCGGATCCGTTCACTAAAATGAGCCGTTTTGCCCATCTCTACCAGACACATATTTTACAGAGATTTTGAAGAAACCACCTGACATCCCTGCCATTTTATATGAGATGGTTCTGCCAATTATTACCGATTAGGATACTGAGTCCAATAATCCCATTTTCAGATTTCTTAGGATTTTGCCAGAAACCAGCAAAAAACCTGACATGGAATTTGTTAACAATCTCCCATAGAATAAAACAAATATTCAAACAGAAATTCTTTAGAGATTCATTGGGATGAATGAGAGAAAATTTACGCATTTTTGTTGGCATAGCTTATTGACAATATAGGCTGAATTAGGTGCAGATTTTTGCGAATTATAAAAACATTCCATGGACTCTCACAGAAGTAACTTCGGCCCCTAACGGCCTGTCTGTGGATCATTTGACTTCGGTGAATCGCGGAATAGCAACCATAGATTTGTGAAGTCAGTCTTAGCTAAGGGTATGTCTGTGGACCATCGATTGTGAATCACTGAGCTAAGAAATCTTTACAAATCATAAACTTATTCACAACCATAAATTGTAAAAGACAGCATATTACCGCACAGCACGTTCTACACACACTATTCTCTGTGCCGGGATGGTGTCCACTAAGCTCTTTATATTCCGGTAGATCCGCAAATATTTAACAGCAGTCGGCAAATTTTGGGCAATAGCGACTACGTTAACATGAAATGCAAATTTGTCAAGAGTCAGTTCTCATCGCTTCATTGATCAATTCACATATCTAATGAATATGTGAAATGTTTTACTGACATTTCTGATCTATCTTTATCAACTAATCCATCGTCTTACGTAAATAGACTCGTACCGCTAAATGATTTGGCACTGTGCTTTTCTAAGTAACATACAATACAGCTTTCACATAAAAAATCAAGAGTCGTATAGTTAGTTAGTTTTTCTGGCAAGCTGAAACTATAGACAAAAATGTTGGAACGAGAGAGCGCTACCTATCCCAGTTGATTATAAAGTTTGAGAAACGCCGATTTACCAGCATACCAGCACAAACTAATTGTAATTTGAAAACAATTAGCCTTTGATGACCCTGGTGGCACCCGTGACTTTCCCCCCACCCACCCCAAGCCCTCCTCGTCGTCTATAGGAATTGTATTGTGCGAACCCTTCATGAATGTGACTTTGACTACTTAATGCACACCAATACCACCAATAACCGGAACATACGCGTCCACTGGAGGGCGTTAATTAATTAGAATCATTAGCATCCGAACTGTGCAACTCGAGCAGGGAGATGATATGCGCTAACTAAAATGAGAAGCCTTGTTTTGATTCGTGGACCATTAACATACGGGAAAAATCCCGGCAAATGCAATGAAAACAGTAAATATTTTCGTTCGTTTTTGACAACAGCTAGTAGAACAGTTTTGTAAATGGTGTGGTGCACATCAGGGTGGTTCAAAATACAAAGAAAAAGTTTGAAAATCCTATCCCCACAACTGTACAATCCTTATGATGAAAATAGAGTTTTCAACAATTTCTGTATTATCTATTCAGTAACTTTTAGCACATGACAGTTAATGAATCTGATCATGTTTTCTTGTATGGAGCTTACCAGGCTCCAGAAGACTCAATCAAACAACAAGATCAGAACATTTTCAACAATTTCTTTGTTAATTTAATTTCTATACTCTAACTCTTAACACATGACAATCACCAAATCTGATCATGCTATCGTTATTGGAGCATACCAGGCTTTAGAAGAATCCAACAAGCAACAAAATCAGAAAAGTGTCAATTTCTTTATCAATTTAATATTTTATGGTCTTAAAATAAGCATTTGCTCAATATGTCCATTATGCCCCTAATTCCCCCACTTCAATATGAATCTAGATTTTTTCTTTTGATCATAAAGATAGTAAAAATGATATGGGTTATTGAACGTCCGAACATTTTTGAAATTTGACTCGCCCTAGTATAACATGACAGCAGAAGTGTTACGTAACCCGCTATGGAATCGGACGACGACGGCGAGCCGATGCAAGGATAAGAGATGGAGTGAAAAATTTAAAAATAAGTAAAAAATACAAAACACAGCCACTCCTTACACAATTGCGGATCGAATTTCGATGTCGTCGTGTTCGTTGACGACGTTTCTAGCCTAAAAATAGCGGCACAATAAAACGGCGAAAGCTTCAGACATGCGTTAAAAATAGTGCCTTTCGGCGTCTAGCCCTGCATTGCGCTACGGAGAGCTACGAGAACGGCGACTATTCGATGGGTTATTGTTGTTTTGAAAACATCAACGTGCACCGGCTGTGAATTGTCACTATATGCTTTTAACGCTTGGTATGGGAGAAGAAACTCGAATTGATCAACCTAACGGTGAAGCGATTTAAATGTATAGACGTTCCACAGACGAAATTCGAAGACAATAATTTCTGAAACGAATGACTCCCAGAGGTAGCAAATCATCAATTGGAGTTGACCAGTCGTGAATTTCAGTGAACTCTATCGTTGGTACGATTAGACATCACCTTGCAATACAATCAACTTCCGCATGACAAGAAAAAAACGAACAATTCGTTGTACCCTATCCGCTTACCGTCCAGCCGACCAGCACCGTTACCTCTTTTTTCATTTTTGTCTTTAATTGCCGAAAAGAAATGTACGACAAGAAGCCTTGAACAATAGTTTTTCTCAACTCAAATTACACCCTCACCGCAGGCAGCGTTCGCCACTGACCGTTCATAGTTGGGTGGGATCATTCGGTTTGGGAATGCCATTACCTCTGCCTTATCTATCCAGTCCAACGCTGAATTGAAATGCTCAAATCGATTGACCCGATTTATTTTAGTTAATTCGTTATTGATGTTAGATATGCAAATCCTGTGTAACAAAAGTACAACGATTTTAGAATAAGACAACGATTTTTTGTTTCTAAAACGAGTCAAAACTTGCTTCAAGCACAGAAAACTAGCAGAGTTTGTAGCAGTAAATGTCGTGCAAAGAACTATAACATCCTTGCTTCAAAATAATTGTCAAACTTAGGGAGAACACCCTGAACATGAATTTAATAAATGATTTATTCAATCGTCTTATTGCAGCCTGGGTCTATAAAGATCGTTGTTGACACACATCAGTAGCGTAGCTAGGGGATTCCAGGTAGGTGCGATCAGCACCGGGTTTTTAACAAAATAAAATGTGTACAAATAGGAAAAATCATATTTGGAGGGGCTCCTGGAGTTCAATTCCAATTGTCCCTAATTACAGGTTCCCTCTGGAACATCCGGTGGTCTCAAATATGGCCACAATATTTAAATATACACATTGAGTCAACAGTTGCCCTATTTACGACAAGACATGAAGAACAAACTGTCGCATGATATGTTTTGGTGTAAAAATCGAAATGTCCCCAATGATAGGTTCCTTAGGGAACTATAAGAGGTCCCCAAAGTGGCCATTCTAGTTAAATATCCGTCTAAAGTTGACCTATTCATGACTAGACATGAAGAATGAGCCGTCGCACGATGAGTATTGGAGCTCAATTCCAATTGTCCCCAATCATAGGTTCCCTAGGGGACACCCGGTGGTCCCAAAAGTGGCCAATTCAATTAAATTCCCATTTTGAGTCTACAGTTACTTTATTTACGACAAGGCATGAATAAAGAGCCGTCGCATGATATGTTTTGGTGTAAAAACAGAAATGTCCCCAATGACAGGTTCCTTCGGGAAATTCCGATGGTTCCAAAAGTGGCCACTGTAGTCAATTATCCATTTTAGGTCTACAATAGCCCTATTTAGCACGATACATGAAAAATGAACCGTCGCACGATATGTATTGGAGTTCAATTTCAATTGTCCTTAATAACAGGTTCCCTCGGGGACAACCGGTGGTCCCGGGAGTAGTCACTGTAGTCAACTATCCATTTAGAGTCTACAGTTGCCCTATTTACGACAAGATTTGAAGAATGAGCCGTCGCATGATATGCTTTGGTGTTAAAATCGAAATGTCCCCTATGCAAGGTTCCCCCGGGGCACGTGGCGGCGCCATGAGTGGCCAAATCTGTACAAGACTCATTTTCAATTTATAATAGGGTATTTTATGATAAGCTAGGGAGAAAACAATATTGCGCGACATATTTTGAGTGAATAAATTGTTTGATCCCAATTCGGATCCACTACCGGCACCGATTCCGGGTAAATGGCCATATCTTGGTTGTTTCTGGACCGATCTTAATACTTGGCGCACCAATCGCTTCAGAATTTGATCTTCTATCTTCATGTGTAGTAAAATTTTGATTTTTTAGCCGAGACCTTTGCTAAAAACACGTCATAATTTTACTGCATAAGACATGCTTCCGGAAATCCGGATTATTACCGGTATCCGGTGGTCTTAGTTCATCTCCATGGATGCACCTAAAAACTAGATCAGTTGACCCGTCCATTACTTCTTGAAGAATTGAAATCGGTCAATTTTTGTCAAAGTTACAGCATTTCAAAGTTGGCCCAATTTTTGCCTGTCCCTGTGTGTTTGTTATTTTGACAACCCCCTATATATCAAATATTCCATCATTTGCGATACTTTAAAAATGGGGAGGGTACAAAAAAGGGCGGAGAGCTTCCTGCAAATCTTATTACAACTCTTCATATTGTATTTAAAGTTGAAAACATTATATGGCACGTGAATTCCGCTGTCCTGAATACCGTTTTGCCTCATATTCCGAACACTTAAGGACAACAGTGACTTCAAATGCATCTGGTTCATATTCGTGAAAATTTTATTTTGTTCACAAAGTCTAACTGTTAGTTGTTGGGTGTCACGATAAAATTGTTTATTTAAACTTGTTTAATATTGTTTTAACGTAAAAGTATGGAACAACATTTTGTTTCAAATTCCGAACACTGTGTTCATTCTGTCTCATATTCCGAACACCTTGACTCAAATTCCGAACAACACGAATGAATCATATTGAAATAAATAATTTCGCAAATAAATGTATCTGAGCTTGTTCTACTGGTCTCAAACTTGAACATTTTCACTACTCCCGCGGTATAAAATATATTGGAGACGTTAAAATTGAATTGCAATCGATTGCGTTCAAGTATATTTTAAAAATGACCTGGGGCAGACACGAACATTCTTAAAACGCCATTATTTTTGTTTATTTTTATACTTTAAATTTACTATCTATTTTCAAACAAAAACCATCGCAAAATTGACTTTTCATATAATTTTAACCAATTAATTCACTACATCACTAGTTATATTTCGATGCTGTTTTTTTTTCGTAATAAAATAGTTGTTCATAAAATGGATATCGTTTTTGACGAAAGAGTATATGCTATATAAAATAAAGCAAATTCGAAGGATCTGTTCTATGAATTGAGTAGGCTTATATCACACCATAGCATGAAATGCGCGAATTCATGAAGGTAATATGATTTGAAAAAGTGAAATTGTGGCAACCGGAGTGAAATCAATATGGCGGAACCATAATTGATAGATTGTCATCGACAAATCCTATTTTGTCATCATAAATACACAAATAAGGGCACATTGTTATGATACGGAATTTGTGGATGTAAAATTGCCATGACAAATGCTAATTGAAGATGATGCAGGTTTTTTCGCTGTTCATGGTAACCAAGCAGCATTCAACAAAGTTTGCAGTTTGGGTATGCTACTATGAAGAATATACGCAGAAACAATGAAAATGAACATTAGTTTGACGTTTTTTTCGTCAGGAACAAGTGTTCGCAATGCATCTGAAGAGCCCAAATACTGATTAATTAGGTATACATAAGGTAAGTTGTCAAGATTGAAGTGCAAGTCAATCAGTTTACAAGAAGCTTTTGTGACAACAAGGTGTATTATATCAATCTTTTATCGTCACAAACAAGTATCATTCAGCCACCATATGCAGTCTAAATGAGGTATTATATGCTGCAATAAAGCTGGTTTGGTAGCCCCCAAATTTTAACTTTATAGTTTGTCTCTAAAAGGTTTTGAAAACAACTAAGAGCTGACTTACAAAATACCATCTTCTAGCAACTTTAAATGTCGCCTCTGGCTATCATAGCATTCACGCAACTGTCATAAAACATTAATAAATCCACACGAATGCCAAATTGCTGTGGAATTGTTACTTGGGAAGAAATAAATCAACAAATTTACTGGTACAAAATAATATAGGGTCGATGTACCATGTACATGTTGAATTTTGAAGCCGCACAGCTAAGAACAAATCTTGATTACTTTTTCAAATCTACGTAAGTAACTTTCATATGGTTTTGAGAAAGTTAATTAAGAAGAATGACAACCTGTCTTCTAAAACTGTTTTAAAATGAATCTCCTTTTTAAAACTTTTTACCGTGTACATCGCTTAAATTTTCGTGTAATCAACTCGCGTTAAAACACTAGGTAGTTCCTATCGTTACGCACAAAAATTGTATGATAAAATGATAAGCCGTTTCATTCAGTTACTTACGACGGTTTTGTACCAGTGTAAAATCGACTCAAGTAGTGTTTTGTTTTAATTCGTGATTAAGTCACTTTGTCTCCCATACAACAGAGCGGCGAAAGTAGCGGTTAGGTTGCAAAAGTTGAAAATCTTACTTTCGTCGTTTTGTAAACCCGGAAATTAAGCGTTCTGAAAGTGAAAAATCGAGTTGGTTTAGAGCAGAAGATGTAGAATTTCGTCTGCGAAACACGTAGGATTGATAAACTAAGTTTGTTAACTTTTCTGACTTGAGTCTGTTTGAATAAGTCTTCGAGAAATATTCGCATAAAATCGAAAAATAAACCCGGATGCATTTACGTCATCTGAAAGCAAATTTTTGTATTTATTGTTGCTTGTGCTGCTATAAGAACGCAAATACAAATCAAAACCGTATTTTTACAAAACTTTTACATTTTTTCTTTAAAGTGTGGATCAAAAGCTTTCGTCTGATATAAAAAAAATAGTTTAATTAATTATTTTGTTTTATGACAAATATTTTATCTTAATAGTGCTACTATAGGAACAAAAAACTATATTTCGATCATTTTTTTAACAAGATCGATTTGTGTATCAATGGCCTGTAAGTAGGGTGTCTACTCGTTTACTAAAATGAAATTCCCTGATATTTCCAGATTTTTTCCAGGCCTTAAGAAATAATTCCAGGCTCAAGAATACAATATGCATTTTTCGAAGGAGAACCACAGAAAACACCTCAGAGATTTCATTAGAAATTCCTGCAAAGATTCTCCAACAAAGTCTTAAGGCCTCCAGACTTTTATGCAATGCTTAGATAAATAGTTCCTGAGCTTCATAAAAAATATATTTTGCAACGATTTATAGCAAAACGGCCATAAAAAGCCACTAGTGCGACTATAGGGGACTGTCTACTAATGGAGCACTGACCCTACACGAAATACGAATAATTTTATAAAGAAAATTCCACCAAATTGGCTTTATTTTCACATATTTTAGAATTTCCCGGGATCCCGGGATTTCCCGGGAAAAGGTAATTTTATTTCCCGTTTCCCGGAAAATCAAATCCCGGGAAATTTGAAAACTCTAATCACTACAAATCAAAAAATCAGGATTGTTCCAATAAGTAATTCTCCAAGACGTTAAATTGACCCGTTATTCAAGACGCGTTTAGGACCTTTTTAGCATACTGTGAAAAAGCAGGGTGGACATCCTGTATAGTTTAATGGTTCATGCAAAAAGGTTGCAAAATCAGTGTATAAAGATCGTTTTGGCGTAAAGTTTGAGAATGAAATTGTGAGGACCGCTCTTCTCCCCCTGATAAACAAAAAACCTGGCTACGCCCATGTCCCTTGCCCCCTGAAAAATCTATGTAGGTCGTAAACGTGGTTCGTAAGGAAATATTAACACGTCAAAATTTGAAAAACAGAAACAAAACATATGTCCCGATTTTTTCAGGATCTCCATTTTGTCAGCCTAAAATGCATCGAGGGGCTGACAAAATCGGGTCCCTACTGTAAATAGCTTCGTTTAAAGGTCAAACTAATAATGATTAATTATTTTAGAACGGTTAGTGAATCTTGTATTTAAAAACTACTTAGATGATACATTCTCTTCTTTTGTCTATTATAAAACCCTATAATTAATATTGTGGGGCATATTAGTTCGAAATTAAACTGTTATCAAAAACCATTCTTCCATTAAAACATGTATATCAATCAATTGTATGCCTTTCTTCAAGTAGCTGCCAACCGTTAAGGTGTAAGTTCAATTATGACAGTCAGGATAAGGAATTTGTGGTTTTTCTGTGAATAATGCCTATCGAGGTCTACACCAGCATTTAATTTCTTCAATGGACCTATGCACGGGTTCACTCGTTGACGTTTGAGCGGTGCCGTGTTATTTACGTGACCATGGCAACGAGTGAATTCGGCACCGCTCAAACGTCAAAAAGTGAACTCGTGCATTGGTCCATTGAAGATGTGTTTCATTTCAATGAAATACTGTTTGTAACTAAGAAGTTTGTAAGGCATGATGTTCATTACAATGGGAGCACTTTCTCTGCTTGTACTTTTTTTGTAAAGCAAAATGTTATTTTATTCAGGTTGGCTTGGAGATCCATTAGTTCTTGTTGGATTAATAATTATAACTGGGCACGATTAGTAGCAATAACTTCATGTAATAGTGTACCACTTTTAAACATTGGGTTTCATCTTCAAATAAATTGTCACTCCTAATGAATAAAAATACTTCCTATTTGATCATCAGGTACGCACTTATCAGTAAGTATGCGAATACAAGAGACATTTTTCAGTATTTAATTCCCTAATAATGAAAACGATTTGAGTGTGACAGTACGTGTATAAGGTATTGGAAAAAGCGTGACAGAGGGGGAAGGGCGGTCTAGAAATCCCGAAAAACGATGGACGTCATATTTGAATCATCCCTAACTCCAGTTTGCCAATGACAATCAAGGCAGACTTGATGAAAATCGCTAGTCTTCTCTTGTTGTGTACCTTCGATCTTTCCGGACAAACATGGAAAAAGGGCCACAGTTTTCTATGCATATAATTTTCATTTATGTTGGAAAAAGTCAAAATATGCGTATTTAAATATTTTATTCAATCGGAATAAATGGTGTTAGTTTTGAAGAAGCATGAATTAATACTCTTTCGTTTGTTGCAATTATATGTTTTGATCAATAACGCGAATTCATAATGTTTGTCCATTGTTTAAGATCCCCGGCGGAGATTCCCCGTTCACAGTGACAGTTCGTAATAGAAGAATCTCAGCTCACCTTGGCGTACATAAATTTCGTATAATAGGTTTCTCCCTTCCAGGCTAGTCCTTTTTTCGCAACATGGATACGATTTTGACAAAATATCGTTCTATAATTTCATCCAAGAAACTATTGTAGAAACGCATGAGTGATCATGCAATTCAA
Organism: Aedes aegypti; assembly: GCF_002204515.2. Classification (NCBI taxonomy): domain Eukaryota; kingdom Metazoa; phylum Arthropoda; class Insecta; order Diptera; family Culicidae; genus Aedes; species Aedes aegypti. The sequence goes on from NC_035107.1 coordinate 208,780,065, forward strand.
AGTACCAATAATATGAATAGTTGTTGTTGATAATAAAACGGGAAATCCTGGCATAGCGTGTGCTAGAATAAGAGCGTAAGTAGGGAAATTAAGGGCATAATGGACACATCAAGCAAATGCTTTTTAAGACCATACAATGACATTTTTTTCAATTTACTCCTGGCTAGTTCTTAAGTTTGATATAAGAACGACGTGCTACATTCATTCATGGTAATAAAAATCATATCATAGGCCAGAAAAGTGAGATAGAAAATTAGGTCGAAAACAAGGCTGGTAAAAAGGTATCGGGGCAAAATGAAATGAATTTTTTTCGGTTATCTCCAGAACAACCTGAGAATATAGTAATTCTAACCGAAAAAAAAATAATTTACTCTATCATATTTAGTCGTTTATTAAAACTGAAAGTTTCAGTTACAAAAATAGAAAGGCAATAATATAAATTCAGGCATGTATTTCCCTTCAGCAATGCGAAGGTCACATTTCAATCACAAGTTCAAATCTTTGCTAGCGTGCAAACCTTTTTTTGCAACGTACCACAAATAAATCCAATAAACAGTTCGTCATCTACTCCAAAGCAGAGAACTTTACTACCGCAATAATTCCTCAGTGACGGTCGAATTTGTCTTCTCCTACAATCAAAATAAACCGATAACATGCCAAACGCCACACGTACAGAGGTACCAACTCGTGGGACGGTCACGTAAAACCATCCAGATAGAAGCCAAAGCTGAAAGAGAAACACCATACGGACAAAAAAATGCAAGAAAAAATCAATCTCTCGTAAGCCATACCCATTCCGGAGCACTCTTTTCTGGTGTTGGTGAGACCTGTCCATCAGTTTGACGTTTACCGTTTCTTGGGCAAAATAATCAACACTAGTTTGGAAGTTTCTACACCAAAGAGACGTACGATGTTCGAACTCAGATTGGACACATCGCAAAGGAACGCAACAATGTTTACCTACGGATACGGAGGGAAGAGCCGTTTTGGTCAAAGGATGAATGAATTGAGTTTGAGATACCGGTGCAAACGGATCGATCTCACAGATACCGCTGCATACTCAACATACCGAAAACTCTACACAACGGTTCGACTGTATTCGTGAGTCAAACTGTCAATCATGGTTCGGAGGTGAGTTACGAACACAACCGCAAGGTATTCTTGACTGTCGAAAGTACGTCAAGCAGCGTACGAGCGAACAGGCTAACCTTTTTTTAATGAGATGCTTCATCGTACAGACTAAAAAACGGGAAGAGCACTACACCAGGAAGAAAATCTGACAGATGCAAGACATCACGAGAAAAATGGCACTACCCAAGACATTTTCGACTGATTTCGGGCCTTCTATCGCAAAACCGGCCTTACAAACGAGTAAAACTCACCTTTGCTAGTCAAAGAACACCATTTGTACGATCCCAATAATGACCAGGCCCGATTCTTGGCTAATTTTCGCCCAATCCAGAAATGTCAAAAACCACGGTCCTTCACAATTGCATCACTCGAAGATCGAATCCTTCACTAGCACACCTGGATAGACAATTCACATAAACTTTTCAGCTAATCCGAGTACTGCTTGCGTACATTTCCCCAGCTATTTACTTGATTTTTTCGAGGATGGCAATATTCACCATAATTTGGCCACGTTATTTCCCGACCAGTCCCGTCTAATTTCCTGGGAGGTTTTCGAACTTTTCACCGTCTACCGTAGCGCTTGGCAATATTCAACACTCCTGAACACAGATCCCGACCCCGAAATGACCGTAACCGTTGCGGGATACGAGCAGGCCGGATTTTCACGGCAGCAAATCCGGATTTGACCGTTCGACCGACCGACCGAGAAAAAGACCGTCCTTTTTTGCGATACTCTTGCACACACAGATTCACATCGGAAAAGAGACTCAGACTTTGACTCAGCTCTGGCTGGCAAGAGTGCTCCTCCGCGTTCGAGTCATGAGCGCTTCCGAGTAGGGTTCCCACCGAGGATGAATTGTTCGCCCGTTTGCCTGGCGAGAGTGGAGATATTGTACGGTATGGTAGGTAATGAACGTTCGGTTTGCTGGTTTCGATGTGTGGACTAGTTGGCTTATTCAGTAGGGTTAACGATATAGCGATAATTGATACCGGAACTGTGTAATAAACTACTTGTTGGTGAATTTTCAGTTAAGGTCTACAGTACAATTGTGACGTATTTGGTTTAAAAAGTATAAACAAGTTACTGATAATCCCAGAGATTCTGGATTTTTTTATATTCTGGTTGTGTAATTGTAATTAAGCAGAGTAGATTACCGATTACCTAGTCAACGGGAATCAAACACAATAAATCTATGAATTTATTGACCATTAACAGCTTACATGTTGCTTGAGGCAATAAATTACAAAAAATGCCCAAAGATCGAACATAGCATCGCAACCTGATGAAAGTTAAGGTAATTATAAAGCAAAGCCAGACTTTGAATTTTCAACTGCACAAGACGAGAGAATCTGACAACAGTTCGCGTTGAAAACCAATCAAATTGCTTGCTTGCCGGTGGTGACCAATGGGATAGATTTTCAACGCGGAGCGCTGTTTGGTTCTCAAGTCTTGTGCTCTTGAAAATTTGAGGTTTGGCTTCGTTCTATAATCACCTATAATCACGGTGGTGCTTTTAGCTCACTCACAGCGGATTTACAAATGTGCTTCATCATTACCTATTTTTTACAATTTATTTTCGTAAGACGAATGGTAACTTTGAACGGGATTGACTTTTAGATGTGCATAGTCATCATGTCTGGACATTTTAAATCTGAAATTTTCATACAGGTGTGCTTTCCAGAGAAAACACTCCCCGAAAATAGAGATACCTCGAGATACAAACCTCAACCAAACTATGTTAAAACTTGCTCCAATCATAAAATCGTGTTCGACAAAAGTTCGTAGAATTGGATAAACTACTGTGTGGAGGTATTTTCGATAAGTGTCGGTGTTCCTTTCGGTAGTTATGATTTTTTAAAGCTTGAAAATAGCCCAAAAACACATAATTGATTTGAAGCACACCTAAATTTACTCCAAATTGACTGAAATTTTGACCAGAAGTTTATTTCTACATATAAAATTAATGTATTGGTTGACTGAGGAGTTTCCAGATATTTTTAAAAATATGAATAGGTCTATTCTGGACCCATCAGTAACCGGTTAAGGTTCCCGCCAACAAAGGAGAAGATCGGCACCAACTTAAGTGTAAACAGTGTTGTGGACAAAAGCCTAGAATTATCAAATAGGGAGTAACTCCCGAATGTGCAGATGACTGCCGAGCAACAGGAAGTCTGTTAAAAGCAGAAGCAATATCAGCACCTGAAAACCAGAGTCCAGATCTGGGGGGTGCGAATTAGATATCAACAAGCGGCAAGGCAGCTGTCAAGCAAAACTTTGATCAAAATGATCCGAGTATGCCTAAAAGTGAGCGGTCATCACGTTGAAAATTGTTACACATTGTATGTGACACAAAAACTATCAACTGTTGAAGAAAAGATTTACTGAGTCATATTTATGCGTATTTTTTTAGAACTTTTGTGAAATATATTATTAACTAAAATACGAACAGAAATTATCTGATTCAACTGATTTATTGGATTTATTGCCTGCAACAAACTGTAGAAGTTTTGTGTGAAGTATTTTAAAAGTGCACATTGAAAATGGTTTCCTGCGAGACAAGCAAACAAACAACGGTTAGCACTGGTGTAATTGTTCAAATTGAATGAGCACCGCACCCCCCAGGTAAAGATCAGTGTTGTTAGCAACCACGGTAGTCGATACGTTTTCGCTGATATTCGGCAGTGCTTACCCTTAATATTCACAACACGAGCGATCTAACGAATGTCGGAAAGAAAAACGTCAATTGAATGTTTCTGACCACGACATTTTGGCTATGAAACGTCATAGTTTTGTTTGTTTCTGTCATTTTTCGTAATAGGCCCTGCTATCACTATATGCGTAACACATTCAACACAACAAGCAAGATCAAACTTTTCATATTGTTTGTGATCCATTATGTCTGAATTGCTATGCAAAACTTATGATTTATGCAAATGTCATCGTGTCAGACGACATTCAATTGACACTTTTTTGTGTTTCTCGATGTTTATTCTACCGCTCGTGCTGTGTGCGAGAGGTGATGGTAGCGAATGAATGCAGAAAAATAAAATGACTCCTGACCATTGTAACGAAACGAACGTCACGCAGTGTCGAATGTTTACAGCACTGGTCAGGTTACAGCTTTGTTAATCCTCAACAGGCTGGTACCGTATACGAAAGGTGCGGATTAGAAACATTCCTCACTGCGCGGTTGTCACTTTCTATACGAAGAATGTGTTCATCAGCAATAGCCCACGCTCTTTACCTTTTAAAGGTACCGGTGTAAAAGGGTAAGGTTTTAAAAAGCTATTTTGATAGCAGAATTCTATTATATGACACGAAACTGGGACTAGCCTATCATAAAACTGAGGTAAGGTAACACGGGGCAAGTGAGAATCCGGGGTAAGTGGGGCGTTTCGTCTTAGCTCACTTGGGAAAAGTTTTTCATGGGGGTATTCTTCTAGAAAATTTAAGATACAATGACAATGAATGTATTTAGTACTAAACATATTGTTATTTATATTACCATGTGGTTCATGGAACAGTTGTCGGTTCAGCGCCATTTTCAACTTGCATGATAGATTGTGACACGTTTCACGTCTTACATTGACTCTCAAAAAATAAATGTGTTATAAAGCGAATTCTCATCAGTAAGCTATAATTTTAAGTATTATTACAAGCTGCTAACGATAAACCAGTATTTTATTTTCATTTCATATGAAATTTTCGATAGTCTATCTTACCCCAAAATATCTTTGTACCCGGGGTAAGTGGGACCTATCAAAACAAAAACCAGAATCAAAACTTTTCGTATACGTTTCATACATTTTCCTAGAGAGTAGCACTAAAACATTCAAACAAATGATTTTTATCAAAAAAGATCAATCTCAAATTACGTAATTGCATAAGAGGGAGAGGAAAAGTGTAATTATTCTTTATTTTTTTTATTTTTGAAATACGACTTCAAAGTTGAACAAACACAAAGATGAAATTTGAAATGCATCATGAGAACGATCACTTTTCTATTTTATTTGAACTTAATTTGTTATTTCTACCAAATTAAGTAGTGATGGAAAACAATTCCACCCAATGGATCATTAAAATAACCAAAACGGCCGCTATGGAAAGCATAGATAGCGCCACCGTAGCCTTGTGTGTTTGACAGAACAGCAATGCTGTCACAATGTTTAATCCCATATACAGTGGCGCCTTTGTTTTGATGCGGTTAGCACTTGCAAACACTACATTCAATGATCCATTAAGTGGTTTTCTGCCATGCATATAAATAATAACAAAACATATTTATAATTTCGTCAATTATTGATTGTTTATGTGCTACATTTTAATTAACAACTTATAAATGGTATATTTTGAACATGTTTAATCCCTCTTTACGCTTTTATTGAGGAATTTTCAGTTATTATTAAATGTGAGGTGACATACTATTAAATAAAGATTTTCTTCCTAAAACGCTACGTATTTTATGGTTGATCCCTTATGTACATCAAATATGTACTTAAAATTAAAAATCTATGATTTATCAATCCTATTATTGTAATGGTTGACTTGCTGATGTTTATTGACGCATGAAACTGGATGTGTCCCACTTGCCCCGTTTAGCGAGGTAACTGCGGCTAATGGCTCATTCTAAAACTTTCTTCCAAGGTTTTCACATTTTCGAAATTATTCGATCAGTTTCATGCACACACACTCAAATATGTTGCCAAAATGTGATTGTATTGTTGGATTTGAAAAATATTGACATTTGAAAATTTTATTAAACAATTTGTTTGAACTATCGTTTTTTTCGTTCCCACTTGCCCCGCGGTACCTTAGTAGTGGTCAACAACCGCAAGTACTGAGCAAAGACCGCTTATTCCGGTAGGTGATTGCACCATAGAGTACAAGCGTTAAGGGGTCGCGCCTCGGGATAACGATCGTTGACAAGCTAAGCCTCACTAATCGCTGAATATGCTTGTAAAAAGGTCAATTTCGAGGATGACGTATAACAGTTCCGCGATAATTGCTGGTCCCCTCTAACAATGTTTAGGTCGTTAGAATTTCAATGTTGTTATGTCACTAATTGCTAGCATATGCCAAAATTAAAGGGTTGTTGTTTTGGTTTTCTCAAATTGGTGGACCCCTCGTACGCCAGGGGGATAAACTGTTTGCGATAAAGCCCATTTTTTCATAAACCTTAGGTACTTATTCACGTGATATGTCTCATATTTCCCTTGGAATACATAGGAAGATGAAGGATGTAGCTTTTATTTGAAGCTACAAAAATGGCGGCCATTTTAAATTTGACCGCCATTATGAATTTCGTCAGAAAACTCGTTTTTTACCATTAGCGCACCGCTCGTTTTGAATTTATCTATTTATTCATTTCGTCAATCAATTGTAGACTACATGTTTGCTTAATACTATGTTGTATTATATCTCAGGGAATTAAAATATTGTCTAAGCTTCGTTCGCGACATGGTCAAATCACTTTCTGTGTATTGCTGGTTATAAAGAGACATCATTTGATTTATTGGGCCGAATATGGCATAATTAGTTCGATGATTGTTTGATGCGAACAAATTCCGATTCCTCAACTGTCTGGCGAGCGTGTAGAAATTCAAACTAGATAAGAGATTGGTGGAATCAATACGATGCGATACTATATCATTGACAAATTAAATCATGGCTAATTCGCGACGCTCCTTTAAAGTTCGGATGTCAAACAGCATGCATCGAACCTCGTATGATGGCAGTGGAAACGTTGTCCAGCCTAATTTGTGTAAGGCATATAAAAGAAATTGCTTTTGTACTGAATCGATTCTATCCTCATGTGTTTTCATATGAGGGGACCACACAATACTACAATATTCTAAAACTGATCTTACATAAGCAATGTACAAGGTTTTAATCGTATATGAGCGGTTCCACAGAAAATGACGACTTTTTTTTTCCAAATTTCATTTTTATATTTTTTGATATGGATGAAATTTTGTACATGCCTTTTTGCATCATCGGCTCGCCATTTTGACTCTAGCCTTACTTTTGAGAAGGCCCTAAGAAAAAATCCTTAATAATTTTCAAAAAATTATAACTTAGAAACGGTTTGTCCGATGAGTTTGGAGTCTTCCGCAAAGTTTTAGGTTATTGTTGGGACTATCTGGAAAAAATATACACTGTAAAAAAAATGTTGTAATTTTTTATATATCGAAAATAAAGCTTAAAAATCAATTTTCTCAAAAATCGTATTTTTGATTTTTTTTATATGTTAAAACCGACAAAAAATGAAGTCTTTTGCACAGTTGGTCAAGATGGAGAAATCATGGACAAAAAAGTTATGATTTTTTAAAAAAAGGTTGATTTTTCAATATGGTCTAAATAAACTTTTTATAAATTTTATAAATTATAATTTTATAAATTATTTTTATAAAATTTTGCTAATTGTTACCGAAACATTTGAAAAGTTTATTATGACCATTTTCAACAAATTCACCTTTTTTTAAAATCATAACTTTTTTGTCCATGATTTCTCCATCTTGAACCACTGTGCAAAAGACTTCATTTTTTGTCACATCAACATATAAAAAAATCAAAAATACGATTTTTGAGAAAATTGATTTTTAAGCTTTATTTTCGATATATAAAAAATTACAACATTTTTTTACAGTGTATATTTTTTTCCAGATAGTCCCAACAATATCCTAAAACTTTGCGGAAGACACCAAACCGATCAGACAAATAGTATCTGAGTTTTAATTTTTTGAAAATTGTTAAGGCTTTTTTTCTTAGGCCCTTCTCAAAAGTAACGCTAGGGTAAAAATGGCGAACCGATGATGCAAATAGACATTTTTGGGTATAAAGAAAGCATATGCCAAATTTCAGCCAAATCAAAAAATACAAAAGTAAACCGACATTCGAATCCAAATGGGACCGCTCATATGGATCCTGAAAAATGGTGCTAAAACGCTTAATAAAGTTTAACATATTGGTTGCTTTATGGACAATAGTATTATAATGGTCAGTAAATGAAAGTTTAGAATTTAATATAACACCTAAATCTCTTATCTTATCGCACCTTTGAACATCTTGATTCTCTAAAAAGACAGTAATCTGTGGTGTATTACGTTTTCTGCTATAAGCGATTAGATTACATTTTTTGACGTTTAATTTAAGTAAGCTTTTACTACACCATTTATCAAATATACTTATTACATTCGGATAAATGTCTGTCTTTTTTGCTATTGATTTCCATAAAAAGTTTTATATCGTCAGCATAAATAAGAATTTTAACATATTTTATCGCATATGAAATATCATTAACAAACAATATGAATAACAATGGGCCTAAATGTGAACCTTGGGGAACTCCTGATGTAACATGAACAGGCTTAGATAGTTTTCCCTCAAATCTTATTATTTGTTGGCGATCTGTCAAATACGATTCAATCCAGTTGAGGAGTCTCATTGCAATTCCCATTTTATTTAGCTTGAAAATCAACATAGGAATATCTAATCTGTCAAATGCTTCACTAAAGTCGGTGTAAAGTGATTCGACGTGGTTACCTCTATTCATTGCATTTGAAGTGTAATATACTTATTCCAAAAGGTTCGTTGTAGTAGAACGACCTTTAAAGAAACCATGGTGTACATTCGTTATTCTATGTTTTATTTGGCTAAATACCTTTTTATTTATGAATTGATTCAAATAGTTTTGGAATGGATGAAATAATAGCAATTCCACGATAATTCCGAATATCAGATTTTTTACCAGACTTGTATGGGTATGAGAAATGACCTTTTCCATTCTTTTGGATATCTGCCCTTTTCAAGTGACATTTATGTATTTATGTTTTGATGAAACAATTAATTCTGAATTGAATTTCGAAGATATTGCAATGAGAACTCCCCCACCAGACATTCTTTGGGTAAGGGCCAGATCGCGATCATCTCTAAATACATTAAAATCATTACCAAAAACTTCACTCTTATTTTTTTCGTTCCAACTAGTTTCAGAACCCAAAACAATCGAGAAGGATGAAGTTACTATTCTTTTATAAATTTCGTTCATTTTGATGCACTCCTCATGCGATTGAATGTTGGCAATATACCAAAATTTCGGTAGCTTCTGAAGAAGTTTTTGGAAACACACCCCTTTGCACAGCATTACTAGAAATTCCAGATCCTTCATTAGACACATCGTCATTATTTAAAATATTACCTAGAACAATTTATTAAACATCACCCACTATTGGATCGTCATGGTCTGCGTCTGAAGACTGCGCCAGTTTGAGCGTAAACGGCTTAGAAGTCATCAGGTCCTGGTGAGCATCGGTTTCCACACAATTATTGTCGTCATAATTTGCTTCCTTTGGAGAGAGCGTCAGTTCTGGCAAAAACACGTGTGTCTACATGGGCACTCTACGTAGGATGATAGAGTTGAAAAAGTTCCTTGTGGCATGTTTCGTGCAGTTGTGGGGGCGTTTGGTTGATAGGGATTCAGGGTTTCCCTTTTTTCAAATTGGATCGTTGGTTGGTAGTTTAGCGGTGGACGTGTAAACTGATTCTTTTTGCTGCTGTAAGTAGCTTACGATCGGGTGTAAGGTGGAAAGAGTTTACATTATTAGCATTGGCATTCCTGCTATTGCCGAAAACAGTACGGCGGGAGTTCATAAAATTTGTGCGGAGAGGGGTATTGACAGAACTGTTGTTGTAAACGTTGTTTACATTACCACCCAAACTGTTGGTTGTAGCATTTCGTGTCGCGTTCCGCTTACGTCGCCTTGTGGCCTTCCCGGCCTGTTTTTGCTGATTCAAACGGTGGACAAATGCCAAGTCGTATTCCGCCCAATTCGCTTTCCATGCTTTCCTCGTACCTAAGAGTCGCCAGCCAGAGTTCTCTTCTTTGTTTTTATTTGATTCGGAATTTTAACTGGGCAGTGAACCTGCGTTACCAGAACTCGAATCAGAGTTTACATCAGCAGTTTCAGCCAACTCTTGTAATAGGCTTGGCGGTGACTCATCTTCCGCAAATCGGGCTGTGCCAATGCTAGCATTGTGTTCGTTGCAATGAGCAGCCATCTCAATGGTTAGGCTACTCAACCTGACTGAACCTCGGTACAGATCTCTTTTAATTCGTCAGTCAGATCTACCGTCAAAGCCTCTACAAAAACTTCAATATGTTGTTTTGAAGATTTCATTGAAATATCCAAAAGACCTAAAGATCTAAATGTGCAATCAAATCGTTGCTGAGCATATCATTCTTATTTTCTGAATGCTTTTCGTCCACACGCGATAATGCCGATACAGCATTTGACACGCTCGACGATGTGCTGTTGTTAATGCACCGATTCCTTTAGTTGAAGCTCAATTTGGTCAAACAAATCCCCCATTGCACTGAGCTTTTTTAGATCGGCGGCTACTTGAAGATTGGTGTCAGTTTCTGCCCTAATTGAATCGATTAGCTGCTGCTGTTGATGGAGCACTTTGCGTGTATCAATTCCGGTTTTCAAATTATGCTGGCAATCGTCGCAGAGAGGAACCATATATGATAAGATAAAACTCTCCTGATACAGTTGCACACCAATGCATGCCGCGTGGTAGTTTTTAAAGCAGAACTCGCACTTCCATAGGAAGCGATCGTCACTGATATTGCATGATTTTACACTACATTGCATTTTAACCGATCGCGCGCGATGTTTGTAAAGAGCAAAAAAAAATTAAATTGAAATAACTACGGAGCGCTTAAAAATGTGTCTACACCCGACGACTGACTTAAATTTTATTGTTTTAATTCTCCACCATCAGTAAGAGTAAGATATGAGAGTAAGATAGGCTACAAAAACTAGGTGGGCAATGGTGCTTACCCTATGAAAAGAACGTTTTTTTTTTAAATCGTGTTCTACGATTTTGACGTACATGATAAGTGTAATCAATATAAACATAATTTTTTGAACAACAAAGAAACAAAATTTTCAATCGTTGATGTTTTCTTCGAGTCGAGTGAAAAATTAGAGTATTAATTGAAATGAAAAAAAAAACGGGCGGCCATCTTGAATATTGACGCCATCTTGATTTTAAGTAGTAGAATAAGTTTTCAATTACCAATTTGAGAAAAGCTAAACGAGCACCCTTTCGTTTTAGCATATACTAGCAATCAGTGACATAAAATTAGAATTCTAAAGATGTGGTTTCAGCGAGAATTGTTCACTGCTCTTATTACTGTTGACCCGCATTTCATTATCGCAACACCTAGCCAGCATACCATCATGTAATGCTATAGTTCGCAAAGAATAGCGCATATTATTTGATCATTAGGCACGAATCGTTGATGCAATAAACCGAATATTGAAAGCAGCTTTAGTAGTAGCAGCCACAGGCGTAATCAGTGTAGTATGTTGTTTTGCATGAGTGTAGTTTCGTCTTCTATAAATATGCGTTTTTGAATAGTTGAATTACACAGCGTAACAAAAATGACATTTTTGCGTGTCTCAATGATCAAATTATGTGTCTCTAGTAGATTTTGGGTCGCTGAATCTGATGCCGTTTTCAGAAATGCCCCTGCACGTCACAATTTTTAGCTACAGGTCGCCAAAGTTGTATAAAACCTATAAAACACTAGTTTAATTGATGTTTACATGAAATTTAAAGTACGATTTATCAAACTTTTTTGTGATCTAATCCAGCAAGCATGCAAAATAGGACTTCAACTTTCATTTCAGATAAAATTTTATTGAAATTGCACGATAAAATTGAGGTTAAATCGATTTTTTCAACATGCTTGCAGTCTCCATACTAAACTCTCCGTTTCTCTTATATGGCGAAATACAATACTTTTCTAAAACACAAAAAAAAATAACTTTTAAACATCGATAGTATTATGAACTGTGCCAATAAGTGTTGTTATACACATAAAGATTGAAATTTGTGACAAATTAAGCAAATAAATTGCCTTACAAGTTGACAAACTTGCATGCAAGTTGGCTTATATGGTCAAAATAGCGATATTTTGATGCTTGAGACAAAAACGTGTTCCGCAGTGTTAACGGTAGGGGAAAATTTTAAGTGCAGTGAATAGACAATCAAGCTACAATTTTAACGTTATATTTTCTTGAATTGTGTACATTTTGTCACTTTCGCCCAGATCGCTAATCTTTCTAGATATATTTTTATTTATTAATGAAATTGTATTCGGTTTTTTGTGCATCGTTCAACTACTATTCTAGGATGTTATGAAAATATAAGATCTAAAAAAAATTCTTCTGATTGAAGAACTAAATAGTTTTTCCTGAAACTCCTAAGGAAGGCTGTTCTTAAAAGTTAAACATTATTTTTTCGCATAACAATAATCTTCATTTCTATGAAAAAAAAATGTATATGTGCTCTACTGTTCAACTAAAGGTAGAGATTTAAAACCACTGAAAATATTTCACCAATCTCTGACAGTAGGTCATTTTTGTGATTTATCCATTTATGACCAAATTTTCTGAAATATTATCCTTTTACTTGCAGGAAAAAAGTGAAGTAAAAAGTGTGTTCAATATTAGTTCGGATTACTGAAGAAACTATATTTGTGTAATAGAGAGCTAAATTGTTAGTTCTAATTGCAGTCTTAAGCAACAATTTTAATCTTTATCGTCGTTTTATTGAAAAAAATCCCACAAAAGTCGGGTTTAGTCGGGTTTGGGTCGGGTTTGGTGAGAATGGTGATCAGAGTAACTACCTAAAAGCTTCTCTATGCATCAGAAACGATGAATTTACCATCTTTTCAAACTCAAGTTCTATTCGGGTTTTTCTAAGAAATTTTTTTCGGGTTTCGGGTCGGGTTCGGGTTTGAACAACGAAAATTTTTCGGGTTCGGGTCGGGTCCGGGTTTGCTTTTCAATTACAGTCTCGGGTTCGGGTCGGGTCCGGGTTTTAAGAAATAAAATAAGTCGGGTACGGGTCGGGTTCGGGTTTGAAAAATGTGAAACCCGACCATCTCTACTTCGTACCTACCACAGGATACACAAACAGGGTGTCTATTCATTTACAGAAATGAAATTCCATGAGATTTCCAGGTTTTCCAGGTCAAAAAAAAAAACAAGGTTGTATAATTTCTTCAGAATGTATAAATGATTAACGAATAGTTCATTTCATTAGTATTTTTCATTTTAATAAACAAAATTTTTATTTTCGGTTAGTTCTAAACGTGTAAACAGCATCAGAAAAACAAAATTAAAATTCGGTGATTTTTTTTTTATTTCCACAAAAAAACAATTATTTTTATCATATGATCTAAAAATACCTTTAATGATCAAAATCAGACATGAAGAAAATAGTCTATCCGAACTTAACCCTCTAATACCCAAATTTTTATTTTCGATTTAAGTATCATTTTTCGTTATCTTAAATCGTTCTAAACACGTTTTGGGCATTTATTTATTTTTATCCGCAAATTTTAAAATTTTGGTTTTTGATTTTTATATTTTTTATTTTTGAACATTCCTAGCTTTTTTCATTTTTCTAGTTGTTGATTTTTGCCAATAATAAAAATTTAAATTGTTACGGTATTTTCAAAATTATTTAATTTTTTTTCGGAGCGTATTTTATTTTCCGTGTAACTAACGGAAAAACAGGTTTGAAATGATTTTAATACCACCAGGCTCTTCGTTTGTGATAGGTCAATCGTAGAAAAATATAAAAGGTACGATTTTTTATATTACACGTTAAATGAAGCCCAGACATTTGTAGGTTATATAACAATGCAATTTTTCAAACAATTTCTAAAAATACAAAAAAGTTTCAAAAGTCATAAAAAAACTTTTCTTATATGCGTGTTATGAGTCAAGGTATAAGCCAAAAATAAAATCATTTTGATTTACGAGCTACAAAAAAATACACAAAATTCCAAAGTGTACCCCGTCTAAAGGCGGGGTTGGGTGTTAGAGGGTTAAGGGAAAAACTTTTCCCTTGAAATGGGATTTTGAATTATGGACATCAGCGATACACCCACAAAATTTCTCTATAGTGCGTTTTGTTGTTTTTTTTTAGATTTTGTCTTGAACAATCCAGAACCGACATGAGCCAAAAAGAATACAAAACAGACATGAATCATGAATATGAAAAGAAACCCAACATGAAACCACGTCATGAGATTTTGGTTCCTCATTTGAATGGACAGTCCTCTAAGAATGATTTTAAGACTTTTTTTGGAGGTTTCGACAAGTTATCCTACTTGTTTTACCGTGGATCTTTCACATCTCACTCCAACAATCTCACGAGTTTTTTTATTTTGTGGTTTTTCAAGAATTTTCTAAGAAACTCTTCCAAGAATTCCCTAGGACTTTCTTCAACATTCCCGTTTAGAGCATCTTCAAAATTCAAAATTCATTCAGTAATTCCTATTATTTTTTTTATTTCCCAAAGAAAAAGAAATCTAGTCTGTCTTGCAGAAATTACACTAGGGAAATGTCAAGGGTTTGATTCAGATTTGTTCGGCAGAATTTTGAGAAAAATCCGCGTGGAATTTCTAAAGAAAATTTTAGTTTGTGTTCTAAGTATGCCTTGATGAATTCTTACGAGGATCTCTAATAATACTACTGTATTCTTAATAAAATTATTCTTAGGATTTTTTGATGCGAAACCTTGAATGAAGTTTTGAAGAATCCATGGAGATTAGAAATATTATTTGAAAAATTGTTAGACAAATGATTGAACCACAGCAATAATAGTTTGTTGAAATGCTGAGAGAAAGTTCTGGAGGAACTTAATGAGGAATTCCAGGTCAAATTTTTCAAGGGATTCTTGGAAAAATTCATAAAATATTTCATCGAATAATGTCTGAAAGAAGCAATTCTGTGCAATTTCTGAAAGTATTCGTGGCTGAATGTTTTATGGAATACATATGAAAAATGAAAAAATCGGCGTTATCGAAACTATGAAAAAAAAACCTTTGTGGAGGAACTTTATTAGGATATGTTATAAATCTCATAGAAGTAACAACTGAAAAAATCGCTGAATGAATCAGTGGAAAAACATTTGGAAGAAATCTTGGGATAATCACTGTAATTTGTTTTCAGAGTGATCTATGTGAAAATTACTGGAGGTAATAATGTTGCAAAGCTCTACGATTTTCTTGACAAAATTTTTGAAGGAATTCATTTGAGCATCCCTTGAAAAATTGCTGATAGCATCCCTCGAGAAGTTTATAAAGATATTCCAGAAATAATCACTACAATACCTGAAGCATTCCTGAAAATTTCCTTCAGAACTTGTGGAGTAGTCCAAAAACATTTTTGTAAACAAATTTAGATTGTTTTCAAATAAGTTTCAACGACACCCAACTGTAAATGGGAACTGTACTTGCCTTTCCCAACTTTCTAATCTTAAGTAAGAATTAGAGTTAGATAAGAAGTTAAGATAAGGACGCTATTATCTACACATGTTTTATGTCGGATAAATAAAAATCGTTAAAAAAATTTGAGGACTGAACATATCTATTAGCTTCTTGACAGCGGCGCAGCCGAAAAATTTTATGATTGAAAAGATTTTCTGTCACAAAAAAGATATATTCTACCTTGTATCACTGATTCAACAAAATTTCCCTGATTATGGCCGAAATTCCCTGAGAATTCCAGGTTTTTCCATGTTGAAAAAAATTTCCAAAAAAATTCCCTGATAATTCCAGGTTTTTCCAGGTAGTAGACACCCTGACAAATGAAAAATTGCAAAAAATCTCGCAGTTGATAAGAGTGGATGTGCAGTTGCGACAAAAAAAAAGAAGTTGTTTACGTTCAGAAGACCTCGGTTCGTACACAATTCTGGACAAACATTTGAAAAGGGCTCAAGAGGTCTTGAGCCTTTTTCTAGAAACATTGCTGTTGAGCCCTTTTAAGCCCGCCCACGCAAGCTAACACCACTATCAGAAAGACTGGTGTTAGTTCTTACTGATAGTGGTATTGGTGAGCGTGATCGAGTTGGATTGGGCTCAACAGCGGCTTGCAAAGCCAATGTTTACCAATGTCGATGTGCCCTTTTGAAATGTTTGTCCAGAATTTTGTGTAACTTTAATGGTGGTAAGCACCATGGTCGCTAATACTAGATTTAATCTGGATTTTCGAAAATCCAGGATTAAAATTAATACTCCGTTCGGTAAGCACCAAAACTGAAATTAAACGAACAGAACGCAACCACGTTTAAAAGTGTGCGTGTGAGGAAGAGCAGCGAAAATGAATGAAAAAATGACATTTCTTATCGCTTTTTCTGTTTTGTTTACGCAATTCGCTGTTTTGAATTTCCACAGTTCTCCATAGTTTGTCTGCAGCAGCTTCCTGATCCCGGTAACCACAGTCCATGGGTGAAAAAATTGCGACCCTTGGGAAAGAAATCATCCCTGAGACGGGACGGTGCGTGCTAGGAACGCTAGGAAGCAGCAGCAATAACAGTCTTGGATTTACCACCCGTAGCAAATGCATTTCTGGAGTTTGCGGTTAAAGAGATAGTTGAGCAGGTAAATAGTGTCAGCATTGTCAGCAGCATAACTAGGGACCAGAATATGGAATGGTTCCTTTCTGGCGACGGCAATAGAGGTGCAAAAATATCGGAAGCGCAGACCCAGCAACATCACCCGGACCGGAGCGACAGGTTCACTTAAAATAATATTTTGCTCAGCTCATTCAACACAGTATCTACATTCAGCATCGAAAATTGTGTTACTACGTCAGATAATGGTAAACTTGCGCAGTAATTTCTTGAGTTACAGCAAAAATGATACCATTCTCCGGACGAACACTTGTAGACGGCTGAGTGATGAAGGAATTTAAATGCGTGGAGCCTTAACATTGTGAAGGATAACCATACGCTAAAGCCCCTACCGGATAGCGGTGGAAGTTGGTTGGAGATTCTTATTGGTGATGAACACAAAAGGGATTCTCTGGTGGACATCAATCTACCCAAGGTTCCGATCGGACGCCTAGGATTGGAAGCGTATAGTGTTCTTTTAGATTGGCCTAAATTTTACAGCTAGACCCTGATGTAGACGTACTTTATTTACGTGGTTTCCATGTAGGAGAAAACCCGCGTAGATGGAATACTCGATGGGATTTGAGCTAATTAATTCCTTTGGTTAAAATGTGAGCTGTCGTGCTTCCACAATTCTTTTTCCTTTTGGTAAACAGTGGTGTACAGTGGTCACATTAATACGGTTTACCTTACACGACTATTAGCCACTCTGATCTGCATGCAATTCAAATGGAAATGATTCGTAATAGTGTGACTACTGTACTGCACGTACGCGGTGCCAATTATCGACCCGCATGGAAAGGGTTAAGGGGGCAGGATCCGTCATTGATTGAATTTTCAAAAGCAGTTTTTTCGTTCAAAATCAAGAAAATGTGTACACTGTATTATATTCTTCAACCGAAACACAGTGAACATTTCTGCTTCTTCTTGGCATTAACGTCCTCATTGGAACAGAGCCTGCTTCTCAGCTTAGTGTTCTTTTGAGCACTTCCACAGTTATTAACTGAGAGCTTTCTTTACCAAAGTTGCCATTTTCGCATTCGTATATCGTGTGGACGATGATACTCTATGCCCAGGGAAATCAAGGAAATTTCCATTACGAAAAGATCCTGGACCGACCGGGATCGAACCCAGACACCTTCAGCATGGCTTTGCGTTTTGAACAGAAAAACTGCGTTGACGATGATTACGATGAAGGAGCGTTGAGCGTTAATGGACAACAGCGGTTCTTGGACGTCGTTCGATATTCTGTTCTTTTGAACTTTTGTCTTTCAACCTTTTGTCATAGATTCCATAGGAGGATAGCTGTATATAAACCAAGTCATGCATATCATTCATCATTATGCTGCTCATAATTGCATGTGAGTTCCATGTTTGGTGGAATTCCTATTCACTTGGGATAATTATGCGCTTATGGATAGCCTATCGCAGCTTATTTTGCGAGTGATGTGAAAGATCTAGGTCTCGTATAGCGAGGTGACAATACTCGACTCGAATGAGATGAAACCCCATTTGATTTGCACGACACTCGTAGAATAAATCGAAACAAAATTCGTGGATTCGACTCAAATCCCACCCGAGCCTTTGTTTTTTTCACAATTTCACGCATATTTTTTTATCATTACCATTCTCAATTAGTTCTTCTTCTTTCTGGCATTACGTCCCCACTGGGACAGAGCCTGCTACTCAGCTTAGTGTTCTTATGAGCACTTCCACAGTTATTAACTGAGAGCTTACTTTGCCAATGTCCATTTTTGCATGCGTACACTCTGAGAAGTAATCATGTTCAAATCATTACCAAAAACATATAGATTTTTTCCATAATGCTTTTCATATAGCTCTTATTTAGAAATTGTATAGATAGAGTTCATTATAAAAATTACATACCTTTTAAGCATAAAGGCGATGGATATGGAATCCAATGGAAGTTGGTATCATAGACAAAATCATATACATTTTATCCGAAACTAATATAGATAATAATTGTTTCTTTAATAAAACTGAAATGGTTTTCAAATGGCATTTACTACGTGATTACTTGAAATAAAATATCAAAAAAAAAAATAAGTTCAAGTAGTACATTTCAAAATTATTTATTCAACATAACATATTAGAATCTACGAAAAAGATTTATTTGTTGACATGATTTGAGAGGGACCAAGTGCTTCTCCAGCCTCCACATTTTTTACCATCCGGATATTCGGATCCACCTGTAAAGCCATCTCATGGTTACTGGAACTTGAACAAAAGGATTTTTTTTGAAACATGGTCGGTACAAAATCTAAAACAATAAAACCATGTTAACCCACCGTCGGTCGCCCTAGTGTACTGAGTACACGCACTTTGCGAAAAGCCAAAAAACACGTTGAAAATCTCTTCAAATCGTTCCGGGTGTTGGTCCTATTCCAAGATCTACTCTTCTTCTTGCTTGTACAGAAGAAATTTTTCGAAAAAATCAACGAAAAGTATTCGAAAACATCGTGTTTTTAACCTAAGTTTTTACGCGTGTACTCAGTACACCAGTGCGACCGCTCGTGTAACTTTTTTTTACCGGGCCTGTCACACGAGCGGTCGCATCGTGTACTGAGTACACGCGGAGCATTTTGATTATAAATCTAAAACTAGGCAAGATAGAATATTGATGCCTTCGGCAAATTTCTTCAGTTCAACGATACCAATTGGTCAGTGGACATATGAAACTTTGAAAACATCCTCAGCTTCCAGTGGCCATCGGATTGTTCTCCGGGGGAACCGATGAAGTGGACATTTCGCAATGCAACATCTCGAACACAAATATCTCAGGATCTAGATTTTTTAGCAAGATGGTGTCTTCGGCAAAGTTGTTCAGTAGATCAAGGACTAACATGTGATAGGCCACTTGTTTCGGAATTCTGCCACCAGTTGGCGCTAGTGAGCATGTAATTTTTCAAACACAGATATCTCAGGATCCCGACTATTTAGAAAGATGCGGTCTTCGACAAAGTTGTTTAGTAGGTCATGCACTAGCATATTATAGACCATCTAACTTGAAATTCTGCTATCAGATGGCGCTGGTGAGTATATAATATTTCAATCACGAATCTCTCAGAATCCTAATTTCTTAGAAAGATGGTGTTTTCGGCAAAGTTGTTCAGTAGTTCAAGGACTTATATGTGATGATCTATTCAATTCGGAATTCTTTCACCAGATGGCGCAAGTGAGCATGACATTCAACACACATATATCTCAAGATCCCGATTATCTAGAAAGTTGACGTCTTCAACAAAAGTGTTTTTTTTTTTGTTTATTTAAGACACTTTACACTCAAAGAGTGCATTCGTGTCGTAAATTGTATTTGTTCATTTCACATATCAACAACGTCTTACAAATTAAGTACATCTTTTTCTCGATCGTGTATAGTGCACTTTCCAGTAAGAATCGGGTTTCTGGTCGCCCTGATTACACGATCTCGTGGCAGTGTTGAGTAGGTGATAGGTCATGTGATAGGCAACCCAACATGAAATTCTACTACCAGATGGCTCTAGTGAGCATGCTGTATTTTGATCGCGGCAATCTTAGGATAGCGATTTTATAGCATGAGCTTCAGCAAAGCTGTTTAGTTGATCAAGGACTAAACATGTGCTGTGCCATTTGATTAGAAATTCTTCCACAACACGGTTTATTCAGATTTTTGAAAGCATATATTTCAGGATCCTGATAAGGAAAATAAAATTTGATTAGAGAAATGATGTCTTTGATGAAGTAGTTCTGTATATCACGGGCCAACGTGTGAGAGGTAAAATATACTTGAAATTCTTCCACATTCAATTTAAAATACAGTGGGCTGCTAGTTTCAAATACTTACATCAGGCTACACTAGAGGTCCTGATTATTTTTTTCTTAAACAAAATCTCGAGTTTCCGATTATTTTAAAACTTGATGGGCAATTATATTTGGAATTATGTTACCCGACGCCAGTGTTTACGTGAAAAGATTTCGTAAAACGCACAAAAGTTCTTACATAAAACGCACTATATCTACACGGTTTACAGGTAGAATCATCTCGGAAATTCTCATGATACGGTGGACCGGGTAAATGGAGATCCGTACACACCCTCATTATGTCTCCGACCTCAGTGAAACATTTCGCCAAGAACCCAAGAGCTTAGAATTCGGTAATTTTCAAAATCGAATCTCGGAACATATTCTACCAAGATATTGGCAAACCGAATTTTTTACAACATAAGTACTGTTCGGTTCTGGTAATATTCGTTTTCGACCCCAATGCAAAGGGTTTCTTCAATATGTTATGATATAGCAATTATGAACAATGTATATAACAAAATCAATGTTATAGGATGATTTACTATTTCAGTCACAAAAAGATCGTTTAATTTCGGCATGCTTCGTTTATAGCAACATAAATAATATTGACTTTTGCTGCACTGGTATATTGTGAAACCTCCGTGAGTCTGTTTTTCGCTACTCGATATCGACTTTTAAAACCATACTAAAATTCAAAATTTATGTTTATTGTAATTATCCCCAACAACAGCTTTCCAAGGTACTGTACATTACGTGATATTACAATGAGTCGATGATCCCTTCAATTATCAGAGCAATCATGGAGCGTTGACTTTAAAGATAAACCCAGAAAATATGATTATACTACACGGAGAAATATTTTTACCTAAATTTTGAGTTTACTTTACCCAAAATTAAGTATATCGATTATAGTTTCAACCCAAAATCTCTCGGTTTTCTCTTTCTCCCACACGAATGTTGTAAAAATAGAGAGAGCTGCATCTACCCAGTGGGGGTACTTTGACCCAATAAGCCAAATTTGGGTAAATGCAACTTTTCTTATGTTTGGGTCGAAAGAACTCAATTTTGCGTTAAATCAACCCAAAATTGAGTATATTTTTCTAATGGAATTAAAGCCAAACTACCTAGTGGGGACCTTAGAAATTTAGCCGAAATTGAGTTATTGGGCTCAACTACAGAATTGCGTTGAAACAACCCAAAATTGAGTTGAATTCCGTCTCCGTGTAGAGATGCACTGAGAGCATTTTGAATTTATATATAAACAACACAGGCAGTGACTATAGAGCTTAGTGACATTTGAACACACATAGACTAGCATACGCTTGTCATACACAGTTTGTTTTTGTTTTCCTCAAAGAAACTTCGCACACGCTTTCCAAACTCATCAAAATGCATATGGAAATATTATTTGAAAAATTTACACCCAAGTTCTGGGTGTTTTCAGAGACAGAGTGCATATTGTTTTCCTCTAAGGTTCACAACCACATCTACACTAGGGCACCCATACCATTGAGCGTGATAACCACTATAGATCGTTGCACGTCTGACATAACCTCGAAACTCCATATAAAAAAAAGTCAACAATTCCAGCAGTGGATGTCAAAGAGCAGGACAGTTAATTGAGCGTGATGAGAGAGGGACAGAGAAGGGGAATTTTTTGTGGCCTCACCATGCACTCTTCTATCACATTCGAGGTGATTCGAACAATGTTGTAGTGTGCGTGTCATCCCGTGAGTCGCCATAATAGACCGAGCTAACCGGAGACGTCACTTTCATATCGCTTTGCACTAACACACACCCATCTTAATTTTTGTGTAACAGCTTTCTGCCGCCCATTGGATAGGCCTTTTCATGAGACAGGTCCGTGTTTCCATTCGTTTCTATCGGTGGAGGACCGGTGCATTCAAGGGACTGTCATTTCCATTCAAGACTGTCAAAGACCTTCCGAATCAGTTGATTTGAAACATCTCGTGAAAAGGCCTATTGCTCGATTGGAACAACGTTTGACAGTTCTTTGATTCCAGTATTAAGGCATCTCTATATAAACAAATTCTGTGGATAAACCCTACTATCTGGATAATCTTGAACTTCAAGTAGTGTAGTAAAATATTTTAAGATAAATGAAAGACGAATTAAGTACTGTACCATTTAATTCCACTAGAGTTTGTATCCTTTGACAGATACGCGTATTTCGATCTTAATTGTAAAACCGTCCTCAGTGTCGTGTACTCGGAAAGTAATTATATTTAAAAAACGATGTCAAAAATTAATATAAGAACGAATTTCTTTAAAATTGCTTATACTGGTTCAGCTGATATAGAAGGAAAATAAATATAATTTCTAACCAAACACAGTTCAGCCAAGATTTCTTAGGGTTTTTTGTAAGCCAGGAAGCTGTTTGTTTCGAGAAAAATCCAACACAGTTTGTAAAAGGAACAGAAGACGCCATATTCCTAAATACAGTAAAAAAACTTCCATGAGTCGATGTTCCATAGATCGATATCGACTCATGAAACCTTACTTGAATGAAAAACAAAAATCATGGTTACTATGATGCTCCCTTCTATCAGCTTTTCCATAGAATATTTGTTCCATGACTCGATATAATTTAATGAGTCGATGATCCCTTATATATCGACTGGAAGTTTGACTGTAGTTAAGATTCTGAAGTATTTACTTATGAAATTTACATGCTGAATAGCACCGTTTGGTAGGATAATTTCGAAACAAACGGATTATTACAACATACTTTAGTCTTGAATATAATAAACATTATATTCATTTCCATGATTATGAAATCGCGATCCTAGACATTTGGGTTATAAATATTTCTTACTCAGTAGCACCATCTAGTGGAAGAATGCCGAATTAAACGTGGCCCATCACAAGTTTGTACTTGATTTACTGAACCATTTAGCTGAAAACTTCATCTTTCGATGTAATCAGGATCCTCAGATATTAACAATCATAAATCATGCTCACTAGCGCCACCTGTTGGATGAATTTTAAAACTTGAGGTCCTTCGCATTTAGGCTTTCATCTAATGAAAACTTTGCCGAAGATGTTATGTTTCTTAGTAATGAGGATATCTCAGGACATTTATTTAGGAATCGGAATTTTGTGGAGGAATTCCTAATCAAACGGCACATCATATGTTTAGTCCTTGATCTGCTAAACAGCTTCGCCGAAGACACCATCTTGCCTACACGGAGAAGAATTCAACTCAATTTTGGATTGTTTCAACGCAATTCCGTAGTTGACCCCAATAACTTAATTTTGGCTAAATTTCCAAGGTCCCCACTAGGTAGTTTGGCTTTAATTCCATTAGAAAAATATACTCAATTTTGGGTTGATTCAACGCAAAATTGAGTTCTTTCAACCCAATTATAAGAAAAGTTGCATTTACCCAAATTTGGCTTATTGGGCCAAAGTACCCCCATTGGGTAGATGCAGCTCTCTCTATTTTTACAACATTCGTGTGGGAGAAAGAGAAAACCGAGAGATTTTGGGTTGAAACTATAATCGATAAACTTAATTTTGGGTAAAGTAAACTCAGAAATTAGGTAAAAATATTTCTCCGTGTAGGGCTGTGCAAATATCGATATTATCGATAATGTCGATATTATCGGATCAATTTTATCGATATGATATCCGATATCTATCAGGCCGATATTTTCCGATATCGATAAAGTATTGTCGGTCCGATAACAAATCTAATAACCAGAACAACATTTATTGCTTATATTATCTAAATGTTACCGTACACGCTGTGAACTAGACTATCGAAATGCATACATTTTGCCTTATGAAATGTGGATCGGTTATTGCAATACAAACGCTTTATGTTTCGTTCTAGCATCTAATCACATCGAAGCGTCGATAGGCGCATGGTGTACGCACGGGCCTATCGATCGCAAGGTCCCTGGTTCGATTCTAGGTCGCCGCGAAAACATTTTTTTGTTTTCAAATTTTTGTTTCATAAGGCAAAGCTATGAATTTCAACCCGATTTATTGTGGCGAATTTTCATAAGGGGTATCTATGTATTTCGATAGTTCATTTGCCTGATACACTCAATGGAATTTTAGAAATCCGTTGAATATAGCTAAATATCACTACAAAATTCATGTTATGAACTCCATAATGCATTAGTTGATTAGTTGTCAAATCCGATATATCGCCGATACCGATATTTAATCAACTTGATATCGCCGATACCGATAAATCCTCAAAGTGCATAGCCCTAATCTTGCCGCGATCAGTATACATCATGCTCAATAGCGCCATCTGGTGGTAGAATTTCTAGTTGGGTGGCCTATCACATGCTAGACCTTGACCTACTCAACACTTTTGTCGAAGACATCAACTTTCTTGGTTATCGGGATCCTGTGGTATCTGTGTTCGAAAACGTCATGCTCACTAGGCGGCATCCATTTATTACGTAACGCTAAAATTGGAATTTTTTGAACACCTCCACCCCCCCCTCCGTAACGCTTTTAGTATGGATTTTTTTTTAATTTGTATGAGTCGTAACGCTTGAGCCGACCCTCTCCCCCCTTCAAGCCGTACGTAATTTGTGGACGCCGCCCTAGCGCCATCTGGTGAAAGAATTCCGAATTAAATAGATCATCACATGAACTACTGAACAATTTTGGCGAAAAAACCATCTTGCTAAAAAATCGGGATACTGAGATATTCGTGATTGAAATATTGCATGCTCACTAGCGCCATCTGATGGCAGAATTTCAAGTTAGATGGCCTATAATATATTAGTCCTTGACCTACTAAACAACTTTGTCGAAGACCGCATCTTTCTAGGTAATCAGGATCCTGAGATATCCGTGTTTGAAAAATTACATGCTCACTAGCGCCAACTGCTGGCAGAATTCCGAAACAAGCAGCTTATAACATGTTAGTCCTTGATGTACTGTACAACTTTGCCGAAGACACCATCTTGCTAAAAAATCTAGATCCTGAGATATTTGTGTTCGAGATGTTGCATTGCGAAATGTCCACTTCATCGGTTCCCCCGGGGAACATTCCGATGGCCACTGAAGGGCGAGGATGTTTCCAAAGTTTCATTTGTCCACTGACCGATTGGTACCGATGAACTGAAGAAATTTGCCGAAGACATCAATACTCTATCTTGCCTAGCTTTAGATAGACAATCAAAAATGCTCCGCGTGTACTCAGTACACGATGCGACCGCTGGTGTAACTTTTTTTTGAGCGACTGACGGAAGGTTAACAAAATTTAAGCTCAAAACTTACTGCCAAATAAAACAACTCACCTCAAACAGAACTTCATAAAGTTCTTAGTTGTATGGAATAAGAAGCGAAATTCTTTAACGAGCAGTAAATAATGTAATAAATGATGGTTCCACAATCTAAAACATACATAAAACTATATAATTTTTGAAAAGCTGATATTCGACAGCTTACCTTTGAAAACTTGCAAGTACTCGTCGTAATTCCATAATCTGCCTGCAAAGTGGCCACTACCGCCATCGTGTCAAATTTTTTTCACAATATAAAATCATATACCATGTATCTGATTTTTCAATGACTTAATGGGTAAACGATGTTCAATAAGTTATATGTGAATTTCAAACGACTTCCATATGGTTATTATTTATACCTCATAGCACCTTCATTTAGTTGTTATTGGGCGTTAATAAAAACTATCAAATATGAATTCTGATGCGTCTATATGATTTTCCAGATACATATAATCGGATAAATTGGCTCAGTGTATGTATATCGTGTGGCAGGTACGAAGATACTCTATGCCCTGGGAAGTCGAGAAAATTTCCAACCCGAAAAGATCCTCAACCGGTGGGATTCGAACCCACGACCCGCAGCTTGGTCTTGCTGAATAGCTGCGCGTTTACCGCTACGGCTATCTGGGCCTAGTTAATTAATTTAAATATTGATGTATTTTTGCTTCGTTAATTTCTTAAACGATATTCCATTTTTGCGTACTATAAGAAATTTGTTTGAAATTGTGGAATCTCACATTTGTCGAAACATGTCTTATTATTAATCGAAGATTGTAGGCGGGGCAAAATAAGCACCTCAGCGGGGCATAATGAAGAAGTCGAGATTTGAAAGGTTGAGATTTTGTTAAATTTCGTTTTTAAATGTTCAAGTCCTTATTGAACAGTCTACAAAACGGGGAGTAGCGGGGTTGAAGACACAGGGTATTGAATAGACAAAATGGACACGGACACCATCTTCAGCCATTTAGTTGCACAGACTGTTACTTAACACTAGATAGGGCGTTTGAAAAATTCAATAAATTGTCTAACGTGAACAGCACCTATGGTTTTATGAGTCAATAACGAGTCTTCCTGTGAGTTTTGATAAACAAATAAAATATCTATTTAAATTTATATTTATTAAAATGATATTAAATTCAGATTCAGATTTGATATCATATTTGATTTTACCGGGAACAGCTGCTCTTTGATTATTGATACACTCCACAGGCTCTATAAACGGGGTGTACCCCGTTTGGTATAATGCCATGTACCGTGTGGCATATAGCTGTTTGGCATAATGTCATTTGGCATAATAGTCGTGTATCAGATTCATGAAAAAAGATTGAATTTGATCAAATTCCTTCAATTAAGCAAAGGAGTATTGATGAGTTGCTCGCGAATGTATTTTCCGTTATCGGTCATTGATAAAACATGTCATCAGTGCACTAGATTCCGCTCATTTAAGGGAAGTTATTTGTTCAATATTGGCGTCTTCTTCTTTCTGGCATTACGTCCCCACTGGGACAGAGCCTGCTTCTCAGCTTAGTGTTCTTATGAGCACTTCCACAGTTATTAACTGAGAGCTTACTGTGCCAATGACCATTTTAGCATGCGTATATCGTGTGGCAGGTACGAAGATACTCTATGCCCTGGGAAGTCGAGAAAATTTCCAACCCGAAAAGATCCTCGACCAGTGGGATTCGAACCCACGACCCTCAGCTTGGTCTTGCTTAATAGCTGCGCGTTTATCGCTACGGCTATCTGGGCTCCCTTCAATATTGGCGTAGCTAAGATTTTGTTTTTGTTGGGGGCGTAGTATATACAGATGAAATGTCGGTCGCAATAATCACGATTTTCACAAATTTCGTAGTTTTAACAGATTTGTGTTGATTTTAATTATTTGTTGTTTTGTCACATCTTGCGGCACATCAGTGGTATTTGTAAATTCCAATTTTCTAATTCATTCTTTTTGTAATCCAGTCAAAACCCCTTCAAGAGTTCTAGCAAAAACACAATGAATGTCCTTAAACGGTTTTTAACAATTTGCTTTAAAGATATTCCTCTTAGAATTCATACAGGAATTTCTTTATGAATTATTTTCGTGCTTTTCAGTGCTTTCTTTCAGTGCTGGATTTTTAGGATTTTTTTTCATCAGATTTACTAAGATTTCGCTATTCATTCTTGAACTTCTTAAACGAAAAAAAATCTTAAGAAATTCCATCAAGTATTATTTTAGGTTTTATGAATAACTCCATTTTTATAGAATTCATAGAATTCTTCCATTAATAACTTTAATAAATACAATTTATTCACTCTCTATTTTTTGGTTAAAAAACTACTCCTTGTATATCTCAATATTACAAATTCCTTTACGAATCACTCCATATGAGATTTCTAGAAAAACACATACATAAAGGGTTTTAAAGAACTTGTTTTTTTTTTTTGAATAATTGCAGCTTAAATATAATTTGAAAAAAAAAATCAATAAAAACGGATGAAAGTTTCACTGAAAATATTCGTAACTAAAATCTTAGATGGTATTTTGTATGAACTCCGAAGTTTCATGATACTATATAGTGAGCATATTGATGTAGAAAGAACCCATTTTTCACACCTTTATAAATTTCAAACAATTCTTTTGAAAGGTCTATTATCGATTATTTTGTAGTACAGTAGAAGATTAACGCGAAAATATTGCCGGTATTTTTAAAGAACATTGCCGAAGATGTATTGTGCATTACTTTGTTGAGGAATTCCTCATGGACTTTCAGTAATCAGAAACATACGTTTAAGAATTCATTTTTCACAACTCCTACAATTTACCTTTTTTAAGATTCCATAAGAATCTTCTCTAGAAATTATCCTTGAAATCCATCCTTCCTTGACTTCTAGTTTTCTAGAATTCTGTCAGGAAGCCCCAGAAAATCCGCCCTCGTATCGCACAAAAATTCAAACCAAGAATATGGATTCTAGCAATAATTGGTAAAATTATTTCTAAAGAAGTGTTCTAAGGAAGATCAATACCAATTGCTTTATGAATATCTTAACAAATCCTTTCCTCATTCCCATTTATTTTGTTACATGTTTCTCTGCAGGTTCCTTTACCACTGTGCTAATTTTGGAAGCAACAGTTTTCATCGGGTATTTCAACAAATTACCTTTGAAGATTTCAAAAAAAAAATCTTTTCAATTCATGAAAAAACAAAAGATTTAGAACAAAATTTCTAGAGAAAAAAAACATAGAATTTATTGCTGCAATATAACACTATGGTCAATTTTGTTACATTTGTTCAGCCATTCATCTGAAGAAAACTTGCCCATGCCTAAATTCCTTATAGTTAAACCTAATATTTTAAACAAAAATTCCCACTATGTATTGCCTGAGAAATTCCTTTAGTCTTGTCTATTTTTTCAATTATTTTTTTTTGAACCTTTTATGACTTGAAGTTTATGTATGGATTTTGTTTACGTTAGAAAGGATTAAGGTACCGTGGGGCAAGTGGATAATGGATTTCGCATAGTTAGGATTCTTCAAATTCTAGAGACTTTAAATTAAAACTAATGAGGTCGTATATATCTTTTAGCTTGACTCCCACCAAATATAAGCAATAAGCTGAAATTGATTTTTATGTAAAATTGAAGAAAAGAGTACAGAAAAAGTTTTTGAAAAAAGTCTCCTTACTTTTCACTTGTCCCACAAGTGGGGCAAGTGAAAAGTTTATCGTTTTGAACTATAAATTCAAAAACTAACAGTTATATTCACGATTTCTATTACCTGTAACATTCGTTAAGGTGTTCTAATGAACAATAAGATAAGTAACATGTAAACAAAGAAAATTTTATTCTTGTTACATAATTTTCTTCTGTGCAGTTATGTTTTTTTATATGATTCGACAATATTATAACTGCAACTTCTCAGCTTAGTGTTCTTATGAGCACTTCCACAGTTATTAACTGAGAGCTTACTATGCCAATGACCAGTTTTGCATGCGTATATCGTGTGGCAGGTACGATTATACTCTATGCCCTGGCAGGTCGAGAAAATTTCCAACCCGGAAAAGATTCTCGACCGGTGGGATTCGAACCCACGACCCTCATCTTAGTCTTGCTGAATAGCTGAGCGTTTACCGCTAAGGCTATCTGGGCCCCTCTTATTTTTAGGACTATGTCGAATAATTTTAAAACTTTTTTTTTATCGCAGTTCAAAACTGTCAGAGAGGATAACTTAAAAGTGGTACAGAAAATTATTTTCCGCAACTTTTTTTTGCTGATAATATTAAAACAAGATTGCACGCTGCTAACTTGTTACGGAGTGATAGTTGACAGGTTAACAATCTTTCGCTCTATAATGCATAATGGCTGAAAAATCTCGGAAATCTGTTACCTATCGTAATGTTCTCAATGGCCTCAAAGGTTTACGCATGAGTTCAAAACGTTAATTCACATATTCAGTGAAATATAACAATTATTTTCACTTACCCCATTTACCCACTTGCCCCGCGGTACCTTACTATAATTTTACCGCCTAATGCTAGAAACAGTCTTGGGCCAACCGGGAAATAGATAGTGAAAGTTTACAAACATCAAACACGAACAAAAGTGATACGAGCTTTACCACTAAAGCCCCAAAGACAATGTGAACGGCAGCACGGTACAACGGCAAAACGGCAAGCCCATCTTGATCTACCTGATCTACACTCTCTTGTCACTTGTCAAATTCATGTTGAATCTGATTGAGTCGACATTAATCCAAACATTGAAATGTCATCCTAGTCGGTGTTGCCGTTTTTCCGTTCTTGCCGTAATGCCGTTGCATTGTGTTTGACCCTTAAGCCGTTGATCAACTACCAAATAATTCAATTGACTGCTTAATACTCGTAGGGCAAAATCACCGGTTTTGCCCAGCTTAAGTGAACTTGTGTAAAGAAAATATAATACTGCAAATATGCCAAATTAAAGCTTTCAATCAATATTATGTATGAAAAGTACCGGAACTGAGCCGCAACCTTATTGTCACATTGAAAATAGCGATGGTCAATATACCTAGGTCACAAGAACCAGTTTTCAAATTAGATACCCAAATTGGTCAATCACATTGGTTTCTAATGAAAGTAGCCGAATTCGAACTACCCATTTTCAAGAGCACAAATCTGGAGAACCGCATACCCGATTGAGCTGAAAATCTATTCGATTGGTTACCAATAGCTAGTGATCAATCGATTAAGTTTTCAGCTTAAACGCAAACATCCGTTCTTCAGATTTGTGCTCTTGAAAATTTGAGGCTTGGCTTCTATTCATCTTTACCTTAAACTTTAAGGAAAATGATATTTTTCTTCGAATTTTTAAAGCAATTTCGACGAAATAATTTATGTAACTCAATTTTGTGAATATGTTCTACTAGACACGAAACATTTCATGCTAATTTACTGTGACTACATACAATAAATACAATAAGTAGCTGGTTGAAAAAAAAAACAAATATATAACAGAATCTTGTTTTTTATGTCTCGATACGTCATTCAAAAGCTCTTAAAAAATAACGTATATAAGTAATTTTAAAAAGATAAAATCATTATATCTATGAAAAAAAACACGGTCAATTATTGGAACATGTTTTAGCAATAGTGATGTTTGCCAACTTCTATTCCTATATTAGTGGTTTACATTGATGTCCCATAAAACTCAATATTTTAGAAACTTACCACTATTACTGGTGCAAAGGAGCAGCAATGATGAGGTTTTAAATTGTTTTCTTACTAAATACCAAGGTTTTTTACATGTTCATCTTATTTTGAAAAGGTCATATAACCCTTTAACGCTCATCGCTTTTAGATAGTGTCCATTTCCCGGCCGTTTTGCTTGTCCCGAGATTCGGGACAAAAATCGGAGGATCCCGGGATTTTTCAAATTTGCTGTAAAACAAGTATTTTCGATGAAATAGCCGGTGTTGTCAGACTGGAGCAAGAGCTTTTTAATGATTTCAAGAAAACGTACTCCAAGCATTTGAAATTACCTTATATTTGCATTGTTTACCGTAAAATTTAAACCTTCCTATTCGATGAAACATCTATATCAAAATAGCATCAGAAAAATCAGAATTGTTGAAATTCTTGACTTGTCTTTACAAGGCCAAAATATCATATAGTCTGGTCTGTCTGAACACCGGCCAAATGAAAGTAAAATTTTATCATTACAATGTTCATTACATTACAAAATTAAATATAGAGAATTTTTCTTTAATTTCGGAGATAAGAAGTTGAATACAATATTTTTATATACGACTTTTTTTATTCTGATGAAATAAGGCCGATACAAATATTATAATGACTTTTTGTACCATCGACTTACGGGTAGTTGAGAAGTTTTCTGATTTGTTGAGAAATTTTCTGAAAACATCAAATTTTTGATAAATATTTTTAGGACTGCCGCTTTACAATGCGAACTTTGGCTCGAAGTTTTTGAAGGGGGGGGGGGAGACAAAAAATCAAAGTCAAATTTGTATCGGCCTTATTAAAAACGTAAATAAAAGCTAACTTGGACTAATAACGGCTTTGCTTGTGATTTCTTTCGATTCTCTATTATATAATTTAAATGAAAATATGGTGAACATTTAATTCATAGAAATAACAAAAGTAAAGTTTTAAGATCAGTGGGGGTATTGTGGTACATCATGTTAAAAGTTAATTAAATACTGAAAAGTATTGACAGATGTTAAAGTGTAATTTCAAATAAGCTTTCTCAACCTAGGCTTATTGAAAAGGATTTGTTGAAGATGAACTTAAATAACCTTTAAATTTACCTAGTTGAATAATAAAACGTTTGAATTATTTCGTAATTTTGTGTCTCCATCAATATGCATTTTATTCACTTTCCTTTATGGTGCTCTTCTATTTTATTGAATAAAGCATTAGTGAGAGAAAAAAGTAATTGTTTTGCATTAAAACTTAGTGGTTTATATATTAACGTTCATTTCGGGAATCCCAGGATTCCCGGGACGTCAGATCTTATATCCCAGGAAACGGGAAATCCCGAAATTCTTTAAATTCCGGGATTTTTTGTCCCAGGATGGACACTCTACTTTTGGACGTACCCAACATAAGTCAGTTCGATAACGTAGGTATTGAAATAAGATTAATAGTTTATTAGAATACTCAATCATCGTAATTGTTGATTAAAAAACAATCAAATAACTGTTGATTTACAATTAAAACTTTTCCATGATTTTGATACATATAGACAATTTTAAACAAGCAATTTTGATTAAGAACATTATTCCCATCCAAAACATTGAAAGAAGTCGTGGGCAGGAAGGGGTAAAAAAATAAAACACATAACATATTTTTTATGCAAATTATGCAAATAAGGGCAGCGTATCTCTGGTCCAAATTTCATGCAAATCGAAGAACCTGTGACCTATAACTATTCGATAATAAAATGAAATATCAATGTGAAAAGTTATACCAATCTATTACAAATCAAAATTATACTCAATTCTAAACGAATCTTTGGAGCATTTATTATTTTTCAGAATCTTAAAATAAAAATTCTCATAATAAATGCGAAAACCCCACCACGTGGACGTTTTTAGAGTAGGGATTTGAAAATGCTAAACATTTTAGCGTGGTTGTTGAAAGGGATATACATCTTTTGTAAACGAATTCCGAGCCAACAAAAGCAAACAATTCCAAATTATCCGAACAATGATAACTATTCTGCGACACTTTGGTTATTTTAATTATCAATTATAGTTTCACCGATCGCGAAACGGTTGTTATGGGACCCTAATGCATTTCAAAAACCGGACTGCATCAAGGGCTAGTAGCGGTCAGACTGCAAAAAAATAGTGACTTTAATGACCAAAATGATCAAAATAACCAAACTACAAACTACATATTGAGTGAATTTAAAACTATATAAATTTTTTTATATATTTCTCAAAAGTTTTTTTTTATTCGAGATAAGACTTGATTGCCATAAATGGTTCAAAAAAAAAAGGCATTTTTGCCTCTTTTTTTTTATTCCTGCAGAAAGTTAACCAGAAACCCCTATCTTTTTGACTTGTCTTAATAATAACAAATTTTTTTTTTGTTGTTCGTGTTTGAGAAGCTGATCCAGCTTTAAATTTCATTATCAACATATCACGAAAATAGTGACTGATACTTTTTGTTGAAAAAAGTGACTTTTAGGAAAAAGTGACCAAGTCACTAAAAAGCGACTTGTTACCAGCCCTGAGAATCTGAGTTTTGTCATGCACTAATGATCACGCATTTATAGGGGCCTTCCTTAGCCGAGAGGTTAGAGTCCGCGGCTACGAAGCAAAGCCATGCTGAAGGTGTCTGGGTTCGATTCCCGGTCGGTCCAGGATTTTGCGTTATGAAAGGTGGAACGATTGTTGCAATACGAACGCATTATGTATCGTTTTAGCGTCGCTCCACATCAAGGCGTCGATAGGCGCGTGATGTACGTTCGGGCCTATCGATCGCAAGGTTCTTGGTTCGATTCCAGGTAAACGTTTTTTTGTTTTCATATCCTGATTTCATAAGGCAAATTTATGATTTTCAACCCGACTTCTTGTGGCGAATTTTCATAAGGGGTTCCTATGTTTATCGATAGTCCATTTGCCTAAGTGTACAAGCATTTTCATGATCACTTTTTTCGAGTCAATGCTCTGTATGGTGCAAAATCAGAAGATCCCCAGACAAACAAACTCAACAACTACAACTATTATAAATTCAAAACATAGTCCCGTGGTTAATATTCACAATGCTAAAAATATTGTGTTTCGTGAACCAGGAACTAATAGGTGGCGGTAGAGCGTCAAACTCGAAATGGTAGAATTATTTACAAAAAGTAGTTATATTGCTGTAAGAAGGAAATAAAACGAGCGTTACGTCTGTTTGTTTGGGGTAGAACCACGCATTGATAAATTTCTTTCAATAGCTGGCAAAATACTTCGGGCATACCTACCTCACCACCTATCAAGCGTCTTCACAGATCAATTGCACATGCTCAATGTTCTGACGGTGCTGCAGATGGCCTGGATGTGATGGTCAATAATACGGTACTATCGTAGAAAATGTAGAAAATACATACTCCAGTTGCCAAAAGTGTGTCAGTCCAGTCCAGTACTGTGGGACTTTGGGATGAGGAAGCACCCGGCATTTGTAATTGAGCTACATCTCCATGTGATGGTAAGCTTTCTCCCCCGGGAATCATATTTGATACAACAAGAACAAACCCGCTGTAGGTTCGTGCAGTCTTCAGTGATTTTTATGTTGTCCTATGGAAAAGGAAAATCCTGTACTCGACCTGCACCGTACAGCAACTTCTGGTTTTCTCTTGCTGCCTATTCGTTCAATCTGATAAGATAATAATTAAGGGATTGACCAATAAAGTTAAAATCAAACCTAAAATTATTCAATGCTGATAAAACGCTATAGCTGTAGGGAAACCAAAACAAAACTGTTTTGATTCGTCGCTTTTGACGTTTCTATGAAGGCTTCATTTGTGTGCGTGTGATCCGAATTAAGCACGTAGCCACTTTTATGTTAATCTCGGATTAACCTTAGTGCTCCAAAATCGGAGCACTAAAGTTAATACCGGAATAAAAATCAAGGATAATATCGTTCGGTGCTTAGCAAAATCAAGGATAATACGTGATTGGAGTATCATCTTCGATGGAGCTTACCACCCTAAGTGTATATTAGCATTCCTGCACGGGAAGTCTGTCACACGATATTCAAATGTATAAAAAGATGGTCAATTGACAACGAAAGCTCTCAGTTAACCGCAGTTGCATTAGTCATGATTTTAACCTTTTCAGCCTTCCATATTTCTATAACCTGATTAGAATGAATCACACGGGAACCGTAAGCTAAGATAACAGCTCAATGTAATCCAAAACAAAAACAACTTTTTTCACTGCAAACCCTATACCTACACAAAACGGTACTCATTCTCATTAGGGCATCATCGATTCTTTGTATCGAACGCTCTGTACCCCCACACAACTCAGCAAAACGCAACGTGAACGTCAAGTCTTCCCCGAACCCCACGCATCCTTCAAATGGCAGAAAAAAAATGCATTCATTATGCAATCGATCTCTGACAACTCAATAAATAAACAAATGCACACCACCCCCGAAGTGCTCTTCCTTGAACCTCGCAAAACTCTCCACGCAAAAATATGTAAATAAAAATCAAAATGGCGGAGCAATGCAATCTCCTATATACCAACAAACATCGCGGCTGCTCCTATCCGCCTTTCTGCCGCGGCTTCCAGTCCCGTTTTTTCCCGTTCTGAACCCACTCAGCCAGCCAACGATCTCCGCTGTCGTCGGCCAGAGAGAACGTGAGTGGCCAATTTGCGTATTTTTTACTACTACCACTACTGCTATTCGCAGCCATACAACGACACATATTCAAACAAATAAGGCAGCCAATTTCAACGTTTCTGTTGTTGCTGGATTTACGATTGTCAGACTTGCGGCGAATTCGCCGTTCATTCCATCACTCGCAGCAGTGAGTGGCGATTTGTTGACAGTCGCATTGGAAACACTCAGCGCGAGCGAGAACCGCAAGAACACACTCACCAGTGCAAAACTGGTCGTACTCAACGCACAGTTTTTACGCAAACCGAGCCGTCTCCTTAAGCGGAGAAAATAGAATGTGGTGCTGGTTTTGCTTTGGGTGTGAAGAGGAATCAATGGAAGATCGATGCATGCATTTCTACGCACTAGTCGACAGGAGCCACAGGGAAGAAGAGTTTTAGATGATAGGTTGTACCGCAAGGCGGAAATACCCATACAGGATGGGCGTTTGAGTCAAACATGCGTTCGGGTAGGCACAGGAGAAAAGATAGACGTATCGTTTAAAAACTTGAAGTGTGCCAATGTGTTACTGACAAAGTTTTAAATTGTGGTAAGTTTGTTTTATGAGTTTGAAAGAGTCTGATGAACTCGAAACCAATTATACAGTAGTACCTTATATAGTATAACGTGACTCAATTTGTATTTTCACTACGTTACATCAAAGCAGAATAGTATCATTTATAACATTATTACATTCATTTCTTATATCCAGGTGTTCTGTGTTCGACAACACTATCATTAAAGTTTCTATTAACATTTTGTTAACAACATACACTATCCACCATAAGTATGGAATCGCGTATTGCAACACTCATACTGAATATTGCAGCACCTTGAAAAGTTTAGCATCACCTAATATGAATATTATCTCATGATTATGAGGTGCTAGATTAATATATTTTGGAGGTCATCTTTAACAATACGTCTTTCAGCCCCTGCGATTTTTTTTTTATTTTAGTTAAAGAAACTTTTAGAACTGGATTTTAGGTAATGCTAAACTTAAAAGTGCTGCAATACTCTGTATTGCAACGATTCCATACTTATGGTGGGTAGTGTAGGTATTACATTTTCATTTGCCGTAGCAGTTCCGAATGTTTTCAGGAGAGTTGATTTCACCTGCTTGGCTGGCCTAATAATTTGTCTGAAGATCAAAAGCTTTTTCTTAAGACAAAGTTTCAATTTTCTGCTAATAAGTCGATACAGACATTTTATATATTCTTTATTCACACTTATTTATTCACCGAATTCTCAACAGCAGATTTTTCGGTAATCCGTTCGGTGATTTTTTCACCGAGCAATCTGTAAATCTAGAAAAATTTCATCTGGCAAAAGCACCAAATTTTCTGTGGAATTGTTGATTGTTGATTGGAGGTTTTACTGAGCTTTCGGTGATTTTTTACAGATCTACTGGGACTTTTTCATTGTGTATTCTATTGGCATTTTACCGATTGAATATGTATAATTTTACAGAAGTTCTGTGAAAAGGGATAAAATTTCCTTTCGGATTTTCGATGACATGTTATTAATGCAATAATTTAGAAGCGTTTGCTGCATTCTAAATATAACTACCGTTTTGATTCATATTACGGACACTTAAGGCCTCTTTGAAGTGTGAGCCGACGAAAAGCATATAAATTAAATCAATGTCTATGATTCCTCAGCGTTATCATGCTATCAGGACACTTACCTTTCGAATGGTAGGTGAAGATTTGAATTGCACAACTTCAATAAATTTAAATAAATAGAAATGTGTGCCCTCTTCACGATTCTTATTCCGGACACCACCTCACTTTTGCTTCTTATTCCGGACACTTTGATTCAAATTCCGGACAGTTCGTGATAAGCAAAGTTGGAAAAGTTAAATCATTAAATAAACACTACCAGGCATAAGAAAAACGTCAAAACTAGTTAAGCATTGTAAATTTTCATGGATTGCTATGGAAAAATCATATTAAAACGAGTCTCCAAAATGGGAACTTTCGAACGGCAAATTTTGAAACATTTCAATTGAAAACTTTCCCATACAAAGTTGAGTGTCCAGAATTTGAATCAGAACGGTACAAAATGAATGACACGAATGGGCTAAACTAATTGATTGAAGTAAAACAATATATGCAAAATAAAACATTTTATTCCCTTTTTTAAACATGTACACCTTAATTTTATTAGGATTCTAAAACAGAGAATTCCTTACAATTATTATACAACTATCAATCAGCCTCACTTATTTTGGATGTCCATTTTCCATTTCACTTAGTTGTTAGTTATTCTATTTAACTTCTTCATTTGAAACAGCACCAATTTTGGTTCAAACCGCGGTTGGCATTTGACAATTGATTTCACAGATTTTCGGTGCAAACAGTGAAATATTTCATCTTCACGGAACACCATGTGAAAATTTTACAGAAATTTGTACTTTTTCTGCCTTTACAGAATATTCGGTAAATATTTGACAGTTCTGTTCAAAACATTAGTGTTTCACATAAAAATCCGTAGAAGCGTATTTTACAGTTCAGACCCTGTGGTTTATTTCACCGAATTATGTGTTTTATTCTAAGTGTGTTAGTATCATTTCAAATATTTAATTCATTTCTTATATCTAGGTGTTCTGTATTAAACAAAACTATCATCCTAATTTGGTAAAACATAATTAAGCTCTTATT
Source organism: Aedes aegypti (assembly GCF_002204515.2). Lineage (NCBI taxonomy): Eukaryota > Metazoa > Arthropoda > Insecta > Diptera > Culicidae > Aedes > Aedes aegypti. The sequence continues at coordinate 208,818,769 of NC_035107.1, forward strand.
AACATTTGATTAACAACATTTTATGTTTCATTTGCCGTAGCAGTTAGGATTTTTTACAGATGCGTTGATTTCACCTGCTAATAAGAGAGATAAAAAAACAGAGTTTACAATTTACTCAACCTAACCCTAGATACTTAAGTTCATCTGACCAATTTATTGGAACCCCTCTCATCGTGACAACATGTCTACTTGAAGGTTTCAAATAAAGAGCTTTTGGTTCATGTATGAATATTATTAGTTGAGTTTTGGAAGCATTACAAGAAATCTTCCATTTTTGCAAGTATGAAGCAAAAATATCCAAACTTTTTTGGTGGAGAAGCCAGTGTCATCCGCAAACAAGAATTGTTGACATCCCTGAGATAGCTCAGGTAAGTCAGATGTGAAAATATTGTATAATAATGGTCCCAAAATGCTATCTTGAGGAACACCAGCTCTTACAGAAAGTCTTTCAGACCTGGAGTTCTGATAATTAACCTGAAGTGTACGATTTGACAGATAACTTTGAATTATTCTAACAATGTATGTCGGAAAATTAAAGTTTTTTAATTTTACGATCAAACCTTCATGCCAAACACTGTCGAATGCTTTTTCTATGTCTAGAAGAGCAAGACCAGTAGAATAGCCTTCAGATTTGTTGGAACGGATCAAATTTGTTACACGTAAAAGTTGATGAGTGGTCGAATGTCCATGGCGGAATCCGAACTGTTCATTGGCAATAATTGAATTTTCGTTGATGTGGGCCTTCATCCTGTTCAAAATGACCTTTTCAAAAAGTTTACTGATGGAGGAAAGCAAACTGATTGGACGATAGCTAGAAGCTTCTGCAGGATTTTTGTCTGGTTTTAAAATTGGTACAACCTTAGCATTTTTCCATTTGTCAGGAAAATATGCCAACTGAAAATATTTGTTAAATATTTCAACTAAATATGATAAGCTACTTTCTGGAAGTTTCTTGATGGGGATGTTGAAAATTCCATCATCGCCAGGAGCTTTCATATTTTTTTTATTTTTTTTTTAATAATAGTTCTCACTTCTTCCAAGTCAGTCTCGCAGGAATTTTCGAAAACGTTCTCTTGATTGAGAATATTTTCGAAGTCCTGAGTAACTTGATTTTCTATTGGACTTGTAAATCCTAAATTGAAATTGTGCGCGCTTTCAAACTGCATAGCAAGTTTTTGAGCTTTTTTGCAATTAGTTAGTAATAATTTGTTTTTCTCTTTCAATGACGGTATTGCCCTCCGAGGTTTTTTCAAAATCTTAGATAATTTCCAAAAGGGTTTAGAGCCAGGGTCCAGTTGAGAAATTTTATTTTCAATTTTTTTGTTTCTTAATTGTGAAAAACGTTTCTTGATTGCTTTCTGCAAATCCTGCCATATAATTTTCATAGCAGGATCACAAGTGCGTTGAAATTGCCTTCTCCTCACGTTGTTAAGACGGGTCAAGAGTTTAAGATCATCGTTTATAATCACTGATTCAAATTTTAATTCACATTTTGAAATTGCTATGCTCCTGACTTCAACAATGGAATTTGTTAAAGTTTCAAGAGCATTGTCAATATCAAATTTTGTTTGTAAAGAAATGTTAACATCAAAATCAGAGTCAATATATGTTTCATGTATATTCCAGTCGGCTCGAAAATAATTGAAAGTGGAGCTGATAGGACTGAGAATCGCTTCATGGGATATTTGAAATGTAACAGGGACATGATCAGAATCAAAATCAGCATGAGTAACTAATTGGCTACAAAGATGACTAGAGTCGGTTAAGACCAAGTCAATCGTAAATGGATTTCTAGAAAAGGAAAAACATGTAGGGCTATCAGGGTATTGAATTGAGAAATATCCTGAAGAGCACTCATCAAATAAAATTCTGCCGTTGGAATTACTTTGAGAATTATTCCATGACCGATGTTTGGCATTAAAGTCACCAATGAAAACAAATTTTGACTTATTGCGAGTTTATTTTCGCAAGTCAGTTTGGAGCAAATTAACTTGCTGTCCAGAGCATTAAAAAGGCAAATAGGCAGCTATGAAAGTATATTTATCAAGCTGAAGTATATTTATCAAGCTGTGTTTGATGATGTGTATATGTTCTTTCACCTTACTAGAGAGAAATTCAAATTTTATAATGCGGCCATCGAGTTCACTATCTTTGTGATGAAGGCTTTTAAAACATCAACTATGGGGTGAGATTCTTTACAGACCTTGTCTCCAGCATTCGCCCATATCAAATGATAGAATGGGTTCATACCTGGATCATTGGAGACTTAAACATATTTTCGGAAAAACGGTTAATTTTGGTTGAACCTTCATATAATTGTGATAAGCGGCTCTGTTATGCTCAGAACCTATGAGCTAGTATTGTTATAAGTTGTTTCTCACCGAAGTATCAAATTTCTTCCTAAAAAAACTGTTATAGACTTCCGTATTTATTTTTTATTAAACTCAAACAAAAACTACAGGCGTATAAAACCCATAAGACGCAAATGCCCTCAAAACCCTGGCCCTGGCAAAATATTTCATTGTGACCATGAAAAACACGTTCTCTAAAAACTCCTCCATCCTCTGATACCAAACAAACTAATGTTTTCAACGATAAAGTGTGATTTTTAAGGTGGACAGTTTGTCACCAAAGTGTACGACAATTAGACGCTGTTTCTAACTTTGAGTGGATAAAACCTTTAAACTTCTTTACTTTATGTAATTATTTAGGAAAATTTTTACTCATCCAGTTTTGTTCACCACCGTTTACACAAATCTATGTACAGTCTCCTTTGCACAGAAAATGTGCTACACGATAAGAGGCCGATTTTGTGCTCGGCACTCATTTTTGAGCGGAGGAAATTCAGCGTGTAGTGAGTCCTACATTGAAGTTATGCGCGCTTTTAAACTGCGTAGCACGTTTTTGAGCTTTTTCGCAATTAGTAATAATTTGTTTTCCTCTTTCAAGACCAGAATTTGCTACTGAGGTTTTTAAATAATAATTTACGGAACAAGTTGCAGAATGATGATTTTTACAGCACGAGTCGTAAATTTATCCTACGAGGCTTGAAAACAAAAGAACAAAAGAGAAGGGACAAAAGGTCAAAAATCTTTTTTCAAAGTAGGAAAAATTTTCCACCATGCAAATCGTTTTCGAACTTTTGTCCTTTCGACCTTTTGTCCATAAATCTATGCAGAGCACGATGTATGGAAATTTGAAGGGACCGAAAAATCCATCGAGTTATAGAATATATCGAGTTGTGTAGAGTCGACTGTAGGTCCCATAACAATTGTGCAAAATTTCAGCTTATACGGTGAAACTATATTTTAGCGCCAACCGTTCAAAGTTTGTATGGGAAAACTTGCTTGTACAGAGAAAAAACGCCAAAGATCGCCCATTGACCTTTATAAAAATTCTGAACCCAGATCTCGATAGTTATTCAGAATATTGCCGAAGACCGCAAATAAATTCGACATTTTTGTAAAAAAAGTTATTCAATAAAAACATGTTGGCAAGACGACATTGATTAACACGTAAAGGAATAACAATAATAACAGAATTGGGCAAAATTCCCTCCAGGTATATAGAAATGTCCCCATGTCACTCGGACATCGAAAATAACTTTAACTTTTTCTAAAGCTTTAATATTGTTTAGAGCACTTTTGTTAAAGTAAGCCAAACGATATTCTTGAGAAAGCCCTTTCCGACGAATGCCAGGTTGGATTATCTTTTTCATAATGATTACTACTTGGACTGGGGAAAATTCAAGAAGATCATGTATTCCATTTTTCATAGCTTCAGTTGACTTTTAGTCACTTGAGAGGCCTTTGAAGACAACCTTGATCAAAAGTTCAGTTTTTCGTCATAAGTAAAAACGTGTGCTTTTTTTTCTTCAAGAGGTTTAGGAAGAAATTCGCAATCTTAAAGAGTTTCCGGAAAACGCGACAGTCATCTTCCTTGCGATTTGAAAGGAAACCTTGATTCGCCTAATGAAGTTCAAGATCTCCTGCCTAAATCCTCAAAATTCGGAACAACTGATCACGATTGGCGGCACTCTTTGTTTCTTTGCTTAAATCAAAGAGCCTGGGCTAGAGACTGCTTCAATTTGATGTTCGGAAAAGGAGATTGGGCAAAAATGTATGGAGTTTGGTCCCGGAATGTACACGGATGACTTATATATCATTTGAAAGATCTAAATGAGACAAAAAAAAGTTGATATAGGGCCAAAAATATTCGTCGTGGGAGAAAAAAGTTATGTGTGCTAGAATGGTGTAAGAAGAGGTATGTTTTGGTCTTTGGACAGTTCCTATTGAATAATATTTACTTGCGCAAATGTTTTGAATTCGTGACTATGTATGTGCTTAGGTATGTTTTTATCTTAATTGTAAATATTTTAAAAATGTTGTGATTTGACACAGATTTCAGAACGTTTTGAGTTGCTGAAATGTGAATAGGTACTTAAAACATACGGTGATAAAAAAATATAAAGATATAGGTATGAGCGTTTCTCAAACACGTCACTTTAGGTAACAGTTGGACACAAATATCAAATCGTATTATTCTATTTCAGTGTTCTAGCAATATGTTTGTATAAACCGGCGGTTTACTCAGGAAGGACTTTCCAAACTATATTCGTTTTATCATTACATTGGTTGTGTTGTTGTATTCTGTACTACACTGGAAGAAATACCTCGCTTGTCGTACACAGCTTCAGCGTGCTGGAAATCCGCGCATCAGTTACCTCACTTATATCTTTGATATCAATAACATTATACTAGCATGCTATTGTTTCTCAGAGAAGGAGATCATTTGAACTAGAAGTAACTGTTTGCTGTGAACAAACTGCCAATAATTCGAGCAGAACCATTTCGGTTTGCTATCAATGTCAGCTCCATTGGCGACGCCTGAGCACATGTGGCTCCACAAATGCTTCGCTAAGAACTGTGAATGTTAAGAAGTAATCATACCATCTTCCAGAGCTGCGCGACACACTTGAGCTGGGAACAGCTTTCATCGTGATGAACGACATGCAAAAACATGAGATCGGATGGTGGTCAATCAACAAAAGAGTGTGCATGTTGAGGATCAACGGTCGATCAACGGATGACAAAGACGCAGCTGGAACGCAAGTAGGACCGCCACCCATGTTTCCACGATAAGATCATTGTAAGAGATTAGAACGCCAAGATAAGGAATTGAGATGGACGATTGGGAAGATCAGTGCTGTCGGACTGGCAAACATGAATGTCCAATGCTGGACTGTTTTGCCGCCTCTAAGAATATGGTCATTATAGTCTAGCACCTTCTTCTAAGATAACCTTCCGTACCAATGGTGATCGCTAGTTATCCACAGTAAATGAAATCTCGAATCTATCAAGCAATCATCTCCGACATAATCAACGTCAAAATCTATCGTGGTGCTAACATTCACTCTACTCACTACCTGATAATTATAAAAATGCGCTTCAAACTTCCTGTCGTTAACAATGAACGGTACCGACGCCCGCCTCAGCATGACCTTCAGCGTCTGAATTACACGGATGTCGCCACAGCATCGTTCAACATCTCTAGCAAGCGTAAGCGGAATAGCTTTTGCTTGCTGAAACCCTTCTTGGCTATTGTACTACAGTAAAAATAGCCATCAACTCACAGGTGGAGTCATTGTGCGTTGAACGTAGTCTATGGTACGATTGGTTTGCTGAAGAGTTTAGAATTATTCTAGAGGAAAAAAAAGTGAAGCACCATACACAGAAGCGGAAGCAGCCGACTTGTGTTGATGACACAGGACCGGAGGTTCAAGGCAAAGGAGAGCATTTCAACGTCCGAATGTTGGACAAAAGCAGCCAACCAGATCCCACTTTGAGTGAAGTTAAGGATGACGTTCAACAGCTCAAGAATAACACAGCAATTGTTGATGATGGTATATGAGTGGAACTCATCAAGATGAGCCCGGAAAAGTTGATCGCTTGTCTGCATCGGCTGATAGTAATTACTATTCTTAAGAACCTGGCAGTTATAACATCTGCAAGAAGAGTAGAGCCAAGGGGTTAAATACTCTGCCTACAGAAAACGTTAGTGCTTATCTATCTGTCTTTTCTTCTATCTGTAAAACTTGCATAAAAATTGTCAAGGGCTTGTACACAAGTTACTGGAGGGTAACAGACGGAGAGAGATAGGAGATAATATAAGATATGCTGTCTTGGTAGTGTCATTCTCTAAACACACCTAGCCGTTCCCATAGGGGACGTTAGCCACAAGGAAGGACGTTTCAAGTAATACTGTTTCATATGGTATGCCCTCTTCAACATCTAATCCAATTTCTCTCGCCGTTCCCTTATGGTACCTATCCATCTAGTATTCATTGCTTTCTTCTCCATGCTCCCTCTTACTTCGAGCAAAATATATCGGTCTATTAAACCGATTAACAAATTCAAAAAAAAAAAAAAAAACAATAAGATCATTGGACTCCACGGCATTCGTATACCAATTCGTAAAACGATAATGATGGCCATTTTAACTTAAGACTGGTTGAATAATGTAGGAGCTCAGATGGTTTATACTAGTGAGCTAGATTGCCATTGATTTAAACACATGAAATCCTAAAACTACGCATATGTTACTGCGTAGCATTTAGCAATGAGCATATCAACTCACATTTAACGTTTTTCGATGCTGATGATGTTGTTCATTGAGGTTGAGTGGATTGAGTTGATGGTTTTATTGATCTCTTCGTAAAATTCGTCCTGGAGAAATATTTACTTCAGCAAAAAACAATACAGTCAGTTCTTTTATAAGACACCACACACTTTTCTTTCACCACTGTTTCCCAATTACTTTTCATCGAATGAGGCTGACTTTTTTTAGGATACAAGTTACCTTATTACGAACAAAAAATATCGTATAGGTCGGTTAAAAAACCGTTAGGAATTGTGATTAGTATAATGTGGATAGCAGGGTCTGGTAGAAAACTTTACTGAATAAACATATGTATTTTAAAATGATTTTTAATGTTATTACGGTCTAACATGTAATTTTTTCATCTTTGAATCAAAGTCCTAATTCACTTCTTTAAAACATAGAACATCTAATCATCATATAGGTGCAGAAAAATATATGTTTTCATTTTTAATCGATAAAAAATATAGCAAAAATATAATAAAATACATAGAAAATCCATCTCAAACCATGCGGAATAACTTTTTTCTCCCACGACGGATATTTTTGACCCCATACCAACTTTTTCTTGTCTCATTCAGATCTTTCAAATGACATATGAGTCATCTGTGTACATTCCGGGCCCAGATTTGCCCAATCTCCTTTGTCTAAAACATCGAACTGACTGCTCATTTCGATGCAATTATCAACATTATCCACCCTTGAAAAAAGGCGCGCATTTTAAAAAAACGTTCTTTATTCCATTTTTGCCACGTTTAGTGACAGTTTAAAAAACCACTTTTTTGGAAGGAAGTTGTGAGTTCACCCTTTTTTATGTTCGTGGTAGCAAACATGTTCAGTGAATAAACGAAAGTAGAAGTGACCTTCTAAGAGGTTGTTTTTTTTTTCAATATGGTCCAAGAAGGATTACCACCGCTAGCTTTCGCTAACGGGTCCAACAAACAAGGATCGAAAAGGGATCAATAGGTAGAAAAAGGTAGCACTGAAAAGTACTGCTTTAGGTAGTTTTAAAAACTTCCGAGAGCAGGAAAAATGTGGGTACGCACAGCACGAGGGTACGATGCGAACTCATTAGTCTAGGAGTATGATCTTCAGCTGCTTCCACGGTAATCAATGCCTGCTTACCGTTCGAAAAGAGAAGATGATGAATGATTACACACAGTATCCGTACTTGGACTGCCGTCCTCCGCCGCTTTCATTCGTCTAATTTTGGCACAGATTCCACCACGAGAGGTCTAGCCGAGCATGATGGCATGGGTAGTAGTAATTCCACAACAATGCCAAACACGACAGGTTGTGGCTTTGACCAACGCATATGCTATTTTATCGCGTAAAGGCACACTAGTGTTGGTACCATCGTCCTATTCCACCCATAGATCTCTACACACACCCCGTGCATGATTCTTTGCAGTGCTGGCTGACTTTTCCCTACATTCAGCGGTTTTCAAGTCGGGCTCCCCGGAGCACCAAGTGCTCCGCGAAGCGTTGATAAGTGGTTCGCATTATTGCATAAAATATCTAGTGTGTAACTATAACAATATATTTTTAATTATTAAGTTTTCCACTTGCATTATTTTTTATCGTCAATTTTTGTGGGAAAACATTTTTTTAACAAGCTACAAATAGACATGTTGTCACAATGGGAGGGGTTCCAATAAATTGGTCAGATGAAGTTAAGTATCTAGGTCCCATGTTAGATAAAAATTTAACTTTTAAAAATCACATTGAGGACATACAAGAAAAATGTATCAAATATGTAAAATGTCTTTATCCACTGATTAATCGAAAATCAAAACTTTGTGTTAAGAAAAAGCTTTTGATCTTCACACAAATTTTCAGGTCAGCCATGTTGTATGCTGTACCAATATGGACTAGCTGTTATAATACCAGGAAGAAAGCTCTGCAGAGGATTAAAAAAAAAATGAAAATGATTCCGAACCCCTGGTGTTCTAGTTTATTCTAGTTCTATGCTCAAAAACGGATTTTAAGTTTTCATCCGACGTTTCGGACACATCTATTGTGCCTTTCTCAACGAATTATCTGTGTTCCGTTTTCTCGTTAACATGTCCACAGCATAGGCAGCATCAGCCAACATAAAGAATTTTGCCCGTTCTGGTACTTAACACGGGCGTAGAATCCGAAAAACGATCCGGGTCGCAGAACTTCGATAAAGTTGCCTGTTTATCGCCACTTTTATTCTTATAAGAAAAATGACCCTCGAAAAACTAGACATTCGGAGCTAAAACGAAGGCAATGGGTTAAAAATATCCAAATTAGCAGCAATTTTAATTTTGCTTTTTTTTCTGGACGGATACGCATTGAAAAATAGGCTTTTAGTGACCAGCATCAACAAAGTCACTGAAAAATGGCTCGCTACTAACCTAGTTATTGATGATTATTGCTATGACCGCTCTCAACTATCATGCCAAACTATCCATGGCAATATTTGATCATGTTTTAGGAACGAAAAATAAGCGTATTTAAAAAATGTTCAAAATTGGATCCTTTTAATCGCTCTTTTCAAATATACTTTGTTTGTAAGCTGGAATAGCTAATCGGGTTATCATTATTTATTTTCCTTAACGGTGAAAAATGTCCTGGGAAACTTATTCCATTTCAAAAAATCTCAAAGTTTTGAGAAAATTTGATTCCGATTTGACAAAAATAATGTTTATGTGACACTTTTATCTTCAGTTATGATTTTCGAACGAAAAGACTTGTACGAGAAATCTGGGCATTTTTCACAAAACTATGACCAAACGCAGGAATTAAAAAGTAGTACATCTTAAAAATTTCAGTGATTGAAATTTATAAAATTCTGTTCTCAAAAATATTTCTTTAAAAATCTTACACGAGTTGGAACATAGTTTTCCCGGCTTTTCTTTATGAATTTTCTCAACGGTGGAAAATTTTGTGGAAAACTATTTAACTAGTAAACTTTTTTTTGTATTCTTTAGAAAATTTGCTTTCATTTTCATAAAAAAAAACTTTGTTTCTACGATGCTTCTTTCTCTGAGCTATGATTTTTCAAAGAAAAGGCACAAAATAGCACATTTTTTACAAAATTGGCCATAACTCAAAAACGAAAAAAAAAATACCATTTCAAAAATTTTAGCGATTAAAGCTTATGAAATTAACTTCTCAAAAATATTTTTTTGAAAATTTTCCACGAGTTGGAGCATAGTTTTTCCGGCTTTTCTTTACGAATTTTCTCAACGGTGGAAAATTTTGTGGAAAACTTTTTCCAGTTAACATTTTTTTCTATTCCTTAGAAAATTTGCTATCATTTGCTTTAATTATGAAAAAAAAAAACTTTGTTTCTACGATGCTTCGTTCTTGAGTTATGATTTTTCAAAGTAAGTAGTACCAGGGAAAAACAAAATATTTCCAACTAAGTTTTCCGGAAAAATAGGCGACCCTGAATTATTCTCAATTTTTTTTTTATTCATATATTGATGAGCCCTGCCTGTGGAAAAAGTTTCATGAATATCTGGGACCTTTCAACCCAAACCCGTACGGAAATAAAAAAAAAATCCCCATGTGTATTGTTCGTCTAGCTTCGTTGAGTTTGCACTGTAGGCGGTCAATGTTTCTCTTGTGTACATGCCTGGTAGCGAATCACTTTTTATTGACTTAGTTACCTTTTTCGACCTGGTCTCTAAAAAGTCACTATTTGCAGGTAAAAGTCACTAAAGTCCCTTTTTTCAGAAAAATAGTCACTAAAGTTACTATTTTCGTGATCTGATGATCTCTGTATCAGCTTCTTGAATTTGAATAGCAGGCCAGCAATGTTTTACTGGTTTTTATTAATCTAACGCAAAGATTATTTTTTTCGATCAGTGTCTAGTGAGGAAAGGATCCTTTGCTAACTTTGTGGAATAATTCAGATAAATACTGCACAGATATTTTTGACAAAATATCTGGAGTTTATTTGTTGACTGTCGTGATAAAACTTATGATAAAGTTTTGAAACTTATGTGTCGGCGCAATTCCTGACAGACCTGCTGAGTTTATTAGTATGAATTTCTGCGGAAATCAACGGAAAATACTCTTAGGCAGCGTCCATAAATAGCATTTTTTGGCCAATATTTGACACCCCCATCCCCCTTCGTAGCCTATTTTCCCATACCCAGACAAAGATCGAATATGACAAAGATGAATATGACAAAGATCGACCACCACGTGTGGGATTCGCATTGCAATTTTTGAGAACTTTCTGTTGGTAAACAACGACACATTATCAAACGAGTTGAAAAGGTTGTAACAATGTTGCGCTCTGTGATTGTCATGACAATTTTGCTTTTGATTGTGTCCTTATCCTCAACAGTTGCGACAAACGGTTGTGAGCGAGTTTGCTTTGTTGTTTGTTTTTTTGTCTATTTTGATGATAATTTGACTCACTGCCCATACCTAATACATGGTTCGTAGCAAAATCGTAGACTCCCCCATCCCCCCTAAAATACTACGTCATTTATGGACGGTCCCACGAAGTCTGTTGCTTTTCAGTCTTGACAAAACAAAAAAAAAACTGTGATTTTACTTTATCCAGCGACCAACAAACGGACCGAAACGTTGGTCAAAATAAATACAGGGCTGTTACAACAGCCGCGATTTTCCCGGATTTTGTTGATGCCACAAAAACTGCTTAAATACCTACAATCATGAATTATACTAAATTTATATTGTCATGAATAACGATATCCAAAAATCTAAGAGGATTTTCTAAAGAAGGCTAAGTTTTATTATGTATGTAGATACCTTTGGGGCCCAGATAGCCGTAGCGGTAAACGCGTAGCTATTCAGCAAGACCAAGCTGAGGGTCGTGGATTCCAATCCCACCGGTCGAGGATCTTTTCGGGTTGGAAATTTTCTCGACTTCTCAGGGCATAGAGTATCTTCGTACCTGCCACACGATATAACACTAAGCTGAGAAGCAGGCTTTGTCCCAGTGAGGACGTAACGCCAGAAAGAAGAAGATACCTTATCATAAAAAAATCCATTTAATTAATTTTGAAAGCAAATTTTCTTAACAAAAGTTAAGTTCATAGCTGGCTCAGATTTGGACTAACTATAGGAATATTACTGAAAATCGTGTAACAATTTTCATAAAACACAGGCATTTATACACATACTAAATTATACCAACAATGTTGGATCTTTGAACCACAAATTGATGGGGGTTTCATACAATAAATGGCTTGCATTTTAAACTTATTATTTTTTATTTATTCTTCATCTTATAAATAAAACAATATTTTTGCAAAACATGAAAAGCAACCTTATTTTTTTTTTTAATATGATGGTGTTTGCTTATCCATGTACAGTCAAACCTCCATGAGTCGATATCGGAAGGGACCATCGTCTCATGGAAACAAATGCCATGGAAAGCCGTTTGAGGGGACCATCATAGTCACCATGAAATTTTGTTTTTAGTATGGTTTCAAGAGTCGATATCGAGTCATGGGCAGTGTTGTTCAGACTCATTTCCCCGAAAATAACATTTTCCGAACTACGAAGCCACGAACTACAACAACCATGCTCTATCCTCCTAAGATAGAAAAGCAGATGGTTAAGCTTGAGTACTGCTCACAAGATCGATCAATTTTGATCCCAGAGAGCCACAATTCAAGTTTCGGTGAAATGAAATGAGTGAGTGAATGAGTGCGAATCATTTCACCGAAACTTGAATTGCGACCAACCGAGATCGAAACTGTCGGATCCCATGTGCAACACTCAAGCCCAACCACCTCCCCCTCCATCTCAGGAATACAACGCACAGTTATAACAGTTCATGGCTTCACAATTCGAATTTCGGGGAAATGAGTCTGGTCAACACTGGTCATGGGACATCGACTCATGGAGATTTCACTGTATTTCACAAAAGAAACGTCGTAGAAGAAATACTTGAAAAAATGTCGGGTTCATATAAAAAATATCTTCAGTATTGGCGTTCTAATCTTATTAATGCCAAAGATTATTTCGAAATTTTGATTAAAAGTAGTTTTTCCGGTACTTTGTACGTTCTTATTCTTAAGTAATCATTAATAATTATGTTTTGTATATATGGCAAGCAAAGATCATATCGATTTGTATTAAATATAGTTGCAAACTAAGCCTCCTCTCTGTTTGTAGAGGCACTTACCAAACTACATTAAACTGCACAATTTTATGCAAAATCGTATATTTGATTGTTGATGACAAGTAAATTTGATTACGCGAGTGTATCAACACAGTACTGACCCCATTTTGCTCCCACGAAAAGAGGACATTTCGTTTTCACTGTTTCATGTTTGTTTTTTTTTTCGAAGTCAATTTTTGGTTCTGTTGAAGTTTCCATGAGTATGCACAATATAGGAATGAAGTAACATTTATGAATTGCTTACTTTTTGAAACGGAAACCAAAGTTTTGAAAAAGGGTCTGACAAAATTGAGTCATCTATGTATTGTTTTATTGTTGATATAAAACTTGCATTATTAAATCTTTCGCCTGCTTACCATTTTTCCGGGCTACTAGCCCAAATGCAATAAACTAAACATGTGTCATCATTTAACTTTACCCTCAGTGGTGACATTAATTCGCGGATTTAAAAGACAGGCGTTCGTCATTGATTTCAGAATTTTCAGAAGCATTTTTGTCGTTCAAAATCAAGAAAATGTACTCTAAAGATATGTGTTCACTGTATTCTATTCTCCAACCAAAAACACATTTTCATCGAATAATTTTCAATTTTGAACAGAAAAACTACTCTTGAAGTTTCGATGATTACGATGACGGATTCTTGGACGTTAGGTCTAGCCTTTTATCTCTACAATGACTATTTCTATTCTAAATACGCGTTTCTATAAAGGCTGGTTAAACTCATATGGGCAGTGTTGCTCAGACTCATTTCCCCGAAAATAACATTTTCCGAACTACGAAGCCACGAACTACTACAACCATGCTCTATCCTCCTAAGATAGAAAAGCAGATGGTTAAGCTTGAGTACTGCACACAATTCAAGTTTCGGTGAAATGAAATGATTGAGTGAGTGAGTGCGAATCATTTCACCGAAACTTGAATTGCGGCCCACCGAGATCGAAACTGTCGGATCCCATGTGCAACACTCAAGCCCAATCACCTCCCCCTCCATCTCAGGAATACAACGCACAGTTATAACAGTTCATGGCTTCACTATTCGAATTTCGGAGAAATGAGTCTGGTCAACACTGCATATGGGCGCATGGGCTAATTGTTTCGAACTCAGTTTGAAACAAGTGTTATTTATTAATCTTTCGTGATATGATTGTTTTAGATACTTCAAGCACTGAGTAATATTTAAATTATTGTAATACGTCTAAACAATACTCTATTTATAGCACAAGAATCACCTAATTCAACTTTTCTAAAATTCATCAAAAAAAAGGATAAAGCTTCAATGCTACGTTTAGAAAGTGAGGGTTTACAATTTTAAATAAATTCTTACCGTAATTTTTCTTTTTAAAATTTTCGATTCTTTTTTCTTAAATTCTGGCATATGCCTAGCACTGCTGCTTAGCTTTCGTGCGCCCCGTACAAGATTTACCAGACATTTTAAACGGCATACTCTGTACTTTGATCATGTTGCATATCTATTGTAATTCTGTTAAGTTATTTGTATAGGTTTAAAGCGTTTAACCACAGACAAACAGACGTAACAGCTAGACCAATTACAAATTCAAAACATAATCACACGGACATTTACACCCAATGCTAAAAACACTTTATTTAAATAATTTATTGTTTGAATATAATGGAGCTAGTGCTCCGTGGGCTAAAATTCTTGGAAACCTCTGCGACTACAATGTCAGTCACTCCCGGGGATGACTTGCGAACGGATAAACCGGTCAAATGGAAATTCTAGCATTACAAAAAAAAGAGCAGCAACTCACCTTCAATTTGCATTCTATCCTTGCCCGGATTAATCCTTCGGGAAAGAACTAGCCAATTAGTGGTCCCAGGTCTGCAACTAAATCCAATTTCTTTCTCCGCGCCGCCAAGCAAATATTGATTCCCTACACAAGCACACAGACGGACAAACGGACCACTCACTTGCGACACGGTTCCCGAAAACGATGCCTATATTTATCGATGCAAATTATGACTAGTTTTAAGCAAAATCACGTCTCGTTCAAAGGCAACCTCCTTCGTCTCACTTTCGGCAAACTTTTTTTCTAAGGTGCTTCTCACCGACGAATCGATGCCACCACTCTCCGGACAAAAAGACCGCTCCCTCCGGAACTGCCTAGAAGTGTTGTTGTTCCGATGGACAGTAACGTCCCGGAGATTGCGCTCCGGCAGAAAAACGACGGCACGCCGTAAGAAAAAGAAACTCGATTCGAGAGCTATTTGCTTCCGCTACTCGGCGGCTGATGGCCCCTTCTTCTTCTTCCTTCCTTGTGGCCGCTGAACCGAATGCTGGTCGTTGTTGTTGTATTCCGAGCCGAGCTCCACTTTTTTTCCTCTGTTCCTTCACTCTGTCGTCGTCGCCTTGTTATTCTTCACTCTTTTTTCAGCAACCTTTTCTTTTTATCCCACAACCCGTAATAGAAATCGAAACGCAAATTTTATCGCACTCTCCCCGGCGGAACAGATCCCAGTTCCGGAATGGATTCCTGCTCTCTGGACTCGGGCCAGCCAAACTGGGTAACGACACACTCTTTTCACCCGCTTTGATTTTTCCTGTCGTCACTCACTTTTGCGGTTACCGCAAAACGAAAATCTTATTCCACCGCGGCGAACCGATGATACGACTTTTGGAAAACAGAAAACTCGCCTCTTCCGGCGCTTCTGCTAATAATTTATGGACAGTTTTGTTCTAGAAGGCGTCCGGCATCGACCGACTTCAAATTCTAGCACAACCCGGAACACTTCGCAATTTCACCGTCGATTTTCGTTTCGCGATTTTGCTCACTCGGCTTGGGTGAAATTTTCTTTTTCCCAAGATCCCACAAAAAAAAACTTCACACCACCTTCGGATTCGACACCACAAGTAGAGTCAGCTCTTCTTCTCGCACTGATCGGCAATTTTTCTCGCCTCCTCGCACTTCAGACAGCTCCGACCCTGGTGACTGTCGACGACACCGCTCTCCCTCTAGTTATTTGCATTGCTCCTCACTCCAGCGATAGACGTCCTTTCTCGAGTGTCAAATTTTACCCCCGAAAAACGGTACTCTCATTCACTCCAACATACACTCGATCTGACGTCCAACCGAGCCGAGAGGAACATTGCCGAAAACGGAACACAACATCGGGGCCTCTCCCAGCGCGAGTGCGTTTTATTCGGCATGGTTGGTATGAGTGAAAGGCCAGGGAAGGAAAATTGCAAGTACGGCAAATGGCATCAAGACAAGTTCCTTTACTTTTATCTACAGTATTGGACAATACATTTGCAACTTTTCAATTACCCATATTTTGCGATTTTGTTCACCACTTAGACTTTAGTGATCTGAATTTCTTCTTTTTCAGATTTCGCTCCCCCTTTTCGATCACCGCCGCCCATGTAATTATCCTGATGTACATGATGTTCAGAAGAGATGGTCGGGTTTTACATTGTTCAAACCCGGACCCGACTTATTTTATTTCTTCAAACCCGGACCCGACCCGAACCCGAGACAAAAACTGAAAAGCAAACCCGGACCCGACCCGAATCCGAAAAATTTTCGCTGTTTAAACCCGAACCCGACCCCAAACCCAAAAAAGTTTTCTCAGAAAAGCCTGAAAAAACCCGAGTTTGAAAAGATGATAAATTCATCATTTCTGATGCATAAGGAAGCTTGCAGGTTGCTCATCTGTTCAAACCCGTTCGAACCCATCGGGTTCGGGTCGGGTTTTGGGTTTGAAAACCCGACACCCGACCATCTCTAATGTTCATCTCCGGCCAGCTCAATATTAAACCCTCTTTTCTTTGCTCTCGGCCCACCAGCTGGTCTTGTGTTCACAACAAAACCAGCTGGTCCTCCGATGTTTACAGTAATCGTCTTTGTTCTCACGCTCCAGCTGATCGTGTTCTCGTGTTTAAACCAGCTGGTAGTGAATGATATCAAGGATGAAAGGTAGATGGTGTTTGAAAATGTACCATCAATACATTGTTGCCAGCTTCTCAATTTCGTCATGAAAGTCTGAGGGTTCATTCACATATTTCATAACGCCGGAAATGGCCATTTTAGGCACCCACCCCACCCCCTCGTAACGCTTTTTGGATAAATATTTTAGAAATTTTGTATGAGCCGTAACGTTGTGAAGACACCCACCCAGCCCCTTTAGCGTTATGCAATTTGTGAATGGGCCCTAATCATTCGTGAAAATTACAATACTTGAATATACGTAACGAAATGAACAGTAAAGAACAAGCAACAGAAATATTTATTATTCGATAGATATTTAAAAGAGTTGATAGGGTGGTTTACCGGGTCCCTTCGGCAGGTAGCTGAGCGCTACTCTTCTCGCATAAGCATGATACCTCTTAAGTGCACGCCTTCTTTCGAGTTCCTCCAATACATGGGGAGGTATCTCCTTTCTGGGAGGCTCCTCCTCACTGCTCGTGTCGTAAGCCTTCGGTTTCTTCGCCATTCCTTCTGCGTGTGGCTCTGATTTCGAGTAAGATTTGGGACCATCTTGCCTCTTACGATCCCCTTCAAGCCGGGTAACTGCACTCCTAGCGACTACCGATTTTACTCCAGAATCTCGTCCAGCATTGTCTGGCCGAAACGACCTGAATTTCAATTCCAGAAGAATCGATATTCCGTCGTGTTTTGCCTTCATCTCACTCATCGTGGTTTGCATAGCTGGGAAATAAATAGTTTTACAATGAGGAAAAACCGCGTTCAACCGAAAATATTTCATACTTACAATGGACCGCTTCGACCATATTGGCGAATTGCTGACGAAACTGCCGAAAGCTCTTACGGTGTTTTTCGAGTCGCATTTGGATTTCACGGTTGCTCATTTTGAACAAGTATTTCCGCCGATCTGAGGAGATTATTCGTATTCGGATTATCCGTCAACACTTTCACAGCTTTCACACGTCTGATTGTGATCCGTTTTGCGCAAACATATGGCGTCGCGGTGTCACTCATTGGCGCCGATCTAGGCGCCGACAACATCAAAGCCACAGACAAACAGACGTAACACTTAGAACAAATTTGAATTTAAATCCATCACTCACTTCACAACGTCATCATTTAGTGAGCATGTGTTGCATGTAATGCTGTTTAATGCAACAAGATCTGCAGGATGCGTTTAAAACACCACACACGAAGAAAAACAATGCGCGAGCCTCTGATTAGCAAATTTGTTTGGCTTTAAGTAAAAATGTTGATCAAACACACTAGCAAATCGGCCATTCTTTCATACCAGAGATTCTGAATCTGATTTAACTGGATTCAAATCCTGCACTGGTGCACGACAGGAGCTGAAGTGAAACCTTATAAGGATTCGTCGACTTCAAATACACGCCCATCATACTGCCGCACACTTTAGCTCTACCAAAAGATATTATAGTACAAGATAGAGATTGTCGCTAGTGTTCCCATTGTTTGCCTTGCCGAACCATCCTTGCATCTGGTGGGTACATAACTGTCAAGTTCAAAAGCGAATGTGTTAAGGCCAAACATTTTGTTACTCGACAGCAATTACTATGAAACTCCGCTGACGCTCATGTACAAGACACAAAGAAAACAAATGAACTCTTCATATTGCTATTTTTGTGACGATTTGTGTTTTTGAAAACTGCGCGCAGCTGTGGCAGTGTAAACATTTGGACTCTACACATTTTGACCTTAAAGCTCAAGTAAAAATGAAGCAAATGTCAAAAGTGAAAGAGCAGTTTTCACCGTTGAAATCGACAAATCGAAAAAAATAAAAACACACGGCTGTTTTATTTCCAAAATAAAAGACTGTGTGTTTTTATTTTTTCCGATTTGTTGATTTCAACGGCGAAAACTGCTTTTTCACTTTTAACATTTACTTCATGTTTACTTGCACCTTAAAGGCGGCAGCGGAGTTGTCCCGTGTTTTGCTACTCTTTTTCAGCCACGCTTAACAAGATCCACGTAGCGCATGTGTTCGAACTTTACAAAATGAGGCAATCAATGCAGAACTGACTGAATGAGTGAATATTTTATATAAGTCGCACTCATTTTGTGTGTTGCCAATGGCCAACAGGTTGTGCGCGGATCGATGGAAATGAAAGTCATCAGTCTTCTCCCGCTCAGCAGCAAACAGTTGGCCATTGGTAAGATGAGAAGTTTTTCGGTTTCGGGATTTTTTCTGGCAAAAAACCGGAAGATGGTCGAAAATGCAAGTATTTTCCCCAAGTTGGGAAGTGCTTCGGCAATTCGAAAATATTTGAACAATATTTCAAATTGGAAATTTTTAGAAGCATGTTCATGATGTTCAGAAGCAAAATAAAAATGTGTTCTCGTCACTCATTTTTGAGCGGAGCAAGTTTAGCGTGAAAGTACAATCTGTTTGACAGTTATCGCCCCGGCATGTTACCGACAGTGACGACAGCGACAATCTCTATCTTGTACTATAATATCTTTTGCTTGTTTCTCCGGCATAAATGTAGGCACGTGCAATCACATGCATTGGGGTCCTAAAACTTTTTATAAAACTTTGTTTTTATTGACTAACACGATAGAGCGTTTACTACTACTTTGGCAAACTTCCCAACTAACATTTAGTGCAAATGTAAACATTCTCTAGGCCCTCTTTATACGGCTTCATGCTGAGTAAAGGCGCTGTACATACGAACGAAAGTTTCTATGCGATCCTTTTACCAACAATTCTGGCGAATCTATTCTGCTACTTTTAAGCTGTGTTGGCAGCTCTTATAATCATACCGATCATTGCTCTATCTCGACAGTTATACGACAAGTAGCTGTGTAACATCTTTGGAAAGCGCTTTCTCAACCATTTCGCAACTGTTGAATAATTATTATACAGCTTCGCTGTATAGACCATTTCCGTGAATTTTTTTTAATGGCTTATATGCTTTCTGCCAATTTACTGAATAAACTTTCCCAAGGAAGCCATATGTTTTGAAGCCTCTAACTATTGAAAAACAATGAAAAACTGGCGGCACAACAATACGCCCCACGGTCCCCTACAATTTATTTTTCTCCGATTTTTATTCGACCCCTTCTTCTCCTATGAATTTTGTCTCCACGTTGTGGTGAATATTTGATCAGCTGATTCGAGTCAATCATGACAGATACCTTTATTTATGTTTTCATCCGCCACTTCCACCGTGGCTAAAATCAACAAACCCATCCCGGAAACCTGGGAGGGAGGCACCGATACTACACACGAAATATAGAACAATGTTTGTTTGAACTGCAAGATAACTCCAGCTTGCCAACAACAATCAAGGCAGGCTTGGGGAAAATCGCTAGTTTTCTTTTGTTGTGTACTTTCGATTTTTCTTGACAAACATGGAAAAAGGGCCACAGTTTTCTATGCACTAAATATTCATTTTTATTGGAAAAAGGAAGACGATGCGTTTTTCAATGCTTTACATCCATTCCGATTGAAGGGTGCTCACGTGACATTACTTGCATTGTGTGCATGATTGATTTTCATTCGATTTTTGTCACTTTTGATGAAATGCGAAAATGTGTTTTAATCAGTTACGCGCTTTTTCCATATTAGTCCAATGTTTGAGATCTGGGCTCACAGTGACAGTTCGTGACAGCAGAATCCCGGCTCACTGTGACGTACAGAAATTTTGTATTGGTTTCTCCCTCCCAGCCGGAAACCATCTTGGTGATGCTGCTGGGCGTCAATGTTTTTAACTTTGGTTCCCCCACCGGAATTTGAAGGGTAATTGTGTGCGCAATTATTATTGCCCCGTTTTTATTTGTGTCGAGACTGCTCGAGCACTTCCCATCGTCGTAGTTCTACTAATTTGATGGTAGAACAGATCGGGCACGATGAAATCTTTCATGACAACGGCGGAAATTCTTTTCATCTCCATCGCCTGTGGCTACTGTTGTGCTCCGCTTGCTCCTGCTCGGTTTTGTGGTTGGCTGAGGGTTGCGAAGATTTTGCTGACATCCGGAAGATCGCCTTTTCTAAATTGCAAGAGTTCCTTGTTTGGCACATAATTCTCTTCGGATTCCTGCAGCTTTCATCGGAATCGAGTAATTGAAACAGGACGCCGTCGTACGGTGAAATCTTCGTCTCCAGATTGCCGCCGGGCACAGGGCCGAAGGGGAGCAGAACCCTTTTCGAGAAATACAGCTAATGCTCGATAACTGGGTGCTATTTAACTGGGCTGCTTTTTAACTGGGTGCTCGCTAACTGGGCTGTAGCCCAGTTAAAAAACAGTTAAACGTCAAAAACTTTCACCATCCCGTAACTGACGAGGGGCGTGCAAATGCAAAATAAGGTTTCGGCATTATTTTTTTAATTGTAAATTTGTCTTTTTTCATTTAGATTTTAAATTCCTACGCCATATTTTCTGGCGAGCGACTCGTGCGATCCACCTCCTCTTTCGAAATCGTCGATAATTTTAAATTTTTCCACCAACGTAAGGGTTTTTTGTTTCCGTTTGCGGTTGGTGCCCGGTGGGATGTCCATTGCAGGAACGAAAACTGTTTAATTCACCTCAAAATTTACAAGAAGGTACGATTAAAACGCGTATTCAATGACGGAATGACACGAACACGACGCGATTCCAAAACCGAATGACGCCAACCAAAACTTTGCATCTAAGTCCCCCTCGATTTTTATTTGAATGTGTGTGTGCGTTGGAATGGCAGTCCAGTTATCGAGCACTGCTCGCTAACTGGAAGGTTCTCTCAGCCCAGTTATCGAGCATAAGCTGTATCGTGGAACACGGCAGAGGCTTCCGGCAGGAAGATGAAGGGGACATATGTTGTGGACGTGGAGGATTTTTCGGGGAGACCTACGAGAGTGGTAAAATGGGGAAGTATGTATAATCCATTGGTCATATGGTTCCGGAACAGCTTGACGACATAAGCAGCACTGCCCATACTCGCAATACAGTCCCATTAGAAAAATCATCATGTCGAGAAAAACGCAGCTGAACATTATTGCAAAAAAAATCAAAACGCCGCTGCCCGCAGCAGAAAAATTTAGTGCCATCCATCAACACATTATCATTAGAGTATAAGAAAATGATCAGTAACCAAAATATTGTTAATACATTTGTTTTTCATGTACAAATCCAAGATACTTGCAAGTGGGACTCGTTATCCGAGTACTTTTCTCATCATATTCAAATATACCCGCATACCAGTCCCATTGCTTGGGACTCGCTTACTTTGTTATCGCGCACCTTGACACATTTAAAGCCAAGTTTACTGTAGATTCCGTGGCACTTTTACTTTTCCTACTATTAGGGTTCTCATCTTCTAGTTACAATACTTCTTGTAAAATATTAGACTTAAAAGGTGACAGTGACAGTCCTGAAGACATTCCTGGATTTGATGAAAGCGTTGCGACCGGCCGATAGGAAAGGTAATCTGGATTCACCTGCAGCACGTTTATATTGGATTTAAAACACAGTACTCAGGCGGGCAAGTATTATTTAGCTTGATTTCAGCAGCAGAGCTATTCGACAGTTCTTAGAAACCCATAATGCTGCCTTCTTATTGGATCTATTCATTTTTCAGCATTGGATATGGCTCATGCATAGTTTGACCAGTTGACGATACCAGTGCGCTGCAGTGGTAATTTGTGTATTCCCATGTTGGCCCAAAAAGCCTTTCCCTCGTCGTTGGAAGATGAACCTACCAAAGATTTTGTGATAATTGGACAGAAGACGAGGGCAATCACAGCAGTAAGTTTGACTTGGAGGGCAGCTACTTATCTTATTTTTAGTTTAGACTCTTATAAGGTTTAACATTTAGATATTTAGCGCACCATAAGTTATTTCAAGCAATAACAATATTTGTTATGGAATAAAGATGGATAAAAATACTGTAATTTGTAGTATTTATTTCTCTTATGGGATGAAAAGTACGAGCCAAGATTATAGAAATCATAACAGGAAGAGGTTTGCTTGAATTTCATCGTTAACTACTAGTGGGACTGTTATGCGGGTACTTTCAATATGGGACGCACCTGATTTGATATTTTTTTCGCATTTCGTCCATACAAAAATACAATTTTAGGTATGATACCTAGAAGTACACTAATAATAAACATGATTCACGAAGAAATCTCAAAAGTGATGAAAATTCAAATGGGACTGTTATGCGAGTATGGGCAGAGCAGATATGAAACGGTAGGGTAAACAGGTTTAATACGCATCCCCCTAAGGAAAAACTGCTCTGTCGCAGTGGCAAATCCATTACTTATACAGTTTTTAGTGTCAGTGTTATTTACTTAGTTAATCATGCTTTGCATGCAACTTTCTCTTGCCAAGTAGCTTCTAAAGCGAGTACAAGACGTTATCTGCAAACGGTCCAAATCTTGACGATTCAAAACAAACCGGGCAATGTTGTAGAAAACGTTCCGCAGCGTTGCAGAAATGCTTCCAAGGAGAATTTCACCACTTGCTAAGCTTATTGTGCTCTGCAAGATAAATCCACGTAATGCGATTATCTGAAAATGTCGATATACCGTCGCAGTGATAATGAAAATCACCAAATGTTTCAGATTTAGCAAATTTGAAACATTTGCCTCCTTGAAGAACGAAAAAATCCAAGCCTACTTGAATTTTGACATTGCGTTTGAATTGCGCGCATATCTTCTGCGCGTTACCGCCGCCGCTGGATGTGGATTTAAAATGAGCGCCGCAATAAAACGGTCTATTAGCAGTCGTCTTCCGGTAAAAGTTGTTGTTATAAGTACAATAGTAAAGGATGGGCTTCATTTGCAACGAGGCTTGCCCATCGGACCCAAAATTTTACGCCAAAAAGCTGATTTTCAATATTTTTGGTATTTCTATTGGATGTTTATACTTCCCAAAGATCTTATATGCGCAACATCATTTTTTTGCGGATATTTAGGATATGTAATCATATTTACGTGTTAAAGAAGCCTCAATCCCTTGAAAATGAAGTGGGCGTATTGCTCGGTTGGGGCGCATTATACCTATTTACCCTAATGGCTGGCCGTTCTGAATCTCGTGAATCTCAGATTTCTCCATTTTGTCGTGTCGTGTGCTTGATTTGACATTGACATTTCGTCATATCTACAAACACTCAGCGCAGGGGTTCCATTGAAAGTTGTGGGAAAATCTCCACTTTGTTTACCCACAGGGTTGAAACAACTGTGCCGCACTACTCAAAATGTGGTGAATTCTCGAATTTTCAAAAATTTACAATAAAATCAGGAGTGCATATAAATTAGATCTGAAAGCGTCAATAGTCATTAAAAATAATCGTGTTTCGAAGAAAAATGTAAAAATAGGAGGTAAGTGTAGCATAGGGCAACTATTGGGATCGATACCATATCTTAATATGTAGAGTAGCAGTGCAGAGATCGAGCGACGAAGAGTGTAGAAGAGTAGAACTGGGGACGGCAACGAATAAAGGTGTGCCTCGCGGCGCGGTGTATTTCAAGAGAATTTATAATTATTCGAAGTGCTGTGATTTGTTCCGCAATCCGAAGATTCCGTTACAACATTTGGCGACGACGGTGAAATATGTAAGTAAGAATTTGGAATATTGTGAAACTAATGAGTGATATGAAATCAAAATTTCACATGAATTCGGCACATCATTCATACGGGGAAAATGGCGGAAGCTGAAGACGCAGAAAATATTAACAGCTAGTGTGGTATGGTAGTGGAAGTGAGCGGTAAAAAAAATAGTTTTTGGGAGACGGAGAGAGAAGACAATGGTTCTCTTTATGTGAGGCTCTTTTTTTTCGTTGGCCTGAAATGAGTGTGTGAAAGTTGTGTGGTTACCTGCTGGTGCGGCAGAAAAAAAAAGCAAAATTGAGTGCAAGAAATCTACCTTGTGTATGTATTGATAAAATCAGTTCAGAGAAGTATGATGATATGAATGTGAATATGATGAGGGGATGCAATTATGCTTTTGATGTTTTCTCAACCCGCAGAGGAAAAATTGAACAGGTGCACTTGTGTAAGTGACAAAACAAAATCATCTTTATAAGTATTTATTATGAGATAAACAAAGCAACAGTGTATTGGAACGAAGCAGGTATACATCTACATATAGATGGTAAATTCTTGGGAATGATGCTGGATTTTTGGATTTGGATTTAGCATAGAAAGGTAAGTCAATATTTTAGTTTCAAAGCTGCATTGAATTGTTTTTGCTTTCCAATGGTCTGAAATACACTATTTTTTATAAGTATAGTGACAATCGGGTACGATAACTAATTTCGGTGAAAATTGAAGAAGCGGAATCGCAGAGAACGGTATCGTTCATAATGAAATTAGAGGACGGTATCGTCAAAGATGAATGATTAATATGTTATAGCATGACGGGATCGTCATTCAATAATAAAGAAATAGAGCATGCGGGATCGCAAGTGAAGTATATTAGTTCAGAACAGTAGTTACAGCGTTTTGTGTGGAAGAGTTGGAAGCAAGCGGAGTCGCAATGATTATCGGTGATTCTTAATAATATTAGCCTCATGAAGAACAAGCGGAGTCGCTATGGAAATTAAGATAAAAGCGGGTTCGCTGTTTAATAGAAAGTAAGCGGAGTCGCTATGAAAATTTAGACGAAAGCGGGTTCGCAGTTTAATAAAGGATAAGCGGGTTCGCTTTATTATGGTGGTAGAGGGTTTATTGTAAAAAAAAATGAACTGGCAGAAACATTGTAACCATACATGAATGCACATCATTCATTGACACATTGTGAATTCGTTTTTATACCATCCATTTATCTTGCTGACACCAATACTCTGTCAGTCAAGTATGATCAATGCTGTCAGTAGATTGCAATGTTGAAAACAATAAATGCTGCATGCGCCACCTAGCAGGTAGTAGCGTTAGCAATCGGAAATATTTCAATTTCAAATATATTGCGTCGTAGAGAGTCAAAAAATTCCACTATGGAAAATTCCGATTAAAATAAAAGGCTATTGAAATATAGACTCTCTCTAATCCACCAATCGCAGTAAATTGCGCAGCAAAAATTAGGCTTAACCCAATCTAGAGCGCGTCGGTCTATTCATTCTAGTGGAGTGCTTTGTCAAGAACAGTCGAAGTTTTTAGATTGGAGTTAAACTGAAAGAAGAATTAGTTAACGGTGTGATTCAAATTAATTAAACTAGAAGTAAGTGTCCGTGCGTTGTTTAGTGTAAATTTTTAAATATAATTTGTGTTTTTCTTTAGCGACTAAATTTGTCGAGGAAATAGTTGAAAAGAATTTGAAATTATTTGTGAATTTTCCAACTGAATAAATTCAGGTAAGCCTATATTTCAATTAAATGTGAGCATATCAGTGAAGTTATAACACGTTGTCTAGGACAAGCGTGCCCAAGCAACGTGGGCACGTAGTTTGGTGTGGAGTTTTGTCCAGAAACGTTGCGCATAGTTCGGAGTAGAATCTGGTTTGGAGCTTAGGCCCTAATTCGAACTACATCGTGATTCCGTGCAACCAGTAGTGCGCCAGTGTGGACTCCCACCGTTGATCGACTGAAGTTTATGCTGTCGGCGGCTTACCAATCTGCCAGTCGTCTGAAGCAATCGTCTTGCAACAACCGGATGTCACCGCCGTGTCTTCGCTAGTCGGTAAGTCGCAAGGTGTAGGCCACGCTACTTTCGACGGCCGTCACTCCACGTATCAAGGGGACGCCTTCACCCCGGTTCATACAAGGGGACGCCTTCACCCCGGTTCATACACCAGCGCGCGGGACACGTGAGAAAGGTGAGAAGAAATTAGAGCTCAACGCCGGCAACTCGTTGGTGACGACCACCGAGTTGAAAGCAAGCAATTTCGGTTTCGAGGAGCGAACACGTGGACGAACTTCGCGCGACATCCTACGTGGGACCCAAGAAGAAATAAGGTCAGACCTGAACATTTTTGCTCACTTGTGCTTCTTATTAGATTAAATAATTAAGGAAGCGTGACGTCACCCTAGGGAATTAGGTTTATTTGAATGCATTAAAGTCAAATTAGTAGTCGAGTCGTAGAGCTAAAAACACTCGATAAATTTAGTTAATATATTTTTGAATACGGTCGTAGTTGCAACGATTAAATAAATTACTTCTAGTTTAGTTCAGCATTCCATTTTCATCACGTCACGCAATAAAGTTGAATTGATTCTTAGACTGGTTTAAGTTTATTTTAGCGAGACAATTTCTCCCTTGGTGAATCATTGAGAGTATTTTTAATTCGCGTTCATTTTAGATTAAAATTTCGTTATTTGGTGAATTTGTTTGATTGCCTATGACGTTTGGGTTCAGAGTGAACTTTCGTTTCTGTAGAACTGAAAGACCTGCCCTGAGAAGGCAGTCTCATTCCGGGCTAACGATCGGAGTAACGGTCCTTCTTTGAAGGTGGCGCGTAAGCCGTTGACTTAGAAACAGAACGGAGCGTTACAACATTGGTACTGTGTTTTTTTTATGTATATTTCATCAACAGTAATTATATTTAATATTATTACATGATTACAATGTAAATTCGGACCGGAACAATCGGCATAGACCCAGGCATCGAAAACGGACTAACGATTGGAAACTCGGATCATGGAACTGTAAGTCTCTCAATTTCTTGGGAAGTACCCGCATTCTTTCCGAATTATTGAGGGTCCGCAAGTTCGACATCGTAGCGCTGCAGGAGGTTTGCTGGAAAGGGTCGACGGTACATACGTATAGGGATGGTTATACCATCTACCAGAGCTGCGGCAATAGACATGAGCTGGGCACAGCTTTTATCGTGATGGGCGAAATGCAGAGGCGCGTGATTGGGTGGTGGCCAATCGACAACAGAATGTGCAAGTTGAGGATCAAAGGCCGTTTCTTCAATATCAGCATAATCAACGTGCACAGCCCTCACCTAGCAAGTGACGATGACGATAAGGACGCTTTCTACGCGCAGCTGGAACGTGAATACGACGGCTGCCCAAGCCATGATGTCAAAATCGTTATCGGAGATCTCAACGCTCAGGTTGGCCAGGAGGAGGAATTTAGACCGATTATAGGGAAGTTCAGCGCTCACCAGCTTACGAACGAAAACGGCCTTAGACTGATTGATTTCGCCGCCTCCAAAAACATGGCCATACGTAGTACCTACTTCCAGCACACCTGGAGATCACCCCAACAGACTGAATCGCAAATCGACCACGTTTTGATTGATGGAAGGCACTTCTCGGACATTATCGACGTCAGAACCTATCGCGGCGTAAACATCGATTCGGACCACTACCTTGTGACGGTTAAAGTGCGCCAACGACTTTCCGTTGTGAACAACATTCGGTACCGACGCCCGCCCCGGTACAATCTGGAGCGACACAAGCAACCCGAAGTCGCAACTGAATACGCGCAAAGCCTTGAGGCAGCGTTGCCGGAAGAGGGAGAGCTCACCGAAGCCCCTCTTGAGGACTGCTGGAGTAGTCTCAAAGCAGCCATAAACAACGCAGCGGAAGGTGCCATTGGGTTCGTGGAAGCAAATCGACGGAACGGTTGGTTCGACGAGGAGTGTCAGACGGTTTTGGACGAGAAGAATGCAGCGCGGGCGATGATGCTGCAGCAAGGCACCCGTCAAAACGTGGAACGATACAAACAGAAGCGAAGACAGCAAACCCATCTATTCCGGGATAAAAAGCGCCGCCTGGAAGAGTTGGAGTGCGAAGAGATGGAGCAGTTGTATCGTTCTCAAGAAACACGTAAGTTCTACAAGAAACTAAATGCATCCCGCAAAGGCTTTGTGCCGCGAGCCGAAATGTGCCGGGATAAGGATGGTGGTATCTTGACGGACGAACGTGAGGTGATTGAAAGGTGGAAGCAGCACTACGATGAACACCTAAACGGCGCAGAGGAGGAAGATCAAGACAGCAGGAGGAATGGCTTCATCAGTACGGCGGATGAGGGAGACGTGCCAACTCCCACAATAGGTGAAGTTAAGGATGCTATCAAACAGCTCAAGAACAACAAAGCAGCTGGAAAGGATGGTATTGGAGCGGAACTTATTAAAATGGGCCCGGACAGGTTGGCCACTTGTCTGCACCGATTGATAGCCAGGATCTGGGATACAGAACAGCTACCGGAGGAGTGGAAGGAGGGAATAATATACCCAATATACAAAAAGGGTGACAAGTTAGAATGTGAGAACTATCGAGCGATCACCATTCTTAATGCAGCCTATAAAGTGCTTTCCCAGATCATCTTCCGCCGTCTATCGCCACTGGCAAGCAGATTTGTTGGAAGTTATCAAGCCGGATTTGTGGACGGGCGATCGACGACAGACCAAATCTTCATGTTGCGGCAGATCCTTCAAAAGTGTCGCGAATATCAAGTCCCTACGCATCACCTATTCATCGATTTCAAAGCGGCCTATGATACCATCGACCGCGAAGAGCTATGGAAGATTATGGACGAGAACGGTTTTCCCGGGAAACTGACTAGACTGATCAAAGCTACGATGGATAGTGTACAGTGCTGTGTGAAGATATCGGGTGCTTTATCGGACCCGTTTGAAACACGCAAAGGACTTCGACAAGGCGATGGTCTTTCCTGCCTCCTGTTCAATATTGCGCTAGAAGGTGTTATGAAACGGGCGGGCTTCAACATGCGGGGCACGATCTTCAATAAATCCAGCCAGTTCATTTGTTTCGCTGACGACGTGGACATTGTCGGAAGAACGTTCCAGGTGGTTGCTGAACAGTATACCAGGCTGAAACGTGAAGCAGATCGGGTTGGATTGAAGGTAAATACGTCGAAGACGAAATATCTGCTGGCTGGAGGAACCGAGCGCGATAGAGCTCGCATAGGCAGACGCGTGACGATCGACGGGGATGAGTTCGAGGTGGTGGACGAATTCGTCTATCTCGGATCATTGATAACGTCGGATAACAACTGCATCAGAGAAATTCGAAGACGTATCATCGCCGGAAGTCGTGCTTACTATGGACTCCACAAGACCTTGCGGTCTGGTAAACTTCACTTCCGTACTAAGTGTACCATGTACAAGACGCTAATAAGACCGGTAGTCCTCTACGGGCATGAGACGTGGACAATGCTTGAAGAGGACCTGCAAGCGCTAGGAGTTTTTGAACGACGTGTGCTTAGGACGATCTTCGGCGGAGTATGCGAGAACGGCGTATGGAGGAGAAGAATGAACCACGAGCTTGCGCAACTCTACGGTGAACCCAGTATCACGAAAGTCGCCAAAGCTGGAAGGGTACGATGGGCGGGACACGTTGCGAGAATGCCGGACAACAATCCCGCAAAAATGGTGTTCAACTCAAATCCGGCCGGTACAAGACGAAGGGGAGCGCAACGAGCTAGGTGGTTTGACCAAGTGGAGCAGGATCTTGGAAGTGTGGGGCGATCGAGGAATTGGAGGTTAGCAGCCATGGACCGAGTTAGTTGGCGTAACATTGTGGCGCAGGTCATGTCTTGAAGG
The DNA here is from genome assembly GCF_002204515.2 of Aedes aegypti. Taxonomy (NCBI): domain Eukaryota; kingdom Metazoa; phylum Arthropoda; class Insecta; order Diptera; family Culicidae; genus Aedes; species Aedes aegypti. The sequence continues at coordinate 208,848,961 of NC_035107.1, forward strand.
ACGTAGCGCCAGCAAAAGTAAAGTAAGTAACATGATTACAATGATGTGCCGAATGGTGAAATGTTGGTTATATATTCAACACAGAAGTATCCTGTTTTTTTTATAATGGGAGTATATTTTATTACTTTCCCAGGTAACCATTAAGCACTGTTATAAGCGGTATGTGGGCCGCTTAGCCGATTTTCAGTGCCAACTGGCTTCATATAACAGTTTCAAGTGCTTTTAGGCACTGTGACCTTCGGGCACTGAAACAAGCCGTATATGGGTATATAACGCTATGCCACGGTGCTTGTAAGCCCTGTGTCTGCAAGCAGCATACAACGGCTGTCAATGCTGTTAAGAGGCTGGTGTACATGACGTTTATGCCACCCGAATCAAATTTGGCATCGATCAAAACAAATCAAGAACGGTGATGCAATTTGTCGAGATGACAAAAATCGAAGTGGTATTGAGTAGCAGCTGAATTGTTAATAGGAATGATTTTGAAACATACGTGTCTTGTGTGGTGCCGTAATCCTGATCGCATTCCGGATGGTCTCCAAATCTACGAGACTCCTGCTTAGTGATTACGTGGATCCATTGCAACGAACGAAAAAGTATGAATTTCACGCTTTCTGATCGTTCCGGAGACCGTCCGGATTGCACCGATTGCAATCAGGATTGCGACACCTGTAAACATGCATTAAATTGATTTTAATTGCTGTAAGGGGTTTCTCCAATAGCTTCCCGATAGCTCCATTTATTTTCTCTTTGATTTTCGGAAAAATGTAGCATTGAAGTTGTCCGGGTTGAATTCCATCCAATTCATGCCATCACCCAGCACCCACAATGTTTCGCTTTATATACGATGCTGAACAAGATAATTCAAATAGCGTCGATGGAGCAAATGGGAACGTGATCGGAATCATCCAAAATGTAGTAGGAAATGAGAGAACATTAGTTCGAACCGCAGTCATGCAACAAAAAAAATCGACTCGGATGAGACAGAAAAAGCTAGAGAAGTACAAAAGATAAACAAACTTTTTTTTTTCTTTTTTCTTTCGCACGTGCCATAAAATTTTTGACATCTCTCACTTCAGAGACTCGGAACAAATAGGCCGTTTATCGGCCGAATAATTCGCCAAAAGTGGCTTTTGAGCGGCCCTTAATCACGATATAGGCCTATTCAAATGACGTCTCAAATCAGCTGATCGGGAAGCACTTTGACATTTCTTCTATGAAAATGACAGGCCCGTGTTAGCACCGGTCTTCTACCGATGTAAACAAATGCATAGACGGATCTGTCACATGAAAAGGCCTATAGTTCTTATTAGCCCTGTTGACTATGCCCTTAAATCGACTATAGAACTGACTTGCTGCTGATTTTTACGGCTTATTGGTTACTTGGGTTGATTACGATTTCAACAGGGCTGGTAACGACTGTCGAGTAAGAGTGTTCCAGGCGTCTGTGGAGTCTTCGCCGCTGCCAGTAGCGTGGAGCAAGTGGAAAAGAGATTTAGAATCATATTTTGATGCAGAGAATATTGTTTCCCAGTACGAGAGAAGAGCAAAGTTATTGTACCTGGGAGGACCGGACTTGAGGGATATTTTTGATAATCTCCCTGAAATTGATAATGTCCCACATGTTTTGGTGGACCCGCCGTATTATGATGCGGCGATTTCCAAATTGGACGCTCATTTTGAGCCATTTCGTCGTCGAACTTATGAGCGACATCAATTTCGACAAATTGCTCAAAAACCGTCAGAAAGGTTCTCAGATTTCGTGCTGCGATTGCGTACACAAGTGAAACGCTGTGAATACAGCCAGCCTGATGAAATGATAGTTGATCAGATTGTTGAAAAATGTACCTCGAGCAAACTGCGACAGAAGCTTCTCAAACGAGATATGTTACTGATGTTACTCGATGAGGTTGAAGCGCTTGGTACGAGTCTTGAAGAGAGCGACCGCCAGTTGAGGGAATTCAACAGACCTCCCAGTTAAGCTATCAACAGATTGACTTATCGGGGTCAAACATCATCAGCACTCAACAAGCCGAAGATTTTCAAGAAGCCGTATCAATGGTCGAGTAACCGTAATCTGTACTCTCGTGGTGGTAGAAATTTTGCTCGATCGGAGCCGGTCTGTTTCGCTTGTGGAAAAAAAGGACACGTGAAGGGATCAGATGTGTGTCCGGCAATCAAAGCGCAACCCAGACAACCAAAATGTACGCATAACGAAATCACCTGGAGGCTTTGTATGTGCAAAATTTCACTTATAAGATGTCGCGAAAAGGCTTTCTACGTACAAAAGTGGAGGCGATATGCGTGCATATATTATGTGATGAATAATAACATACAATGCGAGTGTTTAAATATTCCACCGAACTAACCTGTGATCTTATGCGACTTAACTTATGATAACAAATGTTGATTTGACAGCTGCTACGAATTGATTCGACTTACTTTGTACGAGTGTACGAGGCGAAACAAAATGTGCAAATGAGCTCAGAAAAAAAGTGTTTTATGCGAGGAAACTCATCAATTTGACGAGTTTATCCACGGTGTTTTGCGAGTTTGATATAATTAGTATGAATAAACGAGTTATAACGTGAACTTTCATGCGATTTCTGGTTGTCTGGGAATGTTTGAAATGCCGAGGATACGGCCATTTTGCACGTCAGTGTCTTAAAAGACCAAACATTGATCAACGAGGACCCGTACCAGTAAAACGTGTAAGAGCGGTTCAAGAGATAAATGAACAAAACAAGGAGGAAGATGGATACATTTTTACGCTATGGGAAGAAACACGTTTTTGTTCAAGATCGGAGATGTAGAGGTACCGATGGTTATAGATTCGGGGGCAGCAGCTAATATCATTAGCATGTCAATATGGGAGGAAATGAAGCGATTGGGGGCCCAAGTTTCGAATATGACCACCACGGTAAAGAAAGATTTCACCAGCTACGCTTCAAGCAAGCCGATGGAAATAGTTGGCCGTTTTGAAGCTTCCATTCAAGGAGGAAGCGACATTCTATGTAGCCAAAGAAGGGCAACAATGCTTGTTGGGAGATGAAACGGCCAAAGAATTGAGCATCCTTAAAGTGGGTTTTGACATCGGTAATGTTGAGGAACAACAGGAATTCACCAAGTTCAAGGGGGTTATTGTTGAAATACCCATTGACGAGAGCATCCAACCAGTGCAACAACCGTACCGGCGCGTACCGTTTGCTTTGGAAGAGAAGGTGGAAGAAAAGCTGAGAATGATATTGGCTAAGGGAATCATTGAACGCGTACGGGGACCTTCCCGTTGGGTATCACCGATGGTACCGGTGCTCAAGGATTCCGGCGAGATCAGATTATGTATCAACATGCGTCGAGCGAACCAGGCGATTGTAAGGGAAACGCATCCGCTTCCAACGGTCGAGGAACTATTAGGTTCAGTCAATGGAGCCACGGTCTTTTCCAAATTGGATGTTAAGGACGCTTATCACCAATTGGAAATTTCGGAAAAATCGCGAACCATTACAACTTTCATCACCAAAACCGGATTGTTCAGGTAATTTTTCGTTTTGGTGAAACTGTTCGCCATGTTTCGGTGAATTAAATAAATAACATGACAGTGTGAATTCGGAATAAACTTAAGTAATATTTTAATACATCAAAATATCTTCTTTTTGTAAATTTTCATCATTAAACAGATTTAGGCTGTGAACCGTTTCACCAATTCGTTTAACTTTTAGTTAAAATTTGACATTTCGATAGTTATTTTCCCCTCAAATGATTAAATTGAACTTCGCGGTCGGCCCATTTGAGATTTGACAGTCGAATAGTCATTTCAGAACGAAGCTGACAGATGGTTAGTTATTCTCAAATTCAAGGGAGCAGAAAATAACTTCCGAACTGTCAAGTTTAACCATGCTCCAGAGCTGGGTTATTTTTAACCGGAGGGGAAATAACTATCGAGCTGTCAAATTTTAACTAAAAGTTAAACGAATCGGTGAAACGGTTCACAACCTTAAGAGGCTCATGTTTGGGGTTAGTTGCGCACCCGAAATTTTCCAGAAGACCATGGAATCGATACTGGCGGGTCTGAAAGGAATAGTGGTGTATCTTGACGACGTCATGGTTTATGGAGCAAACAGAGCAGAACATGACGAAAGACTGACTTTACTACAAAATCGTCTCAAAGAATATGACATTCTTCTTAATGACCAAAAATGTATTTATGGAGTAGATCAGTTAGAGTTTTTAGGACATGTATTGGACCAAAACGGAATACGCCCTACAGAACATCGGTTGAAAGCGATTAAAAATTTCAGAGAGCCTAGGAATGTATCTGAATTAAGAAGTTTTTTAGGTTCAATCACTTATGTAGGTCGGTTCATCTCAAACCTTGCCTACAAAACGGATTTACTCAGGCAACTTTTAAGGAAAGGAAGTTGTTTCCAGTGGGAAGAAATTCACCAAAAAGCATTCAACGAAATTAAGGAAGCTGGTTGTAATGTAGGATACCTTGGATTTTTCAGTAGAGAGGACAAAACAAAACTTATTGCCGATGCTAGCCCTGAAGGTGTGGGAGCTGTTTTATTACAAGAGAATAAGGAAGGGTGTACTCGCATTATTGCTTTTGCGAGTAAAGCTCTCTCAGATCTGGAGAAGAAATATTTTCAGACGGAACGTGAAGCGCTGGCATTAGTCTGGGCTGTCGAGAAGTTCCAGCTATATCTCCTTGGTACCAAATTTCAACTGATCACGGATTGCAAGGCTCTTAAGTTCCTGTTCAGTCCAAGGTCCAAACCATGTCCAAGGATTGAACGATGGGTTTTGCGCCTTCAATCATACGATTATGAAATAAGTCATGAGCCGGGTGCTACAAATCTAGCTGATGCCCTTTCACGCTTATCGGTAAGTGAAGGGAAACCATTTGATGACCATACAGAAATGTTTATTCACCATCTAGTGGAAGCTGCTATCCCAGATGCTGTGACCTTGCAGAACGTTTTGGAAGAGACACAAAGTGATCCGATTCTCCAAGAACTAATGTGCGCTTTGGAGACGAATTTGTGGACGGAGGATATAAACATGTATAAGCCGTTTAAATCCGAATTACACGTAGCCGAAGGAATCGTTATGAGAGGCGATCGGCTGATAATCCCTGAAAAACTTCGAAAACAGGTTCTAGATTGTGCACACGACGGACATCCAGGTATGAGCTCTATGAAGCGAAGGCTGAGACAGAAGACTTGGTGGCCAAAAATGGACGGTCAATGCGAAAAATATGTGAAGCAATGTAATCCATGTACTCTGGTATCATCACTTGGGCCACCAGAACCTATGTTGAGAACTAAAATGCCGGATAGAGTTTGGACAGATGTAGCAGTAGACTTCCTTGGGCCACTTCCTAGTGGACATAATCTGTTGGTCATTATTGATTACTATAGCCGATTTGTGGAAGTAGTGGTTATGAAGAAGATTACTGCAGAATTGACGATTGAAGCCTTGTTTGAAACATTCACCCGTTTTGGGGTACCGGAAGTACTACGATCGGATAATGGGCCACAATTTATTAGTGAGAGTTTCAAATCATTTTGCAAAGAATTTGGCATCACACAACAAAAGACAACGCCTTATTGGCCACAGGCCAACGGGGAAGTTGAGAAAATGAACAGCTCGATATTGAAACGTCTACGTATAAGCCAAGAAACTAGCCAGGAAGGGTGGAAGTGGGATCTCAGAAACTTCTTACTGATGTATAACTCCACTCCACACAGCACTACTGGTATAGCACCATCAGCCCTCATGTTTGGAAGGGTGTTGAGGGATAAATTACCATCGGTGAAGCAGTCGACCGGTCAGGAAGCTGAAAGCATTAAGGACAGGGATTGGGAGAGAAAACTGAAACAGGCGAAGATAACGGATAAGCGCAGGAAGGCAACTCTCAGCAACCTGAATGTAGGAGATATTGTTGTGGCTAAACGGATGTCCAAAGATCATAAACTTTCAAGTAATTTCGACCCGGAGCAATTTGAGATTATTAGCCGTACAGGAACGAACGTAGAATTACAGTCGTTGAGCACGCAAAAACTATACCATCGTAACGTATCGCACCTGAAACCAATAACAAAATCAGGTGGCATCGTGGAAAACCATCAAACAGTCGAGAAGGAGTTGGGAAAATCAGATGATACACACTTAGAAAATATCACCGACTCCGGTAATTTTTTTACCGAAATAAAAACCGCTGAGCGCTCGGTAATGCTTCCGGTAAAGCTAAGAATTACCGAACAATCCGTAATTTTAATCGATTCGCAGCTGTCAAAAAATTACAATATGCTCGTGAATTTTTACCGAGCGAATTGTAAAATGAATTACCGAACGCATTGTTCGGAACAACAGGCAGTCGGAATAGAAAAGGATGATCGAAAATATAAAAACAATTAATTTCATATTGATATCAAATGTGATTGATTTATTTATTTCGCGTTTTCATTTTTTAATCAAAAACTGACTTCTTTGCAGCTGTTCATCACTTATGAACAAAACCGCCACTGATTCCGTCATGGGTGTTTATACTTGATGTGCGACGATGCCATCCGGAAACATAATTTGGCTGTTGTATACTAAAACGAAAACATTGATGTTAAAAATAAGCTTTTTAATGGAAACTGTCAGGTCATACTTACGGAAAAGTAGTACCGGGCGCTCATCCTGCCGTAGTATAGTTTTTTTTTTTTTTTCTAAAAACAGTGTTAACAGACAGAGTTTTAGACGGTATCGTATGCGATACCGTCGTGTTGATTAGCACTTCTAAACAAATATGGCTGACTCAGAAATTTCTAGTTACCATTCGTTCGGTAAAGTATTGAAGCAATATGAACTGAAGTCCGGTAAAAACTTACCGTCTACGGTGAATCTGAACGATTTACAGTTTTTCGGTAAATAAAACGACGATTTCTGTAAAAGTTGTTAAATATTGTTTTGATTTTTTTAGCTTATTCAAGGGTGTTCGGTAAATCTCGTCTGTAATACCGAAACATCAGTTAAATATTTATTTACAGTACGTTTCCGGTAAAAAATATTACCGAACAGCGAGAAAAAATCTAAGTGTGTACTTGTCCGGCTCAACAAGAATTGGCGCGATGACCACAACGGATGTCAAGGGCTCCAAAATACCTTCGGGATTATGTTGCAGCTGTTGAGGCAGACATTAAGTAAAGGGGGAGTGTAGCATAGGGCAACTATTGGGATCGATACCATACCTTAATATGTAGAGTAGCAGTGCAGAGATCGAGCGACGAAGAGTGTAGAAGAGTAGAACTGGGGACGGTAACAAATAAAGGTGTGCCTCGCGGCGCGGTGTATTTCAAGAGAATTTATAATTATTCGAAGTGCTGTGATTTGTTCCGCAATCCGAAGATTCCGTTACAACAGTAAGGTCTGACGGAAATGGTCTATTATCGATTAAATATTATTTTCAAGCTGTTTCACAGCTTCCGAAATTCATATCATAAGTATCTGAATTTAATGTTCCCAATGTTACCTGTCACCGCTTGGAATCGATCTCACGATCTCTGCATCCACAAGTCTCGACGCTGTCCTTGTTGCCACCACAGTCTATATAGAAAGGCAAAGAAAACACACCGTTTTGTTCTACATCGAAAACGGTTCACACAATATTTTATAATGATCGTAAAAGATGCCATAGCCGCGCTTACACCTCTTCATCAGGCTGTAAAAGGGTGCGAAACGTCAAACGTAATGTTTACATCCAACAAGCTGAGTAGATGCGCCACAAGTTGTTGTTTTACAGCATACTGCTGTATGCTCGCTGTATAACTAACGACAAAGCGCTTCTTAAATATATATTGAGCAGCATAACAAATCATATTGTATAGAAGCAGCCGGATTGATGATGGCGAGTTTTATTCCACATCATTAGGTTGCTATCTTTTACGGTGTTGAGTTACAGGTGGTTACAGCTTAGTGAAAGCAGCAAAAGCGATAACTGACGAAATTTATTCAGCTAAGATTTGTAGCTGCAAAACGTTTGCGTTACAGCTGTACTAACGCTAATCGTTCTATTTTTGACAGCTTTCATTTTTTTCTGCGTTCGCTGCTTCAATTCAACTGTTATACAGCACAAAGCAAATAATGTTGGCTTATAGCGCTAAAATTGTTACTTGGGTTTCCCGCTCAAATAACGGCTATATCATATTTATTTTTTATATTGGGTCTAAACCTTGACATTTTTGATCATGTTTGACGTTCACTATGTCGCAAAAACGCCACAAGTTTTTTTTTTTGACTTATACCAAAGAAAAACGTTTAAAAATTGAGTAAATATGTGTTTCTGGCCTAGACTTAAGTGTTTAGAATTGAAATTGTGACAGGGCTTTAGGACCTACTTTATAAAGATGCTACATCTGAAAGCTAAGTGTTTCAGGACATTTACTTCACGGTGTCTTTTTCATGTAACAATATAACAAAAAATTCGGCATGTCTCAAATTTTAACCAATGAAAGACAAGACCTTCTTCTTTCATTTGCTGCTAAAATGTGTTAGCAGTGTATAAGTGGGGGCAATATTTTTACCCGGCGCCACTACACTGCAATCATTACTGCAGTAGAGAAAAAGTGCAATCGAAACTCCTGTGAATTTTCATTCCCGTGTAACAGTCCGATCATTAAACACGTTCTAGAGTAGTCGGTACGAGTTGCGTTTTATTTCCTCGTTATCGCGAGTTCCCCGGGTTAATTCCGTCCGCTTTCGGTGTTGGCCTGTCCACTTCGCTACCTGCTGGGTGTCCGCCGGTGAATCCCACAAAATGAAAATAATCCATCGGGGGGTCTAGTGCAATTTTTTTTTTAGATTTTGTTATTTGTGATATTATTTTAAATGCACCGTGAATTAATAAATTTTGGTGAGGTGAACTGTTGAAACGGATTTAGATGAAAATGTTGCAAAAATCTAGTGTCAATATCTTGTTGATTATATTCTAGACAGCTCTAGACCTAAAAATTTACAGGCCGAGGCCGAAATTTAAATTTTTGAGTTGCCTCTCTTTTGGTTTCATCCATTGTTGAAATTTGCATTGCTTTCAAAACTAAGTATGTCAAACAACCTGTTTTCAATTTTTATTTCTAATTCAAGAGCAATATTCATCATTCGAGGTCGAAAGGACAATAAGTCGAAAGATAAAAGGAAGACAAGACAAATGGTCGAAAATGCAAAAGGTCAAAAGGACCAAAGGTTGAAAGTGATTTGCCTTAAGGGAAATTAAATAATTTTTGAAAGAAGATTTTAGACCTTTTATCCCCTTTTTATTCCTCCTCGAACTTTCGATCTTATGTCATAGATTCTAGAAAATTGACAAGTTCATCTTCTTCTTTCTGGCATTACGTCCCCACTGGGACAGAGCCTGCTTCTCAGCTAAGTATGCTTATGAGAACTTCCACAGTTATTAACTGAGAGCTTACTGTACCAATGACCATTTTTGCATACGTATGTCGTATGACAGGTACGAAGATACTCTATGCCCTGGGAAGTCGAGAAAATTTCCAACCCGAAAAGATCCTCGACCGGTGGGATTCGAACCCACGACCCTCAGCTTGACAAGTTCATATTTGTGCAATATAATTCATATATATTCAGACGCAATATAATATTTCATAAATCCAATATTCTAACCCAATTGCAATGCAATGTTGACACCACAGATAAACAGACGTAACACTTAGAAGAAATCTCGATAAAAATTATAGTCACGAGGGCATGTACGCCCAATGCTAAAATCAGTGTGTTTGGCCGACGGACTAACAGATGGCGGTAGTGTGTAAACGTCAAATACGAACAAAAACGAAGCGAGCGCTGCGGGTGGCGGATTGGCTACCTACCATATTTTTGAACCGATCGTTAAAAAGGTGGTCGATGGACAATTATGAGAGTGTGACGTCTGTTTGTCTGTGTTGACACTATTGTCCATGTGTTTGTTGTGAAAATTGACAGAACATTGCTTTTGTTTGTAATGGTAAAACAAACAGAATTGCTGACAAATATTCTCAGATTAGTAGCCAGTCTAGGGCTGAAAATCTTTTAAATAAAGATAAGAATATTAATAATAATGCTGACGAATATACACTTCCTTTTTAAATTGATGGTAGGAAAAGTGCAAATGAATTCATAAAAACATCGAAAGGTTTTATTCATAACAAATCTATCTGTGAAAGATTGATCGTGTGATCGTAATATTTTGCTTAGAGATCTCAATAAGTGCTGTAATGTTCAGTTTTAGCATAGTTTTATTAGAGTTGTACGGAATTCTATAGTAATTCGTAAAACAAATACATTAAATCAGCTTTGAAAATGTTGCTCAGTAACTTTACGATTTTGCTAGCTTTATAACGAAATCATACGAAGCTTTAACAAAAATATCAGGTGAATAATAAAAGTCTCCGATTACACCAAAAAAAGAGCCATAAACGGTGATCTTTAGTGCTTATAGACTTGTTTGCTATTTATATCCAGCAGATCTCAAGTACTATGTTTCGTATAGCTTTCTTGTGTTCAAAACTTCTAAAAGCGCCAGCTCGAACGACTTTTGATGCTAATCTTCCATCGAAAGACGTTCGATTTGGCGCTATGATTGAATTAGAAGAGTCATAGGGATTCAAAATCACGAAGTTTGAGCCGTCATATGCCTAGTTTTGGTGCTAAAATTTAGTGGTCCCATATTACGGGTTTTCCGGTGGTCATTTCGGTACCCAGAAGGACCAGAATAACCATCCATTCATTCTTTTGGCAAAATACATTCAAACATAATAAATCGTTATGGGTTGGGCACAAGTCATTTGGTTTTTTGGCATCAATCCGAGTAATTTCATCGAATTGTCCAGATTGGGTACCTTCCGGGTCTCCAGGAACCGGTTCTGCATGGACCATACTGGACCGAGTTTTTCAAGGGATGTGCACCGGTAATTGGTTCCTTATTACAGAGAAATTTTATGTCAAAATAGCCATCAACCGAATAGTACCAATGTGAATTACATACACAAAACTACGATGGAAACTTACTTTTCGGATTTTCCGGGTTTCCGGAACCGGGTATGAATAACTAAATGATTTGAGAATCTCTATTTACAGTCCACGTAAATACCTTTTCAACAATCTGAGGATGATTCAGAGTTCTTGTTTAGTTACGAAACTACAGGTTGTCAAAGTAAGGGTATCTTAAGGGACTTTTTTTCAGATGTGGCAGGTTCGCTGTGGACACAGTAACGCAATTCCGGATCTCCGGTTGGTTTTCCGAAAATCAACATGTGTACCTTTCATTTCAGCCCAACAGAAATAAATTCGGTCAACGCACTGATTTTTCGAGCTCTTTAAGTTTTTGGGTCAAAAACGACCCTAAGTCACAATTTGTAACTTTTATTTATGGAAGCTCCCAAAGGGGCCATTCAAAACTTTTTTCTAGGAAAAAATAAATGTTCCCACAAAAAATACTTAATAGGGTCCTAAAATGTTTAATGAAATCTTGTTTTCATTTAATATTACGAAAGAGCATGTTACTGCAACTACTTTAGCATTTTTTCCTGCTCAAATATCGGATAAATCATATTAAAACTTTAATTTAAAAATTGGATCTATAAATGAACCTTGACACTTGAGATCATGTTTGACGTTCGCTTAGTCGACAAAAATACCACAGGGGTTCAACTTTTTAACACCGGGGTTGTTCTTTTTTGACATTTCGGAAGGGACACGGAAAACAAAATACACCCAAAATTTGAGTTTAAACCAAGGGGTGTGACAAAATTTTAAAAAAATGTTTTTTGGGCTTAAATCATCGGAAAACATTAGAAAATTGAGTAAACATATGTTTTTGACCTAAACTTAAGCGTTTGGCACTAAAATTGGGACAGGGCTTTAGGACCCTATTGTCAGAAAACGTCTAATTGCAAGGTTATTTTAATCAAAAGTTACAATGATTTGAATTTTGAAATGGGTCGAAAATGACCTAGTAAGGACTTACTTAGGTTAAGTTATATCCCAAACTCGGTAAAAAAAATGAAAAAAAAAAATGTTCTAGACCCCCCGACCGATTATTTTCGTTTTGGTCGCAAATGAAAGGGGAAAATCATGGCTTTCTTGTGTCAAAATTTCAGACATGCCGAATTTTTTGTTTTGAAATTGCTCTACGAAACACACCGTGACTTATATGTGCAGAAATAACAAAGAAGTCGAGATGAACCAGCCTAGGGCTGAAAATCTCTTAAATAAAGACAATAATAATAAATAACAAAGTTCAAATGGAAAGTTTGATTGCAAAATTACATGTCTGCTGCACATATAATCTAGTTGCAGATTCAGCTCAGTATACAGGAATAGCAACAGTAATTCCTCCAAGAATTCATCCAGGAACTTCTTCAAATATTCTTGTAGGATTTCCTCAAGGAATTCCCTCTTATAATTCCTTCTAAAATTGCTCCAGGAAATCTGCTGGGCTTCCTACAGGAATAGGGTCCTAAAGCCCTGTCCAAATTTTAGTATATTTTACCCAAGTAACCAGTAGGACGTATAAATCGGTCCCAAGTCGATTCTATAGTCGATTTAAAAGCATGGCTAACAGGGCTAATTGGAACTATATCGAAATTAAGGGCTGTTATAAAGCCACTTTTGGCGAATTTTTCGGCTAATAAACTGCCTACTCGTTCCGAGTCACTGATGTCAAAATATGTCAAAATATGTCAACATTTTATAGCACGCGGACTAAGGAAAAAAGAAAAAAAATGTTGTTTATTTTCTGAACAGTTCTTTTCTTTCTATGCTCCTTTCCAAAGTTTTTTTTGCTGCTTGTTCCAGATTTGAACTTACGTATTTGTAGCTCCTTTCGGACGATTTTCATTGCATTTCCCAACTGCTCCACCAACTCATCAATAATTTACATCGCCCAGCATCATATATAAAGTAAGGTAATTTGCTGTAGCCTTTGTGAGTATCCAGCAGAAGAAAGTTTAAGATACTGGTAATGCCAGCAAGATCGTGTAGGTAGTTAGTTAGACATGGATTCATTTCTTACTACATGAGAATGCCCAGATAGCTGATAGAATGTTTTCTTGTGGTAAATCTCCCTTCCCTGCAATTGTTTTCTCGTTATTTTTTGTACTTTTTCCCTTCCCGTTCTCTCTCTTCCAAACCCACTTCATTATCAAAATCTATATTTATTGAGCAAAGACTAGACATTTCACCAGCATTTCCTCTACTCACGCATTAATTTCTCGGGTAGCATTTATGAATCGGAAAAAAAAGTTCCCAATTTGCATCATCGCTCAACACTTTTTTGTTTTGGTTGAAATCTGTTTTGCTCCATTCGATATAAACGTCATGATATTAAGCCGTTTATAAGCATTGACAGCCGTTGCATTCGGCTTATAGGCCTTTTCATATGCCAGGTCCGTCTATGCATTTGTTTACATCGGTAGAAGACCGGTGCATACACGAGGCTGTCATTTTCATAGAAGAACTGTCAAAGAGCTTCCCGATCAGCTGTTTTGGAACGTCATGTGAATACCCAAGTAACCAATAAGCCGTAAAAATCAGCAGCATGTCAGTTCTATAGTCGATTTAAGGGCATAGTCAACAGGGCTAATAAGAACTATATCGTGATTAAGGGCCGCTCAAAAGCCACTTTTGGCGAATTATTCGGCCGATAAACGGCCTATTTGTTCCGAGTCTCTGAAGTGAGAGATGTCAAAAATTTTATGGCACGTGCGAAAGAAAAAAGAAAAAAAAGTTTGTTTATCTTTTGTACTTCTCTAGCTTTTTCTGTCTCATCCGAGTCGATTTTTTTTGTTGAATGACTGCGGTTCGAACTAATGTTCTCTCATTTCCTACTACATTTTGGATGATTCCGATCACGTTCCCATTTGCTCCATCGACGCTTTTTTGATTTATCTTGTTCAGCATCGTATATAAAGCGAAACATTGTGGGTGCTGGGTGATGGCATGATTTGGATGGAATTCAACCCGGACAACTTCAATGCTACATTTTTCCGAAAATCAAAGAGAAAATGAATGGAGCTATCGGGAAGCTATTGGAGAAACCCCTTACAGCAATAAAAATCAATTTAATGCATGTTTACAGGTGTCGCAATCCTGATTGCAATCGGTGCAATCCGGACGGTCTCCGGAACGATCAGAAAGCGTGAAATTCATACTTTTTCGTTCGTTGCAATGGATCCACGTAATCACTAAGCAGGAGTCCCGTAGATTTGGAGACCATCCGGAATGCGATCAGGATTACGGCCCCACATAAGACACGTATGTTTCAAAATCATTCCTATTAACAATTCAGCTGCTACTCAATACCACTTCGATTTTTGTCATCTCGACAAATTGCATCACCGTTCTTGATTTGTTTTGATCGATGCCAAATTTGATTCGGGTGGCATAAACGTCATGTACACCAGCCTCTTAACAGCATTGACAGCCGTTGTATGCTGCTTGCAGACACAGGGCTTACAAACACCGTGGCATAGCGTTATATACCCATATACGGCTTGTTTCAGTGCCCGAAGGTCACAATGCCTAAAAGCACTTGAAACTGTTATATGAAGCCAGTTGGCACTGAAAATCCGCTAAGCGGCCCACATACCGCTTATAACAGTGCTTAATGGTTACCTGGGTTGTTTCAGTATAGTGTAAAAACGTTGAGCCCCTGTGGCGTTTTTGTCGCCTACGTTAACGTCAAACATTATCAAAAGTGTCAAGGTTCAAATTTGGACCCATTATTTAAATTAAAGTTGAAATATGATATAGCCGTTCTTTGAGCGGGAAAGTTTGCCAAAGTGGTTGCAAGAACACATTCTGTCGTGTTATTTAATAAAAACAAGTTTTTACCAAACATTTTAGAACCCTATTCCTCCAGACGGATTTCACGCCAACTCGACAAAGGGATTGGCAGTACCCCTTCAGAATTCAATGAAACTAATGTTTTGTTAATGGATCGGAAAGAAACTTAACACGTCTTTACGTAGTGAGTGTTGGATAGGACTGAATCTTTATTATGTTCCGTGTTGCCAGACTGACATTATAAATTCAAGGTTGTAAAATACAAGGTGATAATGTAACATCTCCCTTTTTCAAATAAGAATAAAGAACAATTAATGGATTAACACATTTGATAGTCTTTGAACCACCTCGGCTCTCGTGTTGTACGTCTCGGTCGGTCATGAGCCGTTGAAGATGCTGTAACCTCCGATGTGGGTGTGAACGTCTCGTTAGCAGTGTCGTTTTCTTCAGCCTTCAGCTTTTTTCCGGGTGATGCTTGCGGTTCTGGAAGGTGTGTTTGCTCGATAGAACGGCTTGTTCCCGCTGGCTTGATCATGACGTTATCTCTCCGACACCTCTGCCCTTGTATGTCCACAATCGTAGACCGATCGTTGAATGCGCTGTGAACGATTCCCTTATCCCAGCGGTCATCTGACGGTTTCCTCTTTACGAATACTGGCTGTCCAACTTCTAAAGTTGGCAGATTTCGAGCTGTACGATCGTAGTAGTACTTGGTGCGTTGTCGATTATACTTTATCTGTTCTTTCACACCTTCTTGCACTTTGGGTTCAAATTTTCCTTCTGCCATGGGAATATTGAACCGTGTTCGACGGTTGAACACTCGCTGTGCTGGAGAGCTTCCACAATTCTTCGGTACATTACGCCATTGTTGTAGTGATTGCCAGAAATCACTTTTCGTTTCGGAAGATTTTTTTATCAAACGTTTGACAATTTTTACCGCAGACTCTGCTTTTCCATTCCCTTGCTGGTGATAAGGTGCTGACATAGTATGTCTGAACTCCCATCTCTCAGCGAAATTCCGAAATTCTTCGCTGACGAATTGGGGACCTCCATCCGTCGTCACGTACATTGGCGTACCATACCGTGCAAAATTCTGACAACATTTCTGCACAATGGTACTTGCAGTTGCATCTCGCTGCAACTCGTCGACTTCGAT
This sequence comes from Aedes aegypti, assembly GCF_002204515.2. Taxonomy (NCBI): domain Eukaryota; kingdom Metazoa; phylum Arthropoda; class Insecta; order Diptera; family Culicidae; genus Aedes; species Aedes aegypti. The sequence continues at coordinate 208,864,943 of NC_035107.1, forward strand.
GAAATCCGAGAAATGGTCCACTGTGATTAAGTACACTTTCTTCTTGCCCGCAAACTGTACTTCACAAAGATCCAAACTAACTTTTTGGAATGGATAGCATGGAATCTGATGAGTTTGCATTGGCTGGTTTTGTTGATTTGGCGAATACTTGAGGCAAATGTCACAATTCTGAACACATTCCCTTATGTCACGATTGATTCCTGGCCAGAAAACTGTGTCCCGAGCCAGTTTCGTTGTAGCTTCAATGCCGGAATGAGAAGCATGTAGACGTTTCAGAATTTCCGGTCTGATGGTTGTTGGTACCAAAATCCGATCGTTTCTGTAGACAATCCCATTTTGTGTGCTCAAATCCGCTCTGTGTTTCCAAAATGCCCGTACGCGATCCGGAACGTTCTCGACCCTAATGGGCCATCCTTCAATGATTGCTCGAATGATCCATTGGATATCCAAGTCCTTAGAAGATTCCTTGCGTATTTGATCCAGCCTGTAATCCGAAACAGGAACGTAGTCCATCACGTTTATATGCTCCAACTCTGTCAGGGTGAAGTCCATATCCGTAGTGTATATGTCGTAAATGTCTTGATTCGTATTATCTCCATCGGCAAGAGCTGCCCTCGACAGCATGTCTGCTATAATCACTTCGTTCCCGGGCTTGAACTGCAAAGTGACCTTGTATCTTTGTAGTGCAAGCAGCATCCGCTGCAATCGCATTGGGGCGTCAGTTAACGGTCGCTTGAAAATTCTCACCAGCGGTTGATGGTCCGTTTGAACAGTTACTTGTTTTCCAACAATGTAGAATTCGAACTTCCGACAAGCATACAATATCGCTAGCATCTCCTTTTCGATTTGTGCATATCGTCTCTCAGTCGGTGTGAGTGACTTCGAGCTGTAACACACTGGTTGACCATCTTGTAAGAGCACAGCTCCTAACCCAACACTGCTGCTGTCGCACTGTATGGTTACGTCTTTCGTAGCGTCGAAGTATTTTAGTACCGGGGCTTTCGTCACTAGCGACTTCAAATTTTTGAATGCTTCTCGATGTTCCGATTCCCATTTCCATGGCTCATTTTTCTTCGTCAGACGTCTCAAAGGTTCAGCAACTGTAGCTAGCTGTGGCAGGTAACTCGTTAAATATGTTACCATTCCCAAGAAACGGAGAAGTGCAGCCTCATCATTTGGCTCTTCCATTGCCGTAATACTGCGAATCTTGTCGTGATCTGGTTTTACACCATCGGATGTGAGTACGTGACCGAAAAACTTAACTGTTTGCTGGCATAAACGAATTTTATCTTTGTTTAGCTTGACATTTTTCGCCACCATTCTCTCCATAAAGGATTGCAGGTTTTGGTTGTGGTCGGCCATGGCCTCCTCGACGGTTGCTCCACAGCCAAAAATAAGGATGTCGTCAGCCAACGCACGCACGCCTTTCAAACCATGGACTGCTTCGTGCAATTTCCGTTGGAAAATTTCCGGTGCCGGTGAGATTCCAAAAGGCATTCTTAACCATCGATAGCGCCCTGATGGAGTCCAGAAGGTGGTGAGCTTGGAGCTTTCGTCGTCCAATTTTACCTGCCAAAAACCAGATTTAGCATCAACAGTGCTGAAAATTTTTGCGTTTGCAAGTTCTGGTAATAGCTCATTTATTGTTGGGATTGGATAATGCGGCCTTTTGAGTGCATTATTCAATAAAATTGGATCAATACAAATTCGAACTTTATCATTTCGCCTAACTAGTACAAGGTTACTCACCCAATCGGTGGGCTCATTCACCCTGGCGACAATCTGCATTCTTTCCATTTCGTCCAGTTGCTGTTTTAGCTCGTCCCTCAGCGTAATTGGAATGCGGCGAGCGGTCTGCACAGTTGGCTGAATGGACGGGTCTACATCAAGATGTACGTCTCCCTCGAGTCTACCTAATCCTTCAAATACTGTTGGAAATCGGGATATGATGTTTCTGGCTTCCGCTTGTTGTTGACCACTCACTGTCATGCAAAGCTTGATTAACTGCAACTTCAGGCACGTATGCTTGGAGAGTATCGGCATTTGAGAAAACGGTACTACGTTGAACACTGCTTTGTATTGCTTTCCTTTATGGCGAACATCGACGATTGTTCTTCCAACCGTACTAATCGAAGAGCCTCCAAATCCCTTCAGGACAACCTGACTTTTATCCAGTGCAACTGATTTCACGTTTAGAATTTCCAGCAGCGACGGTAAGCCTACTACGTTGCAAGTGGCTCCGGTATCCAAAATACATTTGACTTGTTTCGGTTTACTATGCCTGTCCTCGAATGTTAGTTCGGCTTTTAGGAGACTAGCGTGTTCTTGTTCCACACTGTACAGATACTCGATTGAATCAACCACTTCTTCTTTCAAATCTTCTTCCAAACTGCTCTCTTCGGATTCTTCTTCGTCAATAGTGTGAACTTTCTTATTGAACCACCCACTTTTCTTCTTCTTGCCCCGCAGATCGGTTTTCTTCTTCCTTTCAAGATCTTCTCGTTTCTTCCAGCACATTACTTCATAGTGATTCCGCTGCTTGCAATAGTGACATTCACTGCCTTGTGCGGGACAATCTGCCAAGCTTTTGTGGTATTCGTTTCCGCAGTGGGAGCACAGTTTCGATTTATTTCTTCTTTTATACACTTTATTTACAACGTGTTCTTCTTCTACCCACTTATTCTTCTCCAGCTCCATTCTTGTTGCTTCCTCCGACATACACTGATCGATCACCTGTTTTGCTGTTAGTTCTGGTTTGTCAATGAACGATTTCTTCAGTCGGGTATCACTCAAACCAGCAACGATTATGTCACGAAGCATTTCTTCTTCCATTTCTCCCCAGTTACAATCTTTGACGAGTGCTCTGGCTCGATTGATGAATTGCGACATTGTTTCGCCCTCACAAACATCACTAGCCCCTTGCTGTTTACATTGCAAAAACTCATAGCGAGCAAGTTTGACGTTTCTTTTGGGCACCATATATTTTCTCAAAGACTCCAAACACGCAACCACTGTGTTCGTTTCTGCTGGCTCCAGCGGCCAGTTCTTGAAAATTTTTCTGGCTTCTAATCCAAGCGCCGCTTTGAAAGTGGCTATTTTCACTCTTTCTTCTCGATTCTCGAGACCAGACGCGATCAAATAGATTTCAAATTCTTCTATGAAATCCTCTACATGTTGACGCACATTTCCAGACAAAGATAGTGGTGCGGGAAATGGTATACTACTATTTATCACTTTTGTTACAGCGGCACTAGCTGCGGCCACTGCGATGGCGCTTGGTGAGGTTACGTTCAAGTTTTCACCGACGGCTCCGGCATTGTCTTCGTTCTCGGAAGCCATTTTGCTACGGATTATTTTTTTTTTTACGGTTTTCTTCACGGTTATCGCTATTACGACATAACTTTTACCGGATGATTGCACTAAACCGTATGCACGCGTGAGTCTCAATCTTTTTACTTAGCTTTTCTGACACCATGTTTTGTTAATGGATCGGAAAGAAACTTAACACGTCTTTACGTAGTGAGTGTTGGATAGGACTGAATCTTTATTATGTTCCGTGTTGCCAGACTGACATTATAAATTCAAGGTTGTAAAATACAAGGTGATAATGTAACAACTAAGATACTTTACATACTTTGTTTTTTTCAAAATCGATCTAGACTAACATTTGGAAAGGGTCAAAGTTGTTTTTTTACTTTTTTTATAAACCCGTATAACTCGAAAACGGTAAGACTTACAAAAAAGTGTTGTATGGGAAACTGTCGTGAAATTTCCTGACGTTTTAGAGAAAAATTTTGAAAAAATAAAAACACATTTTCTACATTGAAAAAAAAAAATATTCAAAACTTTAAAGTCGATTTAAAAAAAATGGCCATTTCAGATTTTGATCATCCTTAAGCAAAAAGTTTCGTAATTAAATTTACTAAAAGTCGTCCATACATTGCAAATTGGGTATATTTTAGGGAAAAAAAGTTTTTCTAACTTCATTTTTTTTAAGTCCCAAACTGAAATTTATTTTTTCAAAGATTTTGTTTTGAACCGTCAAATATGATTGTTATTTCAAGTGATAAATGAGTTTGAATCAGAAAATAGATTGTATTTTCTATTGAGAATAGTTAAAAAACGAAATTATACAGTGATTATGTTTTTTTAAATGCAGGCAATCAATGGACTTCGCCTCTGCCTATGAGAAAATCAACTCCATCTAACAATCTGACGGATTTTTATGGTTTGAAAGTTATCACAACAGTATTGCAAACATTGAAAAGTAACAACCTTATCTATACCCCATTAAATTCTCTTCTAGAAAAAGTTTTGTGACAAAAAAAACTTACTAAACGTACCTGCGTTAAACGCCAGATGAATAAGAAATAATGAATATGTTTGTATTGTTATCTACCTAAAAAAAATTATAATCTCATGACTCATGATTTTATTTGCAAATACAGTCTGCTTTTCTACGAAACAAAAAAGACGCCTTAGAAAAAGGTTAAATACTGGTAATTAGCGACTTTTCTGATAATTATAACGCTGCTCAAGGATATCACTGGAATAATTGGGTCCTTAATTTTTTAATGAAAGCTTGTTTTTATTTAATAACACGAAAGAGCATGTTCTTGCAACTACTTTAGCAATTTTTCCCGCTCAAATAACGACTATATCACGATTAAACTTTAATTTAAAAATTGGGTCCATGAATGAACCTTGACACTTTTGATCATGTTTGACGTTCGCTTAGTCGACAAAAACACCACAGGGGTTTTAGTTTTAACACTGGGGTTGTTCCTATCTGACATTTCGGAAGGGACACGGAAAACAAAATATACCCAAAAATTTGAGTTTAAGCCAAGGGGTGTGACAAAATCCAAAGAAACATAAAAAAATGTTTTCCGGACTTAAACCAACGGAAAACATTAAAAAATTGAGTAAACATGTGTTTTTGGCCTAAACTTAAGCATTTAGCACTAAAATTGGGACAGGGCTTTAGGACCCTATTCCCAAGCAACGATACATCAATTCTAGATTTACCATAAAAAAGATAATAAATTGGAAAATGTTAGTTTTATTATAATATAAGAACCATGACAGCTATTATAGCAGTTCAGCTATTTATTTCAAAATTGATAAATTTTGTTAAACAAATCAAAAGTTATTTTTAAGTCAGATGGAGCTGCAGCTCATTATAAAAAAAAATGTCAGCTTATGTAATTTCAAGAAAATACATGGATTGGAAGCAGAGTGGCACTTTTTTGCCACATCCCACGGCAAAGGTCCCTGTGACACTATTGGTGGCACTCTCAAGCGAATGGCAAAAAGAGCAAGTCTTGCAAAATACTATGGAAACACAATCGCAACTCCGCGAGAACTATTCGACTGGGCAGTGAAACAAACTGATACATGTATCACCAAATTAAATTTTTGTTATATATCTAATGAACAATATGTTAAAATGTCAGAGGAATTGGTGGAATTTTTTGATAAGGTTAAAACTGTCCCTGGTACCCAAAAATATCATTGTTTTATGCCTATTAGTGATACACAATCCTTCAAACAGCAATTAGCATTAGCATTTTAGCATTAAGCATTTCGCACAAATTCTTAGGTGGTACAGTCCTACACGCAAACAATTTTTGATGTATAATCTACCGAATCCATAGTAGAATGAAGAACTGCACCAACGATTTTCAACCGACTACAAAAATCTGTTAAGTTTACTATAATCTGGTAAAAATCACTGAACAGTGCAATAAATTTGACTATGTCCACCGTAACCTTGACTACAAAGCATTGTATTTCAATCTGTGACACCCACCGTACAACACAGTGTGGTCAAAAGTATAATGCCAAACTTGTCATATCTACAATGTTTATAGTCATAAATACAACAACTCTGGTTAAATTATCAGAATATATTTTTTGTGTAGTGAAGTTGACTATGTTTTGGTAGAGTTAACAGATTAATGTAGTCGGTTGAAAATCGTTGGTGCAGTTCTTAATTTTACCATGGATTCAGTAGTTTCTACAATAAAATTAATTTCAGTGTAAACCATTGTACACTCAAAATCCTAACAAAACGAAAAAAGATTAAAATCAAAACCATTTTTACTTCTTGAACATTTATACTAGCCTCAGTTTACGAAGAATACTAAATTGATTAGGAAATTAAACTGGGGCCCAGATAGCCGTAGCGGTAAACGCGCAGCTATTCAGCATGACCATGCTGAGGGTCGTGGGTTCGAATCCCACTGGTCGAGAATCTTTTCGTAAAGGAAATTTTCTCGATTCCCAGGGCATAGAGTATCTTCGTACCTGCCACACGATATACACATGCAAAAATGGTCAATCGGCAAAGAAAGCTCTCAGTTAATAACTGTGGAAGTGCTCATAAGAACACTAATCTGAGAAGCAGACTTTGTCCCAGTTGGGACGTAACGCCAGAAAGAAGAAGAAGGAAATTAAACTAGGTTCTGATTTACGTCAGAGAATTTTCCAGGTGGGTGGCATGAGCCAATATTAACCAACCCAACATCAATTCAACATGGCGTCCAGTGTTCTTGTTTTGAATATTTTTGGAAGGACAAAACATATGTGTTTATGGGTAGGAGACATCAATGATACCTTGCTGATGCGTAAAACATTAAACAAAATGATGAACTAATGAAAAGCGTCGTCAAATACGACGATTCAATGCGATATGTTTAATTGCCAGAATTTAGCACTAGCAGCGTATGAGCCGTATACTCGAAAATCAGGAGCAAGCTTAGGGCAAACCGACCAGAAAGTGGGTACCAAAACGCGAAGTACCAAAACGATGTGAGGAAGAACCAAAATGTATGCAGGATGACAGCCGTGTCGGTCCCCTGGAATTTTCAGAGTGTTCAGTGTACGTTTTTCATCAACGGTTTTCAATTGACTGGTAAACGAGAAACTTGTGACGATCGACGTGCCACCATAATTCATATAACGGAGAGTATTAGAACTAACTTGGAGGTGATGATTTCGTTATTTGGAGGTTAAAATCACCTCCAAACACTAGCGATTTTGCGGTGGGATGTTGACGTTTGATCACGAATCACTCGCGAAACTTTATGCTCCTGATCCAAAATAAAAGGTAAATAAATAATTGATTTTTTGTTTTCGATTAATTTAATAATTAAATTACTCATTTTCAGTATTCTACACTGTACATGATGTTTGTGGTGCCACGTCGGATGATATTCCGAAGGCCAACAGTTGAAGCTGTCATCGATTCCCGGATCGGATTCACAGTGCTTGAGTTAGTGCCCCTCGTTTACGCTGGGTTCCTTCATAGTTGCCGATCACTATAGAGCTTAGTGACATTTGAACACACGTAGACTAGCATATGCTCGTCATACACAGTTTGTTTTTGTTTTCCTCAAAGAAACTTGCACACGCTTTCCAGACTCATCAAAACGCATATGGAAATATTACCCAATTTGAAAAATTTACACCCGGTTTCTGGGTCTTTTTCGTGACTGAGTGCATATTGTTTTCCTCTAAGGTTCACAACTACATCTACACTAGGGCACCTATACCATTGGGCGTGATAACCACTATTGCATCAGCTGGCAAGGTTGCTCCTGATTGATTGGATTACTGGAGTCTAGTGTAAGGGACATTACTGTGGATATGGACATCGGGAAGGTACGGCCAGTGCATGTATACCTGTAAGCTGCTGTGAATGATCCTGCGTCGTCTGCTGAAAATATACCGAGAGTCTAAGAAGTTTACTCGTCATTTCCAGACCATTGCCAACGAGGAAGAAACCGCAGAGCAGGTTGCGGCCAACGGAAGGAAGTAAGAGGATGGTGCTGTGTGAATTTTAGTGAAGATTGTTTTTAATAATTATAACATACTTGTGAAATAAATTGGTTTACTATTTTCGGTTTTTATTTTATCCCTTTTAAAATGCGATAAATTTAGTTATTTTATTTTTCAAATATTTTTTTATTGGAAACCAGTTAAACTAATCAGTCATTAAGCATTCCTATATAACACCTTGTATTTTTGAAAGTTATACTAGCCCAGTATAACCGGCAGCTAAACGAAAGCTAGACCCAACCAGTCAAATAGCGATTTAGTGTGTCTTTTAAACTAGTTAGTTTAGATTTTTCTCAGAGTGTATGAGTTGTCTGTGGTATGAGGGTTGCCTCCTTCCCGTCTGTTACCAAAGTCAGAGATTTGGGACTAACCTCTAACTCTTAGACAAGATTAACGCATCCTCAAATAATCGAGAGCTGTCCTGGCCACGTCCTTGCAAAAGCTGGGGAATGGGAAAGGATGATTGATTGAACACCTACTTAAGAAAGATGCAGAGAACTCTACGACTGCTCATAGGTGTCATGGGATGTTGTGGACTGTTGATGGAAAGGGTAGTGCCTTAGGATACGTTTGGTAGACGTTATAGCCGACAAATGGTTAATATTTATGCATTGTAATCATGCACATCAGAACAAACTCACCAAATTCTTTTTTCGAAACTCCTCTGAAATCCGTCGCTCCTCTAATAACGAAGCACCGCTCGAAAAATCGACATCAAAACTTCAACTTCAACACACGCCGGAGTTAAAATAAAAACGCGTCGCGCGAAACAAATTCAATTGCTGAAGCCATCACAGAGCACTCTCGAACAAAACCCAAGCAAATCGAATAAAAGTAAAAAAAAAACACTTTAATCACTTTGAAAAATATATATATTTCCACAGAACATTTGCACGTGCCATAGCACAATTCGCCGAATCTGGTGAATTCCAGCAAACAGCAACTCACCACAAATTTCTACAGGAATTCTTCCCGAGATTCCTACAGAAACTCTTTCAGAGATGCCTATATAAAATAATATTGGGTTTCCTCCAACAATTCTTCCAGGGACTCCCACAAGAATTTATGTAACCTGGTCTGCCGTTATACGCATAATTGTCCCATGTTGCTTTTTGTGCATTTAAACTTTTTGTCATCAAACAGTTTATTTTTGCGCATAGTTTTGGAAAACACTTACAAAAAATTAACTTTGTTCGGGAACTCAATGAAAAGCAAGCCAAGTTAAATTGTCCCATTGTTGAATTTCCACGCATAACTGGCTCACAACTGTATTTCTACGCATAACTGTCACACTACACAATTCGCTGCGCTGATCTCAAACAAAATATTCAGTAGGCAGTTTTTAATTAGCAGGTGTTTGAGAAAATTGTTTTGAACATCTTCTTACGTTGGCTTTATATCCCATGTGAAACGCAACCTGTTTTATGTGTTTATATTCATGCGAGCCTGACGTCAAATTTGATTGAAATTTTCAATATCAAAATATTATTTCCCATCCGTGTTTCAATGATTTTCAGTTGCATTTTCAGGGTTGATCACAGTTTTGTTCTAGTTTTTGGAACCGCGGTCATCGATTTGAACTTTACCCACATTTACCATAGTTTTGGATTCATCACGGGGAGTACTGAAGTAATCTCACTTGAAGAATCAGTAACCACTTTAATTTCGAGTCCATGGCTTGCGACAAATCAACTTCATGATTAAGCAAACCAATTCTAAACAAAAATAGTTCGACCGTTTTTGGATGACTTGGCCACATGCTGGGTTGTTCCGAATACCGGTTCACTGGTGGAAGTGGGCATTGTATTGGCGAATCTGAAAAATAGAAATATTAGTAGTAGAACGCTAGTGGCGTAGTTGCCACAAAACTGATTTCAATTATTATTACCTTAAATTATGGATTTCCATTGTTTGTTCAATACCATGTCGTTGTTTTGGTTTTTTTTAAATTAATCTGACACTTTGAGGACCGACACTCACGCTGTCAATTCGTGGAAAACTAGATGTTGGTAACACAAACAGCAGTAACATTAGCATTCTTAGGTTAATGCTTCTACTATCTGAAACCTGGCTTGCGATATATCAATTTTCATGAGTTTGCAAATCAAGTCAAAAGGTGATTCAATGTATTTGAATGACTTGACCACATGTCGGATTGTTCCGAATTTCCGGTTCCCTGGGGGAAATGGTCACTAAACTGTCGGTTCTGAAACCTAGCTGGCAACATCAAACTTCATAAATTCCCAAATCAAGGCTAAAGAAGGGTAATTCAAACGTTCTTGGATGACTTGATAACATGCCAGGTTGTTTTGGATACCCTGTTCCCCAGAGGAAGTGGACATTATATTAACGGTTCTTAGATCTATCTTGCGACACATCAAACTTCATGAATTTGCAAATCAAGTCAAAAGAAAAATAGTTCAAGAGGTTTTGGATGACCTGGCCACATACTTGGTTATTCCGGATAACTGGTTATTTGGTGCAAGTGGCAAATATGTTGGCGGTTCTAAAACTTAATTTGCGATGTATTAAATTTGATTTTGCAAACTAAGTCCAAAGAAATGTCAAATGTGAAGATTTGTGTAGTAAATTTTGAGTTAAATATTCACTCCGCATAACAACCTTGAGTTCGCAGATGAGTTTCTGTCAAGCCTGCAGCTGAAAGAGTGAATACAGGAATTTATAAACTATTATTTATAAATCTTATAAACTCTCTATCTTACTCATCCACTCTTTCTTTCACTAAACTCATACATTTTCTCATTATCACACATACAGAAAACTTTGCTTTCCATCCCAAGCAATAAAATCGTATTTCTTTACTTCGTCAGACGTGGCTCCGTTTGGCACATGTCACTTGAGCCTTCATTAGGTACCTTAACATAGTCTATACGTAAGAACGGTCATTTACAGCAGTATGCTTAGCACATAATTGGTCGCTACTATCAGTGCGACTGTTATGCGTAGAAATTCACCAAAACCCCGTATTTCTAGGCATAACAGTCCCACTTTGAAATTCGTAGCCAAATTTACTTTATTCCCATAATACAACTTAAATGAACACGCTTTTCTTTATACTATTGTAAAGATTTTAATTTAACTTATCACACACCTTGTCAATACGAGGCCTAAATGTGTTAAAATCTCTAAACGCGTTTTTCTCGATTGCATATTTTGAACATGGAACAATTATGCGTATAACGGCAGTGGTCAACCAGTCAGTGATTTTCGATAGCGATTGATATCGATTTGTTTTGAATCGTTGGACAAAGATCTATAAAGAAATTGTATCGCTGGTTGATCGGTAATATGTATTTTTGGAATCTCTAAAGGAATCCAGAAAAATCTCAAGATGCACTTTTAGGAGAAATATCTGAAGTTATTCTTGAAGGCGTTCCTGGTGAATTTTCTGGGGGAATCCTTAGATAAACCCCAGGGAAATTACCGAAGAAATTTCTGGAGATAGGAATCTCTGGAAGAATTCCTATAAAAAATATTGGCGTAAAAAATCCTTGAAGATATTTCTGGGTGAATTCCTGAAAGGACTCCTGGACAAAAATCTTCAAGAAAGAACTCTCAGGAGGATTCTTGGAAAATTTGATGGAAGAATTCTTGACGAATTTTCTGGAAAACTTCCTGAAGAGTTTTCTTTAAAAACCTCTGAAAAAAATTCTAGAAGAAAACAATCTTTAGATCGATAGGAATTTTGTTAAAATTATTTTGGAACGTGCCCTAGAAACAGCATTAGAGAAATTTTTAAAGAGTTTCATGTGGGATGTGGATGATTTTTGAAGGTGTTTTCTATGTCTTTATAGCCTAGGTCCGAATCTCGGAGAACTTTACACAGACTCCGAAACATTTGTAGGTTCAATTTGTTGCTCATTTTTTGGGATTGTAGTGTCGTACCCGTAGGTAGAATATACAGGCATCGTCGGTGGTAGTGTTTAGAGGTATGCTTAGTGGAAATGCATGAATTGTAGATACCTGGATGAAAAAAAAAGGAATAGCAGTTGCTGGTTGAGTTATCAGTCAGTAGCTGTCTGCAGAGGAATTGACTAGCTTGTTTTCTTTGTGCTTAATAAGCTATCTTGGAGTTGGAGTTGTCTTTGCGTACTTCCAATAAATTCTCATTGAGAAGAAACGTAAGAAATCATTTAATATACTCTTGTAAGTTCTGTTTCTAGGATACTTTCAGAATCAATACTTACAACTGCTCCAAAAATCAAGAACTACTCTTCCTCAAAAGATCTACCTGTTCATACAATACCTATTCTAGATCTCTACTTTATGTCCAGAATTCAAAAAAAAAAATATTCAGGAATTCATTATACAACACAACACTTCACACAAGTCTTTCAAAAAGTTTTCCAAGGATTTTTCTAAGAATACCGTGCACCCCCGCTGATTTGAACGGTACCTCATGCAAACCATCGGGGTTTATTTTTAATTTGAACATCTAGTCACCCTAGAAACGTGTTTCTGCCCAAGTAACCAGTAGGCCGTATAAATCGGTCCCAAGTCGGTTCTATAGTCGATTTAAAAGCATGGCTAACAGGGCTAATTGGAACTATATCGAAATTAAGGGCTGTTATAAAGCCACTTTTGGCGAATTATTCGGCTAATAAACTGCCTACTCGTTCCGAGTCACTGAAATAAAATATGTCAACATTTTATAGCACGCGGACTAAGGAAAAAAGAAAAAAAATGTTGTTTATTTTCTGAACAGTTCTTTTCTTTCTATGCTCCTTTCCAAAGTTTTTTTTGCTGCTTGTTCCAGATTCGAACTTACGTATTTGTAGCTCCTTTCGGACGATTTTCATTGCATTTCCCAACTGCTCCACCAACTCATCAATAATTTACATCGCCCAGCATCATATATAAAGTAAGGTAACTTGCTGTAGCCTTTGTGAGTATCCAGCAGAAGAAAGTTTAAGATACTGGTAATGCCAGCAAGATCGTGTAGGTAGTTAGTTAGACATGGATTCATTTCTTACTACATGAGAATGCCCAGATAGCTGATAGAATGTTTTCTTGTGGTAAATCTCCCTTCCCTGCAATTGTTTTCTCGTTATTTTTTGTACTTTTTCCCTTCCCGTTCTCTCTCTTCCAAACCCACTTCATTATCAAAATCTATATTGCGCAGTTCCCACCTTATTGGACCCCGCACTTCAGAAGAGCGGGCGGGTTCATAAGTGCGGAAACGTCAAACCCTTTGTTTTCGCCGTTGGCGGGCAAGAAAAGGCAGTAATTCGGTTTCGCGCCAACGAAAATTGTTTACGTTTTATAAAAAGCATGTGCTCTCAGCAGGGTTGCTAGTTTGTTTGTTTCATTTGTTTCACGAAAACTTGCTTGTAAAACATTTGTAAAAGTATGTCAGCCATTTGAGATAGGCTTGTTCGATTATAATTAATTGTGACAATGATGCAGTCAAGTGCAAATCTGCATTTGGATAGAAAAACCAGTGTAATTTGTCGCGTAAATGTACATTTGAAGAACTTTGGGTATGGATCCATTTGCTTAGAAACATATTGAAACCACTGCTTGGTGACCTTCGAAGTGCGATACACAACTTTCCCAATAATCCATTTATCAAAGCAAAGCACAATATTGAGCAAAGACTAGACATTTCACCAGCATTTCCTCTACTCACGCATTAATTTCTCGGGTAGCATTTATGAATCGGAAAAAAAGTTCCCAATTTGCATCATCGCTCAACACTTTTTTGTTTTGGTTGAAATCTGTTTTGCTCCATTCGATATAAACGTCATGATATTAAGCCGTTTATAAGCATTGACAGCCGTTGCATTCGGCTTATAGACACAGGGCTTACAAGCCCTGTAACATAGCGTTATATACTCATATACGGCTTTTTTCAGGGCTTGAAGTCTACAGTTCCTAGAAGCATTTGAAAATGTCTTATGATGCTAATAGGCACTGCAAATCTGTTTTACAGTTCATATACCGCTTGTTACAGTGCTTAGTGGTTACCTGGGTGGTTACCTCTTTCACTGTTTTGTTTTGATTCTGCGTTCTGTTCCACAGCGTTCCATCTCACTTCATGAGCCTCTGTACGTGCCATAAAATCCTTTGTTCTTTTGACTTTTACTGTGCGCCGTGTGTTGGTGCTGTCTCGCTCTCTCTCACGGGCAACTTGAAAACAGGGCGCACAGTAAAAGTCAAACGTTTTATGGCATGCAGAGGCTCATTCTGATCCATGAGGTAAATGACGTTTCTCGCATACTCTGAGATAACGCCCTAAAAGCCATTGGTAGCCACGTGTGTAGCTCGTTGTTTCTGAGCAAAAGAAAGAATAACCATCCAAATCAACATCACGGGCAGTTGGATAATGATCCTTTATTTCCCATAGCGTTGTTAAATAACATGAAAATCCATTCAAATGCTCAGAAACAACGAGCTACACACATACCAATGGCTTTTAGGGCGAGATCATAAGTTATGCGAGGTTTGAACCATTTTTAATCTGAACAATGTGCATATTAGCGGGGTACAAATTAAAAAATGTTCAGATTAAAAGTGGTCAAACCAACGCGTATCCTGGTATCCCTTGCAGAATATTATAACAAAAATATAATAAATAATATAGATCATGAACATTTCTTCTTTGCATTCTGAAGATTAGCTTTTGGTAGTGTTTTAGAGATATCAAAGAATTACCTGCTTTGCATGAAAAAAATATTTGGTAGGCGTGATAGTCATGCATTTTGCCATACAAATACTCTTCTCATTACATTTTAGCGATTTTTCGTGAATAGTCAGACACTAGCGCATATGCGTTGTGGTGAGTAGCGAATCAGGCCATGCATGTACCTAGAGATGGTCGGGTCTTGGGTTTTCAAACCCGAAACCCGACCCGAACCCGAACCCGATTTTTATTTTTAAGGGTTCGGGTCGGATTTGAAGGTTAAAAAATATCGGGTACGGGTCGGGTTCGGGCTTGAAAAAAGTCGGTTTTAGCCGGGTTTGGGTCGGGTTTGGGCATAATTGTTCACAAAGTAACAACCGGAAAGCGTTCCTATGCATCAGTAACGATGAATTTATCATCTTTTCGAACTCGGGTTCTATTCGGGTTTTCCTTAGAAAACTTTTTCGGGTTACGGGTCGGGTTCGGGTTTGAACAGCGAAAATTTTTCGGGTTCGGGTCGGCTCCGGGTTTGCTTTTAAATTTTTGTCTCGGGTTCGGGTCGGGTCCGAGTTTGAGAAATTAAAATAAGTCGGGTACCGTAATCCGGGGTAACATTGATCAGCGGGGTAACATTGATCGGGATGACTCATCTTGTTAAACGTTCAAATAAAGATTTATTGATGAAGCATTTTCGTACCATGAATGGTGCCTCTCTTTCGTATATTCATAAGCTAATGATAATTAAGGTTTTTGCCAAAATTGCGTTTAGTTCATGCGCAAATTTGTCAACTTTTTGAAACAATGATTTCTATCATTTTCACTGACACTACCGAAAATTCATGTCTCACATGAGTTCTGCAGACGATGTGATCAAGGAAAATGCGGGTGTTACTAAAAATGGCATCGCCGAAAACGATTCCGTTGTCAAATCTTTCATAAGTTTATTCATTTAGGCAACATTAACTAAATACTATTACGAATGTAGAATTTCCTTAGGAAATTGCCTACTATTACGCGGTTCAAGATGTTTTTCATTTTGAAATAACTCAAAAAGTAAATGACTTGTAAGAGTTTGGTCTTCATATTCGGCTTCAGGGGCCCTGATTTTAGTAAGTAACGACATTTCCAATATTAGCGAACGTTGTTTACTTGGGTGATCAATGTTACCCCATATCAGCTGAATCAAAAAATCACTTAAAACATTTATTTAAACATGTTTAAATCTTTCGAAAAACAAAATAAAGTACATAGCTCGGAGCGGTGGGTGCCAGTACTTGTTTTAGAAAAATGAAACTTGTAACATTTGTATTGTGAAATGAAAAATTTAAGAAAAACTATAAAAAATGATCAATGTTACCCCGGATTACGGTACGGGTCGGGTACGGGTTTAAAAAATGTGAAACCCGACCATCTCTACATGTAACCTATTGTCAAATTATAATTATAAAAACAAAACCTCAATAAAAATTTAAAGAAATCCTAAAAAGATCCTCTGATCTATTTTCTAATGTATACCTGGATGAATTCCTATTTCAATATTTAGAGGAATTCTGAGAAAAAACTAATCTATTAAAGTCTCAGGATTAATTTCTGGAGAAATCGATGCGAAATGTTGTCCACATAAATTTGAACAGGAGTTCCTTAAAAATCCATGCAGGAGTTTCCTCATGAATTTCTCCGAAGTTTCAGAAATTTCTTCAGTAAGTCCTCTAAGAATTTATCCAGTTTTTTTTTTAAATATCCCTTGCACAAATTTATGGAGTCGTAATGTTCGCAGAGATATACATAGATCAACTGAAAAAAAAAACAAAGGAAGCATTGAATGAGCAAATGAAGAACCTCTGAACTGTCTGAACCTTTCTTGCATGTATTCATTGAGAAATTTCTGTTCCAATTTTTGGAAGAATTCTGGTAAAAAATATTCTAGCGAAGTTACAAGATCAATTCCTGGACAAACTTTGATATAACAAAACGGAATAAATCAAAACATATTAATTTAGGTACTTCTGATTAAATTATTTGAAATTTCTTAGTTTCGGAACATTAATTATTGAGGAATTTTTTAAGATATGTATTTATTAAATGGCTCCAGTGAGAATTTCTAGGTAAAATTCTTGGAAAAATTTTCTTTTGTAATCCTAGAGAAATTCTTGCTGAAATTGTAAGATTTTTTTTTTATTAGATACTTTATCTGAAGAATTGTGCAAACCTACTTAAATGAGTCCAATGAGTATCCCAGGAGAAATTCCTATGATAATATCTTTAAACTATTAAAAGCAATCTACAGGAAAAATTATTTGAGTAATTTCTTGGAGAATCCCTGAGTCTTAAGGCCCAAACGCAATGATAGTGCAACGGCAATGGAAAGTGGAACCGGTTCGCCAGCATTGACTGAGCTGTCAACGAAAGAAATGTATACCAACTCTAAGTCGACAAGAATGCTATAGTTCATTGCAATGCTTATGTATTCATTCTATTATGGAATTTATGAAGAATTTCAAAAAAAAGTGCTTGCATTGGTTCTCAGAGCCAAAGGACATGTAGTTTTTGAAACCAAAATCCCGAGAGAGCTATCAGGACCAATTTTTGAAAGAATTATCTTGGGGAATTACAAAAGATATATGTAGAAAACGGTGTACGAATTTTACAAGGAAGATATAAGAGAAAGTGGGGCAGTTTGGCCACCATAAGAAAAAGGCGATAAAGTGCTGAAAATATTATGGAAACTTTAGGTTTTTGCATGATTTCCTACAATTCTTAGATCAATACACTAGATCTGTAAGGTTTCCGTTGTCTTACAAAATTCCCGAATAGATGAGAAATTTTTCAAAATTTGACATTCTTTGAGAAAAAATTTTACCGATGGGCACCCTATTTTTGGTTGTAGATTTTTTACCGATGAGCACCCTATTTTTGGTTGTAAAATTATCTCATATAATCTAAAAAATCAACTATTTTTTCACTACACTTGAAAGTTATTGGTATTTATAAACACTCCATGCAAAGAGACTGAATTTTAAAAATCATTCTAACATTCAAATTTTATCATTCTAAATTGATGAACTTTAAAAGAGCCATTCGGGGCAATATGAGTAGTTTTTTCAAACTTCATTTGTTTCTTTTTCTTTGAGTTTAGAACACTGACTAGCAGCATGTCTATTGCTACATTTCCTTGTTAGCTTTGGGATTGCATGTGATTTCAGATGAAATTTCAAGAATTTATGCAGTTTTCAAGTTTCGCTCCGACGACCCCTATTCTTGAAGTGATTCTTAAAGTATATAATTCATGAAGAGAAACTATGGATGTAATTTCCAATCAAATCCAGGAGGGAGTGCAGTAAGAAATTTCATAAAACAATGTAAGATGAATTTCCGAAGGCGGCTTTTTCGACTGATAATTATAGTTGTAGTTTGTAGTTCTTTGCTAGAAACACTTAACATATTCATGATTCAATTCCTTGTATAATAATATAAAATATATACATATGCTTATAATTGCAAATATTTTGTCAGTATTGAAACCGATGTTTGTCTGTTGGTTTATGCCTAGCCAATTATTTGCACATTTGGCAAAGCGTGTACTGATAGCTTAAGAATTATTAGGCTGACCATAAGCCAACCAGAGAAAAACGGGACAAATAAAAAACAATACGGGACAATTTTAAAAGGCACAGATTATGCGATTGTGCTACTTTTCATCGAATTCCAGTTCCCCGAATGGCCCGTTTCTCCGAAGCCATTTCCGCGAATGACCTGTTCCCTTGTAAAGTAATACAGCTCGATATGTAATGCAATAATAGTCTTTACCCGAGCAGGCGAAAAAAGCTAAGTAATAACAAATTTTGATATGGACATACAAATTTTATATTAACTTGAAAGATATAAGAGATGAAAGATCCGTAAATAATATCTAAAATTTACTCCTGGAATACTATTAGCATATCATATTTAGCTTTTCTAAGATCTCACCAATATCAGCGAGCTATTCCTTAGATCTTCCAACATCAAATTTAGCTATGGCTCATAAGTTCCAGGAATAAAATTTTGATATTATCTTCAGATCTTTATCTATTATGTCAAACAATATCTCGATTTATGGTCAGAACTTTGCTTCTGCTCGGGTAGTGAGACAGTGTTGAATTAGAAAGATCGATAAGCTACCAAAGAAGGAGATATTTGATCATTTCGGGGAAACGGGGTTTTCGGGAAACTAGCATTCTGAGAACTGGCGTTGGGAGAACGACATTCGGGAAACCGCCATTCCAGGGAAAGTAGCAGAACCAGATTATGCAATCCCAATCGACATGGCTGTATAATTCAATAAAAATCACTTAAGAACCTTGAAACTCATTCTTTGATTTCCAAAAAGCAGCGTTTTTTAAGAATTTCCTAAAAACATCGTTACACTTTTCAATTTTTCAAATTCAAACGAAAATGTGTCTAACATTTCATTACTTTATTTAAATATCCACTTTTTAAACAGTAAATCCAATCAATTGCGTATCAGAAGTAAACACATAGTTGTTCTTTTTCATTTTAGGCATTATATGAATAATTATCTTATGAAGATCCGTATTTTGGAAATCCACCAAAATTTGGCATAAATATGAGTAAAGAAACGTAGCATGCACGGATCAAGTTTAACTATGTTTGAGAAACTAATAATTGCTTGGAAAATAGATGAGTAAGACAATAAACTCTGAAATATATCTTAAAACTGTTTGTTATGTTGTTATTTTAATTTTTTTACTGGTGTTGAAAATTATTTGCCAATTCTCCATTTCCTAAAATACGGGACAATTCGAGCATTTCCCGTAAAACGACGGGACAGTCCGTCGAAGGGATGAAAACGGTACTGTCCCGTTAAATACGGTACGTATGGTCAGCCTAGAATTATTCAAAAACATGATCACGTTGCAATTGAATATAAACATGAATGCTTTTACAAATTCGAATAAAATATTCACCGTTGCTGCAAACCCAGCTACCCAAGTAACCATAAGCACTAATAATAAGCCCTTAATCAGCATCATAGATGCGTACATGCATGATAATAGCACCACAAATGCTTACAAACCTTATAACAGCACTTCCGCTGCATAGAAACCCTATTGCAGCATCATTAATGCTTCTAAGCCTGATGCATACAGGCATTAAATAAGCACTATATTGGCTATATATTCGAATACAGGGCATGTTTAAATGCCATCCAGTGTTTTGACAGATAAACCACGTGCTTTGTGTTTGCATATAGTGGTAAGAGGGAGTCAAACATAAATCTTCTCACTACTACAATTGCAGGTTTTATGACGGGGAAAAGTGATGGTTTAAATTGGTCACTTTTCTTTCCAATACTATTCATCTTATGTGGCCGTAGGAGCAAAGGAGCAGGACAACAACTCAACAATACGGGTGTCGCAGGTTCGAGACGCAAAAATTCCATCATCATAAAACGAGGATCAAAATGTGGCAATTGCAAGTCCTCAAAAGGATGAAAACTACCAAAACGAATATGTCTGATACGGAGAAGTACTATCTGTATCATTTTATTACATTTTTACATACTATTAGAAATTTCCGTTTTCATTCATTCATTTATTTACCTCGTGTACCAGTTGCTTGGCCGCATACGCGAAAGCTCTCTGGCTGCGTACACGAAAGCACAAAATATTCGCCCTAAAAACCTGGCGAAAACAACTGACGTTTCTCACGTGTTCTTATATCAGCATTAGTGGTGCAGAGCAGCACGGTTATATCTTGGCACTATAATGGCACGCTATTTCGCCTTTTCAGGCATTATAATAGCATTATATGCGTATATAAAACTGACATGCATCAAATGATTACCCTATATGCGCATATAATGCTGTTACCGTGCCGCATTATCGTGCTTACTGGTTACTTGGGTTACCCTATATGCACATATAATGCTGTTACCGTGCCGCATTATCGTGCTTACTGGTTACTTGGGTAAACAGTAGATATTGTTTTTTCGTCGATACCCCTGCCCCCTCTGGCTACGCCCCTGCTTGGAGGAACCCCTTATGGAATTTTTCGGAAGAATACCAATCCCAGAAGGAATCTTGAAAAAAGCCAGAAGAAAATTCTGAGGATACTAGAACTTTCTGGAACTTTTTGAAAAATCTATAAGGGATCGGTTCCACGCCGTTTCGCAAACCCGATTATTTTTGTATATTTTGAATCGCCTGAAAATTTTCATACAGATTCTTTATGACCAAAAATGCCATTATGCACTTTCAGACCGCCATTTTGAACCTCGCCTTATTTTTGAGAAGGGCGTATCGGAAAATGCATGGCAAATCTTAAAAAAACTGCAACTCGAAAACGGTTTGTCCGATCGATTTTAGATCTTCTACAAAGTTGTAGGTATTGCTTAGGACTATATGGAGAAAAATATGCACGGTAAAAATAAGTTACAGATTATTTTTTATTTCAAAAACAAAATTTTAAAATCGATTTTTTCCAGAAACGAAGTTTTGATTTTTTTATTTTTGGATATGTTTTAGGGGACAAAAAGAAAAATAGGAAAAGAAAAATAGGCCCTTTTCAAGCATTATTCGTGTTTCTCCATTCCAGAAAAAATATTTTGATTGAGCGAATCGTAGCTAAATCGTTTATCGTTTGATCAAAACATTTATGCTTAAGTATTGAAAAAAGAGTGCACGGTAAAAAATATAAACGATATTTTCAAATGAAAATTTTAAGCTAATAGTTCTTAAAAACCGCAACATTGATGTTTTTAATTTTTGGATATATTTTGCGATTGTTGTAGGTATTGTAGGTTTAGGACTATTTGGAAAAAAATATGCACGGTAAAAAATGATGACAGATTTTTTTAATAAAAAAAATTAAAAACGATTTTCTATGAAAATGCATCTGCGATTTTTATTATTTTTGGACTTGTTTTAGGGGACAACTTATGTGATTTATTGCACAATGTTTCATAATGGAAGAATTATGGACAAAAAAGTTATTATTTTATAAAATATTACAAATTTTGAAATAGACGAAAACAATATTTTTTATGTGTTTATTATATAGTTCAGAAAATGCATTGGAAGAGTACTTAAGTAAAATTTTTCTAAGTTGCATCAATTTCGAGATATACTCATACTTATATAAAATTTTCAAATAGAAAAAGAAAATTAGGCCCTTTTCAAACATATTTCGTGTTACTCCATTCCGGAAAATTTTATTTTGATTTCAACAACACAAACCAAGTCAAGTCAAGTACACAACACTGAAGACGGCTTTACATTTGAGGTTGAAATACGCGTATCTGTCGAAGGATATGTCTGACGGAGCTGCATCACAGTATAAAAATAGGAAGAACTTTTCAACTCTTTGGCAATTTAAAATCAAATATGATATAGAAGTTGAATGGCATTTTTTGCAACATCACATGGAAAAAGGCCATGCGATGCTATACACGCTAACATGAAAGTACCCATTAATGGGTAAAAAAGTACCCATTTCTAAGAAAAGTGGTTTAACTCATTTAAAGAGTAAACTCGACTTACTCATTAAAGAGTATGTAACTGACGGCTCATCACCGGCAGCTACAGTCAGCTTAGGGAGGGTTCACAGAAGGTGACCCTTCCCAGCGGCTAACGAGACTCTGTATATACCCTCATCTCTAGGATCGGCACGCTTATCCTTGCTGTTTCGCGGAATTCAGGAAAACACTTGAGTTATCTTTTTCACACTCTTGTTTATTCTTCTTCTTCTTCTACTTCTTCTCTCTCTCACACTGTCCCCTTCTCTAACTTCGCTATCTATCTTCAACTCTGTTTCACCCACTTTCTTAAAGACTATTCTGACCTTTTCTTGCTTCTTACTCCTTTGGGGCCCCTCTTCCGATGTCCTCGCTGTTCCTGCTCGATTCGTGTCCTTCCTGCGACCTTTGCCGCCATTTCTGTGATGGCGGAGACCAGTAGCAGAGTCACAAAGTGGACACACAGCGAACGGGATTCGGAATGAGACCGGCGGAATAATAAACACGCGGAAAGGATCACTTTGAACAAACGATTTAATAGCGAGAAAAGGAAAAATACACTTCTGCTCTCGGTAGTTATAAGGCGCGAACTAATGTTCGATGGTTGGCAGTGTTGCCGTTTATCCTGCAATGATCGGGGGGTGCGCGGATGTAGCGGAGGGTAATCATCGCTTTCCACATTCTGGACCACGAGATGAGCGCCTGAGGTGACCACCAGATTGACTCCTGGTCTTCGCCCTGTTGTAGCGATTGGCCGGATCTGTTGCCCAATTTTGGGGTAAACCACGGTTCTGTGGTATAACCACGGGGTTCTGTGTCCTCCAAACACCACACTCACTGTCCCACCTCTATCACTGGTGGGAATACTTGGGCAAAATGGCCGATCTTAGCTAATGCGGAGCTCCAGAATATTCATCATGGCCTGCTACCAATGGTTGCTCCCATGGGATTTAGGCAGAGTCCTCTATTGGTCGGTGGCTTCAAGTTATGGTAGCATTTGGCAGGCTGCGTACCGATCGGGTGACCAAACATAGAGCAGAAACACACAACACAAATACTTTCCTGAATTATCAACATTCAAATGACACGAAAACTACACTAACCGCGACAAAACCTCGATAACATGCTGAGGGGGTACTACGAACCGTTACACTCTCCCCCAGCTCGGGTAAAAAAATATACACAAAGTGGATATTTTTTTATTTCAATCACAAAATCACAAGACCAATCACACGTACCTCTGAACCACTTGACAAAACACATAGCACTCCACACGGTAATAAATTCACGCGAACTGACGGTCACATGAAACGCTTCACTCGCAACGTACTAGATTAAGTTATTCAAAAGACAATAATGGAACAGGTTGTGGATGGTAAGTATGATTGTTGAGTATCGGGGTCATAGGTTTTCATCGTTAGGTTTCCAACTCCTCGCTATTTAGAGAAATACTCTGTACTGACCATCAACGCTTCGGCTCCGGTCTCCAGCGATCAAATACACAAGCACTAGGCAAGGTAACCTCCATCATTACTCACTTTTTTTCCACACGATTGTTAAAAAAGCAATTTACATTAATTTTTGTTCAAAACTATTTCTAGAAAATTGATTATTAATTATCGCAAAACATCTTTACACATATTTACAATTTAAAAAAAATAATGAAACAAACTTACTTAAAAGTACGGTGAAATGATTGATTGAAATATTTCGCGGATTGTCGGAGTTGCGAACGATCAACTACTGCGTGTTTCGAAGTCGAATTGAACAATGACCTATTGGTGTGTGTTACTATTGTGATGTATCGATCTGTCAAATGATCGTTATGCAGAATGTATACAACTGATGTGATGCAGATCATGAGGTAAGTTTAATGAAATTTTATTTAAGAATATTTTTTGTGTCTGATGGCGAATCACCGTAGATTGAATGGCCAAAAATCAACCCGGAAAAAAAATGATTCCTCATCAGCATATTAAATTCTTAAACAAAAGTTCATTAGAACTAAATTACACAAACAAACACTATCGAAAAGTTGGGTTATGTTATAATTTGTGTGTTTATCTCTTTATTGGGTTCGCTATTTGCAACTCTATTTCTTACTTTATTCTTTGGTATTCTAATTTTAGTTCTATTTCCGTATTTAAATGTTTCATATTCTATTTTTTTTTTAACACAATCCTAGGACAAAACAAAACAGTTCAATAATAAATTAACAAAAAATAAACAAATTAAAATGATCATAATAAAACAAATAATGCAAAAACTAAACATGCTAAAATATTTACTAACTACTCAAACGGCCGCCATGCATGTATTTACAATCATTTACAAGTGAATTATATACAAAAATGTACAAAATAATGTCTGGCTGTTCCAACGAAGTATTTGGCATTTACGAGCTTTTCTAGATGATTCATTTAATAGAAAAGAACTCTTCATCCAAATCTTCTACAGCGCTACCAACAAAGCACTAATCGTACTTCGTTACAGATACTTCGATCTTCAATCCACTGCTCATCCCTCCAACGTTAACGCCAATCATGATCAAATTGATTATTTACGATCAATCAGCCGTTGGATTCGTAGTCGGGGACTATACATCTGTCACTTACACACTGGAAACTCGTGAGTAGATAACTCATGGCTTGGGCCCAATTCAGCACAACGGCTGCCACAAACAAATTAAAAACATCCTAGGATCCTTCACAATTGCTGTCTCCGCAGCGTGAGTTTCAGCATCTTGCAGGACAAGCAGCATCAGAGCATATCGCACGCTGGTGAACGGAATAGTTCCTCCAAAAGAATTATTGACAGAGGTAACTATCCACCAAACGTACTACTCATTGCCTTCAACTTGTCTGCATTAACACTTCTCACTACCTCTTTTAGGGACAAACTGGCTGTCGTAGACGAACCGCCCTATTCCAGAACAACACCAACTTGTGTATTCTTATTCCGGTACGAAATCATACCACACAATTCTACAGCTTCTCACTGCACCTACACGTTCTCACGGTACTTTATCACACGTGAACCCTCTCCATCACATCGAACCGATTAGTGAATCTCTGAGAAAGATGAAGTATTTACTTCTCAGTGATCACGCCGTTTTCAGTGATGAGAAAATCTAGTGAGCTAGTACCGCCTTTTTATGCTTCTTCAGCAAATCATCTCTTTTTACTCTAAACAGAGTCTGAAAAATCGTGGGCCGTAGAACTGGAACTAAAATTCGCAGCTCTAGGACTTTTACCATACAAAAAAAAAGCCTGAGTCACAGATGAACTCATATGTGGCTGAGGAGAACAACATTGTCGAAAAATCTAGGGATTCTTACCTAAAAGAATTAGACTTTCAACATGGTTCAGAAGTAAAACCGGTCTCCTACACACAAACAAACGCTTGTATGCGGAAACCACACACCTCTCCAAACTTCTCATTCCATTCAGCGTTTACTGACGTTTCACCATTCATTCATTCGATCTTTTACTTTCTCTTTCATTTCAGGTTTCATTATCGTGGGTAAATTCACAATGATGATCATCACATTAAAAGAGCATTATTCATCAATTTTGCATTGCAAATGGAATTGAAAAAGAACTACTTATGAGCTAATAGATAACACAAAAATTTTGATAACCTAAATTTGGAAAACCTACTAAATTTAAAAATCCTAGTTGTACACGCTTCAAAAGAAGCACACATACTTTGTGGTAAATAAAATCTATCATTCTTTGGCCTTTTCATTGATCACAATCGAAAATATCACAGTAACACACAATAACTATTGCAGCAGTTGTAAAAATATCTAGTTGGGCACTCCGACGTTCTTTTTGAACAATCGTATTTAGTTCATTATGCTTTTGGACAACAGAACCCCTCTGAATTGAATAAAAAATTTAATGAGCACGTAAGTACGAGTGAATTTGGTAGATAGCTAATTAGTAATGCCAAATTGTGGTAGTTTTATCAGAGACTTCTGTAGAGATGGCTCATTCTCAAGTGATTCCCGAACCGAACCCGTAAAACAGCTGGTAAGACTATTTTAGTTGGGCGCCAAGTGTAACTGACGGCTCATCACCGGCAGCTACACTGAAACAAGCGTTGCAGTAATGAGAACCATGAACGTGTTTTTAAATTTACTATTCCAACCACGATTCAGTTATCATGAACGCTTTTTATTTGCGTTTTGTTCCCTCTCGATCCAACCGCGTCGATAGCCGAGCGGCTAGCGATCGCGCTTGGCAATCGTCAGATCCTCGGTTCGATTCTGGTCTGCTGCAGGTTTTTAACCATGATATAGTAATTTTTACTATACAAATGGTGCCATGGTAAAATTGAATGCACAAAATATTCTAAATAAATGCGAATTTAGTCTGCACAAATCAAGTGGCGTTGTGTATTTAATTTAACCCTCTGATATAGTATTTTCAACCGCAACGCTGTTCTCAGTGTACAGTCAGCTTAGGGAGGGTTCACAGAAGGTGACCCTTCCCAGCGGCTAACGAGACTCTGTATATACCCTCATCTCTAGGATCGGCACGCTTATCCTTGCTGTTTCGCGGAATTCAGGAAAACACTTGAGTTATCTTTTTCACACTCTTGTTTATTCTTCTTCTTCTTCTACTTCTTCTCTCTCTCACACTGTTCCCTTCTCTAACTTCGCTATCTATCTTCAACTCTGTTTCACCCACTTTCTTAAGGACTATTCTGACCTTTTCTTGCTTCTTACTCCTTTGGGGCCCCTCTTCCGATGTCCTCGCTGTTCCTGCTCGATTCGTGTCCTTCCTGCGACCTTTGCCGCCATTTCTGGACCACGAGATGAGCGCCTGAGGTGACCACCAGATTGACTCCTGGTCTTCGCCCTGTTGTAGCGATTGGCCGGATCTGTTGCCCAATTTTGGGGTAAACCACGGTTCTGTGGTATAACCACGGGGTTCTGTGTCCTCCAAACACCACACTCACTGTCCCACCTCTATCACTGGTGAGAATACTTGGGCAAAATGGCCGATCTTAGCTAATGCGGAGCTCCAGAATATTCATCATGGCCTGCTACCAATGGTTGCTCCCATGGGATTTAGGCAGAGTCCTCTATTGGTCGGTGGCTTCAAGTTATGGTAGCATTTGGCAGGCTGCGTACCGATCGGGTGACCAAACATAGAGCAGAAACACACAACACAAACACTTTCCTGAATTATCAACATTCAAATGACACGAAAACTACACTAACCGCGACAAAACCTCGATAACATGCTGAGGGGGTACTACGAACCGTTACAAGTATTCGCTTCGAACTTCAAATAATGGGTATTTTTCACTCTTGACCTCTGATATGAACATGGGTAATAAAACCCCATTAATTTATGAGCGAAGCAGTGGATTGAGGTTATGACAAAAGTTTTGGTTTGGAAAAGTTCCATATAATGAATAACTACATAAATAACGGACTAAATGAAATACAACGTACATTTATTTCATAATTTAACAAAACAATAATTCAACATGTATATGATCATTTAGCAGACGACCCAGGCACTACGGAAATCGCTGCAGTCGGCATTGAATTCAGCTGCGGTCATCCAAAAATCTACAATCTGAAAAACGATTGTAAATAGATCTACTTTCTGAGAAGTATCTACTGAAATTACTTACGTGTCGCAAGGAGTGCGTGCAATCTGCTCCTCCATAATTAAATGTCGAACAATAAAAGAACCCTGACTTTTTTCATTAACACCGAGCGGTAAAACAACTGAAATTGAAACATGGCGCCATTGCCTAGCTAACTATATCATGTGTACTATGTACCCATTTATATTAGCAAGAAGGATACTTAATAATGAGGTTAAAGTACCCTTTTTTATGTCACTGAAAAGTACTCTTTTTCTGACAACTCCATACTGACCATAAAAATGGGTACAAGAAACCCATTTAATGGGTACTTTTATGTTAGCGTGTAGGAGGGACACTAAAACGTATGGCTACACGCAGAAAATAAAATACACTAAAATGATTAAATATCATACTAAAACTACACTGAAATGAATTTTATTGTAGAAACTACTGAATCCATGGTAAAATTAAGAACTGCACCAACGATTTTCAACCGACTACATTAATCTGTTAACTCTACCATAACATAGTCAACAAGAAAATATATTCTGTTTATTTAACCAGAGTTGTAGTATTTATGACTAGAAACATTCTAGATTTGACAAGTTTGACATTGTACTTTTCACCATACTGTGTTGTACGGTGGGTGTCACGGATTGAAATACAATGCTTTATAGTCGAGGCTACTATGGACATAGTCACATTTACTACACTGCTCTGTGATTTTTACCAGATTATAGTAAACTTAACAGATTTTTGTAGTCGGTTGAAAATCGTTGGTGCAGTTCTTAATTCTACCATGGATTCGGTAGATTATACAACAAAATTTGTTTGCGTGTATATTCAGTCCATTCACTCATTGGGATGCATATTTGCGCAATATGATTTGCTAGTATAATCAGATTTTATATCGGTGAAAGTATATTCGAAAATTATTAACGTAATGCATAAATCCGTAAAATCCTCTAAACGGATTTAAATTTACCATTTTGATTTGTTCTGAAAAAAGCAAAACAAATAATGAATGATAATTTTGAAAATAATAAATTTTTGTCTTTATTCAACAACAAATATGAAGCTTTATCCTTCAATTTTCATAAAATAAATTGCTGCCGTCGTTATTGCGGTCTTGTTCCAGACAGTAGTGCCGTCGTTTCGCTCCAAGTGAAATCCGTTCCTCTTAGTGCCAACCGGATTCATCCACCTCCATGAAGTTCACTGTAAAATAGTAATATTTTGAAGAATAAACACAATAAACTTTGCAGCCGTTTGCAAGGTCGATTCAGGCACTTCAGCAGCAGTCCAAGTACCAACACTCCATAGGAAAACAACAACATCGGATGATTTGCCCAGTTCCTTACCTGGCACATCGAGAGCGGCTGCGGCTGGTGTGCGTTTTTTTTTTTCGCCCGCATTGACAGGAAAGGAGAATCGTAATTTTACTCCGGATGTTTTGGTTCAACTACTAGAGCAGACAATCGTTGGCCGGCAGCTAATAGAACGGGCAGCCTCTGGACCACTATCAAGTGAAAGTCAACGTGAACTGGTGGACATTATTGCAGAATACCATTGTGCATCTGGCATCAAAGCAACAGAGTATGTACTGCGCGAATATACCGAATCGATCACCACTGTCTTCAAGGACGAAACGCAGGTACTTAAGTTTTGGGATATCTAAAAGTTGCACATTGGTTGATGTCAATATCACTTTTTGTAGGATACATATTTGGTCATAAGAGGTGGAACGAAGA
This sequence comes from Aedes aegypti, assembly GCF_002204515.2. Taxonomy (NCBI): domain Eukaryota; kingdom Metazoa; phylum Arthropoda; class Insecta; order Diptera; family Culicidae; genus Aedes; species Aedes aegypti. Next base: position 208,894,305 of record NC_035107.1, read on the forward strand.
GGAATCCCGGCGGAAAGATCTATAACCGCATATCTAACCGGAAGCAAAAGGCTGCAAAACGTAAGCGAATTGAGGAGAAGCATCAAACCGAAACCCAAAAGGCACGCTGTTGAAGAGGTGCTAAAACGCTTCCGGCATTATTCTAATGAATTTGGGTTTCAGCTGGTGAGTATTATATATTTTTATTGTGGTTCCAGCACTCAATTGTTGTCGGTATTCAAAAACTTCCCTTTCTGCTGTTGTTATTATTTATCAATCATATTGTTGGAAGTAAGGTAGCATCCATATATTACGTTACGGTAATCTGGATAATTTTGACCCCCTTCCCCCTCTGTAACATTTTTATGATACATTTTTTCAAAATTTTGTATAATTCGTAACACTTGGGCCTACCCCCTCCCCCTTCAAGCATTGCGATCGTCGACTTCCGGTGCTGTTTCTTTACGTTAAACATATTTTTGAAATTAGTGTACTAGGTATACAGTTTAGGGTTCATTCACAAATGTCATAACGCCAAAAGTAGCCTTTCTTTACCCCACCCACCTCCTCGCAACGTATTTTATATAATTTTTCAAATTTTGTATGGGCTGTAACATCTTCAAGACACCCACCCCCTTCAGCGTTATGTAATTTGTGAATGGGCCCTTATCTGATGGTTGATGGTACTCACTACTTCCGACATTTGTTTTAACATTGTTGCTTTACGTTACAGCGGGAGTAAAATATCTGACTACCGACGTCAGCCACAATAAATAACGTGGTATGATACATATTTGAATCACAGACAAGCAAACATAACATTTAGATCACGACCCAGGTAACCATTAAGCACTGAAATAAGCGGTATGTGGGCCGCTTAGCCGATTTTCAGTGCCAACTGGCTTCATATAACAGTTTCAAGTGCTTTTAGGCACTGTGACCTTCGGGCACTGAAACAAGCCGTATATGGGTATATAACGCTATGCCACGGTGCTTGTAAGCCCTGTGTCTGCAAGCAGCATACAACGGCTGTCAATGCTGTTAAGAGGCTGGTGTACATGACGTTTATGCCACCCGAATCAAATTTGGCATCGATCAAAACAAATCAAGAACGGTGATGCAATTTGTCGAGATGACAAAAATCGAAGTGGTATTGAGTAGCAGCTGAATTGTTAATAGGAATGATTTTGAAACATACGTGTCTTGTGTGGTGCCGTAATCCTGATCGCATTCCGGATGGTCTCCAAATCTACGGGACTCTTGCTTAGTGATTACGTGGATCCATTGCAACGAACGAAAAAGTATGAATTTCACGCTTTCTGATCGTTCCGGAGACCGTCCGGATTGCACCGATTGCAATCAGGATTGCGACACTTGTAAACATGCATTAAATTGATTTTTATTGCTGTAAGGGGTTCCTCCAATAGCTTCCCGATAGCTCCATTTATTTTCTCTTTGATTTTCGGAAAAATGTAGCATTGAAGTTGTCCGGGTTGAATTCCATCCAATTCATGCCATCACCCAGCACCCACAATGTTTCGCTTTATATACGATGCTGAACAAGATAATTCAAATAGCGTCGATGGAGCAAATGGGAACGTGATCGGAATCATCCAAAATGTAGTAGGAAATGAGAGAACATTAGTTCGAACCGCAGTCATTCAACAAAAAAAATCGACTCGGATGAGACAGAAAAAGCTAGAAAAAAACAAAAATAAAAAACAAACTCATTCTCCATGGTTGTACGATCTTGCCGCGATGAGAGGGCTTTACCCATTAGCCCGGCTTAGCCCTGGGGACCAAAGGTACACCGTTGTGATAGAATCACATTTTTAATGCCACGTTTAGATTTACCGTGTATATCTCGGAAGTGATGCATCTCAGCTAAATTTTACTTGAGTATTTTTAGATAGAAATTTTTCATATTTAAAAATATATAGTTATTTTCTGTACTCAAAAACACGCACCAAAAATATCGTTTTACATAAATACGTTTTATTTATTTTTTAAATAATTTATTTTTTATCCAAAAATTTTCCGTTTTGAGGCATTGTGCAAGAAATTACAAACAATATGCTGCAAAACATATCCAAAAATTAAAAACATCAATTTTGCGGTTTTTAAGAACAATGAACTTCAAATTTTCATTTTCGTTTATATTTTTTTGACCGTGCATACTTTTTTCAATACTTTAGTATATAGGTTTTGATCAAACAATAAACAATTCAGCTACGATACACTCAATCAAAGTAAAATATTTCTGGAATGGAGAAACACGAAATATGCTTGAAAAGGGCCTATTTTACTTTTTTTATTCGAAAATTTTATATAAATATGAGTATATCTCGAAATTGATGCAACCTAGAAAAAATTTACTTAAGTACTTTTTGATTGCAATTTTTCTGTACTTTCAAATAATCACATACAAAATTATTGTTTTCCTCTATTTCGATTTTTTTTTCAAAATCTGTAATATTTTAAAATATCATAACTTTTTTGTCCATAATTCTTCCATTTTGAAACATTGTGCAATAAATCACATAAGTTGTCCCCTAAAACATATCCAAAAATAAAAAAAAAATCGAAACTGCGTTTCTGGAGAAAATCGATTTTAAAATTTTGTTTTTGAAATAAAAAATAATCTGTAACTTTTTTTACCGTGCATATTTTTCTCCATATTGTCCTAAGCAATACCTACAACTTTGTAGAAGATCTCAAATCGATCGGACAAACCGTTTTCGAGTTACAGTTTTTTAAAGATTTGCCATGCATTTTTCCGATACGCCCTTCTCAAAAATAAGGCGAGGTTCAAAATGGCGGTCTGAAAGTGCATAATGGCATTCGCTCCCAATACGACAATTCGTCCGGTGGGGTGTGCTGCTGTCGTCATGATGATGGTTGAAGAGAGCAATGTCAAACTCATTCATGGTTTCAAAACATTCGGAACAAAATATTTATTTTCACCGCTCACATCACTTATGTATGAAATTGAATGAGATCCAATGGTAGAGAATTCATTTATCTACCCAATGGTATTTTGAGGGGCAGCGGAGAATGTCCCGAAGCGTGTTTTATTCAAGCGCAAAAATCACTCAGGCGAAAGTTCCAATGAAACTAACCTCACATATCCTGGTTTTCCAACCTCAAACTAGTGCTCCTACCAGCCGGATCTCAATTTTTATAAAAGTAGTGCAATAATACAAAAAACAAACGTATGTAGAACATAGAGAATGGATATTCCTACCTTTTCCGCATAACTGTTTCACTGTGAACCGTCTTATATCAGGAAAATAAAACATTTATCCCCACAGCGGCATGTGATGGATGCGTGAAAAATCAAATCTCTCATCATCTGACTAGTTGCGCTAGCAATGTATAGATGGCTTACAGTATGTTGCGTTTTGCGATTGGAAGCGTATTTTTGGTCATAAAGAATCTGTATGCAAATTTTCAGGCGATTCAAAAAATACAAAAATTAAATTAAAAAAAAATCGTCATGTTCTGTGGAATTGCTCAAGGACAGGATCCAGAAAGAAATTTCAAAAGGGCAAAAGGAAAAATTCTTGGGGAAATACTTGAAAACATTCCCGCATGAATTCTGGAGGAGTTACTGACCAAATTGCAGAAAAATAGTTGTGGACTCCCTGCAGTTACTCCTGTAGAGCTCTTTAGAGGGACGAATCACGAGTTGAATTGTTGGAGGTATTCCTTTAATAATTTTGTTACGAAGAAACAAGTATTTAGAAAGATTTAGAAAATTCAGAGATTTTTATTTATCATTCATAGACCGAACTCTTATCTTCATCTGATTGCGACTACTTCGGTGTCGAAGTAATTTTTGGGTCAAACTCAAGCTGGGGCGTCGAAGTAATTTTTGGTTTAAACTCAAGCGGAGGCAGGTAGCTGAGCGCGATTTGTATCATTTCAAAATGATGGCGTGCTCGTTCTCTTCTTTTCTCGTCATCCTCGTAAACGTTAAACACGGCCTTCGTGGGTAGCCATGGCTTCTTTCCGTTTGGCGTGTCCGCTTGCGCAGTATTCGCTTCAGGTGGGATAGTTTTCATGGCGAATTTCGATTTTGCCAGTACAAAACCCCCTTTGGCAGGAGGTAAAACTGTCGGTTTCTTCGCGCATGGCTCTGTCCTCGATTTTGCCAGTACCACACCCCCCTTGGCAGGAGGTAAAACTGTCGGTTTCTTCGCGTATGGCTCTGTCCTCAAGTGATATTTAGGACCATCTTGGATCTTACGATCCGCTTCAAGCCGGGTAGCACTCCCAGCGACTACCGATTTTACTACAGAATCTCGTCCAGAATAGCCTGGCCGAGGCGACCTGGATTTCGATTCCAGCAAAATTAATAGTTGCCCGTGTTCTTCCTCCAACTCATTCATCATGGTTTCCATAGCTGGGAAATAATTTTACAATGAAGAAAAACCACGTTCAACAGAAAATCCTTCATACTTACAATGGATCGCTTCGACCATATTGGCGAATTGCTGTTGAAACTGCCGAAACCTCTCACGGTGTTTTTCGAATCGTGTTAGGATTTCACGGTCGCTCATTTTGAACAAGTATTTCCGCCGGTCTGAGAAGATTATTCGTATTCGGATTACCCGTCAACACTTTCACGCGTCTGAATGTGGTCCGTTTGGCTCAAACATATGGCGTCGCGGCGTCACTCCTTGGCGTCGACAACATCAAAGCCACAGACAAACAGACGTAACACTTAGAACAAATTTATATTTAAGGTGACACATCACGGAATCCAAACATAACAGGCACAATGGCCGGCTTGTGCCCCTACTAACGATTTCGATGGCACAAATCTGCTGAAATAATGAACGTACAAAGTCAATCTTCTTATTTCAAGCTTTCTGCTAGTGCACAAAGCTAAAATAGAAATTTTACTGTAGTTTGATGCTTCTTCCGCGAGATTTGTGCACTTGCCTGACTATCGATAAACATAGGAACCCCTTATGAAAATTCGCCACAAGAAATCGGGTTGAAAATCATAAATTTGCCTTATGAAACCAGATTTAAAACAAAAAAAAAACTATTCGCGGCAATCTGGAATCGAACCAAGAATCTTGCGATCGATAGACCTGCTCATATACCACTCGCCTATCAACTTCTTGACATTAAGTGATGCTAAAAAGATTGACCATTTCTGGAAGGAATATCCCACGCATCGAGTTTTGGGATTATATTATAAATACTTTTATATCATAAATACTTTTCTTTTCAACAGCCCTTATGCAACCCAAAAAGACCTGCACGTTTCGAATATGAACCTTTTAGACTCTTTTCAAATGTTCCACCATTCGCGCGAGAGCAGCTTTGAGGTGAATTTGTGGTGGAAAAAATCCTTCCAGTGTTGTGTTTACGGTGTTTACCTGAAGCGTGTTTACATGTTGTCATAAAATTAGTAAAATTAGATTTTTTCATTGAAAATCTCTTAAGTTACAAAAAAAATACAAATCCATTGATTTAACGTGACAAAATGGTTGATTCCATAGATTCAAGGTAAGGCCCTGCAAACATGGCGAGTCATCGATAATTTACTCATGTCCACTTCAACAGCCGCTGCCGGCTTTGCTTCTCCACGTCGAATCTCTCGTCGGCGGATGAAATCTTTCCGCTGGAAGGCGTTCCGAACCAGACCCTGATCGCGATGATCTACGAGTGCACCTCGATCCGGGTCAGCTTCGAGCAGGACTACCGTTGCCTGGTGTGCAGCCAGTGCTTGAGGATGTTGAAGCAGTTCCAAGGCTTCCGGAAGCGTTGCTGGGCTAATGATCGGCAGCTTCGCCTCGAGCGAGGCACGGGAACTTCCGACGATGATAATCCGCTTGATTGCGAAGAGTATGGGAGCATCCAGTGGGATGACGATGATGGAAATGATAGGACAGCTGGTGAGGATGGCTTCTACAACCAGGTGAAGCAGCAAATCAAGGATTATTTATACACCAAGACGAAGCAAATTGAGGAGAAAACGATGGCCAAGTTGGATGAGGCCCTGCGGAATCGAGAGGACGGAATTGACAGGCATGACGAGAATGGCTCGAGAGTTGATTGGAAGGGAAAATATGAGACTTTGCAGAAAAATAACGAACTACTGCAGAAGGCGTTCAAAAATCTAAAAGAGAAGCTAAAGCAAACAGAACAGATGTTGAAAAGCCTTAAGAGGGAATCACTTAACGGCATAGTTGTTCCAGCAGAAGAGTTTGGAAATCAGCAAGAAGGCGGCATGTTCACAATGCATCCGGCTATTCCGGAAATTTCAACAGAATTCCTACAGAATCTGAACTACAATTCCGGTCCCGGGGAAAAAGGTGACCGGCTTTTCATATCCAAGCTGGCGGTAGCCGTTTTCGGGGTAGACGTTTTGGTCAATTCAAGTGTCACCGGGAAACCGTCCAACGCACATCATAACATTCCGCCGAAGCCGCCACTCTGTCCGGAGAAAATTGCAGCAATTGAAGGTAAGTGGTTGTAGCTCAGTTGGTTAGAGCGTCGTGCTAATAACGCGAAGGTCGTGAGTTCGATCCTCTCTGGAGCCAAGGAATTTTTTTGTATGAATAATCTATCCGGGGTCGTGTCCGTCCATTAAGTACGCCACGACGCGCTATTAAGGGTTTTTCATGCACATTGCACAAATTATGTCACGCTCCAAGGAGTGGAGGGGAGGGTAGTAGAAAGTGTGACTGAAAAGCATTACAAAATTAAAAAAAAAAATACCCATACAAAAAAGTGACTGAGATGGGGTCGAAAATGTCCAAATTTTTTTAGCGTGACATAATTTGTGTATTACCCCTTAGGGACATTTTGACGTTAACTACGTCTTACGGGAATATAGTTCCCTCCCCTTGGTTATGTGACCTTGCCGCGATGGGAGGGCATAATCCATTAGCCCATATGATGGAAACCAAAGGCGTAACCTGTAGTGGTGGTATCACATTTTGGCATTTTTTGCTTAAAGCCGCGTCATAATTCATATGGCATAGACGCAATAATATCTCGGATGTGATCCAACGGACATTCTGCGTCATTGATAGAATTGATGCCCATTTCAAATAATTAATCTATTCGAAGTGGACATTAATACTATTGGTGACGTTCAGTTTGCCTTTTGCTAACCAGAATGATCCGTATCCACTCTTACTATTAGCTAGTTAGATACATCGTTATCATATACGACGTAGGAAATACTTAGGAACTTCACTGAGTAGAAATAAGTGGCGACAATCTTAATTTAATATGGTTTTTACATTGCCATAATAAGAAATACCTCTTTTGTAACAGCGGTATAAATAATCTAATTCCAGCTTCATTTTCGCAAAATTTACAAGTAGAAAGTAGGCGTTGTGAAGCATTGCATTTGCCACCGAAAAGTGAATCTTGTAGGAGACTGTAATAGAAGCCTAAGGTAACTTTACTCTTCAATATTCACTATAAAAATGACTATGGAAAGTAAGACGCTGAGATCGATCATTAGGGTACACTTGCTAGTTTCGAAAAATTGTTGAACAGACAAGGAAAGCGACTTTTTTCTTTAAGGATATATGAACGTAATGACCAATAAATATTTTTAACAACAAAAATGAAATTAACTAGAACTACTACTAAACAGCCTAATTTTGTTAAGACTTGACGACACTTGACATTTAAGACTCTAATCTTACGTAAAAGACAATAGTAATCAGAATAGCACTTGAATGACAAATTATTCAAAACCATTTCGACTAGACAGTATTAGTAATGCACTACTATTTGAAACAAATTCTAATGGAGCTGCTGATTTTCATAATGCTTCCTTTTCTCAGAAGCAAGGGAATATGGGTACTTTTCAAAAACTACCACGTCACAATACTAATAAAAAAACAGTGTTCATGTGGGCGCCATTGCCTAGTCCGTCTGAGTATTGGTCCTGGTAGAGGGGAAACTTGGCAAAAGCCAGACCGAGGGTTCAGCCTTGACAAGTTAAGCTGTCAGGCAGCTCCAACTGAATACCATACAAAAAAAAAAAAACTACGTCTTACGGGAATATACTGGGTGTCAATTAAAAATCTGAAATGTTGGGACCGTCGCGATATTAGAGTTTGAACTAAAGGAAGGCTACAACTATGAAAATCGACTAAAATTCAAATGCAAACAATTACTTAGCGTAGTTAACGTCATGCGGTCGTGTCTTGTACACAACCCCCTCTGATTTTTTTTAACCAATCCCATTGTGATTGATAGGGAAAGAGGTTCGAAAATAGTCTTTCATTTTATAATTACCTCTATTATTTCGTCCACCCAATGAATATTTTTCAAAGCAAAAAAATCATGACTGATGTATTCCTAAAACCTTTCTTCTAATTTGTAAAAATAAAAAGTTGCTTCTTGCCATGACCCCGACGTGATTTGAACACGCAACCTTCTGATCTGGAGTCAGACGCGCTACCGTTGCGCCACGGAGTCTTGCTGGCGCTACATAGCGTTGAGCAAATGTTATTGATGTTGCTAAATTAATTCAACTTTGTACTGTCGAATCGATTCATCGATCTAATCGACACCGTTGCATCGATTCGATTTGCAATTTCCTTTGAAATTTATGAGAACAAGAGCTTAGAATAAGATTGAATAAGGACTGTTCATTCTATAAAGGGAACATCTTGAGTAAGCTATATATTCTTAATTTAACAATTAAATAGCTATCAGTTTTTTTTGTAATTTTTTTTTTTCATTAGTGTCATTTTAAACACTATATTCATTTCTTACATTTAGGTGTTCTGTGTTAGGCAACATTATCATCTCTATTACTCAGTGCGCATCGTACCTTCGTGCTGTGCGTACACGAATTCTCTCTGCTCTTGGAAGTTTTCTTAAAAACTATCTAAAGCAATAAAACAGTACTTTTCAGTGCTAAAAAAAACAGTGCTTTTGAGTGCTACTAGAACAGTACTAACAGAGTGCTACTACTTCAGTACTATTTTTTTCTACTATTGATCCCTTTACGATCCTTGTTTGGACACATGCCTTTGATTTTTCGTTGGACCCGTTGGCGAAAGCTAGCGGTGGTAATCCTTCTTGGACACCGTCTTGGGAAAAAAAAAACCTTTCGAAGGTCACGTCTTCTTTCGTTTATTCACTAAACATGGTTGCAACTACAGTTAACTCTCCCTTACTCGATATTCCGTATCTCGATATCGAGTTAGAGAACCATAGTAAAAGTTGGTTTTCATGGCTAACTCGATGGTCCCTTGGAACGCAGTTGCACTGCTTTTGTGTTCTGTAACTCGATACCTCCCTAACTCGATGGTCCCTTCAATATCGAGTAAGGGAGAGATGACTGTACAAACAAAAGGAAGGGTGCATCTCTGAATTCACAACTTCCTTCCAAAAATGTGGGATTTAAAACTGTCACTAAACGTGGCAAGAATGGAAGAAAGGGGGTGAAATGAATAATGTTGATAATTGCATCGAAATGAGCAATCAGTTCGATGCTCTAAACAAATTTTCCGAACACCAAATCGAAGCAGCCTCTAGCCCAGGCTCTTTGATTCAAGTGAGGAATCAAAGAGTCCCGCCTATCGTGATCAGTTTTTCCGAATTTAGGCAGGAGATCTTGAACTCCATTAGGGGAATCAAGGTTTCCTTTCAAATCGCAAAGAAAGGAGACTGTCGCGTTTTGCCGGAAACTCTTAAAGATCGCGAACTTCTTCTCAAACATCTTGAAGAGAAGAAGCACAAATTTTTTACTTATTACGACAAAACTGAACGTTTGTTCAGTTCGCGTTCCAGTTCAATTTTTTGAACGCAGCGATCAAGTAGGCTTGAACATTGAGCAGTTCAAAAATATGAACCCGTGCGAGCCAAAAAATGAACCCAATTGACATTGACTGATACACGACAAAAATCAATGTCAAAGTTATGTTTAGATATTCCAAACAGCAACAGCAGCATGATTTTTATGTTGATGAAAATTTAAGACGATCAATTCATTCAATTCTCACGTAAGAGCTCCGATCGTAATTGTGAACTGAACGGGCCGTTCTTGGGCAGCGGCTGGCTCTTGCTCGGAAGTTCATTGTCTACTGCGTTCTCGTGCAAATTTGGCTCGGGCTCCGTTCACTTTTGGCTCGCGTTCAGTTCAAAATGCATCACTGACCTGAAGAGATCAAAAATGGAATAAATGGTTTATGTAGGTACTTGGATTTCCCCAGTCCAAGTAATCATTATGAAAAAGAGAACCCAATCTGGCATTGTTCGGAAAGGGCTTTCTCAAGAATATTATTTAGTTCACTTTAACGAAAAAGAACTAAATAATACCAAAGCTTTAGAAAAAGCAAAACTTATGTTCGATGTCCGTGTGACGTAGGAACATTTCCAGAAACCTGGAGGAAATTACCAGAGCCCCACTCAGTGCCGTCGGTGCCAAAAGTGGGGTCATGGTACAAAAAATTGTCGCATGGATGCTAAATGCATGATTTGCGGAGGTTCTTCTCACGCCAAGGACGTCTGTCCAGTGAAGGAAGATACCGATAAGTTCTTATGCGCCAATTGCAAGGGCAATCATAAGTCAAATTTTTGCTCTTGCCCTTCGCGCAAGAGAGTCGTTGAGGCTCGTGCCAGGTAGATGAAAGATAATATCCGTTACGATAACGGACGTTTTCGCAATTTGCCTGGAAGAGTATCTAACAATGCTCATTTTTCAATTAACGATCGGTTGATCATGAATCATACCCATCTACCGAAAATTCTAATGGGAAATCATCAGATAATGTACCCACTTCAAGTGACATATCTGCCTCTGATTTTAATTTTCTAACTGAACAGTTGAATCTAATGATTGATGCAATGTTCAAAGCCACCACTATGACTGAAGCAGTCCAAGTTGGTGTAAAATTTACTAATCAAATTGTTATTACGTTTTTCTAATGGATCCAAATAATAATTTAAATATTTTAAATTGGAATGCTCGTTCTTTGAATGGTAGAGAGGACGAGCTGTTTAATTTTTTACAGTTGATAATGTGCATATAGCAGTTATTGCCGAAACGTATTTGAAACCTGGATCTAAACTCAAAAGAGTTCCTAACTTTTTTGTTTATCGTAATGATCGACTTGACGGGGCATGTGGGGGGAGTAGCAATCATCATTCATAGACGTATAAAACATCAACTGTTTTCGTCATTTGAAACTAAAGTTTTTGAAACTTTAGGTGTTTCTGTTAAAACACAGTTTGGTAAATATACTTTCATAGCTGCTTATTTGCCTTTTCAATGCTCTGGACAGCAAGTTAATTTGCTCCAAACTGACTTACGAAAATTGACTCGCAATAAGTCAATTTTTGTTGTCATTGGTGACTTTAATGCCAAACATCGGTCATGGAATAATTCTCAAAGTAATTCCAACGGCAGAATTTTATTTGATGAGTGCTCTTCAGGATATTTCTCAATTCAATACCCTGATAGCCCTACATGTTTTTCCTCTTCTAGAAATCCATCTACGATTGATTTGGTCTTACCCTACTCTAGTCATCTTTGTAGCCAATTAGTTACTCAGGCTGATTTTGATTCTGATCATGTCCCTGTTACATTTCAAATATCCCATGAAGCGATTCTCAATCCTATCAGCTCCACTTTCAATTATTTTCGAGCCGACTGGAATACATATAAAACGTATATTGACTCTAATCTTGATGTTAACATTTCGTTAAAAACTAAACTTGATATTGACAATGCTCTTGAAACTTTAACAAATTCCATTGTTGAAGCCAGGAGCATTGCAATTCCAAAATGTGAAGTAAAATTTGAATCCGTGATTATAGACGATGATCTTAAACTCTTGATCCCTCTTAAAAACGTGAGGAGAAGGCAATCGCAACGCACTCGTCATCCTGCTATGAAAATTATATGGCAGGATTTGCAAAAAGAAATCAAGAAACGTTTTGCACAATTGAAAAACAAAAATTTTGAAAATAAAATTTCTCAATTGAACCCTGGCTTTAAGCCCTTTTGGAAATTATCTAAAATTTTGAAAAAACCTTAGAAGCCAATACCGGCATTGAAAGAGGAAAACACATTATTACTAAACTAATTGCGAAAAAGGTCAAAAACTTGCTATGCAGTTTGAAAGTTCGCACAATTTTAATTTAGGACTTACTAGTCCAATTGAAAATCAAGTTACTCAGTACTTCGAAAATATTCTCAACCAAGAGAACGTTTTCGAAAATGCCTGAGAGACTGATTTGGAAGAATTGAGAACTATTATTAAAAAAAATCAAAAATATGAAAGCTCCTGGCGATGATGGAATTTTCTACATCCTCATCAAGAAACTTCCTGAAAGTAGGTTATCATTTTTGGTTAATATGTTCAACAAATGTTTTCAATTGTCATATTTTCCTGACAAATGCAAAAATACTAAGGTTGTTCCAATTTTAAAACCAGACAAAAATCCTGCAGAAGCTTCTAGCTATCGTCCAATCAGTTTGCTTTCCTCCATCAGTAAACTTTTTGAAAAGGTTATTTTGAACAGAATGATGGCCCACATCAACGAAAATTCAATTTTTGCCAATGAACAGTTCGGATTCCGCCATGGACATTCGACCACTCATCAACTATTACGTGTAACAAATTTGATCCGTTCCAACAAATCTGAAAGCTATTCTACTGGTCTTGCTCTTCTAGACATAGAAAAAGCATTCGACAGTGTTTGGCATGAAGGTTTGATCGTAAAATTAAAAAAACTTTAATTTTCCAACATACATTGTTAGAATAATTCAAAGTTATCTGTCAAATCGTACACTTCAGGTTAATTATCAAAACTCCAGATCTGAAAGACTTCCTGTAAGAGCTGGTGTTCCTCAAGGCAGCATTTTGGGACCAATATTATACAATATTTTCACATCTGACTTACCAGAGTTACCTAAGGGATGTCAAAAATCCTTGTTTGCGGATGACACAGGCCTCTCCGCCAGAGAACGAAGTCTGCGTGTCATCTGTAGTCGATTGCAAAACAGTTTGGATATTTTTTCTTCATACTTGCAAAAATGGAAGATTTCTCCTAATGCTTCCAAAACACAACTAATAATATTCCTACATAAACCAAAAGCTCTTTATTTGAAACCTTCACGATTTAACCTTTATTTGACTTGTTGTCACGATGAGAGGGGTTCCAATAAATTGGTGATGATGAATGATGATGATGATGAAGTTAAGTATCTAGAGCTCATGCTAGATAAGAATTTAACTTTCAAAATCACATTGAGGGCATTCAATCCAAATGTAATAAATATGTAATATGTCTCTATCCCCTTATTAATAGAAAATAAAACTTTGTCTTAAGGACAAGCTTTTGATCTTCAAACAAATTTTCAGGCCAGCCATGTTGTATGCTGTACCAATATGGACTAGCTGTTGTAATACCAGGAAGAAAGCTCTGCAGAGAATTCAAAATAAAATTTTGAAAATGATTCTGAGGCTTCCTCCCTGGTATAGTACCAATGAGTTACATAGAATATCCAATGTTGAAACATTGGAACAAATGTCAAATAAAATAATCAATAATTTCAGGCAAAAATCGTTACAATCTTCTATTGCCACGATTAATGCGGTATATGTTTAGGTTAAGTTAGGTTAAGTATATTCAAAGCGTTTTTTTTTCTCTTATAAGCAGGTGAAATCAACTCACCTGTAAAAAATCTGAACTGCTACGGCAAATGAAATGTAATATGTTGTTAACAAAATGTTAATAAAATCTTAAATTTGTTTTACCAAATTAGGATGATAGCGCAGAATGATAGTATTGTTTAATAACACAGAACACCTAAATATAAGAAATGAATGTAATGTTTGGAATGATACTAATAAAGAAATTAAAAAAGAATCGTCCTTTCTTCCATTCTTCCCACGTTTAGTGAGTGTTTTAAATCCCACTTTTTTGGAAGGAAGTTGTGCATTCAGAGATGCACCCTACCTTTTGTTTGTTGTTGCAACCATGTTTAGTGAATAAACGAAAGAAGACGTGACCTCCTAAGAGGTTTTTTTTCCCAAGACGGTGTCCAAGAAGGATTACCACCGCTAGCTTTCGCCAACGCACAATGGTCCGAGGGCGGCCATAACCTCAAAAATCAAAGTTGTTTTATCCGAACAGTAATATTTTTCCCGACTTCCTCAACACTTCTGTTGTTCAAATCCAAAGTTTGAAGCAGATTCATTGGAGTTTAAATTTTATACAGCTCCTTGAGTGGGCCGTGGACATGATTTTTCAAGAAAATTAATATGTACGATACATTTTTCACAAGCTATTTATGAATTCAAAGAGAGCTCAAGCCGCAATGGTATCTTCAGAGAAGTTGTTTGTATATACATAAAGCACACCTGAGTTGAATAAAAATTTTCATTATAATCATACAAAGTGAATTAAATTTTAAATTTGTTAAAAAAACATATTATTTTTTTAAAAAGTACCCTAAGACATTAGTAGCCCGCGAATGCCCGCGATGAGAATAAGTTCATTCGAAAGCTAAAAACAAGAGCTTTCAAGTTGGGTACAAATTATTTTGCGAAAACTTGCGATAGACCACTTTCAACGCGTTTGAAGGTGTATGGAGTGCAATTCTAATTAAATAATAATAATCCTGTAATACGCTAGTACGTGCATTGCAATCGCAGTAGTCTTAAATTGCATCCCGTCCCGAGAAGAAACGAAAAACTTGCTCCAATCTTCTTCTTCCTCTTCTTCTTTTTATTTCTGGCGTTACGTCCCAACTGGGACAAAGCCTGCTTCTAAGCAGGCAGGTGTTCTTATGACCACTTCCGCAGTTATCAGCTAAGGACTTTCTTTGCCGATTGACCATTTTTGCATGTGTATATTGTCTGGCAAGTACGATGATACCTTATGCTCTGGCAAGTCGAAAAAAATTACTTTACCAAAAGACTCTCGACTGGTGGGATTCGAACCCACGATTCTCAGGTTAGTCTAACTGAATAGCTGCGCATTTACCGCCAGGACTCTCTGGGCCCCTATGTATGCAATATTTTGGTGTTATATCTTAAATAAATATTGCATATACTTTTAATTGATATTATTAGGATATTGAATTACCTTGAATATAAATTTTAGCTGTCACAACATAAGATAACACAAATTATCTCGGCTTATTAAGATGGTTGAACGAAACTATTTCCTTCGACATGCAGCCTCCAGATAAAATTAAACAAATTGGAAAAATCATTCCCTACGTGGACTTGCTTTAGCTGTTAAAACAAGTATGATAACAGACTGAAGCTAAAGACATGACAATCATGCTGAAACTGATTAAATGGATGATACTTGCATAAAGGCAGGGTTAGATCTGAGATATTTATGGACAAATGTGCATGAAATGTTCACTTTTTTCAGACGTAACATGAATTTCAACATATAGTTTTAAGTGTTTTTTCCAATCACGAGTTCATCGTAGTGTTTTTTTTTTCAAAATTTGAAAAATTTGCGTATTTAATAAATAAGGTGGTCATTAAGGCGAGATGAACATATTTACTTATGATGGTTTTTGTGTAGAGTTTCCATATCTTTGGATGAATAGTTAATATTTTTTGTCAAAAATTGCGCTTTAGTCTAGTTGTGTTTACTACAGTCATCCCTCCAAGAGTCGATGTTCCATTACTCGATATCGACTCATGGAATCATACTAAAACATAATTATGGTTACTATGATGGTCCCTTCAAACAGCTTTCCAAAGAATAGCTGTTCAATGACTCGAGTTTTCCATGAGTCGATGGTCCCTTCAATATCGACTCATGGAGGTTTGACTGTATTAGAGTTGTGCATGGAAAAATTACTCAAAAATATATGGTGAAATTCAAGTAATGCCTGGCATGCTGTGAAAATTTCATTTCAATCCGTCTATAAATAACTGCGAACCAGCCCACAATGGTCCGAAGGCGGACAAAACCTCAAAAATCAAAGTAGTTTTATCCGAACAGTAATATTTTTCCAGACTTTCTTAACACTTCTGTTGTTCAAATCCAAAGTTTGAAGCAGATTCATTGGATTATGAATTTGATACAGCTCCTTGAGTGGACCGTGGACATGGTTTTTCAAGAAAATTAATATTTGCGATCCATCTTTCACAAGCTATTTATGAATTTAAAGAGAGCTCAAACCGCAATGGTATCTTCAGAGAAGTTGTTTGTATATACATAAAGTACACCTGAGTTGAATAAAAATTTTCATTAAATTCATACAAAGTGAATTAAAGTTAAAATTGTTCAAAAAACATATAAGTTTTTATAAAAATACCCTAAGACATTAGTAGCCCGCGAATGCCCGCGATGAGAATAAGTTCATTCGAAAGCTAAAAACAAGAGCTTTCAAGTAGGGCACAAATTATTTTGCGAAAACTTACGATAGACCACTTTCAATGCGTTTGAAGGTGAACGGAGTGCATTTCTAATTAGATAATAATAATCCTGTGATACGCTAGTAGGTACGTGAATTGCAATCGCAGTAGCCATGAATTGCATCCCAAGAAGGAACGAAAAACTCGCGCCTATCTTTTTCTTCAACTTCTTTGGTGTTACGTCCCAACTGGGACAAAGGCTGCTTCTAAGCAGACAGGTGTTCTTATAAGTACTTCCGCATTTATGTATGCAATATAATGGTACTATACCTTAACTGAATACTGTCCACTCCTTTATATGATATTATCAGGATATTGAACTAATTTGATTCCAAATTTGAACTGCCACTAAATAATATAACATAAATTATCTCGGCTTATTAAGGGCGCATGGGACGTCATTATAATCACCCTATCCATTTGAAGAAGCAAATCTCAAGTACCACTAAATATATCGATGTGAAAAATTTATCATATAATTCTATATAGGAAGCGTACAACCCATTAAATTTTCAGCTTTATCAGTTCACTAAAACTCGAGATTTGCTTCTGCAAAGTTTCGATGAAAATTGTTAGAGTGAGACAAAAAAAAAAGGGAAATAACATGGTCCCCCGTGTCACCTTAAGATAGCTGAACGAAACTATTTTCTTCGACATGCAACCTCCAGATAAAATGAAACAAATTGGAAAAATCCTTCCCTACGTGGACTTGCGTCTGCTGTTAAAACAAGTATGATAACAGACTGAAGCTATAGACATGACAATCATACTGAAAATGATTAAATGGATGATACTTGCATCAAGTAGGGTTGGATATGTATGGACAAATGTGCATGAAATTTTCACATTTTTTTCTCAGACATCACATTAATTTCTACATATATTTTTGAGTGATTTTTCCAATCACGAGTTCATCATATAAGGTGGACATTTAGATAAGATAAACATATTCACTTATTATGGTTTTTGTGTAGAGCTTTCATATCTTTCATCCAAAGAATAGTTTATAATATTTTGTCAAAAATAGCACTTTAGTCTAGTTGATTTTACTATTAGAGTTGTGCATGTAAAAATTACTCAAAAACATATGTTGAAATTCAAGTAATGCCTAACATGTTGTGAAAATTTCATTTCAATCCGTCAATAAATAACTGAGAACTAGCCTGCCCAAGTTGACCATTTTGTATGGAAGATTGAAAAAGTTGAAAATGTATTGTCCAAATCTGAATATTCTAATTATCAGTCCGAAACAAGAAAATTAAAATAAAATCAAAGTCCATAACAGTTGAATATGGCATAAAATATGTCAAATATGAGATTTCAGCTATTTTAAAGAGAGTTTGAGATTTTGTCCGACATTTGTTCTAGATCGAACCATTGTGCAACGGGTCCAACGAAAAATCGAAGGCAGGGGTCCAAACAAGGATCGTAAAGGAATCAATAGTAGACAAAGTAGTACTGAAAAGTACTGTTTTATTGCTTTAGGTCATTTCTGAGAAGAAATTTTCTACGCACCGAGATAGGCGATTCCTTTTCTTGCCAAAAGCAAACTATCAGAACTTTTGATCGCTTATGCACCTGGCGTTTACATTTTGATGTTCTTTTAATGTCTTTCTTGAAATTTAAAAGAACAAGTCGAACATTTTTAAGGCAAACACAAAATTTGGCTCAATTGTAGTTTACTAAATAAAAAAAATAGATTTACTAAATCTTAAGTGCTCCTCCTAACATCGATACCTACCCATCTGTTTTGCAGCGAAGCTCTACGAACGGGTCGAGCAGGAAGTAGGCCGCTCCAACCGGGCGGAATTGCTGCAGCGTTCCGGCGAGAAGGTGGTCCGACTGGTCGTCTGTCAGAAGTCGGTAAACCTCCGTAAGCAGGTGCAAAAGCGAAGTCTGTCCACCGGGGGCGGAAGCGGAAACGGGTCTTTTGCTGAAGACGACCCGGAGGAGGTTCCAAGAAGACGCAACAAACGGAAAGCATCGTGAGTATTTCGAATACATGTATGAATGAAACAAATCAAGGTTTTCTATCGCACGTATTTCTAGAGAAAGCCATTAATAATTAGGTACATTTTGTGTGTTAAAACATTTTAAAATTAATTGAAACTTAAAAGCATTTCGTCATTCTGGTTGATTTGGCTCATTCAGTGCTCGCTTCGCTCCAAGTTGTGTCCCCCTCAGCGCGGTTCCTTTTCGCGATGTCCGCCTTCTTAAGGTTTCCGATCTTTTGCGCTATGTAACGTTTGATGATTCGTTCGTCGGAATTCTTTCGGATGGTGTGAATATCATCCAGTCCAATGCGCATTGCAGTCCGTTCAGCGACTTTGTCTGAAATAAAAGCAATCTTAGGAAAAGAAATCCCATCACAAGGGCTGGTAGTGACTGAATGTCTTAAAGCGTTTCAGTAAGGATTGCTCTGAGAATCTCACTAGAAACGTCTGGAGGAATTCTTTTACTGTTTTCGGGGAAAAATCATACACGAATATCTTCATAAATATTCAATAAACCATTTTGAAATATTTATTTTTTTTAGAGTAACAGCTAAAGAAGTTCTTAGTGAAGTGCTGTAAAAATCATAATTCTGCAACTTGTTCCGTAAACTACTATTACAGCACCTGTGATACCTAGGACTCAAGTTTCGGGAATCGACCGGCACTTAGGTCGTACCGAAAAGCTTCAAATCTCTTCATGGATAATAAATCTAGTAAAGCATCATAAAGGTGGCATTTTGGCGATAAATTATACCTGTCCACAATAGCTGTATTCGTTTGGCGAAACTGTTGATTAATTGATAGCAGGGGAAATCTGTATAAGAAGGAGGTCGAAATAGCCTGTGTTAGGAGTTTTTTTTTTCTTTAATTCCAACACCCTGCCTTTCTGGCAACTACCGCAATGCAACTCCGACATGACTGACAACTGACGAAATGGCAACGATGTGGGTGCATTGTACCTTACATTTTTAATAAAAAGAGACCGATTAGCTCTAATTACATATGCCATGGGTACTCCATTTACACGGAAACCACGCAGATGAAGTATGTCCTACTTCAGAGTACAGCTGTAATCGTTTTTACTGAAATTAATAGATAAATCAACATCAAGAGTTTACTGATCCCAAACCCAAACCGAAACTGAAGAGAAAAAAAAAAACACTCAATCGATGCGGATTTACAACCGCCATCAGTAATGAGACCAGAAAGGTACATCTCTTGGAGAAACTTCCAATGAATCCTGATTCTAAATGGCACTATGTCTACGGGGCAGTTGGACAATATATGTACCTGTAAAGCCCTCATCTTCTCCCCCATTATGTTCACTATGTGCTCAAAGATCAGTGAGCTGCATCAATCATGCTTCTAAAACGAATTGAACATATTTACAGTTTTGAACCCGATCCATTTGATTTCATTTCATTTGATAACCTAAAATGAATGAATGCACGAGTTCACTAATTTGGCGTTTGAGCGGTGCCGAATTCACCGCTGCACTGGCCCATACGCTGGTACAGGTCAAAGCTAAGTTGATGTGAATGTCTAAAAAATGCATTTAATGCGCAAATTGATGTACCTACACTACACTGAGCAAGCGATCCACCCCTTGGAACCACAGTGAAAGTTGGTTTTCATGACTACCTTCTAGATGGTCCCTTGGATAGCATTTGCACTGGTTTTGTTACTCGATACCTCTCTAACTCGATGGTTTCTTCAATATTGAGTTAGGGAAAGTTGACTGTAGTAGCATTGGGGCCCTCAAGGACATCCTGGAGCAAATTTCGGAAATAATTTCTCCAGGCGTCATTTGAGAAATTTCTAAACCAATGGATCAATGCACGAGTTCACTGGTTGACGTTTGAGCGGTGCCGTGTTATCTACGTGACCATGGTAACTAGTGAATATGGCACCGCTCAAACGTCAAATTAGTGAACTCGTACAAAGGTCCATTCCTGGCAGAAACGATGGGTTTATTGAGTATCCTGAAGATATTGTTAGGAGAAGTCCCAAGGTTTTCCTCGATGAATTTGGGAAGAAAATACTGAAGAACCTGCGGAGATAAGAGTTACTTGAATTTTTTTTTTCTGGAGCATCTAGAATTTATTAGCACTTCAACGCATAAACTACCTCCCTGAATCACTCTGAAAAAATTTCCAGGGACTATTTCTTTATATATTTTTCCACTAATTTCTCCAGCAAATCACAAAAGTCCATTCCAAAATTTTAAAAGAAATTCGCCTGGGATTTTTACAGTAAACCTTACAAAAACTCTCACACCAATTTCTGCAATTGTTCTCTACGGTTTCTCCCATAAGTTCATCATTCAGGGATTATTCGAGCGAATTTATTAAGAGGCCTACAAGAAATCGTCAATAAATTTGACCTGAGATTCCTGATTAACACTTCAGTCGTCGCGCTGTTGTATTTTGTAAAACACTCAGTGTTGTGAAAAACTCAATTTCTCACAACTCACGCTTGAGATTTTTCATGCGTGAGTTGTCAATCATGCAACTCAGCAGTCAAAAAATCATGGATGAGTTGGCTCACTTTTTTAACTCATTGTCTCGTATTTCCACAGTTTACTCACACACGGCAATATTTTCTTGTTAGTCTGGTAAAATTATATTAATCCTTTCTAACGTAAACAACAACATTCGGGTTTCACGAGTTTTTGCCGGGTTTTGCGACTGAATCATTTTTTACGGTTTGAGTCGATTGAGTTGATTTTGCATCAAAATCTCAAGCGTGAGATTTGCGAAGCAGATCTCTAATGAGTTTGCTCTCACGGGAGAGCGTATTGATTGAGATTTTGAGTGTGAGTCTATCAACACTGACAACACTGGTGAAAAAACGTCGTTTTTCGTTCACAACAGCAGCGTGGTGGTTCTGACGGTGGCCAACCGCGCGACGACTGGAAGGTTAAGTACCTCCGGAAATTTCGTCAGCATTTCATGAATCTATGACAAAATGTCGAAATACAAAAAGTCGAAAGGACAGAAGGTCGAAAGACAAAAGGTCGAAAGGACAAAAGTTCGAAGAACAAAAAATAAGGGACAAGAGATCGAAAATCTGTTTTCAAAGAAGGAACAATTTCCAACCAAGCAAATCACTTCGACCTTTTGTCCTTTCGACCTTTTGTCCTTTCGACGTTTTGTCTTTCGACCTTTTAGCTTAGCTTAGACTGACTACACATATCAATGGTTGCTATTCCGTGATTGACCGAAGTCAGTGAAAATGCACAAAGAATCAACTAGAAGTTTGGCTGGGATTGGCCATAATCTTCTTCAATGTGCATAATTCAGTGCCTCTATATATACAGGGTCAATAACGGTACCGGCCACGTCCTTGCAGTCAGGTGGGATTGGGGGAAGGAATGTTAGTGTGTAACCTTTGCTATTTGGAGACCGTGTTTGCCTCTGCATCTCCACAAAGGTTACTGGGAGGGATGTTTGTTAATGGGAAGGATCGTTGGGTCACAGGATTCACTTTGATAAGCGATTAGACCATGATAAATAATGATTTGTGAGATATATACATGCTTATTTGTAAATATAATATTTTCATTTGATATGAACAATTTCTATGTAGGGTAGGTGTACCAGTTATGGCCATAGTGGTTCCCTATTTCGCCATACGTAATAATTTGAATGTCTCCACATTTTGAAAAGTTTTGTGTGTTTCAGCAGTAAGATATAGGATATATCTTGATGTTAAAACATTAAAAAATATTAAAAATGTGAAAGTCATCGAAATTTCACATATCGCCAAATAGGGAACAACTATGGCCATAACTGGTACACTTTCCCTAGTGGAAAATTATGCCGACACTTGAGGTGACGAACCATTCAAAGTTTGTTGAACAAATACCTAAATGTAACATTCCTACAGCTGTCAGGACGAAAGCATGTGTTATTATATTTTACTTATTTGAAAAGAAACAAAAAACTCGATTGGTTGGAACATCGTAGAACACTTTTATTCTTATGCCGACACTTACAGTGGCGAACCATCCAAAGTTTGTTGAATAAAGTGAACTTTTCGCAAGTCTACACTTGTAGTGTCGAACCATTCAAAGTTTTTTTTTTAATTACAAAAATAAAGGTAAAAAGGGGTGTTCTGAAAATAAAAAAAAAATGTGAAACATAAATAATTCATGAATCAGAGTTTGTGTCGACACTCACAGTGACGAACAATTCATAGTTTGTTGAAAATTCATATTTACGTCCCACAATTGTAACGATTAAATGTGCAGTCATACATATTTTATAGATTAGAAGTAGTAGCATGAAACGAGCTCACCAATTGATCCTTTATCCTTCACTGTGCCACAATCCACTCTCAGCCTCACTCGTTTGCTCGGTTATATAAAAGCACTCCGAAAAAAAAGCGCGCGACCCGAAAAGGAAAAAAAACTTGGCTTTCTTGACGCACTGCCCAGCAGCAAGCGTCAAGGTCAAAGGATCAAAAAGAACTAACCGATCACGCCACTTTTTCACTTACTAGACCGACGCGCGACATGTTTGATCCTGCATTCGTCGCTCGCCCCCGTAGGAGCAAGCGTCAAGGTCGAATGATCAAACAGAACTCCCTTTCGACGTTTTGTCTTTCGACCTTTTGTCCATAAACCGCGGGCGGTCATGCTGCAGCAAGGGACCCGGCAGAACGTGGAGCGTTATAGACGGAAACGGCAACAGCAGACCCGCCTCTTTCGGGAGAAAAAACGCCGCCTGGAGGAGACGGATTGTGAGGAGATGGAACAGCTGTGCCGGTCTCAAGAAACACGCAAGTTCTATCAGAAGCTCAACGCACCCCGCAACGGCCTCGTGCCGCGAGCCGAGATGTGAAGGGATAAGGATGGGAGCATTTTGACGGACGAGCGTGAGTGAGGTGATCGAAAGGTGGAACCAGCACTTCGACGAACATCTGAATGGCGCTGAGAGCACAGGCAATGAAGGTCGGGACAACGGAGGAAATGCCGTTGTCTGTACTGCGGAGGATGGAAACCAACCAGCCCCCACTTTGAGGGAGGTTAAGGGCATTCACCAGCTCAAGAACAATAAAGCTGCTGGTAAGGATGGTATCGGAGCTGAACTCATAAAGATGGGCCCGGAGAGGCTGGCCATTTGTTTGCACCGGCTGATCTGGGCACAATCTGGGAAACAGAACAGCTCCCGGAGGAATGGAAGGAAGGGGTGATATGCCCCATCCACAAGAAAGGCGACAAGTTAGATTGTGAGAATTCCGAGCGATCACCATTCTAAATGCGGCCTACAAAGTATCATCCCGGATCATCTTCCGTCGTCTGTCACCTATAGTAAGCGAGTTCATGGGAACAAGCCGGCTTCGTTGACGGCCGATCGACAACGGACCAGATATTTACTGTACTGCAAAACCTCCAAACATGTATTCACGAACATGTATTCGTGCCTGTTGTTCAATATTGCGCTAGAAGGTGTTATGCGGAGAGTCGAACTTAACAGCCGGGTACGATTTTTACGAGATTCAGTCAACTTGTTTGCTTCGCGGATGATTTGGACATTGTCGACCGAACATTTGAAAAGATTGCAGACCTGTTCACTCGCCTGAAACGCGAAGCAACAAAGGTTGGACTGATGGTGAATGCGGCCAAGACAAAGTACATGTTAGCTGGTGGGGCCGAGCGCGACAGAGCTCGCCTAGGTAGCAGTGTTACGATATACGGGGATACGTTCGAGGTGGTCGACGAGTTCGTCTACCTTGGATCCTTGCTGACGGTTGACAATAACGTTAGCCGTGAAATACGGAGGCGCATCATCAGTGGAAGTCGGGCCTATTATGGCCTCCAGAAGAAGCTGCGGTCAAAAAAGATTCACGCCCCCACCAAATGTACCATGTACAAAACGCTCATAATACCGGCCTTACGGTCCTTTACGGGCATGAAACGTGGACGACGCTCGAAGAGGACCTGCAAGCACTTGGAGTCTTCGAACGTCGGGTGCTTAGGACGATCTTTGGCGGTGTGCAGGAAAACGGTGTGTGGCGGCGAAGGATGAACCACGAGCTCACCCAACTCTACGGCGAACCCAGTATCCAGAAGGTGGCCAAAGCTGGAAGGATACGATGGGCAGGGCATGTTGAAAGAATGCAGGACAACAACTCTGGGATGGTGTTCGCTTCGGATCCGGTTGATACAAGAAGGCGTGGAGCGCAGCGAGCTAGGTGGGCGTATCGATTTGGCGAGCGTGGGGCAGAACCGAGGATGGAGAGATGCGGCCACGAACCTAGTATTGTGGCTTGAAATTGTTGATTCAGTGTTATCTGTTTAGATGTTAACTACCGTGGTGAATCAAAACCCGGACGGTACCAATATCCGGACACTTTGATAATATTCATAATTTTTACATAATTTAAATGTTTTTATGTTTGGGATTTTTTAATAGTCTATACTTTAAACATTGAAGATTATTATACTATCATTTTCAATCTAGTTAACATTGCCAAATAATTACTAAAAATAACAACACGTTAATCGTTTTTGTCGGACGTCATTCCTTCGTGGTCCATGTGAATTCAGATTTAGATTTTTGAACGCACAACCCAAACCAAAGGTTGAAGAAAGAGTGTGTGAAGTATATTTTTATGGAGTGTTTTGAACACAATTAAATACAGAGATATACTTTCAATGTTTAATAACATAGATATTATGAATTATGAAGCAAATGTGTATTAAAAGGAGTGTAAAGAGACTGTCCGGGATTACGGGTCAGTGTTCTTAAACCCGGACATCGTGTGAAAGACCCACTTTTCACTAGTGCAAATGATGTTTTTGATATATGAATCAAGAGAAGACTTGAAATATATACATATAAAGTGTTGTGAGACATAAGAAAATAGTGTAATGTGCGAATAATTGCGTATATCTGAGATTCCAGCCACACGTTAACGAATTCAAGCCACACGCGCGATTCAGTCCAGGTAATTAAATCACTGATATTAGTTATGTTAGTTCTTTGTGACAGTTTAGGGAGAAACGTACGTCGAATTGAAAAAAATATATAATTTCGACGAGTTTGTATGATTTTCTTGAAAAGATATGCAAAAATATATAAAACACAGATGTCCGGATTTTGATCCAAAAATGTCCGGATTTAAAAACATCATTTGACCAGGTGTCCGGATTTAAAGACAAGACACGCTCCAATATTTCGTTGATTTATTTGTAAAAATCATGAATAATATCGAAAATTTGTTCACTTTCTTGGAAATCTGAAGTGTAATAATATGTTGAATATTAACACTTCAAGAATATCTTAACCAAACATACCTAAATGTAAGTTTGAACATTTCTGTCGACTTAAGCGTCCGGGTATTGATGCAGCACGGTAAATAAATGAATTAAATTTCGGTAATTTCAGATATTCTTCAATAAGATTTTGCAGGATATTATCCAGAGATCAATCGACTTTTATCAATAATTGTCTTAGCGATGTACCTAAGAAATCCATCTAGACTTCCACAAGACTCCAGGAGTTCTTTCAGAGATCCGTATAGGAGTTCATAAAGCTTAAGAATTTGCAGATGTTTCATTGTAGGTTATCTCTCTGATTATTTATTTTAATATCCAATAGTTTCAAAACAAAAATCTTGCCTTGCCTTAAAAACATCTATGAATACTTCGTTGGGAAATTTCTCAAAGAATTTTTGAAGAAATTTCTGAAGTAATCTTCGAATAAATCCCCTGTAATTTCTGAAGGTATCCTAAGAGAATCCTGGTTGAAATCCTAAAGAAATCCTGAATGATAATTTTGGAGCAAATCCTAAGAAATCCCTGGGGCCTGTTCACAAATTTCATAACGCTGAAGGGGGTGGGTGGGTGTCATCGAAATGTTACAGCTCATACAAAAGTTGTAGATTATTCTTATAAAAAGTGTTACAAGGGGGTGGTGGGGGCCAAAACTGATCATTTTCGGCGTTATGTAATTTGTGAACGAACAACGTGTTCCATACGGGAATCTTGGAGGAAGTTCCAATAATATAAAAAAAATCGAAAGAATCTGTGTAGGACATCCTGGAAGAATCCTTGTAGAAATGTCCTTGGTTATCGAAAAAGTCGAAATTTAGCGTGACATAATTTGTGCACCATTCCCAAGCAAAGCCATGCCGAGTTCTGTTTGATCCTTCGACCTTGACGCTTGCTTCTTCGGGAGCGGGTGATGAGGGCAGGATCAAACATGTCGCGCGTCGATGGAAAAAGTGAATCGGTCCGCTAGTTCTGTATGATTCTTCAACCTTGACGCTTGCTCCTACGGGGGCGGGTGATGAGGGCAGAATTAATCGTGTTGCGCGTCGCTCACGTGGCACGGTGGAATAGTATCGCGGGTCGCGGAACGCGTTAGTAGTGTTTGATCCTTTTATCTTGCATTATTCGGCGTTCAATTCGTTTATCGAGTAATATCGCGAATCCGGTTAGGCGCATTCATTTCAAATGATATATTTATCGTTTACCAAAACGAATCTCTCCCCCATATCCAAACTCCCAGTGTTTACTTGTGGAAGTGCAGAGGACTCCTCGGCTTCCATAAAGCAAGTAACACGACAACATTTCCCTCCTATCCCCAAATTGACCTGCATTCGGACGCAGCTGGCGCCGTTATTGTTTATTATAATAATAAGAGCTCCAGTACTTACACATTGAGGATGCTACTGATCCCGAGTAGCGTCTATTGGTTCCCTGTGTAAGTACAGCTGTAGCATCTGCGGGCGGTCAATCATGCTCATGCTCATGCTCATTCCCAAGCAAAGCCATGCCATGAAGGTGTCTGGGTTCGATTCATGGTCGGTCCAGAATCTTTTAATGACAGAAATTTTTCTTGATTCCCCTGGGCATAGAGTATCATCGTACCTGCCACACGATATACGAATGCGAAAATGGCAACTTTGGCAAAGAAAGCTCTAAGTTAATAACTGTGGAAGTGTTCATCGAACAGTAAACTGAAAAGCAGGCTCTGTCCAAGTGAGGACGTAAATGCCAAGAAGAAGAAGAAAATCTTTTAAGTGTCTGTTCTCAAGCAAGAGAGATTCCAAAGTTCCTATTTTCATGACAGTCAGTCATTACCAACCCTGCACCAGACCTAGATCACAATATACTCACTGCAGACAAAATCGAAGATTCGCGGATCGATCTTCTCCGTTGGGGGATACATCGGCGAACCGTCGGGCTTTTTCAACCTGGCGAATCGAAGCGAAGCATGTCCGGTGCAACTCATGTTGATCAATTCGTTAGGGGCAACGAGCCGAGTGATGAGCATCCCGACGAACATGCTGTCCGAGGAGGAACGATCGTTTATTGCCTCCAGCTCCTGTCGGGTTATGGGAATATCTTCAACTGTCGTAAAACGGGCCTGAAAATAATTTGATACGTGCATTTGTTGCAAACCATGTACAATAAGGTTCTCAAAATCAAAAGTATACCGAAAGAAGGGTGTAACACACGAACTTTTGGTTTTGAGAACTTTCGGAAAATCAATCGCATCCCAAGCATTAAACTTACCGAAACAGTTCCCCCGCCACTCTCCAGCCTCAACCGTTTCAGTTCCAGCTCGTAGCCGAGCTGTGTCAGCGTGTCGATCTTCTTCTGTGCCTCCGAGAGCTGCTTCTCCAAGGCCTTAGTGTGTACCGTAACGGGGACATCTTCCGCGGAAACTTTTCTCTTCTTAGCCCCTGCGGCCTTTCTTTCGGAAGCGACACTCCCCTTCGTCTGCGACCGTTCGTCAAATCCAGCAAAACTGGGTTCCTCTTCTGCGTCTTCGTTATCCGATGCCGCAAAGTAGACGCTTTCCATCTCAACTTTGTACTCTTCCTGTGCCGGTGGTGACTGCGGACAAAATACCGTTGAATCGTTTAGCACTTCGTACTCCACTTCCTCGCAAATCCCGTCGGCGGGTTCGACCGTCATTTGTAGCAAAACTTCTTCGGTTCCCGGTTTGCTTCCCTTGCGCTGCTTCAATGCATTGTCCACTTTCTCCAGGGCTTTCCGTTCCACTTCCTTCACTTGCGACGCTAGAAAGCTCTGAATCTGCTTCTTCACGTCCTCGTAGAACTTCCTGTCGCGTGTTTCTCGTTCCTGCTTCCGTTTCTTAGATTTATTCAACGAATCGTCCAAGTCCACTTCGTCTTCGTCCTCCTCGTCGTCTTCTCCGCGCAACCGTTTCAAGTTCCGATCATGGTCCAAGCACTTCTGACGGTAGGAATAGAACTGTTTGACGATACGGATGCAGCTGGTGCACACCGCACCCGGGAAGTCCCGTTCGAAGGTAATCCGGATCGAAGTGCACGCATAAATCATCCGGAACAGCTCGTCCTTGTTCGAAACGCTGAAGATGTCGGTGAGGTTGTTTTGTGACGAACACAATCGGCATCGGCTGATAGGAGGCAAATGTAATGTTATTTACGTGAGTAAATTTGATTTCACTCGATCCGGATACTTACTCGAGCTCGTCCAATTCTGCCATTTCCGATAGGGACGTGGGTTTTACAGATTCACAATGATAGTTAGTATAATTTTACTAGTAATTCTTTCGCGCGTTGTAGCTGCACGAGATAAACACTAAACAATAACAAAATTGTTTGTTTGCTGTTTAATAAATAATGAGAAACGTCAAGATGAGAAATTCACCACAGTCCGCGGCATGCCCTTTGCGTCGCGCGTGTCGCGGGATGCGTAAACAGAGCTGTGCGATGCACGCGAAAAGGAATCTCGCGTTACATTTCGAGAGGGATTTGCGATTAAGGGCCCATCTGACAAATCAATAATAATGAGAAAATAAGCAATAGTGGTTATCACGCCCAATGGTATGAGTGCCCTAGTATAGATGTAGTTGTGAACCTTAGAGGAAAACAATATGCACTCAGTCTAGAAAAACACCCAGAAACCGGGTGTAAATATTTCAAATTGGGTAATATTTCCATATGCATTTTGATGAGTCTGGAAAGTGTGTGCAAGTTTCTTTGAGGAAAACAAAAACAAACTGTGTATGACGAGCGTATGCTAGTCTACGTGTGTTCAAATGTCACTAAGCTCTATGAAATTTGCATGTGCATCATTGAAGGTAGTTTTTGCAAGTGCGCCCCGCATCAAAACAAAGGCGCCACTGTATATGGGATTTAACATTGTGACAGCATTGCTGTTCTGTCAAACACACAAAGCTACGGTGGTGCTATCTATGCTTTCCATAGCGGCTGTTTTAGTTATTTTAATGATCCATTCGAGAAAATATAACTTGAACAAACTTAAACCTTTTCACTGTAATTCACATTTCATTAAGGCCGCACGGGACGTCATCATAATCAACCTATCCATTTCAAGAAGCAAATCCCAAGAACCACTCCATATATCGATGCGAAAATGTATCACTACACTCAGGCAAATTAATTAACGAATTTCATAAATTTTCCCTTATGAAGCATTGAAAAATCTATAAAAACCTATTTCAGAAGGCTAATATGAATTTCATACCGTTGAAATGATAGCCATAATTGAGAAAATTATTATATATATTGAACTTTTACAAATTTCATTGCACGCCTTATGATTCCCATTTCCGTCATGAGTCATTTTCTTAATGATACCATATTTCATAAGGCTATTATGGATTTCATATTAATTCAATGAAAACCATAAGTGCGAAATATGTTTCACATCATTACCATATATCAATTTCATTAGGCTGCCTTACGATTCACATAGCTGTCACTAATGTGAAAAACTCATAAGGTTGTGATTATGAAAATTTGTAGCACGAAATCACCGCCATCGTTGAGATCCAACATATTGCGTCAAATTTTTCAGAAGTCCAGAAAGGAAGTTCGGCAATGTACAATCGCGTGGATCCAGATAATTGGAAAAAGAAAATGGAAATGTAGATTTAAAAAAAAAAACGGAGAGTAATGGTCGAGTTGACGTCATATACGAGTAATGCCATTGCCAATTTGTTCAATATATTTTTGGCATTAGGCTTGACCAACGTAAAATAGGAGCATGTGCAATACTACTTTGCTGCGTTTTATTGAGCATCACAACACGGCAAAATAGTTGGAAATTCGATTTCCACGCGTTTGCTCAACATTAAAATAAATTTCACCTAATAATGAGTAGGTGAAAGCATTGACATTTCTGTAAATACTCTGTATGAAATGTATTGTCAACTAAATATAAAAACTAATAATGAAATAATAATTTATGTCATAAAAAGCAATGTAGTTTATATTGCTGATATAAGGAATTCATAATTTTTATTTCAATGTTCATAATGCTGTTTTATGAAATCAGCAAGACACCACACTGGCGTGATTCAGATCATTTCATAAGGTGAATCAATGAAATACTTACCGATTTCTTGTGGCAAATAAACATAAGGGAAAATAATGGATATTCATAGTATTTTTGCCTGAGTGTATGATTCTATATATGTATTGCACAACCCGATAAATTTTAAGCTTCATCGGTTCACTAAAACTCGAGATTTGCTTCCACAAAGTTTTGATGATTATTGTTAGAGTGAGACGAAAGATAGGGAAAATAACACGGTCTCCCGTGTCCCCTTAACCTAGTTTTAAAACCTCCATGAATACCACACACATCTCCTATAATATCCCTTGCTATTTCTTACTCAAAAAAATTGGGGTGGGTAATGTCTGTTACATTAGGGCTTGTTCATATATTTCATAACGCTTAAATTGACCATTTTGGAAACCCACCCACCCTCTTGTGACGCTTTTTGTATAGATATTCCACAATTTTTATATGCGCCGTAACAACGTTCGGACACCCACCCACCCCCTAAAGCGTTATGAAATTTGTGAATAGGCCCTTACCGCTAGGTTGACGTAGAACTACTATGGACTCCTTCTTCTTTCTGGCGTTACGTCCCCACGGGGACAGGGCCTGCTTCTCAGCTCAGCACAGTGTTCTTATGAGCAATTCCACAGTTATTAACTGAGAGCTTCCTATGCCAATGACCATTTTTGCAGGCGTATATCGTGTGGCAGGTACGAAGATACTCTATGCCCAGGGAAGTCGAGAAAAGATCCTCGACCGGCTTGGTCTTGCTGAATAGCTGCGCGTTTACCGCTACGGCTATCTGGGCCCCAACTACTATGGACATAACTTCGATCAATTCTGGGTCAGACTCTTACAACAGTGTGGTAGTTTTTTGCAGATGATAGGATGTTTGATGATAGATGATAGGTGCTGTGATTGTGCGAGTATTCAATTACGTTATGGTTTTAAGGGAGATCTGTCATTTGCTTTGGAAGCTTTTTCAGAGTTTCGGATTTCAAAGTTAAATACTTTGAAAAGTATTTGATTTGATTATGATGTTTGAATCAGAGTTTATGAATGGAGAGTTGCGCGAAGAGTGAAACCAAATCTACCTATCGAACTGTCAAACCGTCTATCTATCGAGCAGACCAGCAAAACAGATAGGGGCTATTTTCGAAGACGAAGAAGAACAACCATTCAAAGAAGTCTCTTCGCGCAACTCTCCATTCATAGACTCTGGTTTGAATGACAGTGAAGTTTTAGTATGAAGGCCCAAACGCAATGATAGCGGAACGGCAACGGAAAGCGGAACCGGTTCGCCCTTTTGTTGAAAGGGTTGACATTAACTAAATATTCAATACGAGCTATTGATAATCAATAGTTTTCTTTATTATGAAGGTACATGTCTGATCCATGGGTGCCAATATTATTACAATTGTTTAATGAGAATGTCTTTTCAAAAGCATTCTAAATATGTCGCAATTTTGTTACATGTGATAATTTTCCTAATCGAAGTGTTCCCATAAAATATGGAACATCAAAGACGCTGTGGGAAATGCCACTCTATTTTACAATCGTTGTGAAATGTTGAGCACTCACCCCGACGGCACTGCAGCAGCGCCCGCGGGCACAGTCTCATAAAGAGTCATAAATTATTCATTGCAAATGAAATTTTGTATGAAGCTGAAATTGATTTAGGAATATGAGAAGTCATAAATAAAGTCGGAAATATTTCTCTTTAAACTTTTTTCCACTACATAGTACCTTTAAATTACTTTTAGAAGAATAATCACAAATTAGAAATTGTTGGCATGCCAAAAGCAGTCATAATTCGTTTGCAAAAATTCTTTTTTCACTTAAAACATAGAATTTTTAGATATTTTGGCGTCACAGATTTTGACCAAGATTTTTGGAGGTTGACTTAAGATAAAAAAGATTTTTTTAGCTGAAAACACAGATGAGAGTCGGAAAAAATGTGGCAACACTGGTTGTGTCTACCTTGCGTTTAAGCCTTTTGGTTTGTATACTCGCTGATGACGTTTAAAGCCTTTTGTTATTGTTGAAGATTGAAAAATGTGACATTTCTTCCAAAACATCTCGTTTCGCAGTGTGTGCTTTTAATTCCCGGTGAATATGTCCAATTCGCATCTCTTCCTCAAATCCGGCTTTCCGCGGGCCCCGTTGGCCAATGGTGTTGGCCGGTACGTGTGCCAGCTGCAACGCATCACCCTCAAGTACTGCAAAAACAATGGCTCCAGCAAGGGAATGCGAGAGTTCCTCGAGAATGATCTGCTGGACTTCAGCCGAGCCAATCCGGGAGTTGTTGTGTACGTGAAACCTCGCCGGCATCGGACGGCCGTCATGTCCGCCGAGTACCTCAACGGGGACAAGCAGTGGATCAACTGCCGGAACAACACCCGCGAGGAGATCCGAAAATGGGTCGAAGTGCTGAAGACGCAAGCCACCGGTTCCAGCGATACCCGATTACGTAAACTGTGGCATACGGATGTGCCCTCCGTTCAGGGACCCTGGACCCCGTTCACCCACCAGCACCCATCGGGCAATGTCGCGCAGTACCCTAATAGAGAGCTGTCGAAACTGCAAACGGATGAGATTACTGCCACCGAGAAGCTCATCGAGATGTATCAAGCGCAAAAGTTGCAACAAGGGAGCTCTTCCTAAGGTGTAGGTTGTTCTAGTTTTTACTTCGTTAGATTGATTAATGTGAATAAACTGTTTATGAGATGAATATGCGGCTGTTTTTTTTTGTTAGGTAAGGTAGCACATAATCATTATTATTATTAATATAAATTTAAGTTGAATTGTACTGCCGTGAATCGCAAGTCAGTCCCATCGGCATTTTCGTCAAAATTGAGTTGAGTTTAGTTTTCAACATTTCTTCCAATGCTCTTTCAGCTGCACTAATGAATTAATATTTTTTGTTCGGAAAAATTAGGAAAAAAACAGCAAGTCAAATTGTCCCATACTGAAAAGTAACCGCATATCAGTCCCACTACAGACTTTCGCACCGTGGAACACAAAAATGTAGCGGACTTTGGGGCAAGTGTGCCACCCCTGCTTTTTATAAAAACTACAATATATATATTTTTTCTTTGAGCTTAACAATCTGTTCCCTTATAGTTCATTGATATACCAAAACGAATTGTTGAGTTGACTGATTGTTGCTTTCCTGCAACATTGAACGCACTTAAATATCTTGTTTTACTATAATATTTACCTAAATGAGCATATTATACTCTTTTGAGTAAATAAAGCTCCAACAGAAAATATGAATTAAAGTAAAACAGTTGATTTTATGTCTTGTTAATAAATGGAAAAAAAAAATACTAGCCGATAAAGCATTGATTTTTACTTAACTTAGCAAACTTTTAATTTGTTAATTTATAAATAAAATAGTTTGGTCACAAATATAAAGCTTCTGTTTGCTTGACAGAAAAATAATAATTTTCTTAGAAATGATTGAATTTTGTAATATTGATATTTCGAAGCTGAATCATGGTGGGGATTGCTCATCAAACCTTCCGGTCCGCCTCATAGTTACGTACTATTTGGTGCTGGGTGTAGTTCTTGTTTTTCCAGCTGTATTGAAAAGCATGAGCCATAGTCCTTGGCATACAATAGGATCTATCTTTAGCAGAAAAGAACCGAAATGTCTATCGACGACCGGTGATTGCTAGCAGATATAGTGGAGAGCTTGTCTTGAAACGTTCATCGCTTCAAGCTTGTTGAAAAACTGAATACACTGATTGCCTGTCGATCAGAGCCGAACTAGGCATAGATCGTATACATACATCTGAATCTACATGTCTCCGATGTATTACATCGTTCCAGGTGGGAGTTATCTGATATGTGAATATGGTACCATAACAGAATTTTCCATCTGAACGAAGTGATAAATCATAATATTCCGCAAACTGTATCACACATCTACAGAATGTATTGCGTGAAGTTAAGACACAGCAGAGTATAGGGTACATAGGACCAAGTCCCTGCCGGGTGGCGCGAAACTGATGAGCGATAGACAATAGAATCAACAACACTGCCATAAGGGATAGTAAGCATGTGACTATTGTCGAAACTATGATTAGGAGGCAAATCAACATACCAAGATCAAATTTTTGTTACAACCCAATATAGGTATTATTAAATTAGGCTGTAGAAAATGATAAATATCTGATCACATAGGAACCTTGCAACAGGTAATAAATGTTCGTAGTCTGTTTTCTTCGAATACACATGTATAAATTGTTAAAATTGCCGAATCATACGCGGAATTTATTAAACGGATCATGAAATTAGGACTGAAATCATAATGATGATAGATTATCAACTTTCCTTTCGTCTTGCTATTTGTTACCGTTAGAATCACCAAACTGATTGGTTTCCCACTACTTACACCAATACAACAGCACGAAAACTGAAGTATTATAATCGCGCGTTGGAACTTTCAATATCCATATATTACATCAATAGTGAATTCTTGTATGTAGCCAGTATAAATAACAGAATCATCAACTTCTTGAACATTCTTTAACTGAAAACAGGATGCTTGTTTCATCAAACATGCTCAATCTGCACCTAAAATCTCGGATCCAAATAGTTTTCTAAATAAAAATTGTGTCTAAATAAAACGTGTAGGCCAACAAATATAATTGAGTAGGAGTTTACAAGTTACTTAGCACATGAAAAGCAGTTTAAATTAATCTATTACTAGATCAACACTAATGCTCACATTTTTATATTCTCATTTCATCATGGTCCTCATTGCTCGAGCGGAGACGAACACCCTGGAGATGGAAAAAATCGACAGCGCTACGATAAGGAAACGTAACAGATGAGAAACTATCGATACATTTATCAATTATAAAACCCCGTTTTAATGTTAACACTTTGTTTCTGTTTTTTCTGTTTTTTTCGTTTCAGCAATCAAATAACCGAACCAACTCTACTATCTTTTCATTTCTTCTTCGTTATACTTATAGTCCTTCTGGCACTGAACCGAGTGGTGCGCCTTCCGCTTTCTTACTGGTGCTGTT
Source organism: Aedes aegypti (assembly GCF_002204515.2). Lineage (NCBI taxonomy): Eukaryota > Metazoa > Arthropoda > Insecta > Diptera > Culicidae > Aedes > Aedes aegypti. Next base: position 208,930,024 of record NC_035107.1, read on the forward strand.
TTTCCTGTACATTTGGCATAGTGTCGGAGGTGGTGTACTGTATTTGCTATACAACGCGCTACTTTCGATATTGTGCTTGGCGTGTGGGGAAGCAGTACTAGTGGTGAAGCGGAGGGCGCCATTCGGTTTAGTGCCAGAGGGACTATATCTATTTAATGTATCTGAAGCTTGTGGGACCGCTTTAATTCCGGCGCCTGCTTGTGGAAGATCCCGGTGTGCTAAACGGTATAGGACATGTTAACGGGGGAGGCTTGGTAGGTCCTCACCCAGCCCGTGTCTAGATGGGCGGATAATTGTCTGCCAGGGTGTGGATTGAGCAATTACAATTACAATTGATATTTCGAAGCTGAATCATCATCAACTTAAGTTTGAAAATTCAGACAAAGAAGTTCGATTAAAAACTGTTTGTCATATTTTTCTACTCTTTTTAAAGAAATTATTCAAAATGCTACGTCCACAAATTGGGAAGCCTCCCTCCCCCCCGTCACACATCGTCACAAATTCGAGAATACCCCCCTCCCCCTAATGCTACGTCATTTATGGACGACCCCTAATCGCGTTCGAAAAGTTGCAAAATTTACAATAAAGCTCATTAGCCGTTAACCCTCAAGTTATTTTTTTTTTTAAATTTTGGCTGTTTTTTATTCAAGCAAAATCTTTGTTTGATTCAACATATTGTGATCGTCGGATTAACTAATTATTTTATTTTGAAACTAACAATTAATCAGAGAAACAAACAACCTATTTTTGGATAGAACCAAACCAGCTGTTTGTAAAAATTAACTAAAAAAATAGTTTCGAGCAACCATACAAGAACATCAGGTATCAGAAGGCCGGCTCCAGAGACACGTTCTGCGATATTTGGGAGGTTTGCACCGCAAACAAGCCAGTTTAAAACAAAATCTTAAACTTACAGTTTCGAATTCAAAGAACATTTTTGTTGTTTCAAACTAGGATTTACACTCCCAGGTTTACACCACCATAAGTAATGAATGAGTAGGCGAGAGAAGAACAGCTTCATAAAAACATTTGTATTTGATCTATTTGGGGTTCATTACGATACAAACGAATTTAATTTAGAAACTTTATGAAATGCCAACGTTTAACACTAAACAATTAAATCGGCTACGTTCATAGTTGAATAATTAACGCTTGCGGGATTGCTTCTTTTCCTTTAATCGTCTCGCGTTTTTGAATTTCTCATTCAACTTGTGGGACACGCGCGACTGCAGTTTACGTCGCGGATCATCGTCCTCCCGTTCCTCTAGGTTGATCCGTTGCATCAGTTTGTCGTGGATGAATGACACCTTGGTCGGGCTGGCAGGGATGTGCGTCGACGACTCCGGATGACGATAGCATTGCTTGCCCCGCACGGATCGGGCTGCTAACTGATCTCGGGTCCACAGCTGATCTGCCAGGGCGGAGATGAACTTTCCGTCGCCTTCGAGCCCAACGGGACATTCAGCGTTGATTTTCTCTATCACCTTCGGGTCGACGAAGTTCGATTTGTAGTTTCGAAACTGTTGAGAGGAATGAATTGAACGTGCAGTCAGGGCTAAAAGTTACTGAGTGTCTTAAAACTAGGAATTTTAGTGGCTAATTTTAGCTAGCACATTCACATAAGAAAGCTACATTCTTTTATTCGTCCAAAATAATTCGAAAACAATAATTTTCCTTCTATACACCCAATTTCACCGAGGTCTGCCTAATTTGGCAACTCTCACACGCAATCAATGTGATTGGCCAATCAGGGACCGAAGTTCAGAAGCACCCGAAGTGAATTTTTGAAGATATCTAAAAATAAAATTCTGAGACGAATTTTTAAGGAAGATCGCACTAAATGAACTCCTCGTGAAATCTTTGGAGTAATATCTGTAAAAGCATTGGACAAATATTTGAATGAATTTCTGGTAGAAATTTTTGTAGAAAATCTAGAAGAAATAATTGTAATGTCAGCGAAGATGCAAAATTAAAATCATAGAACTATTCTTCCTTAACCTGACCAAAGTATTGTAATTATCAGGCTAACTTAAAATGAATGAATGAATTACAAATTAAATGTCCGGACAGATTATATGAGGAAACAAACACATATCGTTTCCTTTAAGGTTTCTTAGAGATTCATGGTCTTTTTTATCCTGTTTGATCTCTTTTTTCAGGTGATCTGTTGGCACGACTATTTCTAAATTAATGAGTAGGTATTCATCTTCAACTCACCGGTTCCGCTGGCCCTCTACTTTCCCGCCGCAATTGATTCAGTTCCAGTCGATAGTTCTGCTTCATAAGTGAGTTGATTTTTCGCCGGGCTTCCGCTAGTTTCTCCTCCGCCGATGTTTCTTGCTGATCTTCTGATGCTTCGCTCGATATCTGACTGAAAGGTGAACTCGATCGGAGCTTCTTTGCTGGATTGTCTTTGGCTGTACATTTCGCATGATTCTTAAACTTACTGACTCGTCCCTTCGGAGTGTCCGAAGGATCCTTCGGTTTTTCCACTGATATGCTTAGGCTGTCGTCCTCGTCGGCACTGTCAGCATCTGAATTGCGCTCGCTGATAATATCTCCTTCACTGAATTCGCTGTTTTCGTCAAGGATTGGTTTGCGAGATGAGGACTCGCATATTTCACTCTTTCCTATTTCAACAGTATCTACAGTAACGCATTCAACTTTGTGTTCTCCTTGTCCAACATCGAGTCCCTGCAATTCCTCTTTCACCTTATCCATGGCCTTCCGTTCGATTTCCTTTACTTGTATCACAAGATACTCCTGTATTCGTTTCTGAACGTCCTCGTAGAATGCTTCAAATTTATGGTTGGAACCGGATTTATCCTTAGAATCAGCTTCTTCAACCAGCAGCGGTTCCTTCATTCCGCGCAATCGATTCAGCTCGCAGTTGTAGTCCAGGCATTTCTGTCGATAGGTGAAGAACTGGTTCACAATTCGGATGCAGCAACTGCACACCACACAGGGAAAGTCCATCTCGAAGGTGATCCTGATGGAAGTGCACTCGGCGATCATTTGCAAAAGCTTGTCCTTGTTGGGAGCGCTGAAGACGTCGGTTAGACCGTTCTCAGAGGAGCACAAGCGGCACCGGCTGCAAGAGTGAGATTATTATTGAAAATTGCATTCATGGGGCATACCTTCTTACTTTAGTTCGCCGAGGTCGGTCATTTCCGGAATTGATACGTTTTGTAGTTTAGAAATTGATTTGATTTTCAAATTCAGCCTCAGTAACTTGTTGATAGCGCAGTCTGATCGAGAAGCTCAAAACACAGCGAAAAATTCACCACAGCTCAGATTATGTTTACAGCGGCACTAAGAAAGAAACCATATACACGCTAACATGAAAGTCTTGCAGAGTAAAGTAAAACTCGACTGTTCTGGTTGAACGTCTAACTAATAATGAAAATTTATTACTAATCAACAACCTACGTTGCTAAGTGTTGCTATGGTATTGCCTAGGTGGCTATACTATAGTACATAAGAGAGTGGGTACATAAGAAGGTATTCGTTGGTTACAAATTCAAATAATCATGGATTGCTTCGATTGCAACACTCCTCCTTAAGCAACGAATCCAATTAACTTCTTATTCTCTTCCAGCTTCTGATTTACAAGGGCCTTGGTGAATCCGTCGGCAGGTTGCTGCTTTGTGTTCACGTAGCCCAGTTCGACTACTCCTTGATCCAGCACATCTCGGACAAAATGGTGCTTAATGTCCATGTGCTTCGTTCGTGGATTGTATCCTTGGTTCCGTGCGATACAGATGGCTGATTGATTGTCGCACCGGATGGGAATCGCTCGCACGCCGAAAATCTGCGATTGGAAGTGGTGCCACCAAAGTGCTTCCTGGACCGTGCGAGAAAGCGCAACGTATTCCGCTTCGCACGAGGACAATGCAACTGTTGGTTGCCGTTTTACGTTCCACGACACAGCTCCTCCCATGAACGTGAAGACGTATCCGGTGGTGGACTTCCTGGAATCCGGCTCTCCTCCCCAATCGGCATCTGTGTAGCCAACCAAATCCGCGCAACGTTCCTTGGAGTACGTCAGTCGGCTCGATCGGGTGCCTCGCAGGTACCGCATAATGCGCTTGACAGCATTCCAGTGGGTACGTCCGGGATTCGCGTTGAATTGGCTAACTTGGTTGACCGCGAAACTGATATCCGGCCGCGTCGTTTGCGCCAGATACGTGAGACAGCCCACTGCCTCCTGGTAGGGTACCTCCTTCATTTCGCGCGTCTCTTCCGGTGTCGTCGGGGACATGGACTTGTCCAGCTTGACACTCGCCTCCGCTGGCGTGGAGACTGGGTGGCAGTTCGCCATGTTGAACCGCTGCAAAATGCTGTCGACGTAGTGCTCCTGATCTACCCACAGCTTGCCATTCTTCCTGTCCCGCGTGATCCTCAGTCCCAGACAGAAATTCGCTTCGCCGAGGTCCTTCATCTTGAAGCAGTTGTGCAGAAACGATTTCAACTTCTGCTTCAGCTTGGCATCGTTGGTGAAGATCATGAAATCGTCCACGTAGATTGTGACGAAAATCATATTCTCACCGTCGATCCGGAAATACAGGCACGGGTCGACCTTCGATTGCTCCAGTCCGAATTTCTTCAAGGCCTGGTCCAGCTGGTTGTTCCAGACACGGCTCGACTGTTTGAGCCCGTAAAGTGCCTTTCGCAACCGACACACTTGCTTCGAGGTGCCAGCAAACCCTCTCGGTAGCTCCATGTAGATGACCTCGTCCGATAGTTCCCCTTGAAGGAACGCAGTGACGGCATCCATCTGCTCCACGTCAAGGTCGTGCTTCACTGCCAGCGCCAGAAGGTATCGAATGGTGGAATACCGTACCACCGGGGAATACACTTCGTCGAAGTCGATGCCTGGCCGTTGTGAGCACCCTTTCACCACCAAGCGCGCCTTGTACCGCTCGATGTCACCGGTTGGTCCTCGCTTCGTCTTGAAGACCCACTTGTTTCGGATGGCCTTCCTGTCACTAGGAAGACTGGTCAGCTCCCAAGTTTCGTTCTCCTCCAGGGCTGCAATCTCCTCACGCATGGCCGCGATCCACTTTTCGCGATCCGGTCCGTTGAGGGCTTCTTCGTAGCTTTGCGGGTTATCGAACGACGTCTTGGGGCACATCGGGGTGGACTGGGGGGAAACAACTTCGCCAGAAAACGAACTATACGTAACGTAATCAGAATACTTGCCTGGGGTTCGGCGCTCCCGGTCGCTGCGCCTAAGCCCTTGCTGCTCAACAGCTGGCCTACCAAGTTGCGACGGGAGCGCAGGCTCATTCTCGGAATCCAGGAGGTCCATGAACTCAAGATCACTTGAGCCGCTATCGGATGCAGCCGACTCCTCAGAATCGTCTTCGTTGACATCGTCGTCGCCGACACTCGGTTCCACAACCGGGTGTTGTCCGCCACTTGCGTTCGGCTCGTCAACTGTGTACAGCTCCATGAACTGTATCTGCTGCTGTTCCTCGCTGATTCCGACCAAATTTTGCGGTTCTCCCTCTTGAACCACAATCACGTCACGGCTGATCTGGACTGAACGCTTGACCGGATCGTACACACGGTACCCCTTGGTACCATCGGCATATCCTACGAAAACGGCTTTCTGGGATTTGGCGTCGAACTTCTTCCTTCGTTGCTTCGGGACGTGGACTAGTGCTAGCGACCCGAAAATGCGCAAATGTTGCAAATCCGGCTTCTTACCGGTCCAAGCTTCTTCAGGAGTGGTCTGGAGTGACCTCGTCGGGCTTCGGTTGACGAGGTACGCCGCCGTTGAAAACCGCCTTGGCCCAAAATTCTTTTGGCAGGCGCGAATCGTTTAGCATGCTTCTGGCCTTCTCGATGAGTGTCCGGTTCATTCTCTCCGCTACCCCGTTCTGCTCAGGGGTGTACGGACAAGTCTTCTCGTGCCGCACTCCATCTTTCGCCATGCTGGTCCTGAAGGTCTTGTTGACGTATTCGGTCCCGTTGTCCGTCCTCAGAACCTTCAACTTCCTCCCTGTCTGGCGCTCGGTCATGGCCTTGAAATTTTCGTAGGCCCCAAACGCTTCGTTCTTTCGTTCCAGGAAATAGAGGAACACTTTTCGACTCGCATCGTCGATGAACGTCATCACATAACGACTGCCACCGACAGATGGAACTTCGATGGGTCCGACCAGGTCCGAGTGGACTAAATCCAATAGCCCTTCGGCTCGCGACTCACTGGAAGGAAAAGGATTACGTGCATGCTTACCCTCGATACAAGCGATGCACTCGGGGATGACGTCGTTTGCCAACTCGATGCCGTCTGCCATCGCCATCAGCTTCCGCAAGCTCTGACGATTGAGGTGACCAAGCCGTCGGTGCCAGATACCAGTGCTCGGTGTAAGCATTGCCTGCTCGTGCTTCCGGTTCAGCTTGTACAGGCCGCCTGACTGCGTACCGGATGCGATCACGATCCCATCGTGCTCACGAACCTCACACTTGTCCGCGTCGAAGACCACCTTCAGCCCCTTTTGGCAAATCTTGCTGATGGATAGGAGATTGGTGGCCAGTTCCGGAATCTGCAGCACTTCCTTCACTTCGATCGGGCCTTCCGAGAGATCCAACTTGACCAGACCCTTCGCGACTGACATCATGCTGCCGTTGTTCGCCGTTGCCACCGGGTGCGCCATGCGGTGTTGCTCGACGAAACCATCGCCACTCCGAGACATGTGGCACGTGGCGCCGGAATCGAAATACCACTCTTTATCGCTTACCTCGCCCATCGCAAAAACGCTGCACAAAGCTTTGCCAGCCGTTCTTGGTGAGTTTTGCTTCTGTGGACACTTGGCTGCAAAATGCCCCCGCTTCTTGCAGTTGTGGCACGTGTCATCCTTCTTCGTAGGACCATTGTTGCCACCACGCCGCCTCGATTTTGGGTTCGAGTACAACGCTCCGTCACCGCCGCTGGTCTTGGGTCCACTCGGCAGCTTCACGTCCTGCAAAATTTTTGCCTTCACCGCGTCCGACGTTAACGCAGTCCCCGACGCCTCAAGTCCCATAATCATGGGTTCGTAGTGCTCCGGAAGTCCCATCAGCAACAATGCAGCAAGCCATGTGTCGTCGACCCTGAAGCCGATTCCCACAAGTTTATGCGCTGTGGACATCAGCTCGTCGACATACGATTCCACGCTGCCGCACTCGTCCAGCCGAATGGATGAGAGCTTCCTCAGCAACCCGATTCTCCTCGTCAGACCGTTGTCCTGGAAAGCGTTCCGCAGCTTGTCCCAGGCCTCCTTGGCATCCTTTGCGTCCTGGACGAGACTGTAGTTCGTCGTCTCCAGGCTCAAGCAAATTGTGGCCAACGCACGCAAACTGACCTCATCATCGATAGCCTGGCCTTGGGCTGGCGACACCGTGTACCAGAGTACTTTTTATTACGTTCATAACATTTTTTATTGATAATCATTGCAAATCATATACAAAATGCATCGCCGTATTTAAGTTTATACTTTGCGATGCATTTTCAAAATTAAATATTTTTCGTGCATTTAGTTATGACTATGTTGGCCACCGTCCAAACGGATGACGTCGAATCCCGGATAGTGGAGGAGGAAAGCATTCACATCATGTTCTTTGCATCGCAGTGCCGCCTGTGCGTTCGGGACATAAGTACCAAGGCTAACAACCTGATGCCACTGTTCTGTCACAAAACCCGAAAGCCAGCCAGTTCCGATCTCATGGAAGAGATTTATGTGACCGTCTGTCTATTGTTCACCTACAAAGACGATAGCGAAGCCTGTATCTGTAACAGTTGTCTACGACATGTTCAGAAGGCTTATCGGTTTCGGTTGCAAACCAGAACTAACAACCGAGCATTCCTAGCAACACAGGCGATTCTTCAACAAAACACAAGAATGCAGAACTTTCAATTGAAACGGTCGGTGGCAGAAATAGAACAGGTGGTTGTAGAAGCTTTGGAAGCTGATCCACCAACACCGGAACCGGTAGTTGACGTTAAGAAAGTCAAGCTTGAGCAGGAAGAAGAAAGTCAAGATATCAAGGAGGAGCGTGTGGAATCTGATGAATGGTTGGAGGAATATGTGGAGGAGAGATTGGAATCCGATGAAATATTGGATTCTTCTTCGATTGTAATGGAAGTCTATGTAAAGGAAGAATGTTGATATATTAATTGATTTTGTATTATAAAAAGATAATTTAATCATTAGATAATCACGTGTTCATTATTGTTTAACGTGAACTTCAAGTAGAATAATTTTTAAAATAATCGACATCATCCCGAAACATCCTCAAATTTCCGTATTGTCGATTATTCGTAATCAATTAGATATGGTCTTATCCATTGGTGTACTAAACTGACTCGGTCGAAGAATTTTGACACTAGAGCGGGGCCAAATCACGTGGGGATCATACGGGAGCATGCCCCGCTCAAGTGTCACAATTCTCAGACCGAGCTAATTTAGTACATCGGTGGGTTAGACTATTGTATGATTCTACGAGATGAATTAAGAGATGGTCTAATCCACTGGTGTACTAAATTCACTCGGTCTGAGAATTGTGACACTTGAGCGGGGCACGCTCCCGTATGATCCCCACGTGATCTGGACCCGCTCTAGTGTCAAAATTCTTCGACCGAGTCAGTTTAGTACACCAGCGGATAAGACCATTATAGCAAGTATGTGGTAAACATATGGTCTAATCCACCGGTGTACTAAATTCACTCGGTCTGAGAATTGTGACACTTGAGCGGGGCACGCTCCCGTATGATCACCACGTGAGCTGGACCCGCTCTAGTGTCAAAATTCTTCGACCTAGCCAGTTTAGTACACCAGTGGATGAGACTATGGTCTAATCCACCGGTGTACTAAATTCACTAGGTCTGAGAATTGTGACACTTGAGCGGGGCACGCTCCCGTATGATCCCCACGTGATCTGGACCCGCTCTAGTGTCAAAATTCTTCGACCGAGTTAGTTTAGTACACCAGTGGATAAGACCATTAGGAAATGGTCTAATCCACCGGTGTACTAAATTTACTCGGACTGAGAATGGTCTTGTCCACTGGTGTACCAAATTAACTCGGCGAAGAATTTTGACACTAGAGCGGGTCCAATTCAAGTGGAGATCATACGGGAGCGTGCCCCGCTCAAGTGTCACAATTCTCAGACCGAGTGAATTTAGTACACCGGTGGATTAGACCATTGTGACACTTAAGCGGGGCACGCTTCTGAATGACAGTTAGATTTTCTTATTGGAAAAAATATGTTTTGCTTCGAGTTCAGTTTATTCAGTTTACTGCTCCCGAGCAGGCGATCGGTGCCTCGAAGGTACCGCATAATGCGCTTGACAGCATTCCAGTGGGTACGTCCGGGATTCGCGTTGAATTGGCTAACTTGGTTGACCGCGAAACTGATATCCGGCCGCGTGTTTGCGCCAGATACGTGAGACAGCCCACTGCCTCCTGGTAGGGTACCTCCTTCATTTCGCGCGTCTCTTCCGGTGTCGTCGGGGACATGGACTTGTCCAGCTTGACACTCGCCTCCGCTGGCGTGGAGACTGGGTGGCAGTTCGCCATGTTGACCGCTGCAAAATGCTGTCGACGTAGTGCTCCTGATCTACCCACAGCTTGCCATTCTTCCTGTCCGCGTGATCCTCAGTCCCAGACAGAAATTCGCTTCGCCGAGGTCCTTCATCTTGAAGCAGTTGTGCAGAAACGATTTCAACTTCTGCTTCAGCTTGGCATCGTTGGTGAAGATCATGAAATCGTCCACGTAGATTGTGACGAAAATCATATTCTCACCGTCGATCCGGAAATACAGGCACGGGTCGACCTTCGATTGCTCCAGTCCGAATTTCTTCAAGGCCTGGTCCAGCTGGTTGTTCCAGACACGGCTCGACTGTTTGAGCCCGTAAAGTGCCTTTCGCAACCGACACACTTGCTTCGAGGTGCCAGCAAACCCTCTCGGTAGCTCCATGTAGATGACCTCGTCCGATAGTTCCCCTTGAAGGAACGCAGTGACGGCATCCATCTGCTCCACGTCAAGGTCGTGCTTCACTGCCAGCGCCAGAAGGTATCGAATGGTGGAATACCGTAACACGGGGAATACACTTCGTCGAAGTCGATGCCTGGCCGTTGTGAGCACCCTTTCACCACCAAGCGCGCCTTGTACGCTCTGATGTCACCGGTTGGTCCTCGCTTCGTCTTGAAGACCCACTTGTTTCGGATGGCCTTCCTGTCACTAGGAAGACTGGTCAGCTCCCAAGTTTCGTTCTCCTCCAGGGCTGCAATCTCCTCACGCATGGCCGCGATCCACTTTTCGCGATCCGGTCCGTTGAGGGCTTCTTCGTAGCTTTGCGGGTTATCGAACGACGTCTTGGGGCACATCGGGTGGACTGGGGGGAAACAACTTCGCAGAAAACGAACTATACGTAACGTATCAGAATACTTGCTGGGGTTCGGCGCTCCCCGGTCGCTGCGCCTAACTTGCTGCTCAACAGCTGGCCTACCAAGTTGCGACGGGAGCGCAGGCTCATTCTCGGAATCCAGGAGGTCCATGAACTCAAGATCACTTGAGCCGCTATCGGATGCAGCCGACTCCTCAGAATCGTCTTCGTTGACATCGTCGTCGCCGACACTCGGTTCCACAACCGGGTGTTGTCCGCCACTTGCGTTCGGCTCGTCAACTGTGTACAGCCCATGAACTGTATCTGCTGCTGTTCCTCGCTGATTCCGACCAAATTTTGCGGTTCTCCCTCTTGAACCACAATCACGTCACGGCTGATCTGGACTGAACGCTTGACCGATCGTACACACGGTACCCTTGGTACCATCGGCATATCCTACGAAAACGGCTTTCTGGGATTTGGCGTCGAACTTCTTCCTTCGTTGCTTCGGGACGTGGACTAGTGCTAGCGACCCGAAAATGCGCAAATGTTGCAAATCCGGCTTCTTACCGGTCCAAGCTTCTTCAGGAGTGGTCTGGAGTGACCTCGTCGGGCTTCGGTTGACGAGGTACGCCGCCGTTGAAACCGCCTTGGCCCAAAATTCTTTTGGCAGGCGCGAATCGTTTAGCATGCTTCTGGCCTTCTCGATGAGTGTCCGGTTCATCTCTCCGCTACCCCGTTCTGCTCAGGGGTGTACGGACAAGTCTTCTCGTGCCGCACTCCATCTTTCGCCATGCTGGTCCTGAAGGTCTTGTTGACGTATTCGGTCCGTTGTCCGTCTCAGAACCTTCAACTTCCTCCCTGTCTGGCGCTCGGTCATGGCCTTGAAATTTTCGTAGGCCCCAAACGCTTCGTTCTTTCGTTCCAGGAAATAGAGGAACACTTTTCGACTCGCATCGTCGATGAACGTCATCACATAACGACTGCCACCGACAGATGGAACTTCGATGGGTCCGACCAGGTCCGAGTGGACTAAATCCAATAGCCCTTCGGCTCGCGACTCACTGGAAGGAAAAGGATTACGTGCATGCTTACCTCGATACAAGCGATGCACTCGGGGATGACGTCGTTTGCCAACTCGATGCCGTCTGCCATCGCCATCAGCTTCCGCAAGCTCTGACGATTGAGGTGACCAAGCCGTCGGTGCCAGATACCAGTGCTCGGTGTAAGCATTGCCTGCTCGTGCTTCCGGTTCAGCTTGTACAGGCCGCCTGACTGCGTACCGGATGCGATCACGATCCCATCGTGCTCACGAACCTCACACTTGTCCGCGTCGAAGACCACCTTCAGCCCCTTTTGGCAAATCTTGCTGATGGATAGGAGATTGGTGGCCAGTTCCGGAATCTGCAGCACTTCCTTCACTTCGATCGGGCCTTCCGAGAGATCCAACTTGACCAGACCCTTCGCGACTGACATCATGCTGCCGTTGTTCGCCGTTGCCACCGGGTGCGCCATGCGGTGTTGCTCGACGAAACCATCGCCACTCCGAGACATGTGGCACGTGGCGCGGAATCGAAATACCCCTCTTTATCGCTTACCTCGCCCTCGCAAAAACGCTGCACAAAGCTTTGCCAGCCGTTCTTGGTGAGTTACTGAGTGTCTTAAAACTAGGAATTTTAGTGGCTAATTTTAGCTAGCACATTCACATAAGAAAGCTACATTCTTTTATTCGTCCAAAATAATTCGAAAACAATAATTTTCCTTCTATACACCCAATTTCACCGAGGTCTGCCTAATTTGGCAACTCTCACACGCAATCAATGTGATTGGCCAATCAGGGACCGAAGTTCAGAAGCACCCCGAAGTGAATTTTTGAAGATATCTAAAAATAAAATTCTGAGACGAATTTTTAAGGAAGATCGCACTAAATGAACTCCTCGTGAAATCTTTGGAGTAATATCTGTAAAAGCATTGGACAAATATTTGAATGAATTTCTGGTAGAAATTTTTGTAGAAAATCTAGAAGAAATAATTGTAATGTCAGCGAAGATGCAAAATTAAAATCATAGAACTATTCTTCCTTAACCTGACCAAAGTATTGTAATTATCAGGCTAACTTAAAATGAATGAATGAATTACCAAATTAAATGTCCGGACAGATTATATGAGGAAACAAACACATATCGTTTCCTTTAAGGTTTCTTAGAGATTCATGGTCTTTTTTATCCTGTTTGATCTCTTTTTTCAGGGTGATCTGTTGGCACGACTATTTCTAAATTAATGAGTAGGTATTCATCTTCAACTCACCGGTTCCGCTGGCCCTCTACTTTCCCCGCCGCAATTGATTCAGTTCCAGTCGATAGTTCTGCTTCATAAGTGAGTTGATTTTTCGCCGGGCTTCCGCTAGTTTCTCCTCCGCCGATGTTTCTTGCTGATCTTCTGATGCTTCGCTCGATATCTGACTGAAAGGTGAACTCGATCGGAGCTTCTTTGCTGGATTGTCTTTGGCTGTACATTTCGCATGATTCTTAAACTTACTGACTCGTCCCTTCGGAGTGTCCGAAGGATCCTTCGGTTTTTCCACTGATATGCTTAGGCTGTCGTCCTCGTCGGCACTGTCAGCATCTGAATTGCGCTCGCTGATAATATCTCCTTCACTGAATTCGCTGTTTTCGTCAAGGATTGGTTTGCGAGATGAGGACTCGCATATTTCACTCTTTCCTATTTCAACAGTATCTACAGTAACGCATTCAACTTTGTGTTCTCCTTGTCCAACATCGAGTCCCTGCAATTCCTCTTTCACCTTATCCATGGCCTTCCGTTCGATTTCCTTTACTTGTATCACAAGATACTCCTGTATTCGTTTCTGAACGTCCTCGTAGAATGCTTCAAATTTATGGTTGGAACCGGATTTATCCTTAGAATCAGCTTCTTCAACCAGCAGCGGTTCCTTCATTCCGCGCAATCGATTCAGCTCGCAGTTGTAGTCCAGGCATTTCTGTCGATAGGTGAAGAAACTGGTTCACAATTCGGATGCAGCAACTGCACACCACACAGGGAAAGTCCATCTCGAAGGTGATCCTGATGGAAGTGCACTCGGCGATCATTTGCAAAAGCTTGTCCTTGTTGGGAGCGCTGAAGACGTCGGTTAGACCGTTCTCAGAGGAGCACAAGCGGCACCGGCTGCAAGAGTGAGATTATTATTGAAATTGCATTCATGGGGCATACCTTCTTACTTTAGTTCGCCGAGGTCGGTCATTTCCGGAATTGATACGTTTTGTAGTTTAGAAATTGATTTGATTTTCAAATTCAGCCTCAGTAACTTGTTGATAGCGCAGTCTGATCGAGAAGCTCAAAACACAGCGAAAAATTCACCACAGCTCAGATTATGTTTACAGCGGCACTAAGAAAGAAACCATATACACGCTAACATGAAAGTCTTGCAGAGTAAAGTAAAACTCGACTGTTCTGGTTGAACGTCTAACTAATAATGAAAATTTATTACTAATCAACAACCTACGTTGCTAAGTGTTGCTATGGTATTGCCTAGGTGGCTATACTATAGTACATAAGAGAGTGGGTACATAAGAAGGTATTCGTTGGTTACAAATTCAAATAATCATGGATTGCTTCGATTGCAACACTCCTCCTTAAGCAACGAATCCAATTAACTTCTTATTCTCTTCCAGCTTCTGATTTACAAGGGCCTTGGTGAATCCGTCGGCAGGTTGCTGCTTTGTGTTCACGTAGCCCAGTTCGACTACTCCTTGATCCAGCACATCTCGGACAAAATGGTGCTTAATGTCCATGTGCTTCGTTCGTGGATTGTATCCTTGGTTTCCGTGCGATACAGATGGCTGATTGATTGTCGCACCGGATGGGAATCGCTCGCACGCCGAAAATCTGCGATTGGAAGTGGTGCCACCAAAGTGCTTCCTGGACCGTGCGAGAAAGCGCAACGTATTCCGCTTCGCACGAGGACAATGCAACTGTTGGTTGCCGTTTTACGTTCCACGACACAGCTCCTCCCATGAACGTGAAGACGTATCCGGTGGTGGACTTCCTGGAATCCGGCTCTCCTCCCCAATCGGCATCTGTGTAGCCAACCAAATCCGCGCAACGTTCCTTGGAGTACGTCAGTCGGCTCGATCGGGTGCCTCGCAGGTACCGCATAATGCGCTTGACAGCATTCCAGTGGGTACGTCCGGGATTCGCGTTGAATTGGCTAACTTGGTTGACCGCGAAACTGATATCCGGCCGCGTCGTTTGCGCCAGATACGTGAGACAGCCCACTGCCTCCTGGTAGGGTACCTCCTTCATTTCGCGCGTCTCTTCCGGTGTCGTCGGGGACATGGACTTGTCCAGCTTGACACTCGCCTCCGCTGGCGTGGAGACTGGGTGGCAGTTCGCCATGTTGAACCGCTGCAAAATGCTGTCGACGTAGTGCTCCTGATCTACCCACAGCTTGCCATTCTTCCTGTCCCGCGTGATCCTCAGTCCCAGACAGAAATTCGCTTCGCCGAGGTCCTTCATCTTGAAGCAGTTGTGCAGAAACGATTTCAACTTCTGCTTCAGCTTGGCATCGTTGGTGAAGATCATGAAATCGTCCACGTAGATTGTGACGAAAATCATATTCTCACCGTCGATCCGGAAATACAGGCACGGGTCGACCTTCGATTGCTCCAGTCCGAATTTCTTCAAGGCCTGGTCCAGCTGGTTGTTCCAGACACGGCTCGACTGTTTGAGCCCGTAAAGTGCCTTTCGCAACCGACACACTTGCTTCGAGGTGCCAGCAAACCCTCTCGGTAGCTCCATGTAGATGACCTCGTCCGATAGTTCCCCTTGAAGGAACGCAGTGACGGCATCCATCTGCTCCACGTCAAGGTCGTGCTTCACTGCCAGCGCCAGAAGGTATCGAATGGTGGAATACCGTACCACCGGGGAATACACTTCGTCGAAGTCGATGCCTGGCCGTTGTGAGCACCCTTTCACCACCAAGCGCGCCTTGTACCGCTCGATGTCACCGGTTGGTCCTCGCTTCGTCTTGAAGACCCACTTGTTTCGGATGGCCTTCCTGTCACTAGGAAGACTGGTCAGCTCCCAAGTTTCGTTCTCCTCCAGGGCTGCAATCTCCTCACGCATGGCCGCGATCCACTTTTCGCGATCCGGTCCGTTGAGGGCTTCTTCGTAGCTTTGCGGGTTATCGAACGACGTCTTGGGGCACATCGGGGTGGACTGGGGGGAAACAACTTCGCCAGAAAACGAACTATACGTAACGTAATCAGAATACTTGCCTGGGGTTCGGCGCTCCCGGTCGCTGCGCCTAAGCCCTTGCTGCTCAACAGCTGGCCTACCAAGTTGCGACGGGAGCGCAGGCTCATTCTCGGAATCCAGGAGGTCCATGAACTCAAGATCACTTGAGCCGCTATCGGATGCAGCCGACTCCTCAGAATCGTCTTCGTTGACATCGTCGTCGCCGACACTCGGTTCCACAACCGGGTGTTGTCCGCCACTTGCGTTCGGCTCGTCAACTGTGTACAGCTCCATGAACTGTATCTGCTGCTGTTCCTCGCTGATTCCGACCAAATTTTGCGGTTCTCCCTCTTGAACCACAATCACGTCACGGCTGATCTGGACTGAACGCTTGACCGGATCGTACACACGGTACCCCTTGGTACCATCGGCATATCCTTCCGCCATGAAGATGACGCTCATTCGAGAAGGTTCCTGGTACACGGTGTCGCCAGCCCAAGGCCAGGCTATCGATGATGAGGTCAGTTTGCGTGCGTTGGCCACAATTTGCTTGAGCCTGGAGACGACGAACTACAGTCTCGTCCAGGACGCAAAGGATGCCAAGGAGGCCTGGGACAAGCTGCGGAACGCTTTCCAGGACAACGGTCTGACGAGGAGAATCGGGTTGCTGAGGAAGCTCACATCCATTCGGCTGGACGAGTGCGGCAGCGTGGAATCGTATGTCGACGAGCTGATGTCCACAGCGCATAAACTTGTGGGAATCGGCTTCAGGGTCGACGACACATGGCTTGCTGCATTGTTGCTGATGGGACTTCCGGAGCACTACGAACCCATGATTATGGGACTTGAGGCGTCGGGGACTGCGTTAACGTCGGACGCGGTGAAGGCAAAAATTTTGCAGGACGTGAAGCTGCCGAGTGGACCCAAGACCAGCGGCCGGTGACGGAGCGTTGTACTCGAACCCAAAATCGAGGCGGCGTGGTGGCAACAATGGTCCTACGAAGAAGGATGACACGTGCCACAACTGCAAGAAGCGGGGGCATTTTGCAGCCAAGTGTCCACAGAAGCAAAACTCACCAAGAACGGCTGGCAAAGCTTGTGCAGCGTTTTTGCGATGGGCGAGGTAAGCGATAAAGAGTGGTATTTCGATTCCGGCGCCACGTGCCACATGTCTCGGAGTGGCGATGGTTTCGTCGAGCAACACCGCATGGCGCACCCGGTGGCAACGGCGAACAACGGCAGCATGATGTCAGTCGCGAAGGGTCTGGTCAAGTTGGATCTCTCGGAAGGCCCGATCGAAGTGAAGGAAGTGCTGCAGATTCCGGAACTGGCCACCAATCTCCTATCCATCAGCAAGATTTGCCAAAAGGGGCTGAAGGTGGTCTTCGACGCGGACAAGTGTGAGGTTCGTGAGCACGATGGGATCGTGATCGCATCCGGTACGCAGTCAGGCGGCCTGTACAAGCTGAACCGGAAGCACGAGCAGGCAATGCTTACACCGAGCACTGGTATCTGGCACCGACGGCTTGGTCACCTCAATCGTCAGAGCTTGCGGAAGCTGATGGCGATGGCAGACGGCATCGAGTTGGCAAACGACGTCATCCCCGAGTGCATCGCTTGTATCGAGGGTAAGCATGCACGTAATCCTTTTCCTTCCAGTGAGTCGCGAGCCGAAGGGCTATTGGATTTAGTCCACTCGGACCTGGTCGGACCCATCGAAGTTCCATCTGTCGGTGGCAGTCGTTATGTGATGACGTTCATCGACGATGCGAGTCGAAAAGTGTTCCTCTATTTCCTGGAACGAAAGAACGAAGCGTTTGGGGCCTACGAAAATTTCAAGGCCATGACCGAGCGCCAGACAGGGAGGAAGTTGAAGGTTCTGAGGACGGACAACGGGACCGAATACGTCAACAAGACCTTCAGGACCAGCATGGCGGAAAGATGGAGTGCGGCACGAGAAGACTTGTCCGTACACCCCTGAGCAGAACGGGGTAGCGGAGAGAATGAACCGGACACTCATCGAGAAGGCCAGAAGCATGCTAAACGATTCGCGCCTGCCAAAAGAATTTTGGGCCAAGGCGGTTTCAACGGCGGCGTACCTCGTCAACCGAAGCCCGACGAGGTCACTCCAGACCACTCCTGAAGAAGCTTGGACCGGTAAGAAGCCGGATTTGCAACATTTGCGCATTTTCGGGTCGCTAGCACTAGTCCACGTCCCGAAGCAACGAAGGAAGAAGTTCGACGCCAAATCCCAGAAAGCCGTTTTCGTAGGATATGCCGATGGTACCAAGGGGTACCGTGTGTACGATCCGGTCAAGCGTTCAGTCCAGATCAGCCGTGACGTGATTGTGGTTCAAGAGGGAGAACCGCAAAATTTGGTCGGAATCAGCGAGGAACAGCAGCAGATACAGTTCATGGAGCTGTACACAGTTGACGAGCCGAACGCAAGTGGCGGACAACACCCGGTTGTGGAACCGAGTGTCGGCGACGACGATGTCAACGAAGACGATTCTGAGGAGTCGGCTGCATCCGATAGCGGCTCAAGTGATCTTGAGTTCATGGACCTCCTGGATTCCGAGAATGAGCCTGCGCTCCCGTCGCAACTTGGTAGGCCAGCTGTTGAGCAGCAAGGGCTTAGGCGCAGCGACCGGGAGCGCCGAACCCCAGGCAAGTATTCTGATTACGTTACGTATAGTTCGTTTTCTGGCGAAGTTGTTTCCCCCCAGTCCACCCCGATGTGCCCCAAGACGTCGTTCGATAACCCGCAAAGCTACGAAGAAGCCCTCAACGGACCGGATCGCGAAAAGTGGATCGCGGCCATGCGTGAGGAGATTGCAGCCCTGGAGGAGAACGAAACTTGGGAGCTGACCAGTCTTCCTAGTGACAGGAAGGCCATCCGAAACAAGTGGGTCTTCAAGACGAAGCGAGGACCAACCGGTGACATCGAGCGGTACAAGGCGCGCTTGGTGGTGAAAGGGTGCTCACAACGGCCAGGCATCGACTTCGACGAAGTGTATTCCCCGGTGGTACGGTATTCCACCATTCGATACCTTCTGGCGCTGGCAGTGAAGCACGACCTTGACGTGGAGCAGATGGATGCCGTCACTGCGTTCCTTCAAGGGGAACTATCGGACGAGGTCATCTACATGGAGCTACCGAGAGGGTTTGCTGGCACCTCGAAGCAAGTGTGTCGGTTGCGAAAGGCACTTTACGGGCTCAAACAGTCGAGCCGTGTCTGGAACAACCAGCTGGACCAGGCCTTGAAGAAATTCGGACTGGAGCAATCGAAGGTCGACCCGTGCCTGTATTTCCGGATCGACGGTGAGAATATGATTTTCGTCACAATCTACGTGGACGATTTCATGATCTTCACCAACGATGCCAAGCTGAAGCAGAAGTTGAAATCGTTTCTGCACAACTGCTTCAAGATGAAGGACCTCGGCGAAGCGAATTTCTGTCTGGGACTGAGGATCACGCGGGACAGGAAGAATGGCAAGCTGTGGGTAGATCAGGAGCACTACGTCGACAGCATTTTGCAGCGGTTCAACATGGCGAACTGCCACCCAGTCTCCACGCCAGCGGAGGCGAGTGTCAAGCTGGACAAGTCCATGTCCCCGACGACACCGGAAGAGACGCGCGAAATGAAGGAGGTACCCTACCAGGAGGCAGTGGGCTGTCTCACGTATCTGGCGCAAACGACGCGGCCGGATATCAGTTTCGCGGTCAACCAAGTTAGCCAATTCAACGCGAATCCCGGACGTACCCACTGGAATGCTGTCAAGCGCATTATGCGGTACCTGCGAGGCACCCGATCGAGCCGACTGACGTACTCCAAGGAACGTTGCGCGGATTTGGTTGGCTACACAGATGCCGATTGGGGAGGAGAGCCGGATTCCAGGAAGTCCACCACCGGATACGTCTTCACGTTCATGGGAGGAGCTGTGTCGTGGAACGTAAAACGGCAACCAACAGTTGCATTGTCCTCGTGCGAAGCGGAATACGTTGCGCTTTCTCGCACGGTCCAGGAAGCACTTTGGTGCACCACTTCCAATCGCAGATTTTCGGCGTGCGAGCGATTCCCATCCGGTGCGACAATCAATCAGCCATCTGTATCGCACGGAACCAAGGATACAATCCACGAACGAAGCACATGGACATTAAGCACCATTTTGTCCGAGATGTGCTGGATCAAGGAGTAGTCGAACTGGGCTACGTGAACACAAAGCAGCAACCTGCCGACGGATTCACCAAGGCCCTTGTAAATCAGAAGCTGGAAGAGAATAAGAAGTTAATTGGATTCGTTGCTTAAGGAGGAGTGTTGCAATCGAAGCAATCCATGATTATTTGAATTTGTAACCAACGAATACCTTCTTATGTACCCACTCTCTTATGTACTATAGTATAGCCACCTAGGCAATACCATAGCAACACTTAGCAACGTAGGTTGTTGATTAGTAATAAATTTTCATTATTAGTTAGACGTTCAACCAGAACAGTCGAGTTTTACTTTACTCTGCAAGACTTTCATGTTAGCGTGTATATGGTTTCTTTCTTAGTGCCGCTGTAAACATAATCTGAGCTGTGGTGAATTTTTCGCTGTGTTTTGAGCTTCTCGATCAGACTGCGCTATCAACAAGTTACTGAGGCTGAATTTGAAAATCAAATCAATTTCTAAACTACAAAACGTATCAATTCCGGAAATGACCGACCTCGGCGAACTAAAGTAAGAAGGTATGCCCCATGAATGCAATTTTCAATAATAATCTCACTCTTGCAGCCGGTGCCGCTTGTGCTCCTCTGAGAACGGTCTAACCGACGTCTTCAGCGCTCCCAACAAGGACAAGCTTTTGCAAATGATCGCCGAGTGCACTTCCATCAGGATCACCTTCGAGATGGACTTTCCCTGTGTGGTGTGCAGTTGCTGCATCCGAATTGTGAACCAGTTCTTCACCTATCGACAGAAATGCCTGGACTACAACTGCGAGCTGAATCGATTGCGCGGAATGAAGGAACCGCTGCTGGTTGAAGAAGCTGATTCTAAGGATAAATCCGGTTCCAACCATAAATTTGAAGCATTCTACGAGGACGTTCAGAAACGAATACAGGAGTATCTTGTGATACAAGTAAAGGAAATCGAACGGAAGGCCATGGATAAGGTGAAAGAGGAATTGCAGGGACTCGATGTTGGACAAGGAGAACACAAAGTTGAATGCGTTACTGTAGATACTGTTGAAATAGGAAAGAGTGAAATATGCGAGTCCTCATCTCGCAAACCAATCCTTGACGAAAACAGCGAATTCAGTGAAGGAGATATTATCAGCGAGCGCAATTCAGATGCTGACAGTGCCGACGAGGACGACAGCCTAAGCATATCAGTGGAAAAACCGAAGGATCCTTCGGACACTCCGAAGGGACGAGTCAGTAAGTTTAAGAATCATGCGAAATGTACAGCCAAAGACAATCCAGCAAAGAAGCTCCGATCGAGTTCACCTTTCAGTCAGATATCGAGCGAAGCATCAGAAGATCAGCAAGAAACATCGGCGGAGGAGAAACTAGCGGAAGCCCGGCGAAAAATCAACTCACTTATGAAGCAGAACTATCGACTGGAACTGAATCAATTGCGGCGGGAAAGTAGAGGGCCAGCGGAACCGGTGAGTTGAAGATGAATACCTACTCATTAATTTAGAAATAGTCGTGCCAACAGATCACCTGAAAAAAAGAGATCAAACAGGATAAAAAAGACCATGAATCTCTAAGAAACCTTAAAGGAAACGATATGTGTTTGTTTCCTCATATAATCTGTCCGGACATTTAATTTGTAATTCATTCATTCATTTTAAGTTAGCCTGATAATTACAATACTTTGGTCAGGTTAAGGAAGAATAGTTCTATGATTTTAATTTTGCATCTTCGCTGACATTACAATTATTTCTTCTAGATTTTCTACAAAAATTTCTACCAGAAATTCATTCAAATATTTGTCCAATGCTTTTACAGATATTACTCCAAAGATTTCACGAGGAGTTCATTTAGTGCGATCTTCCTTAAAAATTCGTCTCAGAATTTTATTTTTAGATATCTTCAAAAATTCACTTCGGGTGCTTCTGAACTTCGGTCCCTGATTGGCCAATCACATTGATTGCGTGTGAGAGTTGCCAAATTAGGCAGACCTCGGTGAAATTGGGTGTATAGAAGGAAAATTATTGTTTTCGAATTATTTTGGACGAATAAAAGAATGTAGCTTTCTTATGTGAATGTGCTAGCTAAAATTAGCCACTAAAATTCCTAGTTTTAAGACACTCAGTAACTTTTAGCCCTGACTGCACGTTCAATTCATTCCTCTCAACAGTTTCGAAACTACAAATCGAACTTCGTCGACCCGAAGGTGATAGAGAAAATCAACGCTGAATGTCCCGTTGGGCTCGAAGGCGACGGAAAGTTCATCTCCGCCCTGGCAGATCAGCTGTGGACCCGAGATCAGTTAGCAGCCCGATCCGTGCGGGGCAAGCAATGCTATCGTCATCCGGAGTCGTCGACGCACATCCCTGCCAGCCCGACCAAGGTGTCATTCATCCACGACAAAACTGATGCAACGGATCAACCTAGAGGAACGGGAGGACGATGATCCGCGACGTAAACTGCAGTCGCGCGTGTCCCACAAGTTGAATGAGAAATTCAAAAACGCGAGACGATTAAAGGAAAAGAAGCAATCCCGCAAGCGTTAATTATTCAACTATGAACGTAGCCGATTTAATTGTTTAGTGTTAAACGTTGGCATTTCATAAAGTTTCTAAATTAAATTCGTTTGTATCGTAATGAACCCCAAATAGATCAAATACAAATGTTTTTATGAAGCTGTTCTTCTCTCGCCTACTCATTCATTACTTATGGTGGTGTAAACCTGGGAGTGTAAATCCTAGTTTGAAACAACAAAAATGTTCTTTGAATTCGAAACTGTAAGTTTAAGATTTTGTTTTAAACTGGCTTGTTTGCGGTGCAAACCTCCCAAATATCGCAGAACGTGTCTCTGGAGCCGGCCTTCTGATACCTGATGTTCTTGTATGGTTGCTCGAAACTATTTTTTTAGTTAATTTTTACAAACAGCTGGTTTGGTTCTATCCAAAAATAGGTTGTTTGTTTCTCTGATTAATTGTTAGTTTCAAAATAAAATAATTAGTTAATCCGACGATCACAATATGTTGAATCAAACAAAGATTTTGCTTGAATAAAAAACAGCCAAAATTTAAAAAAAAAATAACTTGAGGGTTAACGGCTAATGAGCTTTATTGTAAATTTTGCAACTTTTCGAACGCGATTAGGGGTCGTCCATAAATGACGTAGCATTAGGGGGAGGGGGGTATTCTCGAATTTGTGACGATGTGTGACGGGGGGGAGGGAGGCTTCCCAATTTGTGGACGTAGCATTTTGAATAATTTCTTTAAAAAGAGTAGAAAAATATGACAAACAGTTTTTAATCGAACTTCTTTGTCTGAATTTTCAAACTTAAGTTGATGATGATTCAGCTTCGAAATATCAATTGTAATTGTAATTGCTCAATCCACACCCTGGCAGACAATTATCCGCCCATCTAGACACGGGCTGGGTGAGGACCTACCAAGCCTCCCCCGTTAACATGTCCTATACCGTTTAGCACACCGGGATCTTCCACAAGCAGGCGCCGGAATTAAAGCGGTCCCACAAGCTTCAGATACATTAAATAGATATAGTCCCTCTGGCACTAAACCGAATGGCGCCCTCCGCTTCACCACTAGTACTGCTTCCCCACACGCCAAGCACAATATCGAAAGTAGCGCGTTGTATAGCAAATACAGTACACCACCTCCGACACTATGCCAAATGTACAGGAAAAACAGCACCAGTAAGAAAGCGGAAGGCGCACCACTCGGTTCAGTGCCAGAAGGACTATAAGTATAACGAAGAAGAAATGAAAAGATAGTAGAGTTGGTTCGGTTATTTGATTGCTGAAACGAAAAAAACAGAAAAAACAGAAACAAAGTGTTAACATTAAAACGGGGTTTTATAATTGATAAATGTATCGATAGTTTCTCATCTGTTACGTTTCCTTATCGTAGCGCTGTCGATTTTTTCCATCTCCAGGGTGTTCGTCTCCGCTCGAGCAATGAGGACCATGATGAAATGAGAATATAAAAATGTGAGCATTAGTGTTGATCTAGTAATAGATTAATTTAAACTGCTTTTCATGTGCTAAGTAACTTGTAAACTCCTACTCAATTATATTTGTTGGCCTACACGTTTTATTTAGACACAATTTTTATTTAGAAAACTATTTGGATCCGAGATTTTAGGTGCAGATTGAGCATGTTTGATGAAACAAGCATCCTGTTTTCAGTTAAAGAATGTTCAAGAAGTTGATGATTCTGTTATTTATACTGGCTACATACAAGAATTCACTATTGATGTAATATATGGATATTGAAAGTTCCAACGCGCGATTATAATACTTCAGTTTTCGTGCTGTTGTATTGGTGTAAGTAGTGGGAAACCAATCAGTTTGGTGATTCTAACGGTAACAAATAGCAAGACGAAAGGAAAGTTGATAATCTATCATCATTATGATTTCAGTCCTAATTTCATGATCCGTTTAATAAATTCCGCGTATGATTCGGCAATTTTAACAATTTATACATGTGTATTCGAAGAAAACAGACTACGAACATTTATTACCTGTTGCAAGGTTCCTATGTGATCAGATATTTATCATTTTCTACAGCCTAATTTAATAATACCTATATTGGGTTGTAACAAAAATTTGATCTTGGTATGTTGATTTGCCTCCTAATCATAGTTTCGACAATAGTCACATGCTTACTATCCCTTATGGCAGTGTTGTTGATTCTATTGTCTATCGCTCATCAGTTTCGCGCCACCCGGCAGGGACTTGGTCCTATGTACCCTATACTCTGCTGTGTCTTAACTTCACGCAATACATTCTGTAGATGTGTGATACAGTTTGCGGAATATTATGATTTATCACTTCGTTCAGATGGAAAATTCTGTTATGGTACCATATTCACATATCAGATAACTCCCACCTGGAACGATGTAATACATCGGAGACATGTAGATTCAGATGTATGTATACGATCTATGCCTAGTTCGGCTCTGATCGACAGGCAATCAGTGTATTCAGTTTTTCAACAAGCTTGAAGCGATGAACGTTTCAAGACAAGCTCTCCACTATATCTGCTAGCAATCACCGGTCGTCGATAGACATTTCGGTTCTTTTCTGCTAAAGATAGATCCTATTGTATGCCAAGGACTATGGCTCATGCTTTTCAATACAGCTGGAAAAACAAGAACTACACCCAGCACCAAATAGTACGTAACTATGAGGCGGACCGGAAGGTTTGATGAGCAATCCCCACCATGATTCAGCTTCGAAATATCAATATTACAAAATTCAATCATTTCTAAGAAAATTATTATTTTTCTGTCAAGCAAACAGAAGCTTTATATTTGTGACCAAACTATTTTATTTATAAATTAACAAATTAAAAGTTTGCTAAGTTAAGTAAAAATCAATGCTTTATCGGCTAGTATTTTTTTTTTCCATTTATTAACAAGACATAAAATCAACTGTTTTACTTTAATTCATATTTTCTGTTGGAGCTTTATTTACTCAAAAGAGTATAATATGCTCATTTAGGTAAATATTATAGTAAAACAAGATATTTAAGTGCGTTCAATGTTGCAGGAAAGCAACAATCAGTCAACTCAACAATTCGTTTTGGTATATCAATGAACTATAAGGGAACAGATTGTTAAGCTCAAAGAAAAAATATATATATTGTAGTTTTTATAAAAAGCAGGGGTGGCACACTTGCCCCAAAGTCCGCTACATTTTTGTGTTCCACGGTGCGAAAGTCTGTAGTGGGACTGATATGCGGTTACTTTTCAGTATGGGACAATTTGACTTGCTGTTTTTTTCCTAATTTTTCCGAACAAAAAATATTAATTCATTAGTGCAGCTGAAAGAGCATTGGAAGAAATGTTGAAAACTAAACTCAACTCAATTTTGACGAAAATGCCGATGGGACTGACTTGCGATTCACGGATATGTATCGTTTACCAAAACGAATCTCTCCCCCATATCCAAACTCCCAGTGTTTACTTGTGGAAGTGCAGAGGACTCCTCGGCTTCCATAAAGCAAGTAACACGACAACATTTCCCTCCTATCCCCAAATTGACCTGCATTCGGACGCAGCTGGCGCCGTTATTGTTTATTATAATAATAAGAGCTCCAGTACTTACACATTGAGGATGCTACTGATCCCGAGTAGCGTCTATTGGTTCCCTGTGTAAGTACAGCTGTAGCATCTGCGGGCGGTCAATCATGCTCATGCTCATGCTCATTCCCAAGCAAAGCCATGCCATGAAGGTGTCTGGGTTCGATTCATGGTCGGTCCAGAATCTTTTAATGACAGAAATTTTTCTTGATTCCCCTGGGCATAGAGTATCATCGTACCTGCCACACGATATACGAATGCGAAAATGGCAACTTTGGCAAAGAAAGCTCTAAGTTAATAACTGTGGAAGTGTTCATCGAACAGTAAACTGAAAAGCAGGCTCTGTCCAAGTGAGGACGTAAATGCCAAGAAGAAGAAGAAAATCTTTTAAGTGTCTGTTCTCAAGCAAGAGAGATTCCAAAGTTCCTATTTTCATGACAGTCAGTCATTACCAACCCTGCACCAGACCTAGATCACAATATACTCACTGCAGACAAAATCGAAGATTCGCGGATCGATCTTCTCCGTTGGGGGATACATCGGCGAACCGTCGGGCTTTTTCAACCTGGCGAATCGAAGCGAAGCATGTCCGGTGCAACTCATGTTGATCAATTCGTTAGGGGCAACGAGCCGAGTGATGAGCATCCCGACGAACATGCTGTCCGAGGAGGAACGATCGTTTATTGCCTCCAGCTCCTGTCGGGTTATGGGAATATCTTCAACTGTCGTAAAACGGGCCTGAAAATAATTTGATACGTGCATTTGTTGCAAACCATGTACAATAAGGTTCTCAAAATCAAAAGTATACCGAAAGAAGGGTGTAACACACGAACTTTTGG
The DNA here is from genome assembly GCF_002204515.2 of Aedes aegypti. Classification (NCBI taxonomy): domain Eukaryota; kingdom Metazoa; phylum Arthropoda; class Insecta; order Diptera; family Culicidae; genus Aedes; species Aedes aegypti. Next base: position 208,956,757 of record NC_035107.1, read on the forward strand.
TTTTGAGAACTTTCGGAAAATCAATCGCATCCCAAGCATTAAACTTACCGAAACAGTTCCCCCGCCACTCTCCAGCCTCAACCGTTTCAGTTCCAGCTCGTAGCCGAGCTGTGTCAGCGTGTCGATCTTCTTCTGTGCCTCCGAGAGCTGCTTCTCCAAGGCCTTAGTGTGTACCGTAACGGGGACATCTTCCGCGGAAACTTTTCTCTTCTTAGCCCCTGCGGCCTTTCTTTCGGAAGCGACACTCCCCTTCGTCTGCGACCGTTCGTCAAATCCAGCAAAACTGGGTTCCTCTTCTGCGTCTTCGTTATCCGATGCCGCAAAGTAGACGCTTTCCATCTCAACTTTGTACTCTTCCTGTGCCGGTGGTGACTGCGGACAAAATACCGTTGAATCGTTTAGCACTTCGTACTCCACTTCCTCGCAAATCCCGTCGGCGGGTTCGACCGTCATTTGTAGCAAAACTTCTTCGGTTCCCGGTTTGCTTCCCTTGCGCTGCTTCAATGCATTGTCCACTTTCTCCAGGGCTTTCCGTTCCACTTCCTTCACTTGCGACGCTAGAAAGCTCTGAATCTGCTTCTTCACGTCCTCGTAGAACTTCCTGTCGCGTGTTTCTCGTTCCTGCTTCCGTTTCTTAGATTTATTCAACGAATCGTCCAAGTCCACTTCGTCTTCGTCCTCCTCGTCGTCTTCTCCGCGCAACCGTTTCAAGTTCCGATCATGGTCCAAGCACTTCTGACGGTAGGAATAGAACTGTTTGACGATACGGATGCAGCTGGTGCACACCGCACCCGGGAAGTCCCGTTCGAAGGTAATCCGGATCGAAGTGCACGCATAAATCATCCGAACAGCTCGTCCTTGTTCGAAACGCTGAAGATGTCGGTGAGGTTGTTTTGTGACGAACACAATCGGCATCGGCTGATAGGAGGCAAATGTAATGTTATTTACGTGAGTAAATTTGATTTCACTCGATCCGGATACTTACTCGAGCTCGTCCAATTCTGCCATTTCCGATAGGGACGTGGGTTTTACAGATTCACAATGATAGTTAGTATAATTTTACTAGTAATTCTTTCGCGCGTTGTAGCTGCACGAGATAAACACTAAACAATAACAAAATTGTTTGTTTGCTGTTTAATAAATAATGAGAAACGTCAAGATGAGAAATTCACCACAGTCCGCGGCATGCCCTTTGCGTCGCGCGTGTCGCGGGATGCGTAAACAGAGCTGTGCGATGCACGCGAAAAGGAATCTCGCGTTACATTTCGAGAGGGATTTGCGATTAAGGGCCCATCTGACAAATCAATAATAATGAGAAAATAAGCAATAGTGGTTATCACGCCCAATGGTATGAGTGCCCTAGTATAGATGTAGTTGTGAACCTTAGAGGAAAACAATATGCACTCAGTCTAGAAAAACACCCAGAAACCGGGTGTAAATATTTCAAATTGGGGTAATATTTCCATATGCATTTTGATGAGTCTGGAAAGTGTGTGCAAGTTTCTTTGAGGAAAACAAAAACAAACTGTGTATGACGAGCGTATGCTAGTCTACGTGTGTTCAAATGTCACTAAGCTCTATGAAATTTGCATGTGCATCATTGAAGGTAGTTTTTGCAAGTGCGCCCCGCATCAAAACAAAGGCGCCACTGTATATGGGATTTAACATTGTGACAGCATTGCTGTTCTGTCAAACACACAAAGCTACGGTGGTGCTATCTATGCTTTCCATAGCGGCTGTTTTAGTTATTTTAATGATCCATTCGAGAAAATATAACTTGAACAAACTTAAACCTTTTCACTGTAATTCACATTTCATTAAGGCCGCACGGGACGTCATCATAATCAACCTATCCATTTCAAGAAGCAAATCCCAAGAACCACTCCATATATCGATGCGAAAATGTATCACTACACTCAGGCAAATTAATTAACGAATTTCATAAATTTTCCCTTATGAAGCATTGAAAAATCTATAAAAACCTATTTCAGAAGGCTAATATGAATTTCATACCGTTGAAATGATAGCCATAATTGAGAAAATTATTATATATATTGAACTTTTACAAATTTCATTGCACGCCTTATGATTCCCATTTCCGTCATGAGTCATTTTCTTAATGATACCATATTTCATAAGGCTATTATGGATTTCATATTAATTCAATGAAAACCATAAGTGCGAAATATGTTTCACATCATTACCATATATCAATTTCATTAGGCTGCCTTACGATTCACATAGCTGTCACTAATGTGAAAAACTCATAAGGTTGTGATTATGAAAATTTGTAGCACGAAATCACCGCCATCGTTGAGATCCAACATATTGCGTCAAATTTTTCAGAAGTCCAGAAAGGAAGTTCGGCAATGTACAATCGCGTGGATCCAGATAATTGGAAAAAGAAAATGGAAATGTAGATTTAAAAAAAAAACGGAGAGTAATGGTCGAGTTGACGTCATATACGAGTAATGCCATTGCCAATTTGTTCAATATATTTTTGGCATTAGGCTTGACCAACGTAAAATAGGAGCATGTGCAATACTACTTTGCTGCGTTTTATTGAGCATCACAACACGGCAAAATAGTTGGAAATTCGATTTCCACGCGTTTGCTCAACATTAAAATAAATTTCACCTAATAATGAGTAGGTGAAAGCATTGACATTTCTGTAAATACTCTGTATGAAATGTATTGTCAACTAAATATAAAAACTAATAATGAAATAATAATTTATGTCATAAAAAGCAATGTAGTTTATATTGCTGATATAAGGAATTCATAATTTTTATTTCAATGTTCATAATGCTGTTTTATGAAATCAGCAAGACACCACACTGGCGTGATTCAGATCATTTCATAAGGTGAATCAATGAAATACTTACCGATTTCTTGTGGCAAATAAACATAAGGGAAAATAATGGATATTCATAGTATTTTTGCCTGAGTGTATGATTCTATATATGTATTGCACAACCCGATAAATTTTAAGCTTCATCGGTTCACTAAAACTCGAGATTTGCTTCCACAAAGTTTTGATGATTATTGTTAGAGTGAGACGAAAGATAGGGAAAATAACACGGTCTCCCGTGTCCCCTTAACCTAGTTTTAAAACCTCCATGAATACCACACACATCTCCTATAATATCCCTTGCTATTTCTTACTCAAAAAAATTGGGGTGGGTAATGTCTGTTACATTAGGGCTTGTTCATATATTTCATAACGCTTAAATTGACCATTTTGGAAACCCACCCACCCTCTTGTGACGCTTTTTGTATAGATATTCCACAATTTTTATATGCGCCGTAACAACGTTCGGACACCCACCCACCCCCTAAAGCGTTATGAAATTTGTGAATAGGCCCTTACCGCTAGGTTGACGTAGAACTACTATGGACTCCTTCTTCTTTCTGGCGTTACGTCCCCACGGGGACAGGGCCTGCTTCTCAGCTCAGCACAGTGTTCTTATGAGCAATTCCACAGTTATTAACTGAGAGCTTCCTATGCCAATGACCATTTTTGCAGGCGTATATCGTGTGGCAGGTACGAAGATACTCTATGCCCAGGGAAGTCGAGAAAAGATCCTCGACCGGCTTGGTCTTGCTGAATAGCTGCGCGTTTACCGCTACGGCTATCTGGGCCCCAACTACTATGGACATAACTTCGATCAATTCTGGGTCAGACTCTTACAACAGTGTGGTAGTTTTTTGCAGATGATAGGATGTTTGATGATAGATGATAGGTGCTGTGATTGTGCGAGTATTCAATTACGTTATGGTTTTAAGGGAGATCTGTCATTTGCTTTGGAAGCTTTTTCAGAGTTTCGGATTTCAAAGTTAAATACTTTGAAAAGTATTTGATTTGATTATGATGTTTGAATCAGAGTTTATGAATGGAGAGTTGCGCGAAGAGTGAAACCAAATCTACCTATCGAACTGTCAAACCGTCTATCTATCGAGCAGACCAGCAAAACAGATAGGGGCTATTTTCGAAGACGAAGAAGAACAACCATTCAAAGAAGTCTCTTCGCGCAACTCTCCATTCATAGACTCTGGTTTGAATGACAGTGAAGTTTTAGTATGAAGGCCCAAACGCAATGATAGCGGAACGGCAACGGAAAGCGGAACCGGTTCGCCCTTTTGTTGAAAGGGTTGACATTAACTAAATATTCAATACGAGCTATTGATAATCAATAGTTTTCTTTATTATGAAGGTACATGTCTGATCCATGGGTGCCAATATTATTACAATTGTTTAATGAGAATGTCTTTTCAAAAGCATTCTAAATATGTCGCAATTTTGTTACATGTGATAATTTTCCTAATCGAAGTGTTCCCATAAAATATGGAACATCAAAGACGCTGTGGGAAATGCCACTCTATTTTACAATCGTTGTGAAATGTTGAGCACTCACCCCGACGGCACTGCAGCAGCGCCCGCGGGCACAGTCTCATAAAGAGTCATAAATTATTCATTGCAAATGAAATTTTGTATGAAGCTGAAATTGATTTAGGAATATGAGAAGTCATAAATAAAGTCGGAAATATTTCTCTTTAAACTTTTTTCCACTACATAGTACCTTTAAATTACTTTTAGAAGAATAATCACAAATTAGAAATTGTTGGCATGCCAAAAGCAGTCATAATTCGTTTGCAAAAATTCTTTTTTCACTTAAAACATAGAATTTTTAGATATTTTGGCGTCACAGATTTTGACCAAGATTTTTGGAGGTTGACTTAAGATAAAAAAGATTTTTTTAGCTGAAAACACAGATGAGAGTCGGAAAAAATGTGGCAACACTGGTTGTGTCTACCTTGCGTTTAAGCCTTTTGGTTTGTATACTCGCTGATGACGTTTAAAGCCTTTTGTTATTGTTGAAGATTGAAAAATGTGACATTTCTTCCAAAACATCTCGTTTCGCAGTGTGTGCTTTTAATTCCCGGTGAATATGTCCAATTCGCATCTCTTCCTCAAATCCGGCTTTCCGCGGGCCCCGTTGGCCAATGGTGTTGGCCGGTACGTGTGCCAGCTGCAACGCATCACCCTCAAGTACTGCAAAAACAATGGCTCCAGCAAGGGAATGCGAGAGTTCCTCGAGAATGATCTGCTGGACTTCAGCCGAGCCAATCCGGGAGTTGTTGTGTACGTGAAACCTCGCCGGCATCGGACGGCCGTCATGTCCGCCGAGTACCTCAACGGGGACAAGCAGTGGATCAACTGCCGGAACAACACCCGCGAGGAGATCCGAAAATGGGTCGAAGTGCTGAAGACGCAAGCCACCGGTTCCAGCGATACCCGATTACGTAAACTGTGGCATACGGATGTGCCCTCCGTTCAGGGACCCTGGACCCCGTTCACCCACCAGCACCCATCGGGCAATGTCGCGCAGTACCCTAATAGAGAGCTGTCGAAACTGCAAACGGATGAGATTACTGCCACCGAGAAGCTCATCGAGATGTATCAAGCGCAAAAGTTGCAACAAGGGAGCTCTTCCTAAGGTGTAGGTTGTTCTAGTTTTTACTTCGTTAGATTGATTAATGTGAATAAACTGTTTATGAGATGAATATGCGGCTGTTTTTTTTTGTTAGGTAAGGTAGCACATAATCATTATTATTATTAATATAAATTTAAGTTGAATTGTACTGCCGTGAATCGCAAGTCAGTCCCATCGGCATTTTCGTCAAAATTGAGTTGAGTTTAGTTTTCAACATTTCTTCCAATGCTCTTTCAGCTGCACTAATGAATTAATATTTTTTGTTCGGAAAAATTAGGAAAAAAACAGCAAGTCAAATTGTCCCATACTGAAAAGTAACCGCATATCAGTCCCACTACAGACTTTCGCACCGTGGAACACAAAAATGTAGCGGACTTTGGGGCAAGTGTGCCACCCCTGCTTTTTATAAAAACTACAATATATATATTTTTTCTTTGAGCTTAACAATCTGTTCCCTTATAGTTCATTGATATACCAAAACGAATTGTTGAGTTGACTGATTGTTGCTTTCCTGCAACATTGAACGCACTTAAATATCTTGTTTTACTATAATATTTACCTAAATGAGCATATTATACTCTTTTGAGTAAATAAAGCTCCAACAGAAAATATGAATTAAAGTAAAACAGTTGATTTTATGTCTTGTTAATAAATGGAAAAAAAAAATACTAGCCGATAAAGCATTGATTTTTACTTAACTTAGCAAACTTTTAATTTGTTAATTTATAAATAAAATAGTTTGGTCACAAATATAAAGCTTCTGTTTGCTTGACAGAAAAATAATAATTTTCTTAGAAATGATTGAATTTTGTAATATTGATATTTCGAAGCTGAATCATGGTGGGGATTGCTCATCAAACCTTCCGGTCCGCCTCATAGTTACGTACTATTTGGTGCTGGGTGTAGTTCTTGTTTTTCCAGCTGTATTGAAAAGCATGAGCCATAGTCCTTGGCATACAATAGGATCTATCTTTAGCAGAAAAGAACCGAAATGTCTATCGACGACCGGTGATTGCTAGCAGATATAGTGGAGAGCTTGTCTTGAAACGTTCATCGCTTCAAGCTTGTTGAAAAACTGAATACACTGATTGCCTGTCGATCAGAGCCGAACTAGGCATAGATCGTATACATACATCTGAATCTACATGTCTCCGATGTATTACATCGTTCCAGGTGGGAGTTATCTGATATGTGAATATGGTACCATAACAGAATTTTCCATCTGAACGAAGTGATAAATCATAATATTCCGCAAACTGTATCACACATCTACAGAATGTATTGCGTGAAGTTAAGACACAGCAGAGTATAGGGTACATAGGACCAAGTCCCTGCCGGGTGGCGCGAAACTGATGAGCGATAGACAATAGAATCAACAACACTGCCATAAGGGATAGTAAGCATGTGACTATTGTCGAAACTATGATTAGGAGGCAAATCAACATACCAAGATCAAATTTTTGTTACAACCCAATATAGGTATTATTAAATTAGGCTGTAGAAAATGATAAATATCTGATCACATAGGAACCTTGCAACAGGTAATAAATGTTCGTAGTCTGTTTTCTTCGAATACACATGTATAAATTGTTAAAATTGCCGAATCATACGCGGAATTTATTAAACGGATCATGAAATTAGGACTGAAATCATAATGATGATAGATTATCAACTTTCCTTTCGTCTTGCTATTTGTTACCGTTAGAATCACCAAACTGATTGGTTTCCCACTACTTACACCAATACAACAGCACGAAAACTGAAGTATTATAATCGCGCGTTGGAACTTTCAATATCCATATATTACATCAATAGTGAATTCTTGTATGTAGCCAGTATAAATAACAGAATCATCAACTTCTTGAACATTCTTTAACTGAAAACAGGATGCTTGTTTCATCAAACATGCTCAATCTGCACCTAAAATCTCGGATCCAAATAGTTTTCTAAATAAAAATTGTGTCTAAATAAAACGTGTAGGCCAACAAATATAATTGAGTAGGAGTTTACAAGTTACTTAGCACATGAAAAGCAGTTTAAATTAATCTATTACTAGATCAACACTAATGCTCACATTTTTATATTCTCATTTCATCATGGTCCTCATTGCTCGAGCGGAGACGAACACCCTGGAGATGGAAAAAATCGACAGCGCTACGATAAGGAAACGTAACAGATGAGAAACTATCGATACATTTATCAATTATAAAACCCCGTTTTAATGTTAACACTTTGTTTCTGTTTTTTCTGTTTTTTTCGTTTCAGCAATCAAATAACCGAACCAACTCTACTATCTTTTCATTTCTTCTTCGTTATACTTATAGTCCTTCTGGCACTGAACCGAGTGGTGCGCCTTCCGCTTTCTTACTGGTGCTGTTTTTCCTGTACATTTGGCATAGTGTCGGAGGTGGTGTACTGTATTTGCTATACAACGCGCTACTTTCGATATTGTGCTTGGCGTGTGGGGAAGCAGTACTAGTGGTGAAGCGGAGGGCGCCATTCGGTTTAGTGCCAGAGGGACTATATCTATTTAATGTATCTGAAGCTTGTGGGACCGCTTTAATTCCGGCGCCTGCTTGTGGAAGATCCCGGTGTGCTAAACGGTATAGGACATGTTAACGGGGGAGGCTTGGTAGGTCCTCACCCAGCCCGTGTCTAGATGGGCGGATAATTGTCTGCCAGGGTGTGGATTGAGCAATTACAATTACAATTGATATTTCGAAGCTGAATCATCATCAACTTAAGTTTGAAAATTCAGACAAAGAAGTTCGATTAAAAACTGTTTGTCATATTTTTCTACTCTTTTTAAAGAAATTATTCAAAATGCTACGTCCACAAATTGGGAAGCCTCCCTCCCCCCCGTCACACATCGTCACAAATTCGAGAATACCCCCCTCCCCCTAATGCTACGTCATTTATGGACGACCCCTAATCGCGTTCGAAAAGTTGCAAAATTTACAATAAAGCTCATTAGCCGTTAACCCTCAAGTTATTTTTTTTTTTAAATTTTGGCTGTTTTTTATTCAAGCAAAATCTTTGTTTGATTCAACATATTGTGATCGTCGGATTAACTAATTATTTTATTTTGAAACTAACAATTAATCAGAGAAACAAACAACCTATTTTTGGATAGAACCAAACCAGCTGTTTGTAAAAATTAACTAAAAAAATAGTTTCGAGCAACCATACAAGAACATCAGGTATCAGAAGGCCGGCTCCAGAGACACGTTCTGCGATATTTGGGAGGTTTGCACCGCAAACAAGCCAGTTTAAAACAAAATCTTAAACTTACAGTTTCGAATTCAAAGAACATTTTTGTTGTTTCAAACTAGGATTTACACTCCCAGGTTTACACCACCATAAGTAATGAATGAGTAGGCGAGAGAAGAACAGCTTCATAAAAACATTTGTATTTGATCTATTTGGGGTTCATTACGATACAAACGAATTTAATTTAGAAACTTTATGAAATGCCAACGTTTAACACTAAACAATTAAATCGGCTACGTTCATAGTTGAATAATTAACGCTTGCGGGATTGCTTCTTTTCCTTTAATCGTCTCGCGTTGTTGAATTTCTCATTCAACTTGTGGGACACGCGCGACTGCAGTTTACGTCGCGGATCATCGTCCTCCCGTTCCTCTAGGTTGATCCGTTGCATCAGTTTGTCGTGGATGAATGACACCTTGGTCGGGCTGGCAGGGATGTGCGTCGACGACTCCGGATGACGATAGCATTGCTTGCCCCGCACGGATCGGGCTGCTAACTGATCTCGGGTCCACAGCTGATTTGCCAGGGCGGAGATGAACTTTCCGTCGCCTTCGAGCCCAACGGGACATTCAGCGTTGATTTTCTCTATCACCTTCGGGTCGACGAAGTTCGATTTGTAGTTTCGAAACTGTTGAGAGGAATGAATTGAACGTGCAGTCAGGGCTAAAAGTTACTGAGTGTCTTAAAACTAGGAATTTTAGTGGCTAATTTTAGCTAGCACATTCACATAAGAAAGCTACATTCTTTTATTCGTCCAAAATAATTCGAAAACAATAATTTTCCTTCTATACACCCAATTTCACCGAGGTCTGCCTAATTTGGCAACTCTCACACGCAATCAATGTGATTGGCCAATCAGGGACCGAAGTTCAGAAGCACCCGAAGTGAATTTTTGAAGATATCTAAAAATAAAATTCTGAGACGAATTTTTAAGGAAGATCGCACTAAATGAACTCCTCGTGAAATCTTTGGAGTAATATCTGTAAAAGCATTGGACAAATATTTGAATGAATTTCTGGTAGAAATTTTTGTAGAAAATCTAGAAGAAATAATTGTAATGTCAGCGAAGATGCAAAATTAAAATCATAGAACTATTCTTCCTTAACCTGACCAAAGTATTGTAATTATCAGGCTAACTTAAAATGAATGAATGAATTACAAATTAAATGTCCGGACAGATTATATGAGGAAACAAACACATATCGTTTCCTTTAAGGTTTCTTAGAGATTCATGGTCTTTTTTATCCTGTTTGATCTCTTTTTTCAGGTGATCTGTTGGCACGACTATTTCTAAATTAATGAGTAGGTATTCATCTTCAACTCACCGGTTCCGCTGGCCCTCTACTTTCCCGCCGCAATTGATTCAGTTCCAGTCGATAGTTCTGCTTCATAAGTGAGTTGATTTTTCGCCGGGCTTCCGCTAGTTTCTCCTCCGCCGATGTTTCTTGCTGATCTTCTGATGCTTCGCTCGATATCTGACTGAAAGGTGAACTCGATCGGAGCTTCTTTGCTGGATTGTCTTTGGCTGTACATTTCGCATGATTCTTAAACTTACTGACTCGTCCCTTCGGAGTGTCCGAAGGATCCTTCGGTTTTTCCACTGATATGCTTAGGCTGTCGTCCTCGTCGGCACTGTCAGCATCTGAATTGCGCTCGCTGATAATATCTCCTTCACTGAATTCGCTGTTTTCGTCAAGGATTGGTTTGCGAGATGAGGACTCGCATATTTCACTCTTTCCTATTTCAACAGTATCTACAGTAACGCATTCAACTTTGTGTTCTCCTTGTCCAACATCGAGTCCCTGCAATTCCTCTTTCACCTTATCCATGGCCTTCCGTTCGATTTCCTTTACTTGTATCACAAGATACTCCTGTATTCGTTTCTGAACGTCCTCGTAGAATGCTTCAAATTTATGGTTGGAACCGGATTTATCCTTAGAATCAGCTTCTTCAACCAGCAGCGGTTCCTTCATTCCGCGCAATCGATTCAGCTCGCAGTTGTAGTCCAGGCATTTCTGTCGATAGGTGAAGAACTGGTTCACAATTCGGATGCAGCAACTGCACACCACACAGGGAAAGTCCATCTCGAAGGTGATCCTGATGGAAGTGCACTCGGCGATCATTTGCAAAAGCTTGTCCTTGTTGGGAGCGCTGAAGACGTCGGTTAGACCGTTCTCAGAGGAGCACAAGCGGCACCGGCTGCAAGAGTGAGATTATTATTGAAAATTGCATTCATGGGGCATACCTTCTTACTTTAGTTCGCCGAGGTCGGTCATTTCCGGAATTGATACGTTTTGTAGTTTAGAAATTGATTTGATTTTCAAATTCAGCCTCAGTAACTTGTTGATAGCGCAGTCTGATCGAGAAGCGTCTAACTAATAATGAAAATTTATTACTAATCAACAACCTACGTTGCTAAGTGTTGCTATGGTATTGCCTAGGTGGCTATACTATAGTACATAAGAGAGTGGGTACATAAGAAGGTATTCGTTGGTTACAAATTCAAATAATCATGGATTGCTTCGATTGCAACACTCCTCCTTAAGCAACGAATCCAATTAACTTCTTATTCTCTTCCAGCTTCTGATTTACAAGGGCCTTGGTGAATCCGTCGGCAGGTTGCTGCTTTGTGTTCACGTAGCCCAGTTCGACTACTCCTTGATCCAGCACATCTCGGACAAAATGGTGCTTAATGTCCATGTGCTTCGTTCGTGGATTGTATCCTTGGTTCCGTGCGATACAGATGGCTGATTGATTGTCGCACCGGATGGGAATCGCTCGCACGCCGAAAATCTGCGATTGGAAGTGGTGCCACCAAAGTGCTTCCTGGACCGTGCGAGAAAGCGCAACGTATTCCGCTTCGCACGAGGACAATGCAACTGTTGGTTGCCGTTTTACGTTCCACGACACAGCTCCTCCCATGAACGTGAAGACGTATCCGGTGGTGGACTTCCTGGAATCCGGCTCTCCTCCCCAATCGGCATCTGTGTAGCCAACCAAATCCGCGCAACGTTCCTTGGAGTACGTCAGTCGGCTCGATCGGGTGCCTCGCAGGTACCGCATAATGCGCTTGACAGCATTCCAGTGGGTACGTCCGGGATTCGCGTTGAATTGGCTAACTTGGTTGACCGCGAAACTGATATCCGGCCGCGTCGTTTGCGCCAGATACGTGAGACAGCCCACTGCCTCCTGGTAGGGTACCTCCTTCATTTCGCGCGTCTCTTCCGGTGTCGTCGGGGACATGGACTTGTCCAGCTTGACACTCGCCTCCGCTGGCGTGGAGACTGGGTGGCAGTTCGCCATGTTGAACCGCTGCAAAATGCTGTCGACGTAGTGCTCCTGATCTACCCACAGCTTGCCATTCTTCCTGTCCCGCGTGATCCTCAGTCCCAGACAGAAATTCGCTTCGCCGAGGTCCTTCATCTTGAAGCAGTTGTGCAGAAACGATTTCAACTTCTGCTTCAGCTTGGCATCGTTGGTGAAGATCATGAAATCGTCCACGTAGATTGTGACGAAAATCATATTCTCACCGTCGATCCGGAAATACAGGCACGGGTCGACCTTCGATTGCTCCAGTCCGAATTTCTTCAAGGCCTGGTCCAGCTGGTTGTTCCAGACACGGCTCGACTGTTTGAGCCCGTAAAGTGCCTTTCGCAACCGACACACTTGCTTCGAGGTGCCAGCAAACCCTCTCGGTAGCTCCATGTAGATGACCTCGTCCGATAGTTCCCCTTGAAGGAACGCAGTGACGGCATCCATCTGCTCCACGTCAAGGTCGTGCTTCACTGCCAGCGCCAGAAGGTATCGAATGGTGGAATACCGTACCACCGGGGAATACACTTCGTCGAAGTCGATGCCTGGCCGTTGTGAGCACCCTTTCACCACCAAGCGCGCCTTGTACCGCTCGATGTCACCGGTTGGTCCTCGCTTCGTCTTGAAGACCCACTTGTTTCGGATGGCCTTCCTGTCACTAGGAAGACTGGTCAGCTCCCAAGTTTCGTTCTCCTCCAGGGCTGCAATCTCCTCACGCATGGCCGCGATCCACTTTTCGCGATCCGGTCCGTTGAGGGCTTCTTCGTAGCTTTGCGGGTTATCGAACGACGTCTTGGGGCACATCGGGGTGGACTGGGGGGAAACAACTTCGCCAGAAAACGAACTATACGTAACGTAATCAGAATACTTGCCTGGGGTTCGGCGCTCCCGGTCGCTGCGCCTAAGCCCTTGCTGCTCAACAGCTGGCCTACCAAGTTGCGACGGGAGCGCAGGCTCATTCTCGGAATCCAGGAGGTCCATGAACTCAAGATCACTTGAGCCGCTATCGGATGCAGCCGACTCCTCAGAATCGTCTTCGTTGACATCGTCGTCGCCGACACTCGGTTCCACAACCGGGTGTTGTCCGCCACTTGCGTTCGGCTCGTCAACTGTGTACAGCTCCATGAACTGTATCTGCTGCTGTTCCTCGCTGATTCCGACCAAATTTTGCGGTTCTCCCTCTTGAACCACAATCACGTCACGGCTGATCTGGACTGAACGCTTGACCGGATCGTACACACGGTACCCCTTGGTACCATCGGCATATCCTACGAAAACGGCTTTCTGGGATTTGGCGTCGAACTTCTTCCTTCGTTGCTTCGGGACGTGGACTAGTGCTAGCGACCCGAAAATGCGCAAATGTTGCAAATCCGGCTTCTTACCGGTCCAAGCTTCTTCAGGAGTGGTCTGGAGTGACCTCGTCGGGCTTCGGTTGACGAGGTACGCCGCCGTTGAAACCGCCTTGGCCCAAAATTCTTTTGGCAGGCGCGAATCGTTTAGCATGCTTCTGGCCTTCTCGATGAGTGTCCGGTTCATTCTCTCCGCTACCCCGTTCTGCTCAGGGGTGTACGGACAAGTCTTCTCGTGCCGCACTCCATCTTTCGCCATGCTGGTCCTGAAGGTCTTGTTGACGTATTCGGTCCCGTTGTCCGTCCTCAGAACCTTCAACTTCCTCCCTGTCTGGCGCTCGGTCATGGCCTTGAAATTTTCGTAGGCCCCAAACGCTTCGTTCTTTCGTTCCAGGAAATAGAGGAACACTTTTCGACTCGCATCGTCGATGAACGTCATCACATAACGACTGCCACCGACAGATGGAACTTCGATGGGTCCGACCAGGTCCGAGTGGACTAAATCCAATAGCCCTTCGGCTCGCGACTCACTGGAAGGAAAAGGATTACGTGCATGCTTACCCTCGATACAAGCGATGCACTCGGGGATGACGTCGTTTGCCAACTCGATGCCGTCTGCCATCGCCATCAGCTTCCGCAAGCTCTGACGATTGAGGTGACCAAGCCGTCGGTGCCAGATACCAGTGCTCGGTGTAAGCATTGCCTGCTCGTGCTTCCGGTTCAGCTTGTACAGGCCGCCTGACTGCGTACCGGATGCGATCACGATCCCATCGTGCTCACGAACCTCACACTTGTCCGCGTCGAAGACCACCTTCAGCCCCTTTTGGCAAATCTTGCTGATGGATAGGAGATTGGTGGCCAGTTCCGGAATCTGCAGCACTTCCTTCACTTCGATCGGGCCTTCCGAGAGATCCAACTTGACCAGACCCTTCGCGACTGACATCATGCTGCCGTTGTTCGCCGTTGCCACCGGGTGCGCCATGCGGTGTTGCTCGACGAAACCATCGCCACTCCGAGACATGTGGCACGTGGCGCCGGAATCGAAATACCACTCTTTATCGCTTACCTCGCCCATCGCAAAAACGCTGCACAAAGCTTTGCCAGCCGTTCTTGGTGAGTTTTGCTTCTGTGGACACTTGGCTGCAAAATGCCCCCGCTTCTTGCAGTTGTGGCACGTGTCATCCTTCTTCGTAGGACCATTGTTGCCACCACGCCGCCTCGATTTTGGGTTCGAGTACAACGCTCCGTCACCGCCGCTGGTCTTGGGTCCACTCGGCAGCTTCACGTCCTGCAAAATTTTTGCCTTCACCGCGTCCGACGTTAACGCAGTCCCCGACGCCTCAAGTCCCATAATCATGGGTTCGTAGTGCTCCGGAAGTCCCATCAGCAACAATGCAGCAAGCCATGTGTCGTCGACCCTGAAGCCGATTCCCACAAGTTTATGCGCTGTGGACATCAGCTCGTCGACATACGATTCCACGCTGCCGCACTCGTCCAGCCGAATGGATGTGAGCTTCCTCAGCAACCCGATTCTCCTCGTCAGACCGTTGTCCTGGAAAGCGTTCCGCAGCTTGTCCCAGGCCTCCTTGGCATCCTTTGCGTCCTGGACGAGACTGTAGTTCGTCGTCTCCAGGCTCAAGCAAATTGTGGCCAACGCACGCAAACTGACCTCATCATCGATAGCCTGGCCTTGGGCTGGCGACACCGTGTACCAGGAACCTTCTCGAATGAGCGTCATCTTCATGGCGAACGCCCACGTGGTGTAGTTTTCACGCCCCTTCAGCTTCTCGATGGACGATAGAGCGACCGCATTGATCCGACCGTTTCCTGCGGCCGGCACTCCGGCTCCGCCTCCAGCGGCCGACAGTCCTCCGCTTCCAGTGCCCTGCGATCCAGCTCCGCTTCCGTTCACCTGCTGACCGTTCGTCATCTTGAACTAACTTCTTCCACGTGGCTTCACTTCTTGAGAAAAAAAAAAAAATTTTCTTCTTGGCTATGGCCAATACTGGGCCCATAACCTCTTGCAGAGTAAAGTAAAACTCGACTGTTCTGGTTGAACGTCTAACTAATAATGAAAATTTATTACTAATCAACAACCTACGTTGCTAAGTGTTGCTATGGTATTGCCTAGGTGGCTATACTATAGTACATAAGAGAGTGGGTACATAAGAAGGTATTCGTTGGTTACAAATTCAAATAATCATGGATTGCTTCGATTGCAACAGAAAGTACCCTTTAAATGGGTTTCTAGAACCCATTTAGGCTGTGAACAATTTCACCAATTCGTTTAACTATAGTTTGCCGTAAGAATCGGCACCAAGTCGGTTCTATAGTCGATTTAAAGGGCCGCTCAAAAGCCACTTCTGGCTCTGCCGAGGGGTGCGACACATCCAGATATTTCAGATTCTAAGAATATTTTCAAGCAAGCTCAAAAATGATCACGCACCTTTTTCCAGTGTATGATCTGTGACATCTTCTCTCACATCTTTTCTATCTTCGTGCATCTCGTTCGCCTATCCCGCATCCTTCGTGATCGTTTTAACGGATTGATTCAGATTACATTCAATCACGCCACGCAATGAAAATAATAGCAATATTTTGTCACTAAGCTCAATTCGACATTGCAGATTGAAGATGGTTATTTATCCTCAAGGAAACGGATTTCATGGTAAGAATAGAGCCAGAAACTTTCAGATCCTATGCAATAATTAGGTATGAGTATAGTGAGTTATAAGAAAACCTGGTATTTTTTTATTTACCAATCCCCTTTAGGCACTATTCAGCACAGAACATTGTCTTAGATCGAGCCAAAAAGTCGAAGTATCGGACGGATACCAAACTTTAGGATTCATCAACCAAGTTCAGATACACCGGTCGAAAAATAAACGCTTATGTGATGTCGATTGATCCAAACAGTTCAGTGGTAGTAAAACTCGGGATGAGAAAATAGCGATATAAAATGCATTTCTCAAATATGTTCATAAATAAACTTGCTCCTCTGTCGCCAAGCTGAAATTTAGGTACGTTCCCATAGCCACAATAGACCATTTCCGTCAGATCTAACTCTCAGTTTTTGTATTTTTCTTCGAAAGACAATCATGCACTCCTGATTTTCTTATAAATTTTTGAAAACATGGATACTCACCACATTTTGAAAAATAATTCGAGATGCGGCACAGTTTGTTCAACCCTATGGGTATCAGCGTGGTGATTTTGCAACAGTTTTTCGATTCCACCCCTGCATTGGGATGCTTGTTTACATTTGCAAACGTCAAATCAGGTGCGCGCTCAAACTGACCGTGATCCCGGTCAGGGCGCCCCAAACAGGAGCGCCACCGAAACTACTCAAACAAACGTTTTTAAACCAGGTTGGAACTGGCGCAAACCGTTCTGAATAATAGTTCCAACTCCAACCCGATTCAAGTCTTCCTTTAGGAAAATATATTTTCCTCCACAGATTCAAAATTCAAAACCACCCCCTAACAACAAATCTCTCATCCACCCAGCAGTTACGGTACCGCTAGTTCTATTAGAGGCTATTTTTTACTATTCATGCCGACAAATACCTTAATCTATCAACAGCCGCGTAAGGAAATTTTGTGCGGCTGTTGCTGCCTCTAGGCGGGAATCTTCCGACATATTCAATCCCTTCAATCCTCGTCGGCACAAAGCACTGCTTTGAAAGCAGTGAGATCAGGCATCTGTCGACTACAATCCTTGCGTTACAGAACCGTGTTGTATTCGCCGGGTGCGGTCATAACCGGCCGAAGTGGTGAAGGTGGTTTCCGCGGTGATTACGGAGACTTCAGGAGCAGTGAAGAAAGGAGGAAGCGAAACCGCAACGGAACCCATTATGATGAATGAAAACATAAACAAAAATCATCTGGTCATGCCAGCCGATCGTAAATTCACCACAACGTGATGGCAAAATCATAGGGGAAAAAGGAGTCTGCATTTTTTCGAGGTGAAACAAATTGTAGGGGACCGAGGGGTGAACTAACGTGCCGCAAGTTTTTCATTGTTTTCTAACAGTTAAAGGCTTCAAAACATATCGGTTCCTTAGGAAAGTTTGTTCAATAAATTGACAGAAAGCATATAAGCCAATAAAAAAATCACGGAAATGGTCTATTCCAACGTATACTTTATTGATCATCTTCTATATGAAAAATAAACAAAACTTTACTTAAAAGCTATGTGCACTAAGAAATGCGGAACTGCCGATATTTTCGCTGGCTGCATGCAATTCAGATTTCCCGGAAAGATAAATACTTGGACGAAGCTTTTAATTAACAGGTTAATTACACTAGATCACAGCTCCCCGCTGCTCGCGATGGTATTGGGACATCAGCAGAGACCAGTTGCGATTCCAACACAGGATATGAAATTGGATTACTGTTTACCATTGTAAGAGGTGTACGGCCGGAAGAATTTGTTATTTCCACAATTTCGAAAACCTGCATTCATTTTGCTGTAGAATAGAATGATAATTATGTAGATACAGCGCCTGTTTAATGTTTCTGGTTGTGTTTACCTCCTGCAAGCCAGAATGAGTAGTCAACGGACTTCATACAGTAAATCACTTTTCAATGGGTGACCACCTTTGAAGAACACTAGGAACTGCCACGAATTTAGGTATGTTGAATACGGACAGCATCTCAATTCTCAATTTTCACACTTCAAACCTGTTTTTAGAAAACTTTTTCGAGTAAAAAAAAATTAGAAACGATTGCTAACGCCAGCACCAAATGAGTTTCCACGCCAATAATCACTGTTATCATCGTTGATTCGCCTTCCATCCATCTGCATCTTCGTGCATCTTGTCAATCTTTGCTCATCGTTTGACAGAAGATGCCAGCGCACGGAGCGAAAAAAATCGGATAAAAATGCACCGATCTGAACAAGCTCACTTTTTCTAAAAGATCATCTAATAGGTTATCTGGATGTGTCGCCCCCCTCGGGTCCTAAAATGTTTAATGAAATCTTGTTTTCATTTAATATCACGAAAGAGCATGTTACTGCAACTACTTTAGTATTTTTTCCCGCTCAAATAACGGATATATCATATTAAAACTTTAATTCAAAAATTGGATCCATAAATGAACCTTGACATTTGAGATCATGTTTGACGTTCGCTTAGTCGACAAAAATGCCACAGGGGTTCAACTTTTTAACACCGGGGTTGTTCCTTTCTGACATTTCGGAAGGGACACGGAAAACAAAATACACCCAAAATTTGAGTTTAAACCAAGGGGTGTGACAAAATTAAAAACAAACTTAAAAAATGTTTTTGGACTTAAACCATCGGAAAACATTAGCAAATTGAGTAAACATATGTTTTTGACCTAAACTTAAGCGTTTGGCACCAAAATTGGGACAGGGCTTTAGGACCCTATTTAAAATTAATGTCGTAATGTAAATTAGGGTCCTGAAAAACAATAATTAAATGAACATTCAATGTGCCTTCTCTGGACCAATGTGTGATTGGCGAGTTGTCCGTTTCTTCGTCTTAACCTTAAGGAAGGACTATGTTTCCTTTTGGCGTGTTGCTCGTTAAGGTCTTTGCCTCTTACTTGCCTTTTCCGGACCAACGCATTTTCACGTTGTCCGTTAAGGTCTTTGATTTATTTTTGCCTTCTTCGAGCCAACGGTGGCACGTTGCTCGTCAGGACTTTCTATAATACGTGCCTTCTTCGAACTAACGCAACTTCACGTTGTCCATTAAGGTCTTTGACTTATTCTTGCCTTCTTCGAGCCAACGCGTTGGCGACGCGTTGCTCGTCAGGACTTAGTAATAAACGGATAATTCGTTGTCCGTTAGAGACTTTTAGTTGCCTGGGGATTTCTTCCATCTCTCCAGAGAATTCAAAATGGAATGTACTCTCTGCTTTTGTCATCCTCCTTCAGTTCATGTGACCCAGCGAAACGATTTTCAAACATTACTTTTTACATCATATGCTGGAACTTTAGCTCAACTAAACTTCAGAAATGGATTTACCGATTCTCCACAAAAGCGTCAAGATTTTCTTCTGCGACTCATCTCGGTAAATTGACATCAGGTCGCATTGATAAACCAGACATATTTTGGTACAATTGGGAAGTCTAGAAAAGGCGTGGGAAAAGACTCAACTAGACTGTCTAGAAGGACAATGCACATACACCAAATATACTTATCTTTGCACATGGAAGCGACTAGTTATATATCAGCTACGGACGTAGGTATCATTCCGAATGTACGCATTCATCCGATAGCCACACCATGTATCCGTCGATCTCGGAGTGACTATTGGTCCCGGAGTTCACATCCGCGAATCGATTGTTCTTGAGAACTCTGCCATCAATGGTTACACTTTGTCTGTGGTTACACACTCGTTGCATATAATATCGAGGGCATTCCTAACGATCTGGACCCGAACAAATTGTTCGTTAAGATGGAGAATCCGCCGCTGTCAAACAACGCGCTGGAATCCGTCGATCACGATCCCGGGCTGTTCAGTGAGTGTCCCCTCGGAAATGGTGCTGCTCATTGTGGTTGCACTACCTTTACTCTTTTCATTATTTGGATGCTCTTGTTAATGCATTTTGTAGCCAAATTAAATCGGTTGTGATTTGCATCCCATCCTCGTCGCCAATATGTGGTGGGTTCTTCAGAGAATTCCGTCTGCACTTCTTGACAGCTCGACAAAATTCCTTCTTCCAATCAACAGCGCCTACTTGGTTGATTCCTATCTACCACAACCACTATAGAAAACGACCCAAGCCAAACGTCAAATTGGCTTATTCCTACCAGAAAGGAAGCCTGTTCGCGGCAGCCATGAGCCTATGCATGCTATAAAACGTTTGACTTCTACTGTGCACCCTGTTTTCAAGTTGCCCGTGAGAGAGAGAGCGAGACAACACCAAAACGCACAGTAAAAGCCAAAAGAACAAAAGAATTTATGGCACGTACAGAGGCCCATGAGCCTTTGTACGTGCCTTAATTTTTTTTTCTTTGACTTTTACTGTGCGCCGTGTGTTGGTGCTGTCTCGCTCACTCTCACGGGCAAGTTGAAAACAGGGCGCACAGTAAAAGTCAAACGTTTTATAGCATGCATAGGCTCATTAGCGCTTTTTAAAAACCTAAATTCAAATTGGAAATTAAGGCCCAAACGCAATAATAAAGAGAACGGCACTGTTAGCGGTCAAGAACAGAGAATTTGTTTCACGTCATTGATGATTGATTACGTTTTACTAAAACCATCACAGGTAATAACGTTAAGCGGTTTAAACGCTTTTATCATTAATTGAAAACAGCCTTTGTTTGAACAAAAGTAAGCATTCGAATTCTTAGCTGCTAAACATGAGCCTCTGTACGTGCCATAAATTTTTTTGCTCTCATGACTTTTACTGTGCGCCGTGTGTTGGTGCTGTCTCGCTCTCTCTCACGGGTCACTTGAAAACAGGGCGCACCGCAAAAGCCAAACGTTTTATGGCATGCATAGGCTCATATCATTTTGGCGATTTCATTCAGCCTCAACCTCAAGCTTATTTGAAGCTTTTTGTGGAAGCTGAACCTTACGGCTCATTCACAAATTTCATAACGCTAGAGGGGGCGGGTGGGTGTCCTAGCGATGTTACGGCCCATACCAAAATTGAATAACATTCATACAAAAAGCGTTACAATGGGGTGGGTGGGTGCCCAAACTGGCCAATTTCAGCGTTATGAAATAAATGAATGAACCCTTACCATCTGCTTCACTTGAGGTTGTATGAGCATCACCTGAAGCGAGATCGTCTAGCCTGAATAACGGCCCTAAGCGGTTCTGTGAAGTGATAGTATACAGTCAATTTTCGTTCGTTGCACTAAACCTGTGGCCCACTTAGTGAAATACTTTCACTAATCGGGCTGAGTTCCGAGCTGTCAAATAACATAGAACAAAAGAAAATCAGAGCTACCTGTCATGTCTACCTATCTCAAGTGATATTCCTCATGACTCTGGTACATTTTATTTGTTCGTATCTACGGAATTTCTGAGCTATTAATACTGGCTGCCGTAATTGCAGAAGAGAGACTTCCCGGACTGTGGACTGATTAACATATTATTTTATTCTTTATTTGCAGGATATAAAAGTGGCGACGAGGATCATGGAAACGTGTGTTGGCGATTATGGTTTTTCTTCGAGGTGGCGAGTTTGCCAATTTTATTTATTTGATTACATTATTTTTCTCATAAAGTAAAGGGTCGTTACTTCCCGTTCCAACTATAATATATACAATGTACAATAAGGCGATATAAAATTCGAAAATGTTTGAAAATCCAATCTCCCATATCTTCCTTACCATAACAATAGTGTTTTGTGAAATTTTCAGCTTTCTAGATGATGATTAAAAGGTGGTCCAAATACTATGTAGGTTGAAAATTACTATGGAAAAATTTGGAAACATGTTCCAAACACGTACTGTAAGAACTACAGTATCTAACGTTAGTACTGTAAGAACAAACTTATCACCCCATAATAAACTCATTATTCAAACCATAATGATGTTGCTGAAGAAACAAATCTTTTTGACGTTAACTACGACTTACGGCCATATACTGGGTGTCAGTTGAAAATCTAAAATGTTGCGACTGTCACGAAATTATGTAAGATTTTGAATGGTAATAACTCAGCCATTTATCAGTAGATTTTCAATATTTTCCCACCAATCGGTCGGAAATTTATACAACATTTTATTCAAATGGATAAAACTTTTGATTTTTGACGATAGACTGTCGAAAATTGGAAAAATGTCGACCCCTTTCTTACGCAACCAAACTCGTTCATATTGTCTTCCACGATTCTTTTGGGTTGGGAAGCGCACTATAAAAGCAGACCATTTTCAGCTTATTCGCTCATTCTTCTTTTGATGTTAACTACATCTTACGGCAATATACTGGGTGTCAATTAAAAATCTAAAATGTTGGGACCGTCACGATATTATGTTAGAGTTTGCACTAAAGGAAGGCTGCAACTATGAAAATCGACTAAAATTCAAATGCAAAAAACCACTTGGCGTAGTTAACGTCATGCGGTCGTGTCTTGTACACAACCCCCTCTGATTTTTTTTAGATAATTTTGTTTGGGGTTTTTGTAAATGTTTGCAGGGTTATAATCCCGTGTGAAGCTAAATAATACCAAACTAATTCATGGATATCTCTTCTCCAATCCGTCGGATTGAATTGCTCTCTTCAGCAAATTCCTTTATTATGGTTTGAATAATAAGTTTTCACTATGAGACGATGAATTTGTACTAAGTACTTACATTCCAGTACTAACGTGTTTGGAACATTTTCCAAAATTTCTCCAAAGTATTTTCCAGATAAACCTACATCGTCTTTGGGCTGCCTTTAAATCCCCACCTAGAAAGCTGAAAATTTCACAGAACACTATTGTTATGATAAGGATGGTATGGAAGATACGGAAGATTGGATTTTAATTTATTTTAATTTTGGATCGCCCTACTCATTTATTACACTTTTTGAATTTTTAGCGATTAATTGAATCTTAGTACCTCCACTATTCGAACATTTACCCTACCGATATAAAAAAAAATTACATTAGAACGAAGAAAAAAATAACTGCGGATTGCAATGATGGACTCCATATTTAAGCAGTATCAAGAAAGTCATCAATCATTGCATGGAACTAGCTTTGAAGCGAAGATATGGTGCATTTATTTACATAACATTACTTTAGAAACAATTTAATTCCAGTAAACCTAATCCTAAACGCATAAACATTCAATGACGCCAATTTCCACCGTATATAGCCAATTGTTGTCGCACCAGAGCATAATCCATGCCATGTCGCTTGCGCAGATGCTTAACCAGTCTCTTCTTCTCTTCAAACACTTTATTGGTGCAAAACGGGCACTTCCAGTCCTGCGAAGAGACCGGCGTTTTGGCTCGTTCCAGTTCTTGTCTTCTCCTCGGTTTTGCAGCTTTCGCTGTTGGTGCTGGTGGATCTGTTTCAACCGTCGTCGCAACATTTGCTGATGATGCGGATGCGCTTTGTTCAGCACCATTGGCTCGCTGACTTTGCTTGGGCTTTTGCTGTGGCTGTTTTTTCGTTTTGGGTTGATCCGCCAGTTTCGGAGATTTTGTCGGTGGCGCTGTTTGGTCTTTCATTTCCATTTTCGCATCGGATTTCCGTTTTGGCGGCTTAGAGCGTTGTTGTGGTTCCTCTAGTTTTGCGATTGCTACATCAGATCTTCGTGTTACTCGCGTAGGTTCTTTGAGTGAGTCGTTTTCTTTTGGTTTGCTCTTGATTGTCGCTTCTCTTGATTCTGGTTTCTTTTTATCGGTTGGCGTATCGGCAGGTTTTTGTTCGATCACGGCTGATCTTCGAGTGACGCGAACAACTTGTTCTTTTGGAGTTTCTAGAGGAACTTTTTTAGATTCGA
This sequence comes from Aedes aegypti, assembly GCF_002204515.2. Classification (NCBI taxonomy): domain Eukaryota; kingdom Metazoa; phylum Arthropoda; class Insecta; order Diptera; family Culicidae; genus Aedes; species Aedes aegypti. Next base: position 208,980,603 of record NC_035107.1, read on the forward strand.
TATCTGGCGAGTCCGGGTCCGATTTAACGGTGATGACCTTCGGTACAGGGAATCCAACGGTGTTCTGGAACTTGAGCGGAACCTTTCGAACGCGTGATGATCGTGGGGAAGGGGGCATGCTTGATTCCGGAACTGAATCAGGTGCTGATGGTGTGCCAATATTGTTGGTGTTCTTTTGTTCCGGTGTCGAAAGAGCTTTTGATGGTTTGGGTTTTGGAATAATTGGAAGAAGGGATGGTATAGCAGGAAGTTTTGACAGGACGACCGCTAAATGACCACGATCGGGGCGTGTGTTATTAGAGACATCTTTATCTTTCGTTTGCGAGAGTGGTTTTATAGATTTGGGTTCGGGTACAGGTGAAGCAGCAGAAGATTTAGCAACGGTTTTGGTAGAACTGGAAGGCACATCAGGGACAGAGGGAGTATCAGAAGTACTGTTTTCCTTCTGTTTTGGTGCATCTACGGGAGCTTTCGGTTTAGGAACCGGCGATGGTGTGGAATGTTTTATCGTTAGTGTTTTTTGAACTTTAGGTTGCGCTTGCGGCGAAGATGTTTGTTTCTCCAAATTTGATGAAGCGGTTGAGAGCGGTTTCGGGATTGTGGATTTATTAGAAGTATTGGGCGAATATGTTGCGGACTGAGGCAGTTTAGCTCTATGAATCAAACTAGAAAACACCCCTGGTAGTCTAACTGCACGATTGAACGATTTAGGAAGCATTCGAGCCATATGTGACTTGGGATTATTTTTTTCGAATGTGTTCCATATCCTGTGAACGGGAAAGCGTCCGCTTGTTATCCCTCTCGTCAATGTACTGACAGGTTTAAGAGAAGATTTTTGATTGACAAGAGCCTTAGCGGTATCTGATGGTAGTAGCTTTACAGCCTGCAGAACATTTGGAGGGTTCGTTTTATTTTTATCAGACCCGTGCATCATTTGGTGTAAAGGTCTGGGTCTAATGACATTATTAGGCGAGTCATGATAATTGTCATTAGTGATCTTTTCAGATGAAGTTTCAGTACTCGGTTCCTCTTCTTTTATGGTCACATCTTGCGATGTTTCTGGATTTGTATTGACGGGTTGACTTTCGTTGGTATCGTCATTCTCAGACGAATCCGGTTGAACACGAATCAAGGTGACCGGAACAACCCGATCGTTGAGTTGAACTCCTTCTGGTGCAAGGGAGTCTTCCGAGTCCGATGGAGTTTTCTGTTCGTTATCTGCACTTGCAAGAGGATCGCCGATAGTGACACCCTCGGTTATTGGCCTGCGATATGGAACCGGATAGAAAGTATCTTGTACACGTTGTGCACGAAGCGGTTGATTCCTTTCGATGGTTGCTTGTCGGCGCTGATATCTTTCAACGTTTTCTATGCGTTGAACTTCTAGGAGTGGATCGTCTCTTTGTTCTGTAACAGGTGCACTTTGAACAGAACTTGGCGGTGTTGAATTTACTGGACGAATCGGTGTTACCTTTTGGGTAGGTCTGTTTTGTACTACTACAGTGGTTTTCGTTCGCACAAAGCTATTCTGTCTCGGTGCTGTAGGTATAACGTGTGAAGATGTAGAATTTATTGGGGGCAATGGAATGCCTCTAAGTGATTTATCATTCTGTTGAACAAGTTTGCGGAAATTGACGTATTCATGCACTTTGTTGTAGCAGCCGGTACAAATCGAGGAAGGAAAATCACTTTCAACGGAAATCTGTGGAGAAAGAGACGAATGTTAGGGATTTATCTACGATTTTCTGTGTTACATTAATAGACTATTGGTAAGATTTTCAGTACGTGACTGGTTCATCTACAGTTTAATATCTTATGGAGACTATGCACAAGAAAAGTAATCGCCTACACTGCCCCTATTTGCACAACAGTCCCATGTTGGAAAACGACAAACTGAGAAAAAGACGATTGAAATGTGGGAACAATTTCGCTCTATTTTGAGCCTCTGTTTGGCCGAAAATGTGTTTTATTTCGACAAATCCCTATTGATTGAGTAAACGAACAAGCCTAATAAATTTAATTTAAAATAATATGGAAATTTACCTAAAAAATGTACAAAAATCATAGTGAGACTGTTCTGCGAATTATATACAATATAATATACTGTAGTAGCTTTATCTATATCGCGAGACTTCGAACAAACTTCGATATATTTGCATACCAGTGCCATTTTTGGTCAGAATTACTCTAGCGCATTTGATGTCTGTATCGGAGCTGTGTATTTCAGCCCAGAACAGGCTATGGCCACCGCAACAATTGAAGATCATCTCGATTCTATTCGTGTCGTCTCTGATAGCTTATCGGCGTCTGATATCAGTATCCTTTTTGGAGATTACAATCAGCCAAATTTAGTTTGAACCAGAGCTTCTCAGGGGTTTGCTTACCCTGACCCTGTTGAAACTCGCTTTTCCGTGGCATGCTCGGCTCTCATAGATGGAATGGCTCTTTTAGACATGAAGCAGCTGAATATGATAAAAAACTCAATACTCTGGATCTGGCGTTCATAGCTGGCGATAAATATGCGTCTTGTAAAATACTTCCAGCTCCTGCGCCGTTAGTTAAAGTTGATGCATTTCATCCACCTTTTATTTCTCTGTTAGACTGCTCGCCTCCTGTGCGATTCGATGAACCTGACAACAAAGGGGAGTTCAACTTTCGAAAGGCTGATTTCCAAGCTCTGAATTTAGCACTGACTGACTGGTCTCCACTACAAACTATCCATGATTTGGATGTAGCTGTAGCCACTTTCACTAGAATACTTATCGATATGTTTCGCAACTACATTCCTGTTTTTAGGCCCCGCCCTCAACCGCCATGGTCCAATAGCCATCTTCGTCTTTTAAGGCGAAAACGTGCTGCTGCTCTGCGGCGTTATTCAAACAATGACCAAACGAAACTATCATTTGTGTCAGCTAGCAATAAATATAAATTACTTAATCGAAAACTTTATAACAGTCACGTCAGAAGAACGCAATCAAACTTGAAGCGGAATCCTCGACAATTTTGGTCATTTGTCAACAGCAAACGGAAGCAAAGTGGTCTTCCACGCGGCATGTTTCTGGGATCGCAAGAGGCAAATTCCTTGCAAGTGAGCTGCAACCTTTTTGTTAAACATTTCGCTGAGGCTTTCCAGCAAAATCTTATAGATGCCGAAATGGTCCATGAAGCACTAAGAAACGTTCCTACTTATGTAGTTTCCCTGAACTTTCAAGAATTTTCCGATGAGGATATTCTCACCAAAGACAAATTGAAGACCTCCATGTCCCTTGCAGTAGCCCAAAATTTTATGGCTCATAAGGTAATCTAGAATGCCGTGAAAAGTGTACTGCGATCTGTCAAACTTGGGTACCTTTTGCACTACCGAGGGACTAAATGCAGTACTAGAAGTGATACCCAATCTAAGCCCGAGTGGGACGGACCTGTTCTCAACAAACTGAAACCGTCAACTTCAGCTGGGCCGGATGGAATTCCCCCTATCATTCTAAAACAATGTGCTACCTCGTTGTGCCAGCCTCTCCGCATCATTTGCAATAAATCTATAGGGCGGCATCCATTTATTACGTAACGCTAAAATTGAAAATTTTCGACCCCCTCCCCCCCCCCCCCTCCGTAACGCTTTTTGTATGGAAATTTTAAAATTTTTGTATGAGTCGTAACGTTTGAGCATACCCCCCCCCCCTTCGAGCGTTACGTAATTTGTGGACGCCGCCTAGCTATAGGAAAGTTCCCTGAAAGTTGGGAGCTTTCAGTCATGTTCCCGGCCTTCAAAAAGGGTGACAATTTTTCTTATTAGAGTCATGTGTAACGTTTTCAATAGTGTCGTCAGTGTTTTTGATTTTAATGTATCCGTAGATGTTTTTATGAGAAGAGTTAAACATTTTTTTATTAGATCTTAGTGTTTCTGAATGTTCATGTAGACTAAGCTGTCAGATGGACTATATAATAATAATAATAATAATAATAATAATAATAATAATGATAATAATAATAATAATAAACAGAAGGTTTCATGGTAGCCATCCAGGACCGGGTAATTGCGACGAAGAACTATCGGCACTACATATTGCACGAAGACGTGGAGGACCGCTGTAGGAAGTGCAATTCAGTAGGGGAGACTATCGAGCATGTCGTTGCCGGCTGTTCAGTACTAGCTGGATCAGCCTACCTCGATCGTCACAACGAAGTTGCCAAGATTGTGCATCAACAGCTTGCCCTTAAGCACAACTTGATGGATCGATTTGTGCCCTACTACAAGTACCTGCCTGACCCGGTTCTGGAAAATAGTTGCATAAAGCTGTACTGGGATCGCGAGATCATAACGGACGTCCTCATCCGTGCCAACCGCCCCGACATTGTAGTCTAATACAAAAGGATGAAACGAGTTACACTCATCGACATCGCTGTACCGCTGGACCACAATGTCCAATCAACGTTCTCTAACAAGATAGCGAAGTACCACGACTTGGCGGAGGAGTTGAAGCAGATGTGGCACCTAGAGGACGTCCGTATAGTTCCGGTAGTCCTCTCAGCGACCGGAATTGTCCCGAAATCTCTCCTAAGGTCCCTAGACGAGCTGGAATTGAAGAAGGGCCTACACAGCATCCAAAAAGCGGTGATTCTTGGAACCTGCAGCATAGTTAGACGGTTCCTGAACCACCACAACTGAGAAGCTCATCCAGCAGACTCATAAGGATAAGTTAAACCGACCAATGAGATCCACAGAGCCTAATCCCCTTTGGCATACAGATTGCCCGGGGTAGGTGAAAGTTTCCAGCATTTTTTGCTGAGAAGTGCCAAAACTCTATAATAATAATAATAATAATTATGTTCATGGTCTCGTTCGACAGCTACTATTAAAACACTGGTTGTTACATTTGCTATTCATGTTCTTCGGCAGTAAAAATTGAGTTATTATAGTACAAGACGGGGTTGGTGGTCCAATGGCTACCGCTTCTGCTTCATAAGCGGAAGGTCATGGGATCAATCCTAGGCCCGTCTCTTTCCTCGTACTTTGTAGTTGTATCTTTCCCTTACTTCTTTCTACCACTCTTAATATATCACAGTTGATGTATCTACCACAGTTCATAGCATTTGCTAGAACCCGAGACGGACAGAAATAAACCGTTTCCCTACGCTTTCATTCGTTCATCATTATAGCATGCCTTCCTTTACGCCTGATACATAGACAGTCTGCTAACCAAACCAGCAAACCTCTCTGTCATAAAAATTACCCCACCCTTTCACCCTTCCCGCATGAACTGGCGTTGACGCAGTGTATATACGGTCAACCGTGGGAGCCAGTTGAAATGCATCATCAATTCCTTCCCCTTCCCCTCATTGGTCTGCATTCTGACGTGGCAGGCACCATTGTTGCCTAAAAATAGAAGATCACCAGCACTTATACACTGTTAATCCCAAGCAGTCATCTGGTTGATTCCTTGTGTAAGTGCAGCTGATCTGGCGATACTGGAGTAGCAGCCACGGGCGGCCAATCAAGCTCAAGCTCAAGCTCAAGTAAAAAATTGAGTTATTATAGTACAGTAAACTCTCCATAACTCGATATTAAAACGACCATCGAGTTATAGAACACAAACACAGAGCAACTGTGGTTCATGGGACCACCGATATATCCAGGACGAACCTCCCACATTTACTATGATTCTATAACTCGATATAGAGATACGAAATATTGAATTTACGGAGAGTTGACTGTATGTCCATGGATAAAAGAAAATCATCGGATTAAGTGATTTTTCAAAATACCTAATGATGTGGAATGCGCTTACAGCGATTCTACTCCATTACCCTTAATGCCATTATCCCATATGCCTCTACCCCGAATGATATTGGAGACCCATGATATTGGAACTCGGGGTAATGTTATTCGGGGAAATGAAATTCGGGTTGATGGCATTCGAGGTAATGGGGTAGAATCGCTTACAGCTATTAACATCATGAAAGACCCTTAATATCATCATTTGGATAAAGCGGAAGTAGAATCCAATGGAATGGATGTGTTATTTCATTTCATTTTTTGTTTCTCATTTATTTTTATTAGACGAAGGGGGGGGGGGGGGGCTCGTACCACCCAAATGGTTACGGACATAAAAGAAGATTATTGGAAAATGGGAGTGAGCCAAAGAACGAACTACTTTGGTTGAAGATTGAAACGAATAAGAAAGAGTTTATTCACGACGCAGTAAAATTCAAAAAAGCATAGCCTACTATGGTGGTGGATACAATTCAAATTGCGTTAGGGGATTGCTTGACATGTCGCACTCTAACACTCCTCCTCGACCTTGGTCGGCAATAACCCTAACTGTTCTGCTAAGATTTTATTCTACAATGTTGCAGTGGTTTTGTCAAGATTTCTGCAAGCATTTGGCTATATTTTAAAGATTGCGAACCGATTTAACCTGGACCGTGCTAGGGGATCGAAGATCCCATTGGATACCGGCTACTACCCTATCAGAGCAGGTAGTAAGGCGATGTCCGATAACAAGCAATACCAGTGCTTAATCGGAGCGTTACTTTACTTGGCTGTTAATACGCGGCCAGATGTTGCAGCTAGCGTTGCAATTCTCAGCCGTAGAGTTTGCGCCCCAACAGAAGCCAGGTGAACCGATAACCTGTAAGGGGCGGTCCATTAATTACGTAAGACAATTTTCAGGGTTTTTCAACCCCCCTCCCTCCATGGTAAGATTTTTTGTATGAAAATTAAAAATAAATTGTATGGCACGTAAGAAATCTCAAACCCCCGCTTCCCCCATAAACCCTTACGTAATTAATGCCAGACGCTTATGTTTAGGCCAAAAACACAAGTTTATTCAATTTTTTAATGTTTTCCGTTGGTTTAAGTCCAAAAAACATTGTTTCATGTTTCTTTAGATTTTGTCACACCCCTTGGCTTAAACTCAAATTTTGGGTATATTTTGTTTTCCGTGTCCTTTCCTAAATGTCAGATAGGAACAACCCCAGTGTTTAAACTAAAATCCCTGTGGTGTTTTTGTCGACTGAGCGAACGTCAAACATGATCAAAAGTGTCAAGGTTCATTTATAGACCCAATTTTTAAATTAAAGTTTAAGCATGATACAGTCGTTATTTTAGCGGCAAAAAATGCTAAAGTAGTTGCAGTAACATGCTCTTTCGTGTTATTAAATAAAAAAAAAGTTTTCATCAAACATTTTAGGACCCAATTGGTGGACAAACGAGGAAGTCGACGATTTAAAGTTTACATTACCGCTTTGAAGATCCAATAAAATTATTCTAATTTAGTATTATCAAACATGTGTTGTGTCGCCGCTATATTTTAAAACCCCACTTGAAATCGCTGTTTCCCGTATGTGCCAGCAAGAGGGGGGTATTTTTTACCCATTTTTGTAAAAACCATGAGGGGTACATTTTACCCATTTTCTGAAGTTCGTACCAAATACTCTTTAATGAGTAAATGGGCAATACCCATTCGGGACTACGAAGCTGCTGATGTTTTCTTAGGTTTTCTTTGAGAAAAACAAGCAGAGATATATTTTTTGCTTTTTTTTTCACGCACACGATGACAGTTCCTTACGAGGTTTTCCATAAGTGCGAGTGCTTTGTAAATCTCTTTTTGTTTCGTAGTCGCGAATTAAATGAGTTAAACCACTTTTCTTTAAAATGGGTACGAAAGTACCCCACGGAAAAAACAGTTTACCTAGCCCCCGAGATGAACTAGCCAAGGGCTAAAAATCTCGTTAATAAAGATAAAAAAAAAGTTTACCTAATTTTTGAGTTGACTTTACCCAAAAATAAGTATATCGATTATTCTCTCAACCCAAAATCTCTCGGTATTCTCTCTCTTCCCCACCAATGTTATCGTAAACTGCTGCACCTACCTAATGGGGATAGTTTGGCCCAATAAGCCAAATTTGAGTAAATGCATTATTCTCAAACTTGGGTTGAATGAACTCAATTTTGCGTTGAATCAAACCAAATTTAACAGTTCAGTCGTCGCGCTGTTGTATTTTGTACAACAGTGCTGAAAAAACCCCGCTTATCGTACACAGCATCAGCGTGGTGCTTCAGCCGGTGGCAAACCACGCGACGACTGAAAGGTTAAGTAAATTTTTCTTATGGCTTCAAAGGCAAAGGAAATGGAGGCCTTGGAAATTTAGCCAAATTTGGGTTATTGGGCTCAACTACGGTTTTGTGTTGAAACAACTCAGATTTGAGTAAATCCGCGTTGCCGTGCATGAAAAATATTGGAAATTGAAACTTAGCGTGTATAAGGTGTTTCCGTGTTGCAGCGTTGAAAGCCGCTGCAAACAGATATACATACGTGAACGCGATCCAATCACAAACCAAAACACCTTTAATTCACCACTCTGATCACCTCCAAAATTTAATAACAAACTCAAACTCACCATTATCTCGGTGCAGCCAAAAATCTTATCAATCAAATCCGGCTCGATGAGCGTTTGGTCCCCGGTGAAGATCGGTTCCAAGTCCTGCTTCTGGAAGCAGAGCCTACAATACTGCAGACTGGGAGGCACCTTCCGTGGTCCGACGATACCGACCGAGCTGTTGGTCGATTCCGTTTGGACGCCTTTACTGTATCGGATCCGCGGCGGCGGCGGCTGCTGTTGCTGTTGTGTCCTCGATGACGGTGGAGGATGAGCCGCATTGTGCCTAGATCCCATCAGCATAGCATTGTGGCGCAATTGTTCCGTTTCGGTCATACCCGCCGGCAATGTCATGGGCCACCGGTCGGTCAGTGGAGGCAAAGCCGACATGTTCAGCGGGGGCATATTGAGATGCGGAACTACGCCCTTCTTGACGAGCAGTTGCCGTTTGTAGCCCGGCGGAGCCGAAATAAACTCTTGGAAATCCTTAAAATCATCCGGAATCTGAAAGTGGGAAAGTAAATGTTAGCAGTTGACTATTTTCAAAAAATCGGCAGGGCACCGTTAGTGGAGCACATACAGTGACTCCAATTTATATTCGGCCAGTGTTTTCACATCAAGATGGCAAACAAAAAAAATATATTCCGAAGCTGCTTTACTAGTTTCGACTAGATCAAATTGGAAAAAAAAACGATCTAGACATATACCTATACAAGTTACTAATTAACATAATTATTCATTATTTCTATAAATTCGAAACTGTTGCTTCATAATGGCTTATTTGTGACTACATTGATTTCTCTTCATCGATCATCTCCTCACAATAACTTCCGCAATGTTTGAATGTAATGAAGAAGCAATACCCATTAACGAATGAAATTGGTGCCACCCTAAAAAAAATCATTCCAAAACATTGCCATTTGTCAACAAATGAGACCACTGTGCATCGTCAGCCATCTTGAAATCGCGATACATCGCATAGGGTACACTTGCCTTAAAGTGTCGCGAGCAACAGTAGCTGCGCTTTTTGTCGCGGACGGCTTGCATCAATGTCAACCAAACGAAGCGTCGCTCTGGGTAGCTATGACCCGGAACGCACACAAACAACAGGTCTGGGTTGCGCAAACTGTTCGCATCGCAGTTGCGAACATCGCAAATTTTCGGCCGGATGCGAACACCGACGGCCGGCGGGGTTGGCTGGACGGGAACAGTGTCCTGTTGTGGCTCGACTTGCGATGTCACCGCGGCCACCGTTGGCAGTGGTTCCATTTTGGTTTCATCAAGACTCATCACAACACAATTTTTTCTTCACTGCGGTTGACACTGCGCGTTTGACACATCCGAACGGGAAAAATGCACCACCAAGACTGAGGCGAAACTGGCTGTCGCGCCTGACAGCTTGGTCACGAGTGGGGAATACAGGCTGCCGTCAGTTTGAATTTGTGGTGAGTTTGGCATAAAAATGGATCTACGATGATGGTGGTGATGGTGCGCGTGGAACGAGTGGGGCAAAAGAAGGTGGAGTCACTAAAAAAACATGTGAATTTAACGTTTGTTATTCATCATTGTTGCACTGAAAATAATCCACACGTTCGATACAAATTCTTTTTAACGTGAATCTATCGTGTCAATTGGCAAGGTGAAATAACGTGTAAAATCTATAAATCTGTTAAGGATTGTCTTTGGTTCTATAGCAAAGACTTTTCTAGTATGCCTATCATCTCTGTGCTATCATGACAAGGACTCACAATACAATTAGTGAAAATTCACGTGTCAAACACGTTGATCGAGCTTTTAGAATCTTTTCAGTGTGGAGTTGTTGCTGAAAGCTCTCGTGCCAATACTAGAAACTAGCTGCGGAATGCACGAATGCCAACGCACAATCAATCTTACAGGAAGGTCAATTTCGTCTGAATAAAACCGTATCGATGTTTGTTTGACATCATTTGCGTTTTCAGTCAACGTTAGTCCAACAAGGAAGTGCATACTACTCAGCAATTTTGTTTATGATTACATTCTCACATCGAACAAAAGCAATGTGGTGACAGTTCTCACAGCAAATAAAGAACAATTTGTCAACATTGTAGTGCAATGGATCATTAAAGGTAGTTTTTGCAGGTGCTCACCGCATCAAAACAAATGCGCCACTGTATGGGACAGCACACTGAAATAATTGGAACAGGCGTATTTATCGGAAATTGCATATAATCTCTACTTCCTGCGTTACACACATATTTCAATAACATTTCAATACTGATCATCATTAAATCCGTTCAAATTTACAAGGCTTCAAATAAAAGTTGAAGTTCTGAGTCCATACAAAAATCATTTGTTCTTGGTCTATACTTGATGAGTGCTTTGCATAGAACATTCACAAGGCTGGTAAATTTTCGAGTCTCTCATGTGAACTGTTTGTCAGAATCGAAACCAGAATGTATTATCAACCAGCATTTCTGGATCATCATCAGAATTTCATTGTGATTTGAAATGAAGTTTATTATTGCAATTTCTTTCTGAAGGTAAGTAATTAATTAAAAAATTGAATACAAGGAATATTAGAACGATTTACTTCTAGATTCAAGGTTTCCTGGTCAATAACGGGAAGAGGCAAATCTAATGAAATAGAGGCAGATAATTTGTGTTGAAGCCAAAGGTAAATGATTGATTATTTAAAAAACGAGGTATTAATTATGTAGTTATTTTTTTAGATCCCAAAACGTGTTCAAAAATTCCTGACGGAGGCAAATGCAGAAGTGAAATTCAATCCAATAATTTGGCTATCGGGTTCCAGTGGAAAAATTTCGCTTTGAACAATTTCGTCATTCTTTATGTGTTTTCTTTATTCAATTATGTTATTATTCAAGTTTATGTTTCAGCAAAATAAATCAATCACCTATTATTTACAAATAAGCCTCACTGGTTTGTATTGGTTATGCAAATGCAATCTTATCGCTCTTTCTGTCTGTAAAAATGAAGTGTTCTTCATATAATTTCTGTCATTGGTGCTTAAGAAGCGCTCTATATGAACTGCATATTTATGACATGTAATGAGCTTTTCCGTCCCGAGGTGAATGCTATGTGAAAATCCAATAGTGCCAAATTATATGCGTACGGTGGCGCTATCTATGCTTTCCATAGCGGCCGTTTTAATTATTTTAATGATCCATGTGACAGGTCTGTGTTTGCATTTGTTCACTATCCAGGTGTATTAATGTTAAACCAAAATCTTATCAAATCCATTTGGCAATCAAATGTAAGGTGAGACAGCGAATGTTTTGCAAATTCAAAATAAATATTTACGATCCCCTTGAAATTTCCAAAATCTCATCAGTAAAATAATTATGGTGATTTTTCTTCCATAGGATCATTAAAATAACCAAAAAGTCCGCTATGGAAAGGGCCCAATCACAAATTTCATAACGCTGAAGGGGGTGAGTGTCCTCGTACTGTTACAGTGCATACAAAATTTGTAAAATGTTCATACAAAAAGCGTTACGAGGGGGTGGGTGGGTGTCGAAAATGGTCAGTTCTTGCACTATGAAATTTGTGAATAAACCCAAAGCATAGATAGCTCCACCGTAGCCTTGTGTGTTTGACAGGACAGCAATGCTAAATGTCACAATGTTAAATCCCATATACAGTGGCGCCTTTGTTTTGATGCGATGAGCATTTGCAAAAAACTACCTTCAATGACCCATTATCGCTATAGTAATTTCGACTAGTATTCACAGGGATTCACTGTGTGACCTAATCACCATTCTAGAACAGCGGCACCTTCACATTTGAGCTTCGTGTTAGATCGCGAATCCAGCGTCACAAATTCGCTCCCAATACGACAATTCGTCCGGTGGGGTGTGCTGCTGTCGACGAGAGCAATGTCAAACTCATTCATGGTTTCAAAACATTCGGAACAAAATATTTATTTTCACCGCTTACTTCACTTATGTATGAAATTGAATGAGATCCAATGGTAGAGAATTCATTTATCTACCCAATGGCAAAGGGGCAGCGGAAAATGTCCCGAAGCGTGTTTTATTCAAGCGCAAAAATCGATCAGGCGAAAGTTCCAATGAAACTAACCTTACATATCCTGGTTTTCCAACCTCAAACTAGTGCTCCTACCAGCCGGATCTCAATTTTTATGAAAGTAGTGCAATAATACAAAAAACAAACGTATGTAGAACATAGAGAATGGATATTCCTACCTTTTCCGCCTAACTGTTTCACTGTGAACCGTCTTATATCAGGAAAATAAAACATTTTTCCCCACAACGGCATGTGATGGTGCGTGAAAAATCAAATCTCTCATCATCTGACTAGTTGCGCTACCAAAGTATAGATGGCCAACAGTATGTTGCGTTTCGCGTTTGGAGGCCTATCACAAACGAATAAACAACGGAATGGAGAATCGACAAATGAAAAGGGAGTTCGATTATCTCAGTGGTGAATAAATATAAGGCAATCTAACGTTTAATCACCTTTCTCTTTCCGGCACATGTACGCATATGGATTGTTTTCATACTGAAACCGTTTCCGAATCAGAAAAAAAAAACAAAAACAAAAAATGTTGCTGGAAAGAGAAAGATGCGAGAGCCTTATGCTGAACAAATTCGCCCTTTTGCATTGGCAGTTTCGCAACCACGGAGTCACTAAACATATGTACAGTTTCTTCTGTTCAGGACATAAAGCTCCCAAGCTGTCAAAGTCTACCTATTGATCTGTAAAATCGTCTACCTATCGAGTACAATAAGCAAACACCTTTTGGGTCGGGGGGACCTGAGAGAGACTCGCAAAGAGGAAAAAATCAACTTCATATGCGGCCCAGATGGCACAAAATGGCTGAAAAAGTGAAAAGCATTGATGCAATTCTAGAGGAATTCGCGATTAGGGCCTATCTGACAAATCAATAACAATGAGAAAATAATCAATGAAATTCTCATGTGCAATTTTAAATCCCAATTGGAGAAAATATACTCAAACTTTAACATTTTCACTTTAAAACAGTTTTCATAAACCAAGTTTTAAAATCCTCATCAATACTACACACATCTCCTACAATACCCCTAGCTAATTCGTACTCAAAAAATCTTTAAATGTTATGAGCCTGTAATCGATATTATTTTCAGTGTCGCCTACACTTTTGCGCCATGTTTACATTCTGGTTTCAATTAAGACCGCCATGTATGCCTTGTTTATTTTTTGTTTGCAGTGTCGCCGTTTACTCTCGCCGTGTTTTGATTTCGATTTCAGATGCGCCCATCACTTTGATAAACAAAAACACAGGCGTAACCAATAAAGTGTGTGGTTTGGCATGAGGTGAAGTTTCGTCTTCTACAAATTTGCGTTTTTTAAATAGTTAAATTATCGATAGGAGAAAAGTTCAAGTGCAGTGAATAGACAATCGAGCTACAATTTCAACGCTATATTTTCTTAAATTGTGTACATTTTGTCAGTTTCGCCTAATTCGCGAATCTTTCTAGAATTGTATTCAAAATTTGTTGAAAGGCTAGTCCGCTAAGACCACGCAGATCCTAGCGAGGCTAGCCCATCCACATCCGATTGAAAATCATAAAGAAATACAATACAGTAGATATTTCCTTCAACTGGGCAGCTAACTGACTGATACCTCAATCAGCAGCTGCAACTCTCTTTATTCATTCCAGGTATATATTTACAATTCAATCACACTTATCCAGGCAATGGACATGCCCTATATCAACTGCAGCGATTTGCAGTAGACAGGATGTCCCGGGCCCGATCTATCTGACAAGCTAATCGAGCCCTCTGTCACCATAGAAGATGGTGTCTCCATCATGTCGATAGCCTGCACTTATCCAAATATCATACCTCTCGATAAATCTTCCACACTTTTACCTACGACAACGCATGCTTCTCAACCGACGATTCTTCTACCTGAAATGTGACACTACCTCTATTCCAACAAAATAAACTGTTATTTAAAACCTCAGTCAGCAGGAGCAGTTTTCCAAAGATGCTGATAAATCTAAACACAATACTAGTTATTAATAATGTCTGCTACGTTTGCTAGTATGAACTTTCACTCTAAAGGCTATTTATGCTTCGGTGTGATGCAAACGCAATATTTTGTTGATGAGATGTTCATATAAGGGTTTGAACGGCTTGCGCATGATTGATGAAAACACAGAGTAGAGAATAAGAAAAACAAAATTAATGTAGTGGGTAATATCTGTTACATTACCGCGGGGTTGACGTAGAACTACTATGGACACACCTTCGATCAATTCTGGGTCAGACTCTTACAACAGTGCGGTAGCTTTTTGCAGGTGATAGGATATTTGATGATAGATGATAGGTGCTGTGATTGTGAGTATTCAATAAGGGAGATCTGTCATTTGGTTTGGAAGCTTTTTCAGAGTTTCGGATTTCAAATTTCAAAGTAAAATACTTTAAAAAGGATTTGATTTGATTATGATGTATGAATAACAGTGAAGTTTGAGCATGCGTGTAATGAAAGAATATTAATAATTTATCATGTGTATGAATTTGTAAGTATACTAGATTTGTGTTATTATTGATCGGAAAAAGTTTTCAGAAATTAACTCTTTTTGGACTCATTTTGGTGGTCCTGAAAAGGATCATTTGTCGTTCTGTGGTTCCAAAAACCAGTGCCCGGTCAACCAGTCAGTGATTTTCGATAGCGATCGATATAGATTCGTTTTGAACCGTTAGCGATCGCCATCGTTGGTTAAAGATCTATAAAGAATTATGAAGACTGGTTGGTCGGGTGTTTGGTGCTCCAGGTATAATCCAGTGTTGTGCCAGATTGTTTGTTTGTTTTGTTTTATTTACGACATTTTACACCGCTTGGTGCATTCGTGTCGAGAGATAAATTAACACTATTTTGTCTTAGACCTAGTATTATAAACTTTCCAATCCGAATTCATGAACTCTTCTTCCACTGTGCTCTCGCATTCCTGGTCACCCTGATTCGTCATCAAACGTCACACTGAGAAAAATCTACACGCCAAGGTCGTGTGTTTTACTTTTAGATTTGCGCAATGAAGAAAACCACATGACTTGAGTGTGGTAGCCATATGGATTTCGTCATTGACTTCACGGTATAATAACATGTGTATCAACATTAGGTTGTCATGAGAAACAAACATGAATGTCTAAATATTAAATCATGAAAACCAACTGATTTGCTTATTGAATTCGAAATGTAGTGGCTTTAGATAGTCATGTGTGATAGAACATGAATGTCATGAGACTGAAAGAAGAAATTTTATAGAAGAAATCTTGCTCCCCAAAATATGGATTCGAGGCTCTTTTGCTTGTCGCAAGCTCACTTGAATGTTTTTTTTTTTTTCAAACAAGTGAGTCAGCAACAAGCGGGGCGCCGCAAATTCATAATTTGGGAAGCACGGGATTAGCATATTTCATTTTATTCGAAGCTGAAAGCAAGGAAAATCTGTTAGTGGAATTCGATTTTTTCTCTAACACCATACATTATATCCAACGCTGGAAGTAATTCATTTTATTTATAGAAAATGAGAATGAACTCCTCACTCGGGCATCTTCATTCATAGAAAGAAAAACGAATCCTCAAATTTTCCTCTAACACTTTCAGCTTCAGAATTTGCCTCTTCTCTTTGGAACATGATGATGACTGTCGTTCGACACGAGCTCCATCCGCAATTTAGTTCGCTATGGGTTGATCACTAATAATTTAGAAATTTGGAACACGGAAATCGACAGCAAGCTCATCGATTTCAAATCGACCAACTTGAACATGATGATCATGACACAAGATAATCATAAGTTAAACACACTGAATCCGTGTTGGGTGATGATCCATAGAACCCATAAGTTGACGCATACGAATTTGAAATGGAAAGCTTTAGGGACTTATGTGGAAAACTATGGAATTCATGTTGTCGGTTGATGAATCAGTCCATGAAGCAAAACTTAAGAATTGAATGTGTAATACACACGAAGTTTGTAAGAAAATCACAACAAATCAACATAGACGTTCATGAATCGATCCATAATTTTAAACACACGGATCAAGCGTGTGGACTTTTTTCAGTGCAACATCCCACCGCAAAATCGCTAGTGTTTGGAGGGGATTTTAACCTCCAAATTGCCAAATAACCTCCAAATCATCACCTCCAAGTTAGTTCTAATAACCTCCGTTATATGAAATATGGTGGCGCGTCGATCGTTGCAAGTTTATCGTTAAACAGTCAATTGCATGTTCGCTTTGGTTGATTATCTTCCTTCGTGCTGCTAGACGTTTCAGTTGACAACCGCCTTTTACTTTTTGCTGCAGGTTCTAACTCGACATCGGTTTCGTTTGCGCTACTGTCGTAGTCATCGTTGTTGTTGTTTCGTTCGTAGCGTTCATCGGATTCGCTTGCTTCAGCTGGGGATCCATCTGCTACCACGCGCTGCTGCTCGTCGGTTGTCTTTCGATTGTTTGCTGGTTGTTGTTGTTCCGATTTGTGAGTTGGTTTTGCGTTTGGGTACGAGACAAATGTGCGCTGGTTGTCGATTACGATGTACTACGGCACTTTTTTCTCCATCCTCATTCGTACTACTCTGATATCGTTCGGCACCCCCTTGAAGTAATTTTTCCATACCTTGTTGTGGATGGAGATAATTTTGCCGTACTGCTCCATATGATCCCAGATGATGGTAATTGACATCGACGGTGGAAAGTCATGGATCCTTACAGTAGTAGTAGGTCCATCTACGTAGATTGGGATGTAATACTTCAAACCCTCGCGAATGAAGCAGTGTTGGAGATGATGTTCTTTTTGCAGTCGCGGGGCACACCGGCATTATTCATCTCGATGAAAACGCAACTTTTGAGGGTGTGTAGTTGTATATTCCGCACATCCACCATGTCGAGTTTAACAAACTTTTGGAGAAATTCTTCCACTTGTTCGATTGCGGGCCTTTTCGGTAGGACACTGAAGTCCACGACGAGCGTGTTTTTTCTGTGTGAATGCATTTTGCATTGAATGCAAAAGTTTCACAACAGAAAAAAAGGAAAAAAAACTGACTGAACTAAGTGTGCACGAGCTTGGCATCTAAGTCCGAAAGAGACATGGATTTGCGAAAAGAGATGTGTTCATAGTTAGTACTCGGATTCAGTTTGGCTTTCTATTCCGCAGAATGATAAGGTGTTCTGTAGCTTAGTTGGTTAAAGCGCCGGTCTAGCATACACGGAGTCGTGAGTTCGAGTCTCACTAGAACGCGTATTTTTTCGCAAATTCATGTCTCAATTTGTCAAACAAACACACTGGGCCGTATGAATAAAATGTAGTAAAGTTGAGTTTACTACATTCTCGGTAGTAAACGCTATATGTGGAACACGAGTGGAACATGTTTGTGTCATTTTCCTTTCTACACCTTTCGAACATACTACAAACAACGCATTGCTATGAATAAAGGTAGCATTTACTACAAAGCTACTGGTAGTTAGCTTCAGAGGTTGCTACCCATGCTTTGAGATTGCGGAATTGAATGGAATAATTTACTTTTGAGTAAAAATCATAGGAAACGATATGAGTTTTGATATTTCGGAAGGTATTTTGAGTTTTGCTTAGGAATTCTGAGGTTACGAAAACATTCGCCCCGCCAATGCTGAGATTCCGGTAAGATTACCGGCAGTAGCAATTTGTAATATCCGTGTGAATTCTGGCATTACGATAATTATGTTATTTTCTAGGAATTTTAGGATGTCGGTAGGAATTCAGATATTTATAATGTAATTTGGAATTTTACTTGTAAACTCTGACATCTCAGATTTCCTTTTGAATTCTGGAATTCCTGTAGGAACTTTGGGATTCCGATATGGATGTCGGATTTTTTATGATAATTCTGGAAGTTTAAATACCATTCTAGGAATATTGCGGAAATATTAGGAATCTGGTAAAAACTCTAGAATTGGGGTGGGAATGGGATTCCGAATATTAATCTCTTGGAACTCTGTGGGTATCTTTGAGACGGTATTTCTGTAAGAATCTATGAGATTGCGGTGGGATTCCTGCGAATTATTGTGTGAATATTTGTAATTCTGAAAATCAATCTTCGTAATTATTGTAAAAACCTTTTAGATTCCAATGATCTCCAGTTCCTTTGGAATTTCAAAGCAAAGCTT
This sequence comes from Aedes aegypti, assembly GCF_002204515.2. Taxonomy (NCBI): domain Eukaryota; kingdom Metazoa; phylum Arthropoda; class Insecta; order Diptera; family Culicidae; genus Aedes; species Aedes aegypti. The sequence continues at coordinate 208,999,132 of NC_035107.1, forward strand.
TAATATAAACGATTTGAATGTCGGTAAATATTTTATAGATTTCAATGGGATTTTTTGTGAAATCGACAAGAATTTTGGTAATTTCAAAGGGAACCCTGGTGTTAAAGGGGAGATCCTCATTGAATTCTAACGACTACCAATGGAATCACTACAATTCCCATAAAAATCTCGACATTCTAAGTTCTAGACATTCCAAGGATACTATCAGAAACCCCACCAAAATAACGAGAATATCGCAGAAACACTTAGAACTTCCGGAATTCAACATGCTGTTAAGAAAACACACGGGGAGCATCAAAATTCTACCGCAATTTCACCAGAATCTCAGTACTGGTGCTAGAAAATATGTGGTTCCAAATTTGATAGCTGTAATCTCAAGATCTCTTCATAGATGTTAAGCTAGTATTTAAAAAATCATCAATCACTGGCGTTGGCGAAGGCCGAAAACCACCCAGAAAATTCTTTGATGTACCATCATCATAAAATCATAGACATAAAGAGAATACCAGACTAATTGCAAAATTACACTACAAATTTTGTCAAATAACAGCACATTCATGATTTGTGCAAATTGTCGCGTAATCGATTAGATTCCATGCATTTTCTTCATATGCATGATTGTATTAATTTTAGGCGTCACTCTGAATAGATTGTTCTTTACGTGCAGAATCACTCTGCACTCTGAATGGAAATTTCTTAACGTGCAGCTTCAGTCACTGCTCATGTTCGAAAGTAGTAAGTACTACATGTTCGAAAAGTTTTTTATTCATACCAAAAGTGTAGTAAACTTTGTGGATTTTGTTTTTGAGTAGATGCTACATGTAGTAAAGTTCAAAGTTTTTTATTCATATCACCCACTGTGTCTTCTGATAACAAGTTCCCAAAACTAGATTACGTCTTTCTTCTCTATACAGGAGTTGAACTGGAATTTAAATACCAAGAGCTTTGCGTTTTTCAATATTTCCAATTTTACGGATGTTCCGGGTTAGTTCCGGAACCATGAAATGGCCATAATGGTCAAACATTCATATCACTAAATCCGCCATGCAAGAATATTGTCGTGTGCTGTTCCGCAGCAAAACGAAATCATGACAGTTTATATTGTCGCACCGCCACCAAACCGGATCGCGCCAGCTAGACTCGCGACGCGCCTCAACTCGCCACATTTTGAAATCAGTTTTTTAGTGTGGTGCTGCATTCTTACCATTTTTATGAACACAGCGCACTATTCACATATTAGCTGCAACGCACGGGGCCCAAGAAAACAATAATTATAAATAAATGTTGGTCTTGATTTCCATCGGATACATAATATTAGTTCTTGCCGTAAGGAACTCAGGATGGTTCCAGGGCTCTATGTGGCCAGGGTGAAGTCTCCGGTCGATGGGACCGCCACCAATCGATTCAGCAGCCTTTTTCCGATCTAGAATGGTCAAAATCATTTCATGAAACCATAACCCAGCTGAGATATTGCATTTAGTCGCGTTTTGGAGCCCGATTTTCTCACTGTGCGTTGGCATGAAATATTTTAAACGTTTAACGAAATTCCTTGATTAGCACCTCAATCGAAAGATAAGTCATCAAAGGTTCATGACGTTTACTTACTGAATCCCACATACAATCAACTTTCGCTCGTTGCACTAAACCTATAGCCAACCTAGTTGTAAGTGTTTGGTTTGTTGATTGATAATATTGAAGGGATTTTGTATTTTGTTTGTCCGTTGAAATATATGACAGGAAATGTTTGTAATAGTTGTGTAGGTTTTTTTCCCAGTAGCACTAGGCATACAGCTAGGGCAAACATATGTCAGCTGATCGTAACCATTCAGGCTACCACCCACCGAGCTCCCAAAACCCACCACCAGATGTCTGGTAGCATAGCGTTCGGGCGGCCATGAGGGGTGGCGAAATAGGGGCCATCGTAGATATCCCGAACGAAAAAGGGTAATGACCGACGACCTAGGTCAAGAACCTCTTGGGAAAAATGCAGATGACTGGTCGTTCACTTGCCCGGATACAGCTGAAGAGAATAGTCGAAAAGCTACAGTTTGGATATTGTTTGGATAAAGTTAAACGAAAGATTTTGTGAGAAAGTAGTGAGTGGAGAGTGGACACCAGGACCCCGTAGTTTTTTGGTATAGAAACCACATAATTTCTATTACCGCCCTACGCCATTCTAGAGTTATATTCCGGGTTGATTCCGGCTCCGTCGTTAGCCGAAGACCGATCCGTCAACATATCGGTAGCCTAGGATGCGTAGAGGGTCCCAGGAGGCTGCAGCCGAAGTTCCCCAAGCCAACCCGAGGAGAGCGTGGTCAGACGTGGCCGAAGGATACCTGTGTGGTAGGAGAACGCCGGCGGCCTATACCAGGCCGAGAGGAAGGAGGGAGGAGTGGATAGGTGGTAGCCGGAAGAAGAAGGGGCCCCAAAAAGGGTCAGATTAGTCTGTAAGAAAGTGGGAAGAAGTGAATAGAGAGAGTAGGTAATAGCCCAAATAACTGATAGAGTGAAGACAATAAAGTAGGAGTTTTGAACAGTGAAGTGCTGTGGGTTTTCCTGTATTTCTAGTGCGATGATTCCCTGTCCGCGGTAAGCTTAGGTGAGCGTGCCGACCCTGAGGCAGTTGAGTCGGAGAGTCTCTAAGACGCTCCCGATTGGCTGATCGAAACTTACATAGTGAAAGACTTTCACTAATCGGGCTGAGTTTTGAGCTGTCAAATCATCTAGAACAATAGAACATCAGAGCTACCAACATTGACAAAATTCGTGTTACGTTAGAAAGTGACGCTTGTCTTCGTTTTAGAAAGGCTATAGCCCACCTAACGGGAGCCCGATTAAAACGAAGTGCAATTAAACATAGTGCAACGAACGAAATTCGACCGTATTTGTCCAAAGAGACCCCCCAGTTTGTCTTGATTTGCTCAAATCAAATTGACCCGACGGTCAGAAGACCGAGAGAACATGCCGTCTCCAAGAAGAAGAAGAGGAAGCAGTCCACTGGAGAATGAGATAGTTGTGGCCACTATCGCAGCCCTAAACGAACGGAACGGGTCCTCCCTGCAGGTGATCGAGAAATACATCGGCGGAAACTACAACTGCGATGTCGGCAAGATTGCAAGATTGGCAAGAGTGAAGTGAAATCCCGGGAAACTGTGGCTGGCATCCGAGAAGGAGGGGAAAAAGAAGGCAGTTCCTAAGCAAAACTCCACCAAGTTTCAAAGACTGCCGCGATGAAGAAGACCCCGAAGAAGCCGCTACCGCAAACCTCATCGGGCGCGGTAGATTTCAACCTGTGCGCCGTCAAAATGTGTCCATGTTACTCGAATTCAACAATTCAATCGGCCCTTTTCAGAGCCAAAAATGTGTTCTAAAGAGTTATTTGTGCAGGTAGCTGGATCTAGGATCTCTGTGATTTCCCGGAAAGGTGATCGCTTTTTGCTGACGGAAATCTTATGTGGAAATCTGGCAATCGGGTCGACAACCGCAGACGCAATCCGGATCGTTCGCGGGAGGGTGATCGCTTTCTGCTGACGGAAAATCAGGTCGGCAACTGCAGACGCAATCCGGATCGTAAAAATCGAAATGGAGCTGATTAAAAACAACAGAGTTTGATGTTATAAATTGAAAGGATTTCGATCCTGCCGGAACTTACCACAGTACTGAATCAGAGGGCGATGGCCTGGATCACAGATGTAAATGAATCCGGAACCTGGAACCAGCACTAAATAACTTCAAAACCGGGAACTAAAATACTCGGGAGCAGGCATTGCAGAATTCGCTCTCATTTGAGTATGAAGCACGATCAAAGCAAGCAAAGAAAAACATCCCATCTGTTGTGGTCCACGATCGTCATTGTATCGCAAGGTGTAACAAGTCTGATAAATGGAAGCAGCGAGCGAGAGCCCCAAAGAGAGAGCGATGATAAAATCCATTTTTCTCGCTTGTTTACCGTTGGGGATAGGTGTTTTTCTTTACTGGCACGATAAAAAATCCACGAACTTCCAATAGCAATAGTGTCCCCCAGGATTGGAGCATGTTTAGAGGGGTTTTATCATGCACTACTATCCCCCCAATCTGATCAAAGTTGTAGCAGTATACGATAAACAGTCTCTCATAATGTGCAGCATGTTATGATAGTTACAGAGAGCGATTCGTGAGAGATTCTCTCAATTTTCTCAGGATTCAATCCCTGCTCGGGAGCAGTAAACTGAATAAACTGAACTCGAAGCAAAACATATTTTTTCCAATAAGAAAATCTAACTGTCATTCAGAAGCGTGCCCCGCTTAAGTGTCACAATGGTCTAATCCACCGGTGTACTAAATTCACTCGGTCTGAGAATTGTGACACTTGAGCGGGGCACGCTCCCGTATGATCTCCACTTGAATTGGACCCGCTCTAGTGTCAAAATTCTTCGCCGAGTTAATTTGGTACACCAGTGGACAAGACCATTCTCAGTCCGAGTAAATTTAGTACACCGGTGGATTAGACCATTTCCTAATGGTCTTATCCACTGGTGTACTAAACTAACTCGGTCGAAGAATTTTGACACTAGAGCGGGTCCAGATCACGTGGGGATCATACGGGAGCGTGCCCCGCTCAAGTGTCACAATTCTCAGACCTAGTGAATTTAGTACACCGGTGGATTAGACCATAGTCTCATCCACTGGTGTACTAAACTGGCTAGGTCGAAGAATTTTGACACTAGAGCGGGTCCAGCTCACGTGGTGATCATACGGGAGCGTGCCCCGCTCAAGTGTCACAATTCTCAGACCGAGTGAATTTAGTACACCGGTGGATTAGACCATATGTTTACCACATACTTGCTATAATGGTCTTATCCGCTGGTGTACTAAACTGACTCGGTCGAAGAATTTTGACACTAGAGCGGGTCCAGATCACGTGGGGATCATACGGGAGCGTGCCCCGCTCAAGTGTCACAATTCTCAGACCGAGTGAATTTAGTACACCAGTGGATTAGACCATCTCTTAATTCATCTCGTAGAATCATACAATAGTCTAACCCACCGATGTACTAAATTAGCTCGGTCTGAGAATTGTGACACTTGAGCGGGGCATGCTCCCGTATGATCCCCACGTGATTTGGCCCCGCTCTAGTGTCAAAATTCTTCGACCGAGTCAGTTTAGTACACCAATGGATAAGACCATATCTAATTGATTACGAATAATCGACAATACGGAAATTTGAGGATGTTTCGGGATGATGTCGATTATTTTAAAAATTATTCTACTTGAAGTTCACGTTAAACAATAATGAACACGTGATTATCTAATGATTAAATTATCTTTTTATAATACAAAATCAATTAATATATCAACATTCTTCCTTTACATAGACTTCCATTACAATCGAAGAAGAATCCAATATTTCATCGGATTCCAATCTCTCCTCCACATATTCCTCCAACCATTCATCAGATTCCACACGCTCCTCCTTGATATCTTGACTTTCTTCTTCCTGCTCAAGCTTGACTTTCTTAACGTCAACTACCGGTTCCGGTGTTGGTGGATCAGCTTCCAAAGCTTCTACAACCACCTGTTCTATTTCTGCCACCGACCGTTTCAATTGAAAGTTCTGCATTCTTGTGTTTTGTTGAAGAATCGCCTGTGTTGCTAGGAATGCTCGGTTGTTAGTTCTGGTTTGCAACCGAAACCGATAAGCCTTCTGAACATGTCGTAGACAACTGTTACAGATACAGGCTTCGCTATCGTCTTTGTAGGTGAACAATAGACCGACGGTCACATAAATCTCTTCCATGAGATCGGAACTGGCTGGCTTTCGGGTTTTGTGACAGAACAGTGGCATCAGGTTGTTAGCCTTGGTACTTATGTCCCGAACGCACAGGCGGCACTGCGATGCAAAGAACATGATGTGAATGCTTTCCTCCTCCACTATCCGGGATTCGACGTCATCCGTTTGGACGGTGGCCAGACGTTGGTTGAGGGTAACAGCTAAGCCGTTGCGTTTGCAGCAACTGCATTGGCAAGGCGGAGGCGTCTGTACTTCGTAGCCGTGATAGCTGTAGGTGCCGGTTTTCAGGTTTCGCCATGGAAGGATCCCCGCTCGGAGTCTTATACCGAAGCGGCGGTCCGTCGTGAAGTCATTTTGTTTCTGAAATAGAAAGGATGGAAAGTGAGTCAGCCATGCATTGTTCAAACGTGGTGGCAGCATAGTATAGCTGAAATGTAAGGTACCGCGGGGCAAGTGGGTAAAAGCGGAAAGTGACTTAGGTAAGTTATTTAAGTCGTATATTTTAGTGAATACATATATGAATTTAGGTTCCAAACCCATGCGTAAACCTTTGATGTCATTCAGAACATTACGGCAGACAAGAAGTTTATGTAGGGGGGTCTGTAGCCTTGAGGTTACGCTTCCGCTTCATAAGCGGAAGGTCATGGGTTCGATTCCCAGCCCCTCCACAAAAAAAAAAACCGTCCAGCCACCAGAAGACGCCTCACGGAGCACATCCATCCTCCGTCAGTATCAGATGGTGACTGAGACAAACTGACCCTCTTCGCAGGCAGCTAGCCTCACTAATGTCAGCTATAAAGTGGGGGCAGCGTTTATGGTAACGCCGTCACTGCACCGCCACGCTGGCAACACAAGAGAGAGAGAAGCGAAAGTGAACGATCATTCTTTTCATACCCATTAGTCTGTACCCCACGATAAAAAGAAACAAGGTATAATATTCCGAAAAATGACATTTGGTAGTGACGTCATTCCTATCGCAATCTCGAACGAGTACAAGAGAAAGCAAAGCCTGCTCTCTTTTACTATCCTTCTAGCCCCATGCTTGGCGATAGGAATGACGACACATGTTTTTATTGAAAATCGTTGTTTACACGTGGGAATAGCCTACCTTGTTGTGTCTACCGTGCTGTACCCGATATACGAAAGAATAAAGACGTTTAGAGTAAACGGTCCCGCGAGTTAAAAAGTTTTTCCCTCTATCACGATACGCATTGTCCGGAGTGTTCCGGTGTTCCGCTGGCCTGTTGGGTGTCCGTATTCGTCGGTCGGTCCACTCTGTTGCCCTACAGGTTATGGGCCCAGAGTCAGTGAATTGGGAAAAGTGTTTTCCGGGACAGAAAGTGCTTCGCGGAAGCCATTAGTGTGCGAAAAAGTTTTCGGCGTGGGTACGATTGGTACAGTTCTGTCGGCGGTTGCATTTGGCTCGAGCTGCAGAGCAGCGCGCGGTTGTGATAGTGTGCGTGTGATTTGGAGCACTCGAGCAGTGCGCGTTTTCGGTTGCTGGTGTGTTCGAGGCTGGAAGAAATTTCTAGCGTAACAGGTGAAAGAGGCCTGATTGGAAAAGTTTTCGTTCTCGTCGCGTGTGTGTCGATCGGAGAAGAAAATGAGTGAGAAATTTCTGTTCGCTCGTCTGAACAACCAGAATTTCCCCGTGTGGAAAACGCGTATGGAAATGTATTTGAAGCGCGAAGAACTGTGGAAAGTGATAAGAGACGCAGCACCAGAGCCGGTCAGTGATGACTGGACGAAGAGTGACGAAAAGGCGCTGGCGATGATTGTCCTAGGTGTTGAGGACAGCCAGTTGAATTTAGTGCGTGGTGTTGCGACGGCAGTGGAAGCGTGGAATAAATTAAAAGATTTTCACGAAAAGACGTCGATGACGTCAAGAGTGTCATTGCTTCGTCGCATATGCAGCTTGAATATGTGCGAAGGGGACAATATCGAGAAGCACTTGTATGAGTTGGAAGAGCTTTTCGATAAGTTGGCTTGCGCCGGTCAGGAAATGGAGATGCCGCTTAAAATCGCGATGATCTATCGCAGCTTGCCAGAGTCTTACGGCAGTTTGGTTACCGCTCTGGAAGGTAGACCGGATGCCGATCAGACAATGGAGCTGGTCAAGCAAAAGCTGATTGACGAGCATCAGCGCCGGCAAGAACGTTCGGGCGATGCCGGTGAAAACGCGATGAAGATGTATAGCAGGAAGAAGAAGAGCGATAAAGTGTGTTTTCAGTGCGGCAAACCGGGACATTTCCGCCGAAATTGTCCGCAGCTGAAAAGCGGCCCGAGCGGCAGTGATGTGAAGCGCGATTCAAAACCGAAATCCGGTAGTGCGAAAGCGAAGCAAGCAGAAGAAAGTGATTCGGCGATCTGTTTTGTGGCTGGAAATAAATGCAGTGGACCTTGGATTGTCGACAGTGGATGTTCCAGCCACATGACGAACGATAAGTCGTTCTTTGACAAACTGGACACGAGTGTAAAGGTGAAAGTGATCCTGGCCGATGGGTCAGAGACAATGTCCGGAGGAATCGGAGAAGGCACAGTGAAATGTGTGAGCGGTGAAAACAGTTTGGTGGACATTCCGTTCAAAGACGTGTTATACGTGCCTGCACTGGACAGTGGACTCATTTCGGTGAGAAAACTCGTGAAGAGAGGACTGAAAGTGGAATTCAGTGGTTCGAGATGTGAGATCTTGTCCGCGCAAGGTAAAATAGTGGCTGTGGCGGAACCTCGCGGCAATCTATTCGCGTTGAAGGTTGCAGAAGAAGCTCGGCTGGGCAAGGAAGCTCGGCACCAGCAGAATTGCCAGCATACCTGGCACCGCCGGTTTGGTCACCGGGATCCGGCGGCATTGGATGAGATCCAAAGGAAGGAGCTTTCTGACGACTTCAAGATTCAGGATTGCGGGATCCGGCAGGTTTGTCAACCTTGCCTTGAAGGTAAATCATGTAGAATTCCATTTCCTAAAACCGCGAGCAATCGGACCCAACGTGTTCTCGACGTCGTTCATACTGATGTATGTGGTCCGATGGCAAACGTAACGCCAGGAGGTGCCCGCTATCTAATGACAATCATTGATGATTATAGTAGATACACCGTCGTGTGTCTACTGAAGCGTAAGAGCGGTGTAGCTGATTGCATTAAGAAATATGTCGCGCACGTCAAGAACATGTTTGGTCGGGCTCCATGTGTAATAAGATCAGACGGCGGGGGTGAATATACCGGTCATGACTTGAAGCGGTATTATGAGCAGGAAGGCATTCAGGCGCAGTTCACCGCGGCCTACTCCCCTCAGCAGAACGGAGTAGCCGAGCGGAAGAATCGCTCACTCCAAGAAATGGCCACATGTATGCTTCTTGACGCCGGCCTTGATAAAAAGTACTGGGGGGAGGCGGTGGCTACTGCAGCGTATTTACAGAATAGGCTACCATCCCGCGCCGTCGATACTACACCTTACGAAAGGTGGTTCGGCAGGAAACCGTCTCTTTCACATATGAAGATATTCGGTTGCCCTGCATTTGTTCACATCCCCGATGTTAAACGGTCGAAGCTAGATAGTAAAGCTAAGAAGCTGCTGTTCGTGGGTTATTGTAGTGACAGGAAGGCCTACCGGTTCTTGAATACGGATACAAACGAGATCACTATCAGTCGCGATGCTCGGTTTGTGGAACTTCAGGAGGAGAAGACACCTGCGCTAGGTGGTCTGCAATCGGCTGGAGAGGAATTCGTTGAGGTAGAGACCACTAGCAGCCGTCCGAAGAAGCGAGTAGGTGAAGAAAACTCAGAACAGCCACGGGACCAGGAGGAGTCCGAGGAAGATACTTTCTTCGACTGGGATGATGAACAGGAGCAATCTGACCAACCGGAAGCGACAAGAAAAGAGCAGAAGCGGAGCACCCGAGGCGTACTGCCAAAGCGGTTGGAAGACTACGTCGTCAACGCGGCGATGTTGGCACAGGAGGAGCCAGCGACCTACGAGGAGGCAGTGGCCGGACCCGAGCAAGGACTGTGGCAGGAAGCTATGGCGGAGGAGTATCAGTCGCTGATGGAGAACCGGACATGGAAGCTTGTTGAACTACCCGCCGGACGGACCCCAATCAGTTGCAAATGGGTCTATAAGAAGAAGCATGATAGTGTCGGCAACGTTTCCCGGTTCAAAGCACGGCTCGTCGCGAGAGGATTCTCACAGAAATTTGGAGTAGATTATGATGCCGTCTTTGCTCCAGTGGCGACTCAAACAACCTTGAGGATTTTGCTAACGGTCGCCGGGCAGAAGAAAATGCACGTCCATCACCTCGACGTGAAGTGCGCCTACCTTCACGGTAAGCTAAAGGAGGAGGTGTATATGCAACAACCGAAAGGGTTCGTTATTCCTGGGAAAGAGAAGTTCGTGTGTAAGCTTGAACGCAGCCTGTACGGCCTCAAGCAGGCCGCACGAGTATGGAACGAGACGATAAGTGTGCTGTTGAAGGAGCTCGGTTTCACACAGTCGGTGGCAGATCCATGCCTTTACGTGAAGAGATTGCCCGATGGTGGTGTCGTATATCTCCTTATTTATGTCGACGACATGATTGTGGCAAGCACGGTTGAGGAGGAGATCAGGTTGATCGAAGAACAGTTGCGAAAGAAGATATCGTTGACGTCGCTGGGAGAGGTGAAACAATTCCTCGGCGTTAGAGTGACTAGAGACGATGAAGGATGTTTCAGCCTGGATCAAAGTGTGTTTATCAAGGTTCTTGCGCAACGGTTCGGTTTACAAGACGCAAAAGGTTCAAGCATTCCACTCGATCCGGGATATTACCGCAGCCGGGTGAATAGTCAACCACTGGATTCGAACGAGCGCTACCATAGTTTGGTAGGAGCGCTTCTATATATCGCAGTGAATACTAGGCCGGATGTTGCCGCAAGCGTGTCCATCCTAAGCAGGCAGATCAGCAGCCCTACGGAGACCGATTGGGTTGAATTAAAACGTGTCGTACGATACTTGTTGAAGACCGCCTGCTACAAGTTGAAACTGTCTGCTGCGAAATTAGATCTCGTTGGATTCTGCGACGCGGATTGGAGCGGAGATCCATCTGACCGCAAATCGAATTCTGGCTATTTGTTCCAGCTTGGCAAAGCAACAATTTGTTGGGCAAGCCGGAAACAAACGAGCGTATCTTTGTCCAGCATGGAGGCCGAATATATGGCCTTATCGGAAGCGTGCCGTGAATTAGTTTGGCTGAGGCAACTGCTGGAAGAAATTGGAGCACCGCAACAGAAGCCAACTACTGTACTGGAAGATAATCGTAGCTGCATCGAGTTTGTGGAGACTGACCGTAAATCAAGAAGATCCAAACATATCGACACTAGGGTGCACTACACCAAGGATCTGGTCGATAAAGGTGTGGTGGCTCTCCAATATTGTTCGACGGAGGAAATGACTGCGGACATCCTAACAAAACCGTTGGGAGCGGTGAAACAACAGCGATTCGTGGAAGCGATGGGGCTGGTCAGTACCGATGGCCGGACTGTACCGGTTCCGTGACGACGAGGAGGAGTGTCAGCTATAAAGTGGGGGCAGCGTTTATGGTAACGCCGTCACTGCACCGCCACGCTGGCAACACAAGAGAGAGAGAAGCGAAAGTGAACGATCATTCTTTTCATACCCATTAGTCTGTACCCGATATACGAAAGAATAAAGACGTTTAGAGTAAACGGTCCCGCGAGTTAAAAAGTTTTTCCCTCTATCACGATACGCATTGTCCGGAGTGTTCCGGTGTTCCGCTGGCCTGTTGGGTGTCCGTATTCGTCGGTCGGTCCACTCTGTTGCCCTACAACTAATAGCAGAGCTCTCTCCTACCTGCTCGGTGTGAGAGTAAAAGAGTAGGAGAGAGTGAAACTAGATGTAAATATAGATAAGTTGAAAATAGATCTGTATCGATAAAGCAGTTACACAGATCAACTGAGTCCGGCACAGTAGTGGCCACGAGCACGGAGTGCCTAAAAAAAAGAAAGAAAAAAAAGAAGTTTATGAGATTTTCAATTTTGAGCCCATGTTATTATTTATTTATTTGGTGCTACATGAATTAACTTGATAAAACCTCGCCAACAATGTTTCGCCGATTCACCGGTTCGCCGGTTCATGGCCGCTTCTCTCCATATTCGACTGTGACCCACGCTCTCCAGGTCCTGGTACACCTGGTTAATCCACCTAGCTCGCTACGTCCCACGCCTTGTTATTTAGACTGGATTCGAAGCGAACACTATCTTTACAGGGCTGTTGTTCGGCATTCTTGTAACATGCCCTCCTCAGCGTATACTTCCAGCTTTAGTCACCTTTAGCACTGCTTCCTATAGATGAGCGGTTCCACGCCGTTTCGCAAACCCGATTATTTTTGTATTTTTTATATCGCCTGAAAATTTGCATACAGATTCTTTATGACCAAAAATGCCATTATGTACTTTCAGACCGCCATTTTGAACCTCGCCTTATTTTTGAGAAGGGCGTATCGGAAAATGCATAGCAAATCTTTAAAAAACTGTAACTCGAAAACCGTTTGTCCGATCGATTTGAGATCTTCTACAAAGTTGTAGGTATTGCTTAGGACTATATGGAGAAAAATATGCACGGTAAAAAAAGATACAGATTATTTTTGATTTCAAAAACAAAATTTTAAAATCGATTTTCTCCAGAAACGCAGTTTCGATTTTTTTTATTTTTGAATATGTTTTAGGGGACAACTTATGTGATTTATTGCACAATGTTTCATAATGGAAGAATTATGGACAAAAAAGTTATGATTTTTTAAAAAATTACAGATTTTGGAAATAGAGGAAAACAATATTTTTTTATGTGATTATTTGAAAGTACAGAAAAATTGCAATCGAAAAGTACTTAAGTAAATTTTTTCTAGGTTGCATCAATTTCGAGATATACTCATATTTATATAAAATTTTCAAATAAAAAAATGAAAAATAGGCCATTTTCAAGCATATTTCGTGTTTCTTCATTCCAGAAAAAAAATATTTTGATTGAGCGAATCGTAGCTAAATCTTTTATCGTTTCTGTGCACTTTTTTCAAATGGGCGAAATTGACAACGACGTCTAAATGAGAAATCAACGAATGAAATTTTTCAAAAGAAAATTAATTCTCTATTTATAATACCATTTTTTGACCCTCATTTATGTTATTTGTGATCACCGTAAGGTGTTATATCATTTTATCTAATTCAACACTTATTTGTTTTAATTTTTCATTACAATTTTGCGAAAAATAACGTCCATTTTTGAACATCGTTTGTGATTGCGCCCTGCAGCATAATCGCCTTTTGTCAAATCATAAATCCAATTGCGCCCCTCGACCGAGTCCAATTGGAAAACCATCTGTCAAATTCGCCTGTTTGTTTTACTTTTTGTTGAAAGCGGTTTCAATTGCGCCCTTCTGCTCAAATTTCTTTTTATAGTATCGTTTTCAATGAAAGGCTTATATTTATGTTGAAATATGAATATTCAGGTGAAGATAAATCGAAGCCAAACCTCAAATTTTCAAGAGCACGGATCTGGAGAACCAAACATCCGTTTGAGCTGAAAACTTAATCGATTGGTCACTCGCTGGTGGTGACCAATCGATTAAGTTTTCAGCTCAAACGGATGTTTGGTTCTCCAGATCCGTGCTCTTGAAAATTTGAGGTTTGGCTTCGATTTATCTTCACCTTCAGCGCTGGTAAAATCACCTCGCCGCTCTCATCAAACAAAACAGTCCGCTTGAGTTCACTAGCCGTCGTCAGGAGTAGCCAAAGGTAAGTGTTTTAACATTCCATCGTCGATCGGATACCACCAGAATCTTTACGGACAACTTCTACAGAAGTAATGTTTTTCTTTCAGCCAATCACACTCATAATTCTGCAGGATATCCTCCACTGCTGGAGGATAAACCGATATGCCATCTTTGATGCTATTATAGTTTGTATGGGAAGGTGCCGGACAGCATCACCGGTGACAAAAACTTAGTCGGGGGCAAGTTTTGAAACTGTACAGCGGCGGAGGTATGTTAAGAATTTTCTAACTTCTTGGAAATCTGATGCAATAGGATGTGCAGTGAATTGAACAAGAGACGTTGCATCGATTTCCTTTCCACACTATTATCTATCCAACATCCAACGATAAGTGCGATAAGGAGACTAAAACATTCCAACACAATACCTTGTACAATACCGGGGTTTCTACATATCAGTTTGGGGATATCAATGCAGGCGTCTTAAACTAACATTTGGTAACAGATTAAATGATGTATTACATGATTTATGCGAAAATAAGCTCAAAATTCATCAAGAGCCTCTAATTGATATTTGGTTTCAGATCAGCCCTATTGTCATCGTTGTTTGGTGTGGGAGGAAATGGGCGGAATGGCACGCTAAGAAACAAATATTCGAAATTCAATTACGCCCATTTGTTTTTCATGATTTATTTCAAGTTTAATTAAAAAATATGAAATTTTGTGGCTTTTTCGGAAAGTCTAATGCAAAAGGATACCAGTCCAGCCTTCAACTCAATTTGTTTTAATTTGTTAGTTTTGCCCTTTTGAATAAAGTACACAGGTTTGATCAAAACATTTATGCATAACCCAAGTAACCAATAAGCCGTAAAAATCAGCAGCAAGTCAGTTCTATAGTCGATTTAAGGGCATAGTCAACAGGGCTAATAAGAACTATATCGTGATTAGGGGCCGCTCAAAAGCCACTTTTGGCGAATTATTCGGCCGATAAACGGCCTATTTGTTCCGAGTCTCTGAAGTGAGAGATGTCAAAAATTTTATGGCACGTGCGAAAGAAAAAAGAAAAAAAAAAGTTTGTTCATCTTTTGTACTTCTCTAGCTTTTTCTGTCTCATCCGAGTCGATTTTTTTTGTTGAATGACTGCGGTTCGAACTAATGTTCTCTCATTTCCTACTACATTTTGGATGATTCCGATCACGTTCCCATTTGCTCCATCGACGCTATTTGAATTATCTTGTTCAGCATCATATATAAAGCGAAACATTGTGGGTGCTGGGTGATGGCATGAATTGGATGGAATTCAACCCGGACAACTTCAATGCTACATTTTTCCGAAAATCCAAGAGAAAATAAATGGAGCTATCGGGAAGCCTTACAGCAATAAAAATCAATTTAATGCATGTTTACAGGTGTCGCAATCCTGATTGCAATCGGTGCAATCCGGACGGTCTCCGGAACGATCAGAAAGCGTGAAATTCATACTTTTTCGTTCGTTGCAATGGATCCACGTAATCACTAAGCAGGAGTCCCGTAGATTTGGAGACCATCCGGAATGCGATCAGGATTATGGGACCACACAAGACACGTATGTTTCAAAATCATTCCTATTAACAATTCAGCTGCTACTCAATACCGCTTCGATTTTTGTCATCTCGACAAATTGCATCACCGTTCTTGATTTGTTTTGATCGATGCCAAATTTGATTCGGGTGGCATAAACGTCATGTACACCAGCCTCTTAACAGCATTGACAGCCGTTGTATGCTGCTTGCAGACACAGGGCTTACAAGCACCGTGGCATAGCGTTATATACCCATATACGGCTTGTTTCAGTGCCCGAAGGTCACAGTGCCTAAAAGCAAACTGAAACTGTTATATGAAGCCAGTTGGCACTGAAAATCGGCTAAGCGGCCCACATACCGCTTATAACAGTGCTTAATGGTTACCTGGGAAGTATTGAAAAAAGAGTGCACGGTAAAAAATATAAACGATATTTTCAAATGAAAATTTGAAGCTAATAGTTCTTAAAAACCGCAACATTGATGTTTTTAATTTTTGGATATATTTTTCGGTTGTTGTAGGTTTTGTTTAGGACTATTTGGAAAAAAAATACGCACGGTAAAAAAATAATGACAGATTTTTTTAATAAAAAAAAATTAAAATCGATTTTCTATGAAAATGCATCTGTGATTTATATTATTTTTGGACATGTTTTAGGGGACAACTTATGTGATTTATTGCACAATGTTTCATAATGGTAGAATTATGGACAAAAAAGTTATAATTTTATAAAATATTACAAATTTTGAAAAAAATCGAAATAAAGGAAAACAATATTTTTATGTGTTTATTTGATAGTATAGAAAATGCATTGGAAGAGTACTTAAGTAAAATTTTTCTAGGTTGCATCAATTTCGAGATATACTCATATTTATATAAAATTTTCAAATAAAAAAGGAAAAATAGGCCCTTTTCAAACATATTTCGTGTTTCTCCATTCCGGAAAATTTTATTTTGATTTCAACAACACAAACCAAGTCAAGTCAAATACACAACACTGAAGACGGCTTTACTTTAGTTAAGGAACAGTACTACTCATCTTTTTGTATATTTACAGGCATTCTAAACAGGCTCCACAAGGGTTTTCATCACTTTTGCCTGTGTTAGTAGGTTGTAAGTGTTCGTAGTTCAGTGTGGAGTGCTTCTGAGATTTTGTTTGAATTTGAATCGTAAATTTTGTAAAAAGACACTGCAGGTAGTGTCCGTATATGTTGTGCAGTTTTCTCCGTCAGTTAGTCCCATGTTAGGCCATAGTAGAACAGTCCACCGTATTGTACCATCATCCACCATCAACTTCATTAAAGCAGTTTCCAATACCCACCACCAGAGCGACGAACAGGATAAGATTGGTAGCCAAAACGGGAAAAGAGACATTAAACCAATATGGACCGTCTAACGGATACGATGTTTCCCAAAATGTCTAGGTCACTGACCGTACGTCTAAGGACAGTGACCTAAGAAGCCTCACGTCCCTAATCAAGTAACCATCAACCGATAAGGTTTATTTAATTTTGCTCCAGCAGTGTGAATTGGTGGAAAAGAAAGTGGTGAAGTGTGTCGTGCGGAGAAGGACAGCAGGTAACAAGGTTCGTCTCCCAATGCCACTCTAGAATCTAATGGCAAATTTCTGGATTCCTAGAGCCCCGCTGTTTTGGACAGAACTTCGGTTCTGGTGGTTCATCAACCAACCAGCGTATGAGCCGAATACTCGAAAATCAGGATCAAGCTTAGGGCAAACCGACCAGAAAGTGGGTACCAAAACGCGAAGTACCAAAACGATGTGAGAAAGAGCCGAAATGTATGCAGGATGACAGCCGTGTCGGTCCTCTGATTTTGACTGCACACTGGTTGAATAATCCTCCTCGCCCGATGAGGTTTGCGGTGGCGGCTTCTTCGGAGTCTTCTTCATCACGGCGGTCTTTGACAATTGGTAGGGTTTTGCTTAGGAACTGCCTTCTTTTTCCCCTCCTTCTTCTGGTGGCCACAACCATCTCATTCTCCTGTGCACTGCTTCCTCTTCTTCTTCTTGGCGGCGGCAGCGGTGATGGCTTTGGCTTCGGACGGCATCTTCTCTCGGTCGGTCGACGGTCAGTTTGATTTGAGCAAAGCAAGACAAACGGTTCTTCGCTATGGACCAATGCACGAGTTCACTAATTTGATGTTTGAGCGGTGCCGAATTCACTGGTTGCCATGGTCACATAAATAACACGACACCGCTAAAATGCCAAATGGACCGATGTACGAGTTCATTAATTTGACGTTTGAGCGGTGCCATATTCACTCGTCTCCATGGTCACGTAAATAACACGGCACCGCTCAAACGTCAACGAGTGAACGTGTGCATTGGTCCATAGTGAACCCGTGCATAGGTCCATCGATGCCTGAGAAGCCCACCTGGTCAGAGCAAGCCGATCTGTTACCTGCTGAGATGCGATCCAAGCGGAGAGTGAAAAGCAAATAACGTCAACTTTTCTCTATCACTCCTATTTATAGATTTGCTTGAAATCAACGTTCTCTTATAAAACAGTTATTAAACTATTTAAACAGGTGTGTATGATACACAGAACGACAAATGGTCCTTTTCAGGACCACCAAAATGAGTCCAAAAAGTGTTAATTTCTGAAAACTTCATCCGATCAATAACAACACAAAACTAGTACACTTACAAATTCATACACTTGACAAATTATTAATAATCTTTCACTACACTCATACTCAAACTTCACTGTCAATCAAACATCATAATCAAATCAAATTCTTTTCAAAGTATTTTACTTTGAAATCCGAAACTCTGAAAAGGCTTCCAAACCAAATGACAGATATCCCTTAAAACCATTACGTAATTGAATACTCACAATCACAGAATTATCATCTATCATCAAACATCCTATCATCTGCAAAAAGCTACCGCAATGTTGTTAGAGTCTGACCTAGAATTGATCGGTCACAATCCGTATAGTAGTTCTATGTCAACCCCGCGATAATGTAACAGACATTACCCACCCCAATTTTTTTTCATGGATGATTAAAATATATGATAAATGAACGAATTCAAGTAATATTAAATAAAAAGTAATGATCACATCGAGGAAATAATATTAAGTGACGAACTCGCCAAGGGCAAAAGATAAAATAAAAGAAGGGCCAAGGGCAAAAGATAAAGAAAAAAATATAATCGAGGAAATATCGGTTCATCCTTAGGGTGCTCATCTTGCCCCGCCTTACCCTATGTAAATATATTTAATAAGGGAGGAACTTACATCGAAATGATGATCGCAAACGTAAAAGATCTTTGTTTCCGGAAATGGATCGGTTGGTTCGATGATACCTACGCGGACCAGCCACTGGAGGCGTACTTCGGGATTTCTCGGTACTTTCAGGAATTTGCCACCATAGGTAGCCGAATTGTTGTCACAAGCCGTACAGTAGCGTACAGCTGTGGCCGTTGAGTCCAGCGGATCGACCAGGATAGAATCCATTCGCACTTGCAAATATCACTATTCAAATAACCACACAAACAAACTAAATTCCGGACAAAAATTAATCTAAATCAGATAAAATACTTGTTTTGATTTGCTGGACTGACATTCCCTACCTACACTGACAGCTATCAGACGTTATGATGTTTATGTCTCGCATAACTATCGAAAAGCTCCTAAAGCCATTGATTTTATAAATGGTCTTTTAGGGTCTTTCATTGTAGCGATATCACAGACAGTCTGTGGTGATACTCTAATATTAGGTACTAAAGTATTTATTTAAACAACAAAAATTTTGAAACAAATACAAAACAAAAAACGTGCTGGTTAGAATCATAATCACGTTAACATTGTGTCCTTGAAGTCTTCTTCTAGGCATTACGACCAACTAGGACTGAGCTGCTTCTCAAGTTTTAGTTCACGGTTTCCATAACTTACGTCACGCTCTATTGTGAGAGGTGAGAAGAGGAGTTCTACATGTTAGGCCATACAAGATTTTCGAAATACGAAAAACTGGAGAATTTGTAAATACCGAAGTTTGTGTGGCGTAATTTTTGAACGTTCCTTTAAAAACTGGGGCTTTTTTCCTATTGCCCATTGCACGGTGACGTCATCAGAAAGTCGTTCTCTTTCCCTCCTTCGGGAAATCTGAAAACAACGGTGCCAGTACCTGTCAAAGTTGACAGGTACTGGCACCATTGTTTTCAAGTTTCGCTGAAGAGCGAAAGAGAAAGAATTTCGCCGTGAAATGCCTAATTTATGCATTCGTTACTTATGTCGAATTCGTTTTTGAACCCAGGTTGGAACTGGCGCAACCCGTTCTGAATTACAGTTTCAACCCCAACCCGATTCAGGTTCGACCGAACTACAATTTGCTTGACGTTTGTTTGTTTATGTGTTGATCACCGACCCAGTTCCTAAAAACGAAAACGACATTAAAATCTTCCCCATTAAACATTTGACAGATCAACAGCCGACTAAATGTGTTGAAAAATCGGTCGATTGTTGCACCGACGCTTATGGAAGATTAACACAGGGATCAACCGAATATCACCCGATTTAATTGGGTGGGTCGACGCAATCCTACTAAATAGGTGGATAAATCGGTATTTTAAGTAAAATCCAAGCAAGTTGACCTACTAAACATCAGATTTCCTCGGTCACCCGATTTAATCTAGCGACTATAGTCAGTTAATTGCTGTGTTAAACTTCCATAAGCGTCAACAGTTAAAATTTTATATTAATCAATAACTAAATATTTCGTTTCATAAATTTTCATTAGTTCAACGAAATAATATTAAGAGTAAAAGGCCAATCAACGGTCACTTTTGTCACCGTTATCAAAAGCTTGTCAAAACGTCTGATAAAAGTGACACATACTTCAAATGTCACTATCGGGCTTCTGTCACTGTCACTTGTGTCAGAACAGAACAATCCTCGTAAGCAACTGTCAATCATCTTTGGTGCTGTGTGAAAGAAACATCAAACTCGGATAGAAAATTTTTGGTGTCTGAAAAATTTAAGTATTTCCGTCCAGAATGCCGCCCAGAAAGATATTGTGTGAAGTTCGCGGTTGCAGACAGCGCTCGAAGAGAATCGATATCACCAGCTTGACGTTCCATCGGTTTCCGTTGGAAGTGAAAGAGTGAGTACACAGTGGGCTAAACTTCTGATATGATGAACAAAAAACAATTACGAATCTTTTTCTTCATTGTCTACAGTGACTCAAATTCATATTAGTACAGGGAACTGTTTTCAAATCAAATCGACAAAAATCTATCAAAATGTTTATCGAATTTAAAACACTTATCATTAATGAAGGTCACATCTGTCTTCGACAATCAATTTACTTATTCAATCACACAACTGATCAATGTTATAAGTTATAACTTATAACATACTTAAAAAATCATAGAGAACATTGGAGTTTAGTTTCAAATGATGTATACAATTTTAGACACACATACATATCCGTTTTTTCAAAGACAGATACTACCCATGACAATTGATTGAGTATTGTAATTTAAAAAAAAATTAAATAAACAAATTTTGATAGTTATTTTACCAGCTCGATAAGAAAAAAGTGCCCTGTACAAATATGAATTTGACTCTTGTTATTTGTTACGCCTAGGGCCGAGCAGTGGTCTCTCTTCTCGGGGAGTGCGGCCGCCCAGGAGAAGTTCAAAACCTTGGGCTCCGTTGGCGTTCGGAAGTTGTGGATGTGTTCGCAGCACTTCGAACCAAACTGTTACAAGGTGCCGGGTACGAAAGCCAACCTCCGGTATGGGGCCATACCAACGTTGGACGGACCATCCGATGAGCCGGACGTCGAAGATGTTGAGCCATTGGCCGGGACGGCACCTAATGTGAGTTACGAAGTGTCGTCCAGTGATGAACAAGAAGAAGGTAATTCTTCGGCGGTGGCGGGAACTGAGCCGTCGATCAGCGCGCGCAAAAGGAAGAAGGAGGTAAGTGAAATTTATATATAGGATTTATTCTCAGGTAAAGTAAACGCCTATCTCGATGCATGGGAAATTTCTTGCAAGAAATGGTCAAGAAAAGCGTTTTTATTCGATCGCATTCCGCAGTTGAAAAGAAATATCATTTCAAATCGAGCTCACTGTAGAACATTTCTTGACAATTTCTTCCGCAGAACAGCATAGGGGTCATACACAAATTACGTCACGCTCCGAGGGGGTCAAGCCAAGCGTGACAAGCCTTACAAAAATTTTGGAGGGCTCATACAAAAAACGTGAACAAGGGGTGGGGGGGGGGGGGGGGGGGCGGGTTTAATTCAAAAAAGTTGAAATTTAGCGTGACATAATTTGTGTACCATTCCATACTTAGCTTTAAGCTAAGTGCTGTTTTGCTCAAGAAAAGCAAAGGAATTCCTTGAATGAATGGGCCAAGAAATTTCCAACAGATAGCCCCGTTTGAAATGACATTTAAAGGCTGGTTTATTACTGACAAGAAAAGGAATCGCCTATCTCGATGCGCGGAAAATTCTTCCCAGAAGTGGTCCGGAAAATCACATTTTTCTGATCACAGTACGCAGTTTTTATTTTCATTTTCATTTTGCAGCGTTTGGTGGGGCAATGAGAGCGCAAGTCAGTCCAAAGCCGGGGGCAGGGATAGTTAATGGCCGTAATAGTCTATGCGGACCACTTGAACACCATCGGAAATGATAGGAAGGGTTGGGGTAGGGTATAGGAAATTGGAGAAGACTTGACACAATAACGCGATTAATGCTGCAAAATGTAAATGTGCTGAGAGCAATTTAATTTGAGTTTTGAAGTTTGGTTTGATTTATTAAAATTTCAAACAATTGTACAAGTAAGAAAAAAAGAGCTGATCGCTTTATAGAAATTTAATAAACAACAAAGTAATAACAATATGAGAGTGATGCTAAGAGCTGCTGATGGCACGATGCGACGCTTTAAGAGCTTTTGATAATGATTGAACATTACTATAAAGAACGCAATTCAATCGATGGTGACAGCTTTACAAACTTTATCTGTTTTTATTATGTACAGATATAAAATTATAATTCAGTTCACTGATTGGCGGTGCTGATTTATATAAAAATATTTGATATTATTAAAATGAAATGTGTTACTTACTAATGTGGTTCATGCTTCCCTGACCAGAATTATTCTGTTTTGAGCATCCTTTTCGAAGCTATTCTATCCAGTTATCCATTGATTGCTTACAGTTCTGAATTTGTTCTTATTGTGCATGCTCATGCATTATATTAGTAATGATCATAATCATGTAACAGATAAGAAGGTGAGAAAGAGAGAATATAGGAACAGTGATTAGTAATGAGTAATTATGTAGTTTTGTTAAAATAATAAACAATTAAACAGCACTAATGAATAGCTTAAAAATGACATTACAGCATAGCTGAGCCTTTCGGATCATAAGACCGATGTATAAAAATAATTTGTTTCGAAATTGTCCGCGTGGTCTTCTAGTGCCCCTATTAGATCAGAATCAGTCATAGACATACATATCGAATGCTCGCCATGACCCTATGACCAACATTTGTATATGTATAGCCTTAGCTGATGTGGCTTTTCTAATAGGTAGTTCTTTCACTCATTGATTGTCTTCAAAACCTTGTCAAGTATAGAAAATTGATTTTACTTCATTTATGACTACATTGAAGCTACATTGTACTTATTGAGTATTAGGTATTATTTTATGCTTTTATCACTATTGATATTATCAAGGCCAGAATTCCCAGTGAGTGAAGAATTTTATAGTACTAGAACACCATAGAAGATCGCTAAACATTACCTAATCATGGAACGGCTTTTTGCTCTATTATTTTAAGTAGATGCTATTGATCTCCCTTTGCTCCTATCCGCAACCCGGTGCACGCGCCCTGTTGGTTTTCGAAAACCTCGTAGAAGATTACAAACCGTCAATGGCATTCCCAATTACTACCCCACATTGCACATTCAAGGGTCTGACTGTGCTCCTAACCCACCCTCAGTTTGTAATCTTCTCGCCAGTTTGAAATTATATTTTCCCGAAGTGAAAGTAATTTTGATGAATGATAGCCGTACTATGCAGTAGTTTAACCATAATTTTTAGGTCAGAAGACAAAATCTAAATTTTGTAATAAAAAGGTTGCCATTGCTTTGAAATTCACCCATATTTATTTTTTCTACATTTTTGGACCATTTTTTTCAAAAGTTCTCAAAAAACTTCTATTTTAGGAATCTGCGTCAATATTGATAATTGGTTATTTGGTTTTAAAGACATTTTCCATAAAAAAAAACTTTGGCCGCCATTTTGTTTTCAGTAAGTTTATCAAAAACATTAAATATGGGCTAAACAATGTCATGTATTGAGGAGTTTCTCTCAAAAAAATATAAAGATAGGTTGAGTTATTTCAAAGAAAACTGAAGATTACAAAATGATCTTTTTTGAAGTTTTCAAGATCTTTATTTGGTCAGAGCGGAACCAAACACATAAATGCTAATAACTCAAAAACAGTTCTACTAATTTGCTTCATTTTTCCACAACAGACTGTCATCAAACTCTCATCAAGTTTTGAAAAATGAGTAACCGAACATGAGAAAAAATCTGTAGCCTGAGATAATAACGTGTGTTATGACTACGCACCGGTCCCCCAAGGAATTTTGGAATATCTTCTGAACCAGATGACTAATGTTCAAAACTGATACTGATTCTCAAAACAGAAGAATTGTCTTAGAAATGTCTTAGAACAAAAAAAAAAAAAAAATGACGATGTTAATATTATTTAAATATTTTTGTTTGGCAAAAAAAAATTCTACAGCTAGTGGAGGGCTTAAAGACGTCGTTGCGCAATAAATTATTGCATAACAATTTTCAGGAATTGCAAAATAATGGTGAATGCATCCCAATATGATTTGTGACAACCTCAAGTGGTCTTTTGCAAAAAAATGTTGTACGTAACTCGTTGCAGAACTCGATTATTACAGCACTCGTCGTAATTATCCAACTCAGCAAGCCTCGTTGAATAAACATACCACTCGTGCTGTAAAAACCCTCATTATGCAACTTGTTCTGTAAACTACTATTAAGATACAACTATGTTGTTCGTATATTCGCAGAAACTCGACGACCCATTCTACGACTTCCTCGCGGACAACGATGACGCGGACAAAGACGGCAAACAGCAAAAATTTCGCAAGGGGCACCTTCCGTTCTGCGTGTGCAGCACCTGCCGTAGCAACCGGGCGGCCAAAGCCATGGAAAAGAACATGGCTCCGAACAAAGCCATCCAGACCGCGGACAACGGGCCCCAACCAGACGCTTCTCCGGTTCCGATGGGACTAAGTCAGGACTCGTGTCGACTGTGTTTCAGCACCGACCAGCTGGAACCGCTCTGTTCCGGTATGATTGTGGTACGGGACGAGATGCTGGACAAGATCTACGTCTGTACCGGCGTGCTGATCATACCGCGCCCAAAGGTGTCGATCTTCATCTGTACGCCATGTGCCCAATTGATCAATAGTTTCCACGCCTATCGACAGCAGGTGTGCAGCAACAACCAGGCTCTTTTGCGAACAATGGCCTTAAAGGCATTGAAGACCAGTGCACCTGCTCCCAAAATTCAAAAAGTAGCACCCCTCCCCCCTCAAAAAGTCCGTAAAGTCGTATCGGTTCCGATCAAACGCAAGCCTCCGGTAGGTCTAATTCCGGTTATTGATACACCTCCAATGCTGAGCCCACAGAGCCCACCGGTACAGTATCGTAAGATAGCCCCAAAGTTACCCATGGTGGTGGAACCGGAGGTGACTGTAGTTCCACCTATAAAGGACGAACAGGATGACCCGCTGGAAGGATGCGGCGATACGACGCAGAAAGTTGCCCTTTCCATGGCAAGAACGTCCAACATATTGGTCAAGTTGCAGTCGAAGCCCATAGTTGTGATGAAGAAGGAACAACCCGGCCCGGCCCTGTTGCACCTGGACGCAGAAGAGGGCCAGGATGGTTTGCCCGAAGGAGAACGTTGGCAGTGTTGGCACTGTGAGAATTCCTTCCCGTTCCAGTTCGAGTGTGCCAAACATCTACTGCAGGTGCACGAGGAGAATGTGGGTTCGATCAAGAGGCGCCTGAAGTTGGACGAGCTGAATGCCAACATGCTGCAAATGATGAGTTTGAATCAGAAAAAGTAGGACTGGCCGAGTCATGTAAGGTAAGCTACTACAATAATTTGAAGCACTGATTTTCGTTTATTTAAATACAATCAAATGTAGTTCTCCAGGCGCGATAGAGTATTGATGTGAATATATCACATTTCCACTTTGGCATCTGAGGGTGAAGTCTATTGTCTACAACTGCTAAAGCTATCGATTCTTCCCTGATAGACATTTCACAAGATCTCCAGGGATTTCTCCAAAAAAATCCTCTGAAAAATTTTCAAGGAACTCTTGCTGGAATTTCTCAACAGACTGCTCTGAAGATTATTCCATAAATTCCTAAAATAGCCTCCAATCCTATTTCATGTATTCAGAATCGGGAATTCGGCACTAGGAATCGGTAGTCACTCATTGTGTTGCCGTTCTTACCCCACTTGGCGCTCGGTAAAGGAGTAGTTTTTTTTCCAGCCGGAGGTTTTTTGAATAACTTTTTTATCACGAGACAAAAATGCTAAACTAGTATTAATTAAGAGTCGTATTTTCCTCTTTATCCACGGATCGCATCACCGACCAGAGACTCCCTCACTAAACAACACCCTTCTCGTGGTGATTGTGGAGATGCAGAGATATTTTCCCATAATTTCATCTTCCTTAGCTGATTGGATAGAGTCTGCGGGTACAAAGCAAAGCCATGCTGAAGGTGTCTGGGTTCGATTCCCGGTCGGTTCAGGATATCTTCGTAATGGAAATTTCCTTGACTTCCCGGGCATAGATTATCATCGTACTTACCACACGATATACAAATGCAAAAATGGCAACTTTGGCAAAGAAAGCTCTCAGTGCTTATATAACACTAGCTGAGAAGCAGGCTCTGTCCCATTGAGGACGTACTGCCAAGAAGAAGAAGTAGGGCTACCTTAGTATGTACGTTCGGCGACTGTGCAGGTCATTCAATTAACAAGATAAGTTTCTCTCGTCCGTGTGCTTTATTTCCGTTACAATTGCCGGGTACTACATAGAACACTAGCGCGGATTCAACGGTGGCAAGTTGGCCAACTGGTGCTTGGCCAGACTGTCCAAGTTCAGATTCTCGGCGTTGTGGCTCGGTGCGTGTCGCCGGTAGTCCTGCAGTCGGGAGAAAACCCGTGGACAAAACTCGCACTTTATCGACGAGTCCTCCGTAATTACACCGGTCCGGGTAGCGATCTGGAGCTGTTCCGGTCGCAGCTGGTGCTTGGCCTGGTGTCGCTTCCACTGGATGTGCTGCGAGAAGCTGTCCTGGCAAATGTCACACACATACGGCCGCTCCCCGGTATGCGTTCGGATGTGGTATCTCAAGTGGTGACTGTACTTGAACGACTTGGGACAATGTGGACACTTTCGGTCCCGCACTTCCTCGTGGACGGCTTTCATGTGCCTTGCGAGTGAACGCTTCTCCCGGAACTGGGCAAAGCATTCTAAACATTGATAGGGTCGTTCCTCGGCGTGGTCTCCCAGGTGAATCATCCACGATTCTCTATCTGGGAACACCTGACTGCAAACCATGCAACGGTGTTCCTTGTTGGCGTTGGCCGCAATCGATGCTTCCATTTTGGGAAATACCAGCTGATCCATTGCCCCGGAAAACGATCCCATCAGTTCTCCGATTCCATTCAGGCTGGTTGTTATGGCATCTGCTATAATACTGCTCTCCGTTAGGCAATTTGCTTGCGGATACACTTGTGTCTCCTGCGGACCTGGTATTCCTTCCACTAAGGTAGGCCGCCCCGTTCCGTCATCCTCTCGCATCTCTACCTTAACATGAATCTGTGGTTCCAGGACGTTTCGCTTGGCCTGGATAACCTCGTCACAGTGTTTGCTCCTGTTCTGGAACTGATGAACTTCCTCCAGAAATGCCACACAAGACTGGCAAATCCCCGATGGGTAATCCTCGCGTATTGAGATCCGTACTCCAGCACAGGCCTGAATCTTTTCTGTTAACTCGCGTATGTAGCTTCCATCCGGGGGGAACAGTGGAGCGACGTTCTCCTCCGAGAAGCACAACCGACAGAACGTTTCCGGATTGTCACTGGGACTGGAAGCGTTTAATTGTTAGTAATCGGGGCTGAGAAAATAGGAGTTTTCTACTCACACGTCGTCCAGAAATTCTCCAGCAAGAGCAGATTCCTGCTGCGGTTGCGTCTCCATTGTTGGGAAGAATGTTCACTACTTCGCGATGTAAATTAATTGAAAATTTTGGCGAAAAAACAGTAGAATAATCATAAATTTAGTTTTCTTATCTGTCCAAACCTCCAGACGTGTTTTGTTTATACTGCACTTTTTTGTTTCTATCTGGCAGGTGCACAAATGCAAATGAGCCTATGCATGCTATAAAACTTTTGACTTTTACTGTGCGCCCTGTTATCAAGTTGCCCGTGAGAGAGAGCAAGACAGCACCAAAACACGGCGCACAGTAAAAGTCATGAGAACAAAAGAATTTATGGCACGTACAGAGGCTCATGACAGAAAGAAACGCCAAAAACAAAGTGGTGAATTATTTTTTGGAAGCGTGGTGAAAATGAAATTTCAAAAAAAAAGCACGTAGAAAATAGAAAACTCACGCGAGTCGTGACCAGGCTTGATATGCCATTTTATGAGACGTTTCGAATCATATACATATATGATTTATCATTATAATGATAAACAACGAAAAATGTATCCGAAAGAGCGAAAACCTTGATGTATATATGTAAGACAATCCAGCTTTAGGGGGTGGACCTGATGTAGTGGTTAGAACGTTAGAACACACGCCTCTCACGCCGAGGACCTGGGATCGAATCTGAAGGAAAGTAAAGCTTTGTCTGTGGCAAAACCGTTGGTCCCGAGATGAACTAGCCAGGGCTAAAAATCTCGTTAATAAGGCTGGCTGATACAAATATTAATTTTCTTTTATGTCACCCCCCCCCCCCCCCCTTCAAAAATCCGAAAATTTTGAAGGGGAGAAAAAAAGACTCATCAATTTTTTGACATCAGTTAGGTTTTTTTTTCAATTTTTGAAGTGAAAAACATATAAAATAATGATCCAGAGGACATTTGAAAAAAGTTTAACAATTATCGTTGAAAATAAAAATGCGAAAAAATAACTTTTTTTCACTTTTTTTATTTTGTTCCTTATTTATTTTTATCCCCCCCCCCCCCCCCCTCGTACCAAGTGGTCTCGGACATAAAAGAAATTTAATATTTGTATCAGCCTAAAGCTAAGTATGCTGTTCGGCTCAAGAAAAGTAAAAATTTCTGTCCAAGAAATGGAAAAGAAATTTCCTACAGCGATATCCATTTGAATTGACATTTCTTTTCAACTGCGTACTGCGATCAAAGAAAAATGCTTTTCTTGAGCATTTCTTGCAATAAATTTCCCACGCATCGAGAAAGGCGATTTCTTTTCTGTTGAAGTGCATACTTCCCTTAAAGATAGAAAAAACATCCAGCTTTATTGCATGTGAGGAGTTCATGGTGATATTCTCACAACGCGTTGTGGTCATCCAGAATGGTTCGACGGATGTAGATAAACCCCATTAAACATTTTGACAGTTAACAGCCGACTAAATTGGTTGAAAAATCGGTCGATTGTTGCACCGACGCTTATGGAAGTTTAACACAGCGATCAACTGACTAATCACCAGATTAAATCGGGTGGCCGACGAAATCTGGTGTTTAGTAGGTCAACTTGTTTGGATTTTACTTAAAATACCGATTTATCCACCTATTTAGTAGGATTACGTCGGCCCACCCTATCAAATCGGGTGATATTCGGTTGATCCCTGTGTTAATCTTCCATAAGCGTCGGTGCAACAATCGACCGATTTTTCAACAAATTTAGTCGGCTGTTGAACTGTCAAATGTTTAATGGGGAAGGATCATTAGGGGCCGTCCATAAATGACGTTACATTTTTTCGCTGAATATTTACATCCCCCTACCCCCTCGTAGCATTAAGTAATAAATGCTGATACCCCCCCCCCCCCCTTGGAAAATACGTAGCATGTCAAGCACCCCTCCCCCCCCCCATTTTTTGATAGTTTAATATACTGTAGCGCTCAAAAATCATTTGGAAAACAGTTTAAACCAACTTATTTTCTGTTTAACTTACATAATTTTGATTCCCAGTTCAAATTCAATTTGATTTAATTTGGGTTAAATTTAATTTGTAGTACTTTTGGAGTTGTTAAAACCTAGAACAAGTTTACAGCTGAAAATGTAGAGGAAAAAAAGATAAAAAATCTTGTGCAGATTAATAAAACTAACAGCAAGGAGTAAGGGTTCAAAATAAGAGGATTTTTTTTAAATTATTCGTGGTTAAGAAACAGATTTAAGTGAACATAATCAAAATTCCTTAATTTGGAATGGATCTCCATCAATATTCTCTAATTTCAAATCCATTCACCAAATAGTTACCAGATAGAGAAAAAAACGATGGCAATATTTGCAATGAAAATTAAATAAATGGAAAAACAATCATTGATGATAAAGCATTTATTTTTACTTAACTTATTGAACTTTAAATTTATTTATTTATAAATAAAATAGTTTGGACACGAATGCAATATTTATATAAATATTTAAAGTTTCACAAAATCTGTTTGATTTCAGGACAAATTAAAATTTCTTAGTAAATTTCATAATTCGATAAGAATTTTTAATCGTATCATATTAAAGTTTTGAAACTGAATCATACTTTTACAACTTAAGTTTAATTATTCAGACAAAGAAGTTTGATACAAAAAAAAACGTTTGTCATTTTTTCAGCGTTACTCTTTTTAAATATTAAAAATGCTACGTCCGTAAGCTGGGACCCCTCCCTCCCCCTCGTCACACATCGTCACAAATTTGTGAAGACCCCCTAAAATGCTACGTCATTTATGGACGACCTTCCATCCCATCTTCAAGTGCTCCCCACAAGCACAACACTTCGTCCATGTTGTAACTTGTTCACAAGAAATCTGCCTCGGCCGAGATGGAAGAACGCGCCCATACCCCTTTCTGAACCAAAGGACAGGGTACAATACTTGAAACTGATTATAAATAACAAAAAATGAATCCGAAAGAACAAAATCCTTTATGCTTCAATATAAGACAATCCAACTTAGCTTATTGCATGTGAGAAGTTTTTGGTGATATTCTCACAACGGCCATTCAGAATGGTTCGACGGATGTAGATAAAATATCATTAGAATAAAATTATCGCAACGATACGTTAGTAAGCTCAGAACGACTATTGTATTTGTAACTGTTAATTCAAATAGTTAAGCACATGGTCGATTATTTATAGAACTTTTGAGAGAAGGGTTTATTCACAAATTTCATAACGCCAAAAATGGCCATTTTCGACACCCACCCACCCCCTCATAACACTTTTTGTATGAATATTTTATAAATTTTGTATGAGCCGTAACATCACGAGGACACCCAGCCACCCCCTTTAGCGTTATGAAATTTGTGAATGGGCCCGAAGTAAACCGTGAGCGTGAAGTAATGGCCTTCCAATGTGATAGATTTTACTCAGGTGGCGCAGATCATTGATACGTGCCACTAGTTCTCTCTTTCATTCTCCCGCTGTTCTTATGCAGCGCAAATAGTGACGTCATAAGAACAGCGGAGGAATAAGAGAGAGGACTAGTGGCACGCATCAATGATCTGCGTCACCTGTGTAAATACAGTCGACTCTCCCCATCTCGATGTTCTACATCTCGATATCTGATATAATGATATAATGATTTCATAAGTCCCTTCAGTCTGCATACATTTTCACTCTCCATATCTCGATATTTTTTTTTTTTTTTTTTTTTTTTTTTTTAATGTCTTTATTAGTATCATTCCAAACATTACATTCATTATTTCTTATATCTAGGTGTTCTGTGTTATTGGACAACACTATCATCCTAATTTGGTAAAACAAATCTAAGATTTTATTAACATTTTGTTAACAACATATTACATTTCATTTGCCGTAGCAGTTCAGATTTTTTACAGGTGAGTTGATTTCACCTGCTTATAAGAGAAAAAAAAGTTTTTAATATACTTAACCTAACTTAACCTAAACATATAACGCATTAATCGTGGCAATAGAAGATTGTAACGATTTTTGCCTGAAATTATTGATTATTTTATTTGACATTTGTTCCAATGTTTCAACATTGGATATCCTATGTAACTCATTGGTACTATACCAGGGAGGAAGCCTCAGAATCATTTTCAAAATTTTATTTTGAATTCTCTGCAGAGCTTTCTTCCTGGTATTACAACAGCTAGTCCATATTGGTACAGCATACAACATGGCTGGCCTGAAAATTTGTTTGAATATCAAAAGCTTGTTCTTAAGACAAAGTTTTGATTTTCTATTAATAAGGGGATAGAGACATTTTACATATTTGTTACATTTGGCTTGAATGCCCTCAATGTGATTTTTGAAAGTTAAATTCTTATCTAGCATGAGTCCTAGATACTTAACTTCATCTGACCAATTTATTGGAACCCCTCTCATCGTGACAACATGTCTACTTGAAGGTTTCAAATAAAGAGCTTTTGGTTTATGTGGGAATATTATTAGTTGAGTTTTGGAAGCATTAGGAGAAATCTTCCATTTTTGCAAGTATGAAGAAAAAATATCCAAACTTTTTTGCAATCGACTACAGATGACACGCAGGCTTCGTCCTTTGGCGGAGAGGCCTGTGTCATCCGCAAACAAAGATTTTTGACATCCCTGAGGTAACTCAGGTAAGTCAGATGTGAAAATATTGTATAATATTGGTCCCAAAATGCTGCCTTGGGGAACACCAGCTCTTACAGGAAGTCTTTCAGATCTGGAGTTCTGATAATTAACCTGAAGTGTACGATTTGACAGATAACTTTGAATTATTCTAACAATGTATGGTGGAAAATTAAAATTATTCAATTTTACAATCAAACCTTCATGCCAAACACTGTCGAATGCTTTTTCTATGTCTAGAAGAGCAAGACCAGTAGAATAGCCTTCAGATTTGTTGGAACGGATCAAATTTGTTACACGTAAAAGTTGATGAGTGGTCGAATGTCCATGGCGGAATCCGAACTGTTCATTGGCAAAAATTAAATTCTCGTTGATGTGGGCCATCATTCTGTTCAAAATAACCTTTTCAAAAAGTTTACTGATGGAGGAAAGCAAACTGATTGGACGATAGCTAGAAGCTTCTGCAGGATTTTTGTCTGGTTTTAAAATTGGAACAACCTTAGCATTTTTCCATTTGTCAGGAAAATATGCTAATTGAAAACATTTGTTAAATATATCAACTAAGAATGATAAGCTACTTTCTGGAAGTTTCTTGATGAGGATGTAGAAAATTCCATCATCGCCAGGAGCTTTCATATTTTTGAATTTTTTAATAATAGTTCTCACTTCTTCCAAATCAGTCTCCCAGGCATTTTCAAAAACGTTCTCTTGATTGAGAATATTTTCGAACTCCTGAGTAACTTCATTTTCAATTGGACTAGTAAGTCCTAAATTAAAATTGTGCGCACTTTCAAACTGCATAGCAAGTTTTTGAGCTTTTTCGCAATTAGTTAGTAATAATTTGTTTTCCTCTTTCAATGCCGGTATTGGCTTCTGAGGTTTTTTCAAGATTTTAGATAATTTCCAAAAGGGCTTAGAGCCGGGGTCCAATTGAGAAATTTTATTTTCAAAATTTTTGTTTCTTAAATCTGCAAAACGTTTCTTGATTTCTTTCTGCAAATCCTGCCATATAATTTTCATAGCAGGATCACGAGTGCGTTGAAATTGCCTTCTCCTCACGTTTTTAAGACGGATCAAGAGTTTAAGATCATCGTCTATAATCACGGATTCAAATTTTACTACACATTTTGGAATTGCAATGTTTCTGGCTTCAACAATGGAGTTTGTTAAAGTTTCTAGAGCATTGTCAATGTCAAGTTTTGTTTGTAAGGGAATATTAACATCAAGATTAGAGTCAACATACGTTTCATATATATTCCAGTCGGCTCGTAAATAATTGAAAGTGGAGCTGATAGGATTGAGAATCGCTTCATGCGATATTTGAAATGTAACAGGGACATGATCAGAATCAAAATCAGCATGAGTAACTAATTGGCTACAAAGATGACTAGAGTCGGTTAAGACCAAGTCAATCGTAGATGGATTTCTAGAAGAGGAAAAACATGTAGGGCTATCAGGGTATTGAATTGAGAAATATCCTGAAGAGCACTCATCAAATAAAATTCTGCCGTTGAAATTACTTTGAGAATTATTCCATGACCGATGTTTGGCATTAAAGTCACCAATGACAAAATATTTTGACTTATTGCGAGTTAATTTTCGCAAGTCAGTTTGAAGCCAATTAACTTGCTGTCCAGAGCATTGAAAAGGCAAATAGGCAGCTATGAAAGTATATTTACCAAACTGTGTTTCAACAGAAACACCTAAAGTTTCAAAAACTTTAGTTTCAAATGATGAAAACAGTTGATGTTTTATACGCCTATGAATGATGATTGCAATTCCCCCACATGCCCCATCAAGTCGATCATTACGATAAACAAAAAAGTTAGGATCTTTTTTAAATTTGGATCCAGGTTTTAAATAAGTTTCGGTAATAACTGCTATATGCACGTTATTAGCTGTAAGAAAATTAAACAGCTCGTCCTCTTTACCATTCAGAGAACGAGCATTCCAATTTAAAATATTTAAATTATTATTTGGATCCATTAGAAAAACGTAATCCAATAACAATTTTATTTGTAAATTTTACACCTACTTGGACTGCTTCAGTCATAGTGGTGGCTTTGAACATTGCATCAATCATTAGATTCAATTGTTCAGTTAGAAAATTAAAATCAGAGGCAGACATATCATCTGATGATTTCCCATTGGAATTTTCGGTAGACGAAGAAGCGGGGTAGGAGTTACCTGTGGCGGTAGGGTTTTTTCCATTTGATTTGAAACAAGTAGCATGGGTACTCATGGAACGAACAGGGGAAGAGTTCAAATTACCTGCTACGATATCGGCAAAGGATTTACCGTGGGTAGATACATTCGAAATAGAAAGATTCGAACGGCTACCCGACGGATTAAAATTAGTTTGTGAATGAGCATTTTTATGATCTTCCTGATGGGTATGATTCATGATCAAGCGATCGTTAACTGAAAAATGAGCATTGTTCGATACTCTACCAGGCAAATTCCGGAAACGACCGTTATCGTAACGGATATTATCCTTCATCTGCTTGGCACGAGCCTCAACGACTCTTTTGCGTGAAATGCATTCCCAAAAGTTAGCTTTGTGAGGGCCCTTGCAATTGGCGCATTGAAATTTTCTGGTATCTTCTTTCACAGGACAGTCGTCCTTAGCGTGAGAAGAACCTCCGCAAATCATGCATTTAGCATCCATGCGACAATTTTTTGTACCATGACCCCACTTTTGGCACCGACGGCACTGAGTGGGGTTCTGGTAATTTCCTCCAGGTTTCTGGAAATGTTCCCACGTCACACGGACATCGAACATAAGTTTAGCTTTTTCTAAAGCTTTAATATTATTTAGTTCTTTTTTGTTAAAGTGAACTAAATAATATTCTTGAGAAAGCCCTTTCCGAACAATGCCAGATTGGGTTCTCTTTTTCATAATGATTACTTGGACTGGGGAAAAACCAAGTAAATCATTTATTCCATTTTTGATCTCTTCAGGTGACTTATAGTCACTTGAGAGACCTTTCAAGACGACTTTGAACAAACGTTCAGTTTTGTCGTTATAAGTAAAAAATTTGTGCTTCTTCTCTTCAAGATACCTGAGAAGAAGTTCGCGATCTTTAAGAGTTTCCGGCAAAACGCGACAGTCTCCTTTCTTTGCGATTTGGAAGGAAACCTTGATTCCCCTAATGGAGTTCAATATCTCCTACCTAAATCCCCCAAATTCGGAACAACTGACCACGATAGGCGGCACTCTTTGCTTCCTCACTTGAATCAAAGAGCCTGGGCTAGAGGCTGCTTCGATTTGGTGTTCGGAAAATTTGTCTAGAGCATCGAACTGATTGCTCATTTCAATACAATTATTCATTTCACCCTTGGAAGAAAGTTCGCATTCCGGGGAAGCGTCCTTTCTTCCATTCTTGCCACGTGTAGTGACAGTTTTAAAACCCACTTTTTTGGAAGGAAGTAGTGAATTCAGAGATTCACCCTTCCTTTTGTTAGTTGTATCTCGATATCCTCCTTATCTCGATATCCTCCTTATCTCGATATCTCCGTATCTCGATGTGATTCTGTTGATTTTTCGTTCTCAATTTTCTCTCCGTATGTCGATATGACCAATATCGAAGGTTACTAGTCTAAAGTTTTGGGATTCAAAACAAACTAGGAGCGCAAAATGACGTCTGTTTGTGTATTACTTTCTTGGAAACGGAGTGTTTTTCAATCTAGTATTCATCAAAAATTTGTTCTTTGTCTCGATCTCTCCCTATCTCGATGGTCCCTTCGATATCGAGATGTGGAGAGGCGACTGTATCTATCGCACTGATGTTTTCCTTCCCATCTTCAAGTGCTCAGGGATCATTCAAATATTACGTAACGCAAAATTTGCCAATTTGAGACCCCCTCCCTCCCACACGTAACAACTTTTGTATGGAGAATTTAAAATTTTTGTATGGACCGTAACATCATGGATGACCCCCTCCCTCCCCCTATCGCGTTACGTAATATTTGAATGAACCCTCACCACAAGCACAACACTTCATTCTGGCAATTTAGAACGTCCATGTTAACTTGTTCACACAAAAAATCTGCCTCGACCGAATTTGCAGAACGCGCCCATACCTTTTTCTGAACCGAAGTACAGGGTTATACTGTCTAGTCGAAATGATTTTGAATAATATATCATTTAAGTGCTCTTTTTAGTCATGTTATTTTGATTACTCTTGTATTATACGTAAGTCTTAAATGTTAATTGTCGTCAAGTCTTAATAAAACTAGGCTGTTTAGTCATAGCTCTAGTTTATTTCGTTATTCTCGTTGTTGGAAGTATTCATTGGTCCTTACGTTTATATGTCCTTAAAGAAATGATATACTTCCCTTGTCTGTTCAACAATTTCTCGGAACTAGCATCTACCCTAATGATCAATATCAACGTCTTACTTTCCAAAGTTATTAATATAGTTACCTTAGGTTTTAACAAAGGTATATTATTGCTGTTTGCATTTGAGAAGCAAATCTTCACTAACCCTGCTCCAAATGCGGTAGCACAAAACAATCAAAGGACACCTAGCAACGATTTTATAAATCATCGCCGTCCTAGCAAGAAAAATTGATCTTTGACACCGCATTTCTTGTGAAAAATCTTACCGCGTTTGGTGTTCCCGCATTTGATATTTGCATTTCAAACGCACACGGCAATACACTGCCGTTATACGCATAATTGTCCCATGTTACTTTTTGTGCATTTTGACTTTTTGTCATCAAGCAGTTTATTTTTACGTATAGTTTTAGAAAACACCCACCAAAAATTAACTTTGTTCGGAAACTCAATGAAAAGCAAGCAATGTCATTTTGTCCCATGGACCGATGCACGAGTTCACTGATTTGACGTTTGAGCGGTGCCGAATTCACTTGTTGCCATGGTCACGTAAATAACACGGCACTGCTAAAACGTCTGATAGTGAACTCGTGCATCGGTCCATTGTTGAATTTCCACGCATAACTGTCCCACTACTGTATTTTTAGGATTTTCTCTAGGATGATTTTCTTCAGAAATACTTTCGGATTTTTTTCTGAGAATTTTTCTGGAGATTCCCTCCGAGAATTTCTCTTGGGATTTAAACCAGGAATTCATTCGAGAATTCTCTCCCAGAGTTGCTCGATGTCACTATCAATGCTTAAAATTTGCTGATTTTAACAGGCCGACTGCGATACAAATCGGATCATTCTATATCACATCAACATCATGCTGTCTACTCCATCACCAGTGCATTGATGGTGATAGACTATGGATATTACTGATGGGTTAAGTTTAGCTTTGAATTAAGCAGATAAAATGGCAATTTGTCAGTACGATATTTTCGACAGTGTTGCAGATAGATTGAAACTATATGTTGGTCACTGAAAAACATTAATAGCATGGATAATGACCACGTGATCACTCATTCTGCAGTGATTTTGATCTAGAGAGCGATGTCGCATCACTGCTGTTGGTTGTCAAATCAAAGTGATATTGATAGCTCGCAAGTGATATTGATAGTTTTAGACCATCAGCCATCAGCTGATATGATTGATATTAAGCAACTCTGTTCTCTCCAGGATTTTTTTTCTAGAATTTCTCCAGGGGTTTCGAGGATTCCTTCGGCGATTTCCCCAGAACCTCCTCCGGGAGTTTTCTCCAGGAATTTCTCCGAGAATTTTAAGGTTTCTCTCTGGGGGTATTCCTAGACCTTCTTGGAGATTTTTTCCAGGAATTCAACAGGGGATTTCTACAGCAATTCCTCCGGGGATTTCGCGGATTTTTTTCCAAGATTTCCTTTAGAAATTTCTCTTGGGATTTGAATTAGGAATTTCTCTTGGGATTTCAACCAGAAATTTCTCCGGGGATTTTCTTCAGGAATTCCTCCGGGGATTTCAACGATTACTCCGGCAATGTCCCCAGGAACTCCTCTGAGAATTTTCGCCAGGAATTTCTCAGGGGATTTACAATAGTAATTCCTCACGGAATTTACTCCAGGAATTCCTCAGGGAATTTCCAATAGCAATTCCTCCGAAGATTTCGTCCAGGATTTTCTCTGGGGATTTCGTCCAGAAATTCATTGAGAAATTCCTCTGAGGATTTTCTTCAAAAATTGTTTCGGTGATTTTTTTTAGAGATTTTTTTCTTCTCGAAACTCCTCCTGGGATATCCTCCAGCAATTCTTCTGGGAATTTCGTCCAGAAATTCCTCCAGAGATTTCGTCCAGGAATTCCTCCAGAAACTTCTTTGACGATATGCTCCAGGCATTCCTTTCGGAGAATTCCCCCAAGAACTCCTCCGGGGATTTTCTTCAAAAGCTTCTTCAGGAGATCTCCAATAGCAATTCCTTCGGGGACTTCTAATAACAATTCATACGGGGATTTCGTCCAGAAATTCTTTTGTGCTTTCCTCCAGGAATTGCTTCGGGAATTTCCTTCAGAAGCACCTCTGGAGATTGGTCCAGGAATTCCCCTGAGCATTTCCTCCAGAAACTTCCCTGGCGATTTGCTCTAGGAATTACCAAGGGGATTTCCAATAGCAATCCCTCAGGGGATTTCATCCAGAATTTCCTCTAGATATTTCACCCAAAAAAATCATAAGGAAATTTCTCCGGGGATTTTCTTAAGAAATTATCTCGGGGATTTTTTTCAGAGAATTTTTCTGGAAATTTTCTCCAGGTAGTTCTTGGAAAATTTGCAACAGGATTTTTTCCGAAGATTTTTTACAGGAATTTCTTAGAGGATTTCCTTCGGGAATGCCCCTGGGGATTTTTTCCAAGAACTTTTCCGAGAATTCCCTCCAAGAAATAATCCGGGGATTTCTTTTGAAGATATTCTCCAAGAATTCCTCCGGGAATTCTTTTGGAGCTCCACCAGGAATTCCTTCGAATTTCCTTCTTATTTTCTCCAGGAATATCTCTAGAGTTCGTCAAGTAATTACCCCGGAGTTTCTCTAGAAACACCTCCAGAGTTCCTCCAGAAAAACATCCGGAGTTCCTCCAGGATTTTCTTTTGGAGATTCTGTAGGATTTTCTCCAGACTTCCTACAGGAATTTCTTTGAAGTTCTCTGGATATTCCTTCGGTGCTTCACCTTTCATTCCTCCTGAGTTGTTCCAGAAATTCTTTAGGAGTTCTTTCAGCAACTCTTCTGGATGAAATCCAGTATATCCTCCGAAGTTCCTCCAAAGTTCCACCGGGAAGTACTTTGGATTTCCTTCTTAGCTCCTTTGGAATTGTTGCGTAGTTCTTTCGGGTATTCCTCAAGGAATTTTCCGGGTTTCCCCCATAAATTCCTCTGTAGGTCCTCTAACAATTCTTCCGGCGTTCCTTCAGAAATTTCTCCGGAGTTCTTCCTGAAGCTTTGAAGAAACCTCGAAGCATATGCTGGATAAAATCCAAAACAATTGCTGAAAGAACTCCAGAGGACTTTCTGGAGCAACTCAGGAGGAATCACCGGTGAAGCTCCGAGGAACTCTAAAGGAATTCCTGAAGAAATTTTGGACAAAACCCTAAAAAATCTCCAAAGGAAATCCTGGAGTAACTACGAAGCAATTCATGGAAAAACTTAGGAGGCGTTCCTGGAGAAACTCCGGATGTGTTATTGGAGGAAGTCCGGAACGATTTCTAGAGAAACACCAGAGTAATTGCTAGACGAACTCCGAAGAAATTCCTGGAGAAACTAAGGAGAAAATTCAAATTCCCACAGTTGGAAAGAAACTCCGGAGGAACTTTCTAGAAATCCAAATGAATCGCTGGAGGAATTTTTGAAAGAAATCTAGAAGAATCGCCGGTGGAATCCGGAGGACGTTTCGAGGAATTGCTGGATGATATCCAGAAGAATTGTCGATGGAAATCCGGAATAATTATTATTATTATTGTCTTTATTTAAGAGATTTTCAGCCCTAGGCTGGTTCATCTCGAATCCGGAATAATTTTTAGAGGAATTCCCAGAATTCCCAGAAGAAGTGAAGAGAAATTCCTGGAGAAACTTTTGAGAAATTTTCTGAGGAACTCTGCACTGAGGCAAAAATCTCGCATGATTTTCATAAGATCACACTAATGAACGCGTTTTTTATTATTTTTTTGTTGGTTCATAAGACACTTGCGTATTTCATTCGACGAGATTGAGATTCATAAGACAAGTGTAATTTTTTCATAACAATCAATTGACAATGTCATAAGAACGCTTATGAACCCCATTGTTCATCATTGTGAAGAACCACGTGAGGCAAATTTTCTCGGTACAGCCATTTCACTATCAGAAATTCAATATGGCTTCCGAAATGGACGTGTTTGCTGATTTGTCGCTGGCTGACTCCGTTTTTAATGCATCAAAGGGTAAATATTTTCTATTTATCATCAATTCCGCTGTAACTAACACTTTCTTTCGATCAGATTAAGGAATTGGATCCAAAGAATAAGATTTTTGACTGAAAATTCAAAACAATTTGTATGACGCGTAAGAAATCACAAACCCCCCTCATCCATTAATCCGCCCCTAACGTAAACCTGCACCAATTCAGGCGTTCTTCACAACTTTTCTCATTAATGTTTCGCTGCTATAATATACTTCTTCGCGTTCAAAATAGGTTAGCCAACTAGAGAAAATCGAATTTTCATCCGTTTTGTAGTATCGCAAATCGATTCTAATGCTTACAGTAAAGTGCTTTAATCGAATTGCGACACGACAAAATGGATGAAAATTTGATTTTCCCAAGTTGGTTAACCTATTTTTCAACGCGGATTAGTATTATTCATTCATTGAAATTTATAATCTAAAGCTCAAATTACACAAGACAGTCTTATGGAACCAAGAATGGATCAGAACGTAATTCATAAGACAATCTATGGATTTTGTTATCAAGTCAATGCTGGTTCATAAGATCATCTTACGAAATTCATTCGAGGTGTATTATGGAAACAACATCTGCCGAAATCCATACGATGGTCTTATGAATTTCAAAGATTTTTCTTGTGTCGTAATTCCATAAGCAAATCTTATGACAGTCTTACGTTTGCTTTCCTCAGTGTGGACAAACTCCCGGAGGGAATGTAGTGAATTATTCGAAGCAACTTCAGAAGAATTCCATTTCATGTTTACTATGATGGTCCTCTCAATCAACTTTCCAAAGCATTTCTGTTCTATGAGTCGATGGGAACTTCAGTAATCGATTCATGGAGGTTTGCCTGTACTTGAGGAGCTCTGGAAAATTCTGGAGATATTTCGAGAAAAATCAGGACGAATTATGGAGAAAATCCGAAGGAATTCACGGTGGAGCCGCAAAAAAAATCCCGGAAGAGTTCTTGAAAAACAAATCTCCGGAGGATTTTTTGGTGGAACTCCATGGAGGAAATCCTCGACCCCGGAAAGGGAAACCTTAAGAGGAGTTCATGGGACATCCCTGGAGGATTTTTCTGAAGAAATCACCGAAACCACTAAAGGAATTCATTAGCGATACTTTTTGTCTAAACGTCCAAACAATGCGGAACAAACACTTCACGTTATGTCGTGCAAACACTGTAGCTGTCAATAATGATAAACAAGTAGCAAGAATAGCAACTTCCGGTGCGGAAACAGGGTCGTACTCTACCAACCTTGATATCAACGATCGGTGCAGAAATGAAAGAATAGCTAAAATAGAACCGCTTTGCGTATTCATTTTATGCACGCATCTGTGAACGCACTGGTGGGCATCGTCTAATCCAATCTCTTGACTCTAATGAACACACTATTCTTTATACTATTGTAATGATTTGAATTTAGTTTACCACACACCTGGTCAATACGAGGCTTAAATTTGTTAAAATCTCTAAACGCGTTTTTCTCGATTGCATATTTTGGAACATGGGACAGTTATGCGTATAACGGCAGTACAGTCTCCTACAGAATTTACTTTTCGGTGGCAAATGCAATACTTTACAACGCCTACTTTCTACTTGTAAATTTTGCGGAAATGAAGCAGAAATTAGATTGTTTATACCATTGTTGCAAAAGAGGTATTCCTTATTATGGCAGTGTAAGAACCATATTAAAATAAGATTGTCGCCAATTATTTTTACTTAGTGAATCTACTAGTCATTTTCTTCAGAGTAATATTTCTACGTCGTATATGATAACGATGTGTCTAGCTAGCTAATAGTAAGAGTGGCTACGAACCATTCTGGTTAGAAAATACAAACTGATCGTCGCGAATAGTATTACTGTCCACTTCGAATAGATTTATTATTTGAAATGGGCATCAATGCTATCTACGACGCAGAACGTCCGTTTTATCGCATCCGTGTAATTAGTGCGTCTACGCCATGGAATCAAGTTGAAATTCATAGATTTGCCTTATGAAATCAAAATTTGAAAACAAAAAATGTGGGATCGAGCCAAGAATCTTATTCAACAGTTATTTAATAAAAAGCATTTGAACACATAACTTCCCTTAAATGAGCGGAATCTGGTGCACTGTTGATTGTATTAACATATAATAACGTCTGAAAATTCTTAACGTCTAAATTAAAACTAACACCATAACTTTTGCTTGATCGTTTATTACTCGATTGCTTCTTTGAGATACCCCTCGCAAGACGCTTTCCACTGCTGTACCACCCCCTCCAAATCCCCTGTGTTGATCAGCAACGCTCGGAATCCGTCCTTAAGGCGCACTAACCCTCCGGCTGTGTCCCTGTGCCACCTCCACAGCACCAGTCCGACATGCCTCGAGCGTAAATCGTTCTCCGTGCTGGCAAGATTTTTCACAACGGTCGTGTCTACGAAGTTTACCCTGCTACCATCCAGAACGACCAAGTCCACTGGATTCTCGTAGTCACTAACAATCGCTTGTACGATTTTGTCCCGCAGGTACTCCGCCGAGGAAAAAGTTAAATCCATGGCGGGCTGAACCACCAGCACCCGAGTGTCGTCCATCAATGACAACTGGAAATCGATCTTTGGCGCCGAAATGAGACGCAACAAGAAGCAACAGTTGATCGCGATTCCGATCAGGATGCCATAATCCAGCCCGAGAAAGACGCCTGCTATCACCGTTCCCAGGAATGGTATCATGTCCAACTTCTTGACCCGCCAAATCTCCGCCATACCGCGGTAGTCCACCATGAAGATCATGGCCGCGATCACTACCGATGCTAGAGTAGCCTTTGGAATATAGTAAAACGCATCTGTTAAGACTGCCAACGCCAACAGAAGCATTGCGGTGGTCACGGCGCACCCAAGGGAAGTCTTGACCCCACTACTGTTGTTGATGGCGGTTCGTGTGAAAGATCCCGCCACGGGAAGTGGGGAGAAGAAGGCTACTGCTATGTTGCACATGCCCTGAGCTATCATTTCCTGTGTGGCATCCACGATCTTGTCTTTGGAGAACGCCTTTCCGATGGAAATGATCTCGAGCGTCGATACCAACGGAATCGTGATGATCGAGGTTCCCATCACGGAGATCATGTCGGACAAACCGTAGTAGGTTCCGTTGTTCGTTACGGACAGTGGTGGCACATGGAATGGTGGAAGGCCTGCTTCCACGTGACCGGTTAGGATGAAGGGCTGCGTTCCATTCAGAGAGAATACGTAGGCTAAGGTAGCGCCGATTATCACGACCATGGCGTTGCGCAGCAACGAAAGATACATGAAGAATGTCTTCCAGCCACCCTGGCCACAATCTTTCGTTAGCTGAAAATTAAAGCATGGTTGATCTTTTGAATGTTTGATTTAAACAAAAGAAGTATTAGTGGGTGGCCACCGAACCAGGACACAAGGGGAAAAGACGGGGAAACCGAGAATTTTGGACGGTCACCTGCAAAATAGTTTGAAGAAACATTTTTAAGCTCTAAATTTACAAACAGTCAGATTAAGTTAAAGAAAATCGTTATTTTTTATTACATTTTCATTAAGCTAGAAATTGTGGAAACTTCTAAAACTATACCGGAAAACAGGAATCAGCAGGAAATTTAAAATGAAAATTGGGTGGCCACCCCGTATCAACTTACTCGAAATATCACAAGAAACGCGATTGAACTGAATCCCAGCAAGGCGTCCCATAGTCGAGTCTCGCCGATGTGCAGGATCACGTTTTCCCATGCGTCGATGAAATCACTACTCTTCCCCTTACTGCTGATCCCGAACAGCGATCGAAGTTGGGCACTACCGATCGTTAAACAGGCGGCCGTCGTGAACCCGGTAATTACCGGCATTGAAATGAAGCGCACCAGGAATCCCAAGTTGAGGAGACCGAACAAAAGCGTTACACAGCCTGCAATCAGCGTCAGCAGTGCTGCACCAGGTCCTAGTTCTGCGACAACTCCTTGAATCATGATCGCCATGATCGAGGTCGGTGCCACTGTGACATCTTTAACGCTTCCAAACAGGAAATACATGAAGCATCCCACCAAGTTGGAATAGATTCCATCCTGTGGTTGTAGATTCGCCAGGATCCCATATGCTATGCTTTGGGGTATGGCCGTCAGCGTCACCGTGATTCCGGCGATTATGTCCGAGAGTATGTAGTTTGCCCGATACTTCGGTAACCACTCTAATACATGAACACGTCTTCGGGCGGTCGAAATGCTGCAAATCGAACGTATCTGTGGCGCCATGGCTGAGTACACGTTCGGCAGACGTTCCCGGAAATCGTGTTCAGAATCATCTACAGAAGAAAGTAAGATCATCAGCCATTTTCTCCAGGACAAAATTGATACTATACACACCGCTCAAGGTCTGCTGATCTTCTCGTGCGCCGTTGGAGATCATTGTCACCGGTTTGAACCCGTATTCCTGCCGTGTCTAGACGACAATTTGCACCGTAAACCCTTCTCTGTGAGCACAGCCTTCGAATTCTGCTGATAACGCCAATTATATTGTTATTTGCCGGACAATACAATGTTGTTAGGCCAAAAGTACTTCTTAGCATGTCCGCAACCACCAGCTGATTCAAAGCTTGCAGCGAGACTGATAGTAGTGCATCGTAGTGAGGCAGTCTTCGCTATCAATCAACGACCATGAAGCTGAGAGTGTGCGATATAGAGAATGAGCGAAGGGTTTAAAAACGAGC
This sequence comes from Aedes aegypti, assembly GCF_002204515.2. Lineage (NCBI taxonomy): Eukaryota > Metazoa > Arthropoda > Insecta > Diptera > Culicidae > Aedes > Aedes aegypti. Next base: position 209,044,106 of record NC_035107.1, read on the forward strand.
AATGAGCGTTCATAGGGGACAAGATGGTAAAATGAACACCATTTCCAGATTGTGTCCGATATTGGGAGTCATATTTAATAGGCCAGGGGAAGTGGTTCACCTAGAGTGAATTTCTGTCAGAGAAAAAGTAGATTTTGTATGAGATTTGACAGCAAAATGAATGACAAGTTCATCCACTTCTACTGGCCTATGATTGGCCAATTTGGTACAACAATACATCTTCAAAATATAATGTCAAAATTCATATTTATATTTTCAAATTTATTTTTATATGCTACAATACTGATAAAATTTATCATAAATGGATAGTGCCTTCCCCTACTGTTCGCGATCATTATTATAACGTCGTTACTGCTGTGTTCTATTTCCTTCGAAGATTCTCTCTGTCCCATTGATAAAAGCATCGATGAAAATGACCGTTGATTGAATTTACGACTTTATGATACTCAGCTCTAGACATAATTGAGCAGGGCAAAAATTTTAGAGAGTCGTTTCGTTGAAAAACCGTAAACCGGAGTAGAGAAGATTACATTGCATAATGGTCGGAAAAAAGTGAAGTTTGGCCAAAACGATTTTTATCGCTTTAATCGATGAAATGTGTAATCTGAATATGTTCTTTGGCGTTTTTGTTGTTTCTGAAGGGGTTATTCAGAAATAACGTAACTTTGAAAAAAAGATTTTTTTTTAATTAAACTTGTTATCAAACTGAACTGAAAGAACAAATTTTGTTTATATTTGATCGAGTTTGATCAGAATGTGTATGAATAGTGGTTGTATATATTTTAAATAAACTTTGTATGAAAAATATCGTCAAAATATATGTAAAATATTGAATTATTCAAATAGCTCTAACTTGCAAATCAGCAAATTTCTGCAAAAATTTTGAAGATCTAAAGATGCTTTTTGATGTGCAATATTCGAAATGGCGGCGACATGACGCGACAAGAGTTGTTTTTCATGTTCAAAATCATCAAAATTACTAAAGTGTAATATTGTAATAGTATTAAAACTTCAACCAAATATTTTTTCCATCCTCTTGCTCGATAAAAGTGTTGAACCATAATCTTTCAGATAGTGGGTAACTTTGGGGAAATATTGCGTTCCTAAATTATAAATTTTGTGCTTTATTTTATAGTTACATTTTTCAATTGTTTGATTTCAGCCGGTTTGCCGTCATAAAAGTCATAGAAATTTAAATTTTAGTTCAATTTCAGTTAAGGATCATAATAATATAACACATGAGATATATTTTAAAATTAAAAAAATCATGAAAATCTCAAAAAAGTTTTTGGTAGTTTTGGCCGCCCCTTTATATGGAGCCCGACCATTGTGCATTGCTAGGAAAGAGAGAAACCAACTCTTTCATTAATTAATGTAGAATTAGATTCCAAATGGTACCGTTGCCTATCGTTTGCTAAGTATTCAAATGTAATAAATAGAAATCATATGATTGATAATTTGGTATGATAAGTAGAAATACAAATCTGTATGGTCTAAAGATCTCAGTTGACGGTACCTGAAGACATACCTACTAATTTTATCGCACTCATCCGTATGGATAGCTATCGCTGGGCGCTTGGAAAGTGAGTTGGCATTTTTTACGAAAAAATAAGGTAGACAAACATATCTACATGCCTGCCTACAATCAGATGCGAGTCAAATGGATGAATGATGCATCTTTTTACCTGGATTTGCTTCTGTGCACGCAAACAAATTTTGTTGTATAATCTATCGAATCCATGGTAGAATTAAGAACTGCACCAACGATTTTCAACCGACTACAAAAATCTGTTAAGTTTACTATAATCTGGTGAAAATCACTGAGCAGTGCAGTAAATTTGACTATGTCCATAGTAGCATCCACTACAAAGCATTGTATTTCAATACGTGACACCCACCGTACAACATAGTGTTCTCAAATCTAGAATGTTTCTAGTCAAAAATCCTACAACTCTGGTTAAATCAACAGAAGAAATTTTCTTGTGTAGTGATGTTGACTATGTTTTGGTAGAGTTAACAGATTAATGTAGTCGGTTGGAAATCGTTGGTGCAGTTCTTAATTTTACCATGGATTCAGCAGTTTCTACAATAAAATTCATTTCAGTGTGTGTCAATTTTGTAGAGGTGTACAACACGTACACGTACAACGTACACTGAGAAAATTCTTCGCTTAGAAGTTACTCAAATTCTAAATACACTGAAAACATTCTACAAGCTCGATCAACGTGTTTCACACGTGAATTTTCACTAATTGTAAAACACATTAATCGATGGTGTAAAACCAGTCGCTATCGACAATCGAAATTTAAATGTAAAACACGTTAATTTTCAAATTATCGATAGCTTTGATGTACTGTTTGTTAGCGATTCCTTGATTTTCTGATACCAGGCACCCATTACGAGCGCCCGGTTTATCCAAAAATAACATGTTGTTTAACATGTCACGCGTGATTGGCAAATGTGAGTCCTTGTCATGATAGGTAAACTAGTTCTACTAGTGATGGATATCGCCATTGTAAAAAACGTTCAAATCATGTGTAAAAGGCTAAGCTATTGAATCAAAGTCAATCCTTAACAGAATCACAAGTTTTACACGTCATTTCACCTTGCAATCCGACACGACAGATCCACATTGAAAATAATTAGGATCGAACGTGTGGATTATTTTCAGTGTAGATGTTTCCATTTAGTTTAGCATTTAAAAGTTATATGTTCTTCTTCTTCTTCGTGGCATTACGTCCTCACTGGGACAGAACCGGCTTCTCAGCTTAGTGTTCTTATGCGCATTTCCACAGTTATCAACTGAGAGCTTTCTTTGCTAAAGTTACCATTTTTGCATGTGTATATAGTGTGGCAGGTACGATTATACTTCTATGCCCAGGGATGTCAAGGAAATTTCCATTACGAAGAAAAGATCCTGGACCGATCGGAAATCAAACCCAGACACCTTCCACAAAGTTGTTCAATTTCAAAAGTCACACAAATTTGCAGAACACACCAACTTTCCACAACTTACCGTTTTCGAATTAAATTAAAAAGTCTCTCTGTTACTTACTTTTATCTTTGAACAACCCTCTGAAACTCTTTGTAAAATGACTGCAACGTAATAATTCCCTTACAGGCAAAACTTCAAGTTATTTGTAGTTCGTCATCCAAATTTCAGCCAATTCTGATTAAACTAACTTTCTTATTTGTAGAAATTATATTATACATGCTTCAGCAAAGTTGTAAACCATTCAATTTCAAGCAACTTTGCCAAAAAGTTTTTTTGTATCTCTTAAATTGACCGATTTAGAGCTTTTTTCCTACGGTGACATAGGGTGGTCCGAACAAAACTGGTTTTCTGGCTCTAGAGTTTTCAATTCAAGTTTCTCATCAAAGTAGTCTGTGAAACACTTTTAGAACTTTGAAAAATGCGTAATTTGGTGAGTGAAGAAACTCGCTATCTCCTTCCGTTTAGGAGTTATTGTTGTTTTTCTCTCAAAATCATGCCTACTTTGATTGTGAATTTCTTTGATTGGGGCAAACATATAAAATATCTTTTGACGGCGTTCAAAAGACAAATCAAAATTGTATATTATATCAACAAATTACAGATGTGTTATTTTTGTAACTCTAATAAAACGTCTTGAAAGTCAAACATTTTTTATCAGAAAAACTTCAATAACTTTTGAACTAAAATAGATATCATCAATCTTTTTGCAAATTTGCGTTTTGTTAAGTTCTAAGAGTCGTTCATATACAACTTTGACGAGAAAATAATATTAAAAAAACTAGAGTTAAAAAACTTATTTTTGTTGGACCACCCTGCGATGATTAGGAAAAAATGCTCTAGATTGGTCAAATTTTGAGCTACAGAAAAACTTTTTTTGGCAAAGTTGATCAAAATTTCAAGTTCTACCGCTTTGCCTAAGAGCATATACCAGTATTTTTGTAAATAAAAAAGTTGATTATATGATATGTGTGATATTGTGGACCACCCTAGTTTCAAATGACACAGTATGAAAGCTTACATTTTTAGAAACAATTTTGTAGAAGATCATTTTTGTCTAAAATTTCATTTTCATGCTCAAAATGCAAAATAATAAAGAAATACATACCATGAAAATCTTCAAAATAGTTTTAGAGCCCTATCTTTCTTATTTCAGATTTCTCGTCAAAGTCGTCTATGAACGACTTTAAGAACTTAACAAAACGCAAATTTTCATGCAAAAATATTGATGATATCTATTTTAGTTCAAAAGTTATTAAAGTTTTTCTGATTAAAATCCTTTGTTTTTCAAGGCATTTTATCAGAGTTACAAAAATAACACATCTGTAATTTTTTGATATAATATACAATTTTATTTTGTCTTTTGAATGCCGTCAAAAGATATTTTTTATGTTTGCCCCAATCAGAGATATTCACAATCAAAGTAGGCATGTTTTTGAGAGAAAAACAACAATTAATCCTAAACGGAAGGAGATAGCGAGTTTCTTCACTCACCAAATTACGCATTTTTTAAAGCTCTAAAAGTGTTTCATAGACTACTTTGATGAGAAACTTGAATTGAAAACTCTAGAGCCAAAAAACCAGTTTTGTTCGGACAACCCTATGTAACTGTAGGAAAAAAGCTCTAAATCAGTCAATTTAAGAGAAACAAAAAAACTTTTTTGGCAAAGTTGCTTGAAATTGAATGGTTTATAACTTTGCTGAAGCATGTATAATATAATTTCTACAAATAAGAAAGTTAGTTACACAATTTCTATGAAAATGTGGTCCACCCTAATTTTCAATAACACCAAACAAAGTGCTAAACTAATACAAACAACTTTGCAGAAGACCGTTTTTGTCTAATGTTTCATTTTAAAGCTCAAAATGCATCTTTCCGCGTAAAACTGATTCCTGGACCACTGTGCACTGACTGTATCTTTTGAAATAAAAAAGTTTGAGAGTGAATTTCTAAAGCTATGAAATTTGGCGCTTAGCAGGGCTGGCATCTCCTCAGTGCAAACAGGAAAACGCAAAGAGTTTGAACTTCGTTTTTTTTTTAATTTCTTTATTAGTATCATTCCAAACATTACATTCATTTCTTATATCTAGGTGTTCTGTGTTATTAGACAACACTATCATCCTAATTTGGTAAAACAAATTTAAGATTTTATTAACATTTTGTTAACAACATATTACATTTCATTTGCCGTAGCAGTTCAGATTTTTTATAGGTGAGTTGATTTTACTTGCTTATAAGAGAAAAAAAAACGCTTTGAATAATACTTAACCTAACTTAACCTAAACATATAACGCATTAATGGTGGCAATAGAAGATTGTAACGATTTTTGCCTGGAATTATTGATTATTTTATTTGACATTTGTTCCAATGTTTCAACATTGGATATTCTATGTAACTCATTGGTACTATACCAGGGAGGAAGCTTCAGAATCATTTTCAAAATTTTATTTTGAATTCTCTGCAGATCTTTTTTCCTGGTATTACAACAGCTAGTCCATATTGGTACAGCATACAACATGGCTGGCCTGAAAATTTGTTTGAATATCAAAAGCTTGTTCTTAAGACAAAGTTTTGATTTTCTATTAATAAGGGGATAGAGACATTTTACATATTTGTTAGATTTGGCTTGAATGCCCTCAATGTGATTTTTGAAAGTTAAATTCTTATCTAGCATGAGCCCTAGATACTTAACATCATCTGACCAATTTATTGGAACTTCTCTCATGGTGACAACATCAAATAAAGAGCTTTTGGTTTATGTGGGAATATTATTAGTTGAGTTTTGGAAGCATTAGGAGAAATCTTCCATTTTTGCAAGTAGGGTAGGTGTACCAATAATGGATGCAATATGTCAACAGTAGTAATAAAAATCAAGTTGTAACCGCGTTTCTAAAACGCAAGCATGACTTGTTGGTGTCAATTACTAGTTTAAAGCCTTGCGAATCTGTTGATTTAAACATTTTTAGTACTAAATTGACTTTAAGCTTCTAAAAATGGATTTTAAAAAGCGTTGTCCTTGTACCAATTATGGCAATAGCGTTCCTAGCATTCGACATAAAAGTGTACCAATTATGGACTATCGAATATTTGCACGAAATGAACTCAAACGCCATGAAGAGCGAATGATAATGCAACGCTTATATCTAATGAAGATATCGCTCATAAAATTTTCCAAAAAATTTGGGTTAGATATATGTTAAATCAATTTTTTGCAATGGGTTCATGGGAGAAAATTAATTTTCGAAAAAGAAGTCAAAATGTAGTGTAAATGCAAATTATGATACAAAACAGCATTAATGATCTCACATTACTATTCCAGTGCCAATTTTTAACGAAAAAAGAGGGAAAATTCAAAAATCGAAAAAAAAAAAATTATGAAATTAGCATCTTCCGCTCGCGAACGTTTTCGAACGTGTGATTGAAAAATCTTAGTAATTGAGTACAAGACATGAAGATAATGCCTTACCGAACCGTCCCGTCGTGGAAGTCACCAGTAAAATAGCTTTACTTCTTTTATTTTACTGATCAAAAAATGTAAACAAACCGCCTCCAGAGTATTGCCATAATTGGGCTCTCATACACTCTTTGTACCAGTTATCGACATAGTGGAAATAACACGATTTCCAACTTAAAACTGTAGAATTGATTGCATACCAGCTAAATTTATTCATTTGTTCTCACTAGGTAACATACATTCATCGGTTGAAACAGTTTATCCGGATGAAAACATACATTTCGTAACGGAGGTCCCTTAGCCAACTGCTAAGAAGGTGACATATATGTGAGGCAAAATTTTCAAATGTTCATTTTTCGAAGCTTATTGCACGAATGTTCTTTTCAAGGTTTAGTTACCATCTAAAACAAATAGTTCAATCATTCCTGTGAATATAAGCCATTATAGTCTAGCGAAACAATAAGAAAAATCTCTTTTTGTTCCCATTATTGCCATAATTGGTACTTCTACCCTATGAAGAAAAAATATCCAAACTTTTTTGCAATCGACTACAGATGACACGCAGGCTTCGTCCTCTGGCGGAGTGGCCTGTGTCATCCGCAAACGAAATTTTTGACATCCCTGAGGTAACTCAGGTAAGTCAGATGTGAAAATATTGTATAATATTGGTCCCAAAATGCTGCCTTGAGGAACACCAGCTCTTACAGGAAGTCTTCCAGATCTGGAGTTCTGATAATTAACCTGAAGTGTACGATTTGACAGATAACTTTGAATTATTCTAACAGTGTATGTTGGAAAATTAAAGTTTTTTAATTTTACAATCAAACCTTCATGCCAAACACTGTCGAATGCTTTTTCTATGTCTAGAAGAGCAAGACCAGTAGAATAGCCTTCAGATTTGCTGGAACGGATCAAATTTGTTACACGTAAAAGTTGATGAGTGGGCGAATGTCCATGGCGGAATCCGAACTGTTCATTGGCAGTCGGCTCGTAAATAATTGAAAGTGAAGCTGATAGGATTGATACTCGCTTCTTGAGATATTTGAAATGTAACAGGGACATGATCAGAATCAAAATCAGAATCAAAGATGACTAGAGTCGATTAAGACCAAATCAATCGTAGATGGATTTCTAGAAGAGGAAAAACATGTAGGGCTATCAGGGCATTGAATTGAGAAATATCCTGAAGAGCACTCATCAAATAAAATTCTGCCGTTGGAATTACTTTGAGAATTATTCCATGACCGATGTTTGGCATTGAAGTCACCAATGACAAAATTTTTTGACTTATTGCGAGTCAATTTTCGCAAGTCAGTTTGGAGCAAATGAACTTGCTATCCAGAGCATTAAAAAGGCAAAACGGGAGCTATGAAAGCTATGAAAGCTACCAAGTTGTGTTTCAACTGAAACACCTAAAGTTTCAAAAACTTTAGTTTCAAATGACGAAAACAGTTGATGTTTTATACGCCTATGAATGATGATTGCAACTCCCCCACAGGCCCCATCAAGTCGATCATTACGATAAACAAAAAAGTTAGGATCTCTTTTGAGTTTAGATCCAGGTTTTAAATACGTTTCGGTAATAACTGCTATATGCACGTTATTAACCGTAAGAATATTCAACAGCTCGTCCTCTTTACCATTCAGAGAACGAGCATTCCAATTTAAAATATTTAAATTATTATTTGGATCCATTAGAAAAACGTAATCCAATAACAATTTGATTTGTAAATTTTACACCTACTTGGACTGCTTCAGTCATTGTGGTGGCTTTGAACATTGCATCAATCATTAGATTCAATTGTTCAGTTAGAAAATTGAAATCAGAGGCAGACATGTCACTTGAAGTGGGTGCATTATCTGATGATTTCCCATTAGAATTTTCGTTAGACGAAGAAGCGGAGTTACCTGTGGCGGTAGGGTTTTTTTTCATTTGATTTGAAACAAGTAGATTGGGTACTAATAGTACGAACAAGTAAATCATTTATTCCATTTTTGATCTCTTCAGGTGATTTATAGTCACTTGAGAGACCTTTCAAGACAACTTTGAACAAACGTTCAGTTTTGTCGTCATAAGTAAAAAATTTGTGCTTCTTCTCTTCAAGATGTCTGAGAAGAAGAACACAAGAATGTGCTAGGACGGAAATTCTGGTTGATGAAATGCACAATTGAATAAATCTAAGAGGAAAAACGGGAATATTTAAGAATACTGGGTTTCATTTAATAAACTGAGAAACTCAGCAAATAATTGTAAATAAACAAATTTCACCGAAAAAGACAGCATTGCATGTGCAGCAAAAACTACTGAAAAAGTCAGCATTTTTTGACAACGACTGAATCTATAGCTTTACGGAGTTTTCGGTAGCATTATTTTTTACTGAGTTAACTCTGCTGTTCAAAAACCCAGTAAAATTTTACCGACTTCGGTAATCAAATCTCAAAATAATCAAATGCTTATATCTCAGTGGAAGTAATCGAAAAACGTGTGACAAAATCATTATTTGGTTGGTTTTCATACAAGAGGCAAACTCAATGATGCAGATGAATTTACATCCCGTATGGAAACCAACCGAATTTTCCAACGTAAGCAGTTAAAATCGTGCTGAGCCTTTTTGGCTGCTTAAAATGGTTGATTTTCTCACTAAATTTCGACTACTTACCACGAGAAAGCGCAAAATAGGTGCAGGAAAAGTTTGGTTGCAATAGCCGTGTCTTCCGGCGCCGGACGATTCTATAGCAGGAGATTCTCATTTGACACTTTCCCGCATGCGCATCAGTTTGTTTTGATTTGATTTTGACGACAAGTCAGTAAAAAAATATCAACTACTGAATAGTCGGTAATTGTTTTTACTGACTTTTCGGCCTGTTCGGTAATGTTGCAAAATTGGGTCTGACAGCTACCATAGTTCAGTAAAAAGTAAAAATTATTACTGAAGCTCAGAAGTTTTCAGTAAAAAAGCTGAAAGTTCGGTATTTTTTATGATTTACAATTCGTACCCAGTATAAAAAATTACCGAACAAGCAAATCGTGATTGAGTGTGTAGCAACAAGCTCGGGAACGTTTACTCGCGAGTAACCGAGCATGGTATGATTTACACACTCAATCTGTTCGGTAAAAATAACTGGGTTTTAATAATATATTATGGTTTTAACAGGCAAATTAATTGTATAAACATCAAATCGACAGTAAACTACTAGTTTGTAGTAAAAAACCCTAGGAAATCATAAATCTCGAAGGGGAAGTAGCTTTTTCCCACAATATGACTCTGAACAGCTCCGAACACGTTCGCGAATCACTTTTAGCTTCGGTTACTCGGGAGCACGACAGATGCGAATAAACCAGCGCTCTGACGCTCGGGAGCGTTTGGTTTTGTTTTTGTTCCAGTTCAGAAGAGATGACCGCCACTTTACATCACTGGTGTTGATGGAAAATGATGAACACTCACTTTTTGTGAGACTCATTGAGTACCTACTAAATGGGGTGAACTTCTATAAGAAAATATGGGAGAATTTTCGGAACGTGACCGACTCGTAGATGACAGAAATCGATGTACGACGTAATTTTGGAATCCAAAATTACGACTTCCGTTTTGTGAAAATCACCTTTTCAATCCCATGCAATGTGGTTATTTTTGGAATTGGGGCGACGAGGAGATGATGGAAATTGATATCTGACGCTGGAATCCACGATGGCGACTTCCGGTTTGTCACTTCAAACCGAATGGGGCCGACTTGTAGATGACGGAAATCTATGTCCGATGCTATTTTGGAATCCAAGATGGCGAATTCTCGTTTGTGATAATCAATTCACAAAAATTCCGTTCCAAAAATATCTGGGTTTGAAGTTATTTTCACAACCCAGAAGTCGCCATCTTGGATACCAAAATGACGTCGGATATCGATTTCCGTCATCTAATCGTCGGCCCCGTTCAAAAAATACCCATATTGCATAGGTTTGTAGTGATTTTTCAAATCGGAAGTCACCATCTTGGATTCCAAAACAACTTCGGACATCGATTTCCGTCATCCACTCGTCGGCTATTCTGAAAATACCCATGTAACATGGACCTGTTATAAGGCAAAAAGAGCCAAATTGCGTACACTTCGAGCAGGTTTCGCCAACACACTCCGTCAGCATCACTCTTTGCGTAATCGCTTACACTCTCTTTCCTACTGCGCGCCCTCATTGAGTTCGTATCGTTGCACTTTGCGCACGACTGTCTCCTCTTTGTGCAGTGGTTAAATTCTACTCTTTGCGCGCATTGTGCGAGTTGATGCCAGCCCTGGCGCTAAGGACACTTTTACATATAACGCGCTTTAACCAAACAAACAGATGTTCAGAAGACACCAAAACCTTATTCTCTTATATTTTCAAGTTTTTAATTTATTCCACTTAAATTTGTTCCGTGGACCAATATGCATTGGTATGTTCGAATATTCAGCCTGCCGAAAAGTGAATTTTGTTATTTGGTCGAATAGTTTCCTGATAGCAACAAATTAAAACGAATAGGGCAAATGTACCATGGTGGTTAGACCTATTCATATTTTCAAGAATGTCTGGAAATCAACCAGTCAACCAATATTTAGATTTTTCATGTTAAAATGAACTTCTGGTCAAAATTTCAATCAATTTGGAGAAAAATTAGGTGTGCTTCAAATCAATTATGTATTTTCAGGATAATTTCAAGCTATAACAAATCATAACTACCGAACGGAACACCAAGAATTATTGGAAATACCTCTACACAGTAGTTGATTCAATTCTACGAACTTCTGTCGAACATGATTTTACGATTGGAGCAAGTTTTAACATAGTTTGGTTGGGGTTTGTACTTCGAGGTTCTTGAAAATCACTATTTTTAGGAAGTGTTCTCTCTAAAAAACATACCTGTATGAAAATTTAGGATTTTTATCTTCCAGAACATGATGACTACACATATCTATAACTCAATCCCGTTGAAAGTTACAAGTTATCTTACGAAAATAAATTGTAAAAAATAGTAACTTAGGAAGCACATATGTGAATCCGCTGTGGGGCAGCAAAGAACACCATCGTGAGCTTTGTGGAATGTAAAAAATGAACACGTTGGCACTGCTTTTTCTCAGTCGATGATGATGATTGTTTTCAAATCGTTCTGAATCGTCAATGAAATGCGATCAAAACAATCATCAATCGGAAAGAAAAAGCAATGCTAACTTGTTCAATTCATTCATTCGTCGGTACATGTGTCATGCGTGATTTAACTATCATCAGGTTGCGATGCAGTGCTCGATCTTTGGGCATTTTTTTGTAATTTATTGCCTTAGGTAACATGTAACCTGTTAATGGTTAATGAATTCATAGCTTTACAATGTTCTATTCCCGTTGACTATGGTCTGAAAAAATAATGTCAATGTGTGTTTTTTGTACCATTTATATTCAAAAAACTGTGATTTCAGGGTACTGCGGAGAACAAATCTCGATCAAACAATGTTAAAACTCAATTTGATCTTATTAGCGTGTTCGACAAACTTTAACAGAATAGAATTAGCTTTCAAGTAGTGGTAATAGTAAGTGGTTTTGATTTTCCAAATGCTAGTTATGATTTTTCAAACCTTGATATAAGCTCAAAAACACATTTCCAACTTGAAGCATATTGAAATCTTTATCAAATGAGCTGAAAATTTAACCACACATTGTTCTTAGCACGATAACTCGGAATACTGCTTGACCGGTAGATTTCCAGACATTTTTTTCAAATATGAACAGGTCTAATGGTGGTGCACCTAAGGGAAAACTGCTAAAACATGGTGATAAAATCATGAACTTTATTATTTTAACGTATCAGTCAATATATTTCAAATCCTTCTTTCATTCAAATGTAAAAAAAAAAATCACAATTCATTCAAAATTTCACTGCAAAAAGCCTTGCGCCCATAATGGGAACACTGTTGCTTTAGTGAAGGTATGTTTTAAGAATGGTTCCTTTAGTGGCGCAAACAGTCTTTAATAGGCCAGGGGAAGTGGTTCACCTAGAGTGAATTTCTGTCAGAGGAAAAGTAGATTTTGTATGAGATATGACAGAAAAATGAATGACAAGTTCATCCACTTCTCCTGGCCTATGTGCAGCCGCGCGCGAATGCTGAGAGAAGCTCAAATGCCGAAATGAACATTCTTTTGAAGTTCACACATGCGCTCGCAAAAATGAACATGAACACGAGCGTGTGCTCTATGTTCATGCTCTGTGCGGCGCTCTCAGCCGCGCTCACACAGCGGCGCTGAAGCCAAGCTCAAAACACCGGGCTGTACACGAACAACCACAGCGGAGAAGGTTTTTTTTTGAATCCATCCGACATGGAACAAAATTCAAATTGTTGCGTTTAGGCAAACTCTAATGGTTTATTTTCATATTTCTTCAACTCAAATCGAATGGATGACTAGTTTTAGAAAATCCTTTAAATTATTGTTTAGGAAACCTTTCGATTGTCAATAGTTATGTCGATATAAAATGTGCCGTCGGGGTAGAACGAGCCACCGCAATATTTCCAAAATGTAGGGTACTTTAGTCAAATTCGATAACGATGTGATAACTCTATAAATTTTAATGCCTCCAACAGAAAAATATTTCTTTAATTCCACATAAAAATAACTTAGAAAACAAAAATCAAAAACGAATATGGCAATCTTGAGACTAAATGACGTCGAACAAAATGCGCCATATGCTTAATGGTTGCTCAGAAACCATCGGTGAAATTCAAATTATGCCGCAAAACCCAAACGCAGAGGAGACATAGAATTGCATAGTTTCTGCTAAATATATAATAATTATGAAAATAGATGGTTTTGGCACCAAAACCTGTTTAAAACTGGGGTGGCGCGTTTTGAAAATCGTTGAATATGTTTTAATTTGTTTTGAACTCAATTTTTTGGATGTGATTACCCTAATCCAGAGACGGTTTTAATTAATTTAGAGCTTATATATACAACTTCCCTGTAAAACCAATTATAATAACTTTTTCGACGAAATTCACAGTTAAACTTGAGTTTTCCCTTAGGGGCACATATTACTTCGTCTTTTACACCAAGTTCCTTCATTGTGAACATATAATAAATTAAAGGAAGGACAGTTTTCATCACGCTGCATCTCACAGCTGGAGGAAAACATTCAAATATTTTCAACGGAAATACTGGTCGCAATATTTGTTTAAAAATAACAAACATTCGATGTTATTTTGATTTAATAATGGCTTTGCTTATCGTTCTATTGCGTGTTTAGGGTTTTTGTACTACCGTTCTTGTGGTTTGATATATTTTTTGAAACATATTTATTTTATATAGAACTTTGACTGCCTAACAATTATCAAAGGAACCTTTTTCTTCACGCCTACAAGGATTTCGAAATGTCAAAGGATCAATCTGGGGATCCGTTATATGCGAGATTAGCCGAAATAAAATGATGAATGGTAACAGACTGGCAGTGCTGAGTTTCCTTAGCGTCGAGGATAATATTGTAACACGGACATGGCTTCCTCATTGCAAATATTTTCCTCACTGGTTCTGAACGTGTTTCTGATTGATACGTCCCCCAGGGCACCTGGAACTAGAACCCATTATAAAGTGGTCATGGCAACGATCTAGAAATGTTTCCGGAAGCATTACCTTTCAAAATCTTGATGTTTAATACCCATATTGATATAATTCCATATTTTTCTAATTATTGGCATTACGTCCCCACTGAGACAGAGTCTGCTTATACAACTAAACACCGCACTAAAATACAAGCGATAGTAAAAAATGTGATTTGAACATGACCTTGGAAAATCCGAAGTATTTCCGGTGTCCAATGGCCAAAAATCTGCTTTTTGAAAAAATATATACAGTATTGGACAAAACATTTGCAACTTTTTCGTTTTTTCATACAAAATGACCAACTTTGATAAACTATATCTCAGTTATTTATGGACCGATTTGAATGAAATTTTCACAGAATATCAGACATAACTTGAATTTGAACATATATTTTTGAGTGATTTTTCCAATCACAAGTTGAAAAGCAGTAACGGTTTGACTAAAGTGAATTTTTTGACGAATTGTTATAATTGACATAACTTAACATATTGAAGGAATAGCTTCATGGAATTTTCAGCAAAGTTGTAGATTTTGACGAGATGAATAAGTTTGCTGAAGACAGTTTTTGTGTAGGGCTATCAGATTTTGAGATAAATAGTATTGAATTTTTCGTCGAAAATTACACTTTAGTCAAACCTCTTATAACTACTTATAAACTCGTGATTGGAAAAAATATTCATAAATATATGTTAAAATTCAAGTTATATCTGTTGTTTTGTGCAAGTTTCATTCGAATCGGTCCATGAATAACTGAGATCTAGCTTACCAAAGTTGGTCATTTTGTATGGAAAATCGAAAAAATGTTTTGTCCAATACCGTACACCCCCGCTAATTTGAACGATACCTCATGCAAACCATCGGGGTTCATTTTTAATTTGAACATCTAGTCACCCGAGAAACGTGTATCTGGTTGCCTCTTTTACTGTTGTGTTTTGATTCTGCGTTCCGTTCCACAGCGTTCCATTCCACTTTACTCTGTTCCATGAGCTGAATGACGTTTGAACCATTTTTAATCTGAACGATGTGTAAATTAGCGGGGTACAATTTAAAAAGTGATTAGATTAAATGTGGTCAAACCAACGGGGGTACCCGGTACTGTATTTGTTTACAAACACATAACTAATAGCAAATATTATAATACATGAAAAAATCTAAAATGAGGGATACATGACAACAAATTCTTCAAATGTTAGCAAATGTTATGTAAAGGTCCCTTCGTACCGTTCTATGTGCACGCTAGGTGCGTCTTATCATGATTCAGTTTCGTATCATGAAGAAACGTTGTTGGTGGAGCAATTATGTTGCTAGTAGTATGTGTACTCTTTTTTTCTTTTATTGAAACCCTCATAGGAGGTTTGACTGTATTATCCAAACTTTCTCATACTCGCTCAAAATCTAAATACGCAGTTGATAAAACATGGTCCATTTACCGTGCAGATATGTTTTGTCTGAAACATAATATAAAATGCATTTCCCTAAAATCGTAAAAGTCATGCGATGAAAAACAAGTTTTAAACGTTAAAATGCACTATTTGAATTTTTGGCGTTTCTACTTGAAGCGTTTAAAACCTTATTATCAAACAAAATTCACATGAACTAGACTACATGAACTAAGCTTTTCATTCTGCATTTCGACAAGAACTATTTCATTTCATAAGTTTCACCTTATAGGTTATCAAAACAATAAACATTTGTAAAAAATGAATAAATGCTTACAAAGTGCACCTGCATATGTGCAGTGTGGGACAAAATTTAGATTCTAGCTCCAGTCAACTTTTTGGATTGGATTAAGGTCTTATAACAATTGTGCAAAATTTCAGCTTTATTGGTGAAACTATATTTTAGCGCCAGCCGTTCAAATTTGTATGGAATTTACTATGGGACAACTTACTCTTGCAAAGAAAAATTGCCAGAGGTCGCCCATTATCTCTAAAAAAATTCTGAACACAGACCTCGATATGTATTTTTACGATGAAGAATATTGCCGAAGACCGCGAATCAATCCGACATTGGTGAAAAAAGTTATTCAATGAAAACCTATTGGTAAGGCGACGTTGATTAAAATGTAAAAAAAAAACAAAACAATAATAACAAAATTGTGCAACAATTTCTGAATAGTGTATGCTTAATAACAATTTTCAGATGTTTCGGATTACTTTGCGGTCTTAAACAATGTTCTTCTTCTTCTTTCTGGCATTACGTCCCCAATGGGACAGAGCCTGCTTCTCAGCTTAGTGTTTTTATGAGCATTTCCACAGTTATTAACTGAGAGCTTACTATGCCCATGACCATTTTTGCATTCGTATATCGTGTGGCAGGTACGAAGATACTCTATGCCCTGGGAAGTCGAGAAAATTTCCAGCCCGAGAAGATCCTCAACCGGTGGGATTCGAACCCACGACCCTCAGCTTGGTCTTGCTGAATAGCTGTGCGTTTACCGCTACGGCTATCTGGGCCCCAACAATGTTGTTCATCGTAAAAATACCTATCCAGAATTTTTAAAGAGGATAAGGGGCGACCTCTGGCGATTTTTTTTTTTGCAAAAGTAAGTTTTCCCATAGTGAATTCCATACAAATTTGAACGGCTGGCGCTAACATATAGTTTCACCGATCGAGCTGGAATTTTGCACAGTTGTTATGGGACCTAAATCCAATCCAAAAAGTGGACTGGAGCGAGAATCTAAATTTTTCATATAACTGTATCCCAGGTTAATGTGCACAGTGGAATGAGGCCGCACGGCGACTGTTGACTTGATGGTAGATATTGCGTTTCTTTTGAAAATTTTTCGTTCTGCGGTAGCCGCCAAGTTCTACCGCAGCTGTCAAAGTTCTACCGCAGACTTGAGAATCATTGTATCATTGAACGAAACCATCTAATCAAAGTATGCTAGTAGAGTCCACAGCTTTGGAAAAACAGCGGAAAACAACAATCATCAGCATGGTTTCCAAGGTATCATAGCAGCCGATCGATGATGCTTTGTGAAAATCAGTAATGTGACAGCTGCGATAGCTTTCTCTTCAACCGCAGAACGGAAAGTTATCTCTGAAATTGCAATACATTAGTTTTAAAGTTATCTCCGTTTGAATTTTCTAAGTTTAGTTTGCACAGTTTTTTATACATGTTTTAATTAACACATTCACGGCAGGTGCATCAGTTTTGACCAAAGTGGTTTCTTAATTCGTCAAACGAGGTTATTTATTTAATTGTTTAATTATTTTGAAAAAAAATGTGTGTTTACCTAGTAAGATCAAATGTATCATAAGATTCAAAATGTGGATATTTTCGAAATTTCACATATTATTAAATGTTGTACAACTATGGTTATAATTGGTACACCTTCCCCTTTATTAATAGTTATGTTTATTATTGAGGTTTAATATTTCTTCATTTTTTATAGGGAAACTTTCAATCCGAGGCCTTTGCCTAATGACCTCTGACCAGGCATCGCCACAAAAAAGAAATACAAAGTTCATGGTTACAGGGGGAATAATGAAGCATACTATCCGCGAAGAACTGCAACCCACATTAGGCTAAAAACTACTTGTGCTTGATTCACTTTCGCATGGGGGTTTCTTGGTTGAATTGTCAAAATATTTATAATAAGAATAGGATCATGATCCCAACTTCGTAAAATAAACAACATTGTTATATTGTAATACCTAAATCTCATTCAAAATTTAAACATATATCGATTGCATTGTGAATTTAGAACACGCGGCACGTTCGATGTTCGCTGCTTATATACAGCATAAGTGTACTGCTGCAAGCCTGATCTGCCAGCCTAGGATGCAAGCCTGAGTTCATTTGCACATCGTTCATGCTGTGCTGCCAAGTTCAGCGCTCTCGTCGAACATGAACATAAGAGAGGGCACGTGCTTAGGTTGAACGCTCTCTGCCGATAAACGCACTCAAGCTCATCGCCGCTCATGTTTTTTTGAAGACTGGGCGCAAACCATTGATTCCCTCCACTATGGGTACTGATGCACCACTATAGGTGCAAAGAAGCAAACATTTTAAGCAAGATAATTATTTTAAAAAGTTTTACGGGTAAATTTTATGAATATTATTTGATTACTTGTATTATTTTTGCAATGTACATCACAGAAAAATATCACATGATCATTTATTAGTACAAAACATTCCAAAACACACTTCCTCCACTAAGGGAGCGTTTGCCCTAAGAGCAAAATAACGACAAATTAAACGTACCTAAATGGAGTAAAGTGATAAAAAACTTTTCTATTCTAATAGATTTAAATCGATGGTACCTGCATAAAGGTTTAACTCTTTATGGATCAAATTGATTCCAAGCACTTCAATTTTCGTTATCTAAAATGAACATTTCGCAAAAATTAATATGATGATTACCTCTTCTGTGGAGAACAACCTTTCAGTCACATCAGTGCGGTAGAAGCAACGCCAAAACGAAATCTTTTGATCTATATTATGTATGAAAAATATCGGAACTAAGCATGAACCCTGGTTTCTAAGTAAAAATCGCGTTGGTCAATATAAGCCATCTGAATCAGTTTCGGCCACATTCTAAACTTCAGTTACCAAATTGATCAGTTTCATTTCTTATGAGAAAGTCCAAATTAGGAATAACCTTGCCAAGTTGAGTGTGTATTGTACATAGTAAAAGTTATAGAGAAAATTATTATTTATTCGTTTGTCGAATTGATTCGGAAAAATAAATGAAAGTAGATCTAACACATGAATGTGTTCTGTTAATTTGATCTGTAAAATGGCGTACAATTGAATTGACGAAAAGCCTGGACATTTCGAAGAAAATTTAACGAAAATCACTAACTTTGACGCATAATAAGAGTATTTAAATACTTGAATATAATTTGATTATTACCTTCGAGATTTGTCTAATTTATTCCCTATAGCAATACCGAATGTATTATTTAACTAATATCACAATGTTCCCAACTCACACACAACCCTCAATGATGTTGGTCCCTTTCCATCGCGTGATTACCTCTTCCACATTCTCCTCGGATCTGAATAGGGGCAAGAACTGATCTTTCTTGTAGCGATACAAGGAACACTGAACCTCCCGGTTCCACCTCCACAGCAGAACCTGACGGCCCTGTAACCTCAGTTCATCAACCGTACTGGATATGTTTTTCACCACCGTCGAGTCGATATACTTAATCATCTCTCCATCGATTACCACCAACTCTGCTTCCTGTTTGCTGGCCATGTTGAGGATCTTCTCCCGGAAGTATTCCGCTGATGAGAAGGCTAGGTCATTCGTCGGGCGCAGCACTAAGACATTTGTGTGGTTGGTCTATGAGAAAATAAACGTTAAACACTAAAGAGAGGTTTGTGAATCGAGTAGCTTACCTTTACCACTCGATGTTCGATCCTCGGTCTCGATATCAAGTACAAGAGGAAGCACAAATTGACACTGATTCCGATCAGGATACCGTACTCCAAACCCATGAACAGGCAAGCGATCACCGTTACCAAGAACGGGATTATATCAATCCGCTTGATCCTCCACATCTCCGCAACTGCGCGGTACTCAATCATGAATACCATCGCAGCGATGATCACCGCTGCCAGTGTGGCTTTCGGTATGAAATAGAAGTACTCCGTCAGCAGCCCTAATGCCGCAAGGACCAACAGTCCCGTAAAAACTCCACCAAATGTAGTCTTCACGCCGGAACTGCTATTGATGGCGGTTCGTGCGAAAGAAGCCGTAGTTGGGATTGACGCTGTGAACGATCCGGCAACGTTACACAATCCCAGCGCGATCATTTCCTGCGTTGCGTCTACCGGGTTTCCCTTGGAGAAGGCCTTTCCAATAGACACCACCTCCAGGATCGAAATCAACGGAATGGTGATTATCGACGATCCAAGAATTCGTAGCATATGGGGAAAGTCGTAGAATGCACCGTTGAATGTGGTAGAGAACGGAGGCGGTTCAACCGGAGGAAATCCAGAAGCAACCTCACCCGTTAGCCGGAACGGATACTGGCCATTAGATGCGAAAGCATAAGCAATCGTACCACCACTGATAACGATCAAGGCATTACGAAGAAGGCAGAGGTATTTTGTGGCAGTTCGCCACCGTCCAGATCCTCGGCCTTTGATGAGCTGTAGAATGTAGAAAGTCGTTGAATTACATAAAAACCAGGCAATTTAAGTAGGGTAAGAAGGACAAGATGGGTCAGGGGGCAAGATATGATGGTGCCATTTTGAAGTGAAATTTATATTTCAATGAATAATTTTATTAGAAGCCGAAATGTGTAGCTACTTAAGGGATACGCGTTGGTTTCAATGTTGCTTTACGTTTCTAAGTTGTGAAAAATTATTAATGTAGCATGGCGAAGTTTCTTAATTGATACACTACGTATAATTGACGTATAACTGAAAAAAGAGCAAGTTAGGTCACCTTGCTCTTAGAAAGCCATAGCCTTTACTCCTATCCGCAATCCGGTGCAAATCTCGAAAAACATCGTAACATATTACAAACCGACGAAGTCCTTACAGTCCTTACAGTTACACTATTCAAACTTCTTAATTTAATGCAGTACGATGTAAATAAATGAAATAGTCATATAAATTTAATAATAAAAAACCATATAGGATATCTCTAAGAAAACGTAATCCTGTACTCCGTCGATATTCATAATATTGAACTAATCAAAGGTAATTTTCAGTAATGACGAAAAAAAAGATGTGTGTTTATTAATAAAACGTAACTCTATAGTACGCCGACATTTAGATGTCGAACTATTCAAAAGTTATTCTTAGTAGTGACGAAAGAAGAAAGGTATGTATATTAGAGTGGTTCAAAAAATCGTTTTTGCTCCACACCCCTCATTCGATTCTAGATCAAATTCTAAGCGTCTTCCCAAAATTTGAACTCATTTGGATGAAAACTGAGACTGCACAAGCCCTCTAAAGTTTATATGGGAATTACTATGGCAAAAGCAAGCAATTCATTAAATCGGTCACAGTGTTTGCCCATGTGCTCTTGGAGATTTGAGCTACGTTGATGCTGTGAGATACATTCATCAGCTACAACTTTGCCGAAGACCGTTTTCAAATCGAACGTCTCAGTAATTAGTTATTGATTTATATCCAGTCACAAATTCTTCAGCAGAGCTCATTTAACTTCTGAACAGGCAACATTGCTGCACTTGGCGCGAGAGATAACACGCACAAATCATGACTACTATGTTTTACTACGTATATCCAGTGATGCTTGCAGAACAGCCCCATAATTATAGCCAAAGTTTTACAACTCATTCAAAAATCAATAACTAATTACTGGGGCGTCCGATTCAAAGACGGTCTTTGGCAAAGTGGTAGCTGACTATTGTATCTCATAGCATCAACGTAGTTCTAATCCCCAAGAGCACATGGGCAAACACTATGACCGATTGAATGAATTGCTTGCTTTTCCCATAGTAATTTCCATATAAACTTTGAAGGGTTTGTGCAGTCTCAGTTTTCATCTGAATGAGCTCAAATTTTGGGAGGACACTCAGAATTTGATCTAGAATCGAATGAGGGGTGTGGAGCAAAAACGATTTTTTGAACCACTCTAATGTATATATATTAAAACTATTTAAAACAGCATAAGGGTTTATGCCTACACTTGTAGTAACGAACCATCCAATAGTTTGCTTGAATAATACACAAACGTAACGTTGCCTCGATAAAAATGTTTAATCATAAGCATGAAACGAGCTCACCAGTTCGTAATCTATCCTCGACTGAACACGAATATTTTTTCACACTCGCAAAACGTGGACCGGGCACTTCACCAGCTATAACAAAAACAAACAAATCGGCTTGCTTGGACTTCCCGAACCTCTTCCCAGCAAAACGCGCGAAACGAATCGAGAAAAAAAAAAAACTTCACGGAGTCCACGAAAAACAAACAAACCGGCTTGCTAGGGCTTTCCGAAGCACTCCCGAGGACTTTTAATGCGCCTTTTATTGCTTATTAAGGCTAAGTAACCCGTCATTCGTTTTGACAACAATGATGACTTTTCAGCTTGCATCTCAATGTGATAAATCTCAGTCTTGATAGTTTATATTGACATGAAAATGTATCACTGTACGCGCTAACATGCATAAAGCATGCTGATACTTTTTCAGCTGTGTCAGTGCAAAACAAACTGATTTTCTTTGATTCGAAATCGTGAGATGAATTAGCAACAATCATCAACGACGCGTACAAATTTCAATGACGGCCTACTTCGCCTCAATGTGCAAGGGTGCCATGTTGTTTTTTTTTAATCTATTTTTTTTGTTTATTTTGTCTGGAAGAAGTCAAGATTTGGACCTCTTATTTCGTGCATGGAGAACCTTAGGGATGGTACACAAATTATGTCACGCTAAATTTCGATTTGTTCGACCCCCTCCACCCCTTTGTCACGTTTTTTGTACGAGTCCTTCGAATATTTTGTAAGGCTTGTCACGCTTGGCTTGACATCCCCCCCCCCTTGGAGCGTGACGTAATTTCTGCATTTTCACACGTTCATTTTTTTTTTGTTAATTGGATCCTCAAACGTCTGGAATATTCCAAACAAATCCCGAAGGTTGGCAACGCTGTTAGTGTGTGAAAGGTTACAGGAAGAAAAAAGGTCATTTTTTTGTATACGGGAAGATATAGGAGTCTTTTCCTTAAATGACCCATCTTGCCTCCTTACTCTAGCGATACTCACCGTCAAGAACACTAAGATTGTCAATGAAATGATTCCTAACAACGCGTCCCACAACTTCGTTTGCCCGGCGTTCTCCACCACATTTATCCAAGAATCGATGAACCCACTAGACTTCCCAGAACTGGAAATTCCCATCAGTGACTTCATCTGACTGGTCATGATTGTGAGTGCTGCCGCTGTGATGAAACCCGTAATAACCGGCATCGATATGAACTGAACCACGAAGCCAAAGTTGAGCAAACCTAACAACAGCGCTATGCATCCGGACAGGAACGAGGACAATATCGCTCCGGCTGGTCCCAGCTCTAGGACAATGTGTTGCACCATGAGTGCCATTATGGCAGTAGGAGCAATAGTGATTTCTTTCACGCTACCAAAGAACGCGTACACGAACGATCCCATAAAGTTCGAGTACAAACCATACTGAGGTTCCAGGTTTGCCACCACGGCGTAGGCTATGCTCTGCGGAATTGAAGTCAGCCCCACCGTTATACCAGCGATGGCATCTGACAGAAACTTCTTCAGATTGTACTGCGGACCCCACACCAGAAACGGAAACCGACGGAGGGCATTTTCTCGGGTCCAGATGCCACGAAGCTGTCGCTGCAGAAGAGGCCGAATATCCGGGAACTGCTCCCGATAATCCAAGTCAGAATCTATGGATGGATGGAGAAATTTCGGCGGTTAATGTAGGTAGATAACGATCATCACACACTAAAACTATTTCATCAAACTCTGCAAATCACCGAAATCCCAACAGCCCGATAATTGTGTAATTTTCAGAACCGAATCTAATTTTTACCGAGGTCTGAGCAAACATTACCAAGATTTGGAGATCCGAGATCTCAGCTGTTGGATTCTCGACAATTCGCTAAGCGAAACCGTTAGCGGAATTTGGGGCAAGTGTGTCACCTTAAGCAAATTGTTCTCTAACTTTGAATAAAGCTTATAAAATCCACCAATTTAGCCTCATTATGTTAGTTTTACATCTATTCATAACCACTGTGCCATTTAAAAAGAAAATAATTTCAAAATGTATTAGTTTTGGAGCTTCTTAAACATCATCCAAAATAACGTATTTTTCGACTCTATGGGGCAAGTGTGCCACCCATATGGGGCAAGACGGCCACCGAATGAACATCACATGTAATGCAATTTTCTTTATTTCCTATCAATACTACTTACAAATCAGACGCTAATCGATAATTTAAAAAATAATTTTAAGTTTACCGTAATAAGGGGATGTTTTATAACAAGGTTCAAAACATGCGTAACACATAGAAACAGACGTAACACTTAAAACAAATCGCGATCAAAATCATAGTCGAAGAAAACATGTACGCTCAATGCTAAAAACACTGCCACTCAAAATAATCCAAACGTCATTGCTACGTGAAAAAAACACGTAAGTGCCAAAACATGTTCATTCCGTCAAGTTTACCTGTCGAAAGTAATTACTATCCGACAACGAATGAATGTGAAATGAAACACTGGTATCCCCAAGTACCCAAGTAACCATAAGCACTAATAATAAGCCCTTAATCAGCATCATAGATGCGTACATGCATTATAACACTGTTCGACAAAAAAAAATTTTTGGCTGGATCAGGGACGCGGTTATATGGGTCTTGAAATGCAAGAAAAGTGTAGAAAGAGGCAGTTTTCAAATGATTTGCAGCACCACTGGATTAGTTTTTGACAAAGTTTGAAAATTTTGCATTTTTCATCAAAAAAACGCGTACTAAGCAAAATATAAGTATATTTTCAAATTCAATTATTCAACCATTGAATTAGTCAAATCAATATTTTTTAGCCCTAGATCGCTTCAGGGAAACGTGCACTATTTCAGAAGAATATTGGCATCATTTTTATACATGAATTTGGAATGTTAACGATCATTAAACAAGCATACGAGGATGTGCACCATATAAATACTACTTATTTTTCTATTCCACACATCTGGTTCATTATATAATAATTATTATAGGTTCAAGAAGACGCTTGATTAGGATTTAATTTTTTGCTCCATTTTATAAAGCAATGAGCCATGCAATCCAGTAACATTTGATTTCAACAAGGATACGAATACGGAAAATTGATGTGTCTGTGATGTGATGTGAATATATGGGCTGGTTGGTCTACTAAACTCTTGGCAGTAATAAAAAATTAGGTTGGACACTGACATGTAAGTGGTCTAACATGAGCTAGTCGATTTATCAGGAGCCGATGGCGAAGTCTGTGAAAAATGTCATAATAATGTTATTTGCGATTTCCAAAGATTTTTAAAGGTACTCATTAAGAATAGATTACCTATCGTGAGGTCCATTTGTTGTCAGAATATCCCTAGAAATTACAGACTAACATAAAATAGCAACCAATTATTCAGTGATCAACATTTCCACATTTTTTGTGACACCACTTGACAGCCATTCAGGCAGGCATGAGCTCTTTTTGATTCAGTTTGTGCACAATACTAATCATTTGTGAAAACTGATTTAGTGGTAACATGCCTGCTTCTTACTTGTAAGATGAAACAATTTCTGGTTTAACCATTTCCGATTTTTTGTTGGTTCTACATTTTACATATTTTTCAGCAATTTTAATCAAACTTTCAAATGGAGCGTTAGTTTCTTGTTCAATGGGATGTTTTCTTCAAATGGGTTTGTTGTAAGCATATTGGAAACATAAAGAAGTCGACCATTAAGGTTAATTTTAAACTCGTCTCCCATATAAGGACAAACGTGTCCATTTATGAGCCCCCATTCCCATATCCTCGAAACGAGTAAAAAAGCTTTTCAAATAAGTGAAGAAACAATTTATCCATACATTTGTGATAAACAATTTTGCGAAACTTCACGTTATTTCTATTTTTCTTTCTTTAAACAAGAGACATAGAAAAACAAGTGTTTTATTCATTTTGAATATATCGCAATTATTTGTGAAATTCATTCCAAATCTCAAAACTGAAAGTTTGATTAAAATTGATAAAAAACATGTGAAATTTAGAACCGGAAAATAAAAAAATATCGGATATGGTTTAACCAGAAATTGTTTCATCTTACAAGTAAGAAGCAGGCATGTTACCACTAAATCAATTTTCACAAATGATTAGTATTGTGCACAGACTGAATCAAAAAGAGCTCATGCCTGCCCGAGCGGCTTTCGCAAAAAAATGTGATAATGATGATTACTAAATTATTTGTTGCTATTTTATGTTATTCTGTAATTTTCCTAGGGATATTCCGATGAAAATGAATGTCAAGATAAGTAAACAATTATTAATGAGTACCTATCGAAATATTTAGAAATTGCAAATAACAATGTTATCACATTTTTTTACAGACATCATCTCCTGATAAACCGACTAGCTATATAAATTTTATATTTCTGCTGAGAGTTTATTAGACCAACCAGCCCATATATTCACATCACATCACATCACAGACACATCAATTTTCCGTATTCGTATCCTTGTTGAACTCAAATGTTACTGGATTGCATTGCTCATTGCTTTATAAAATGGAGCAAAAAATAAATCATAATCAAGCGTCTTCTTGAACCTATAATAATTATTATATAATGAATCAGATGTGGGGAATAGAAAAATAAGTAGTATTTATATGGTGCACATCCTCGTATGCTTGTTTAATGATCGTTAACATTCCAAATTCATATATAAATATGATGCCAATATTCTTCTGAAATGGTGCACGTTTCCCTGAAGCGATCTAGGGCTAAAAAATATTGATTTGACTGATTCAATGGTTGAATAATTGAATTTGAAAATATATTGATATTTTGCTTATTACGCTTTTTTTGATGAAAAATGCAAAATTTTCAAACTTTGTCAAAAACTAATCCAGGGGTGCTGCAAATCATTTGAAAACTGCCTCTTTCTACACTTTTCTTGCACTTCAAGACCCATATAACCGCGTCCCTGATCCAGCCAAAATTTTTTTTTTGTCGAACAGTGTAATAGCACCACAAATGCTTACACATCTTATAACAGCACTTCCGCTGCATAGAAACCCTATTACAGCATCATTAATGTTTCTAAGCCTGATGCATACAGGAATTTAATAAGCACTATATTGGCTCTATATTCGAATACAGGGCATGTTTAAATGCCATCCAGTGTTTTGACAGATATACCACGTGCTTTGTGTTTGCATATAGTGGTAAGAGGGAGTCAACAATAAATCTTCTCACTACTACAATTGCAGGTTTTATGACGGGGAAAAGTGATGGTTTAAATTGGTCACTTTTCTTTCCAATACTATTCATCTTATGTGGCCGTAGGAGCAAAGGAGCAGGACAACAACTCAACAATACGGGTGACGCAGGTTCGAGACGCAAAATGAGGAATTTCATCATCATAAAACGAGGATCAAAATGTGGCAATTGCAAGTCCTCAAAAGGATGGAAACTACCAAAACAAATATGTCTGATACGGAGAAGTACTATCTGTATCATTTTATTACATTGTTTGCATACTATTAGAGGTTTCCGTTTTCATTCATTCATTTATTTACCTCGTGTACCAGTTGCTTGGCCGCATACGCGAAAGATCTCTGGCTGCGTACGCGAAAGCACAAAATATTCACCCTAAAAACCTGGCGAAAACAACTGACGTTTCTCACGTGGTCTTATATCAGCATTAGTGGTGCAGAGAAGCACGGTTATATCTTGGCACTATAATGGCACGCTATTTCGCCTTTTCTGGCATTATAATAGCATTATATGCGTATATAAAACTGACATGCATCAAATGATTACCCTATATGCGCATATAATGCTGTTACCGTGCCGCATTATCGTGCTTACGCATATAATGCAATATAGTGCTTATTTAATGCCTGTATGCATCAGGCTTAGAAGCATTAATGATGCTGTAATAGGGTTTCTATGCAGCGGAAGTGCTGTTATAAGGTGTGTAAGCATTTGTGATGCTATTATAATGCCTGTACGCATCTATGATGCTGATTAAGGGCTTATTATTAGTGCTTATGGTTACTTGGGTCTTGTATCGAATCTACCTGTAGACCTTACGTGGAAAAACACGTACCCACTTTAAAAGTTCATTGTGTGGTATTCATGCATCAGGTGAACTGAAGATGAAATCTGTTGTGGAATAATGTATGCTCTCAGGATCATTTTGACAGCTTCGATTTCTTCATTCAGTCTATTTTGTACTAAGTGTGAAAAGGACGGGCTGGCGCTAAGTGTGAAATTTTTTAATGCTGGCAACAAAAATGCATAATGCACAAACATAAACGAGGTAATAATTCTGGAGCTCGATTTGAAAAGGTCGAATGTGACATTTTTGACTATCTGAGATAACTCACCATGAAGTTTTTCAAACGAAATTCAATTCCTATTTATAACAAAAAGCTTAAAATTACATAATATACGTATCAAGACACAACACGAAATCCCTCCCATTAAACCATGTAACAAAATGAGAAAAATATACTCATTTTTTTTATTTATGAGAATAAAAAAGTTTTCCGTCTATGTGAGATTGTTTGAGGTTCATTCGACCTAATCGATACGACCTAACGCTAGTCACCGCTGCACATCGAACGGGCACGTTCAGACGTTTGACATCTGAAAATGTCCATACGTCAAAATACGATCGGACTGGTTGATGGTCAGTGAAGTACATACGACCCACCAGCCATCGTTGTATTCTCATCTCAATAATAGTGAATTTCTCGGATTGATTTGCAGTTAGCACAACACTTTTGCTATGTTAAACGTTTGCTGTTCGTTTTCTGGAACGCTACCATGTCCAATTCGCATGCCATACATCGAAGTCTGCCAGTTGGTGCAACAACTCCCTGGAGTAGTTGTGGATCCATCGAGGGAGGATCTTTTGGGGGACATCAAAAGTTATGCATCGTTGATAGCCGCTGGATTAGAAACCGAAAGAAACAGCTTTCCTTAGAATATCACTAAGTCGATTGTACTTTCAATATCGACTCATAGAGGTTTGACTGTACAAAAATACTGCAAGCTTTCGGAATATAATATAAGAAAAGAGAAAAGACTGGCTCTCTAAAAATAAATTTAGATGTTTAAAAAAAAGTTTTCAATAATAAATCTTCGATCTGTTTAGTTTCAGAACACATTCAACTCTTCATAACTCGTTTTTAAGGACTCAGTTTCAAGGCCTGGGCTACCGTCTGATGAAGTCAGCATATACGAAGCTGGTGAATTCACGGACGAAGACGTGTCAGGAAAGATGAAGGGATTGATTGGTGTTCATCCAAGCATTGGCAAGGGGAGACTGATCCATTGATGTTTCCAGTTGCCCAGCCGGTGCGGACCGGTTTTGCCATGGAATCAGTGTTACTGGATTCGCTTGAAGGTTGGATGGCGAATGGATGCTCATTCCCATCGATGGAATCGATCCCGATGCCGTTTTTCCACTGGAACCATCAAGAGAAGAGATTACTAATCTGCGATCTGGCGGGTCTTTAGTTGGGGTCTTTCCATAGGAATGTTCTTCCGTAAATTCCTTTCATCAAACCAAACGATTTGTTTTCGAAAAATCGCAGCTTCTGTAAAAGGAACATTATTACACTAAAATAATGTTTTAACCTGGCATTGAATTTAATCCTCTCATTGTAAAAAAAACTGTTTAACGAGGCAAAATCAATACTACAGGTGCGTCGTATCAGCTTTTCCATTTATTTTGACAGCTGTCGCTCATGGGACCTTTGGTGTCAAAAGGTCGAATACACGTTTTATCGGAATTAGGCATTTTTGTTACTTTCGACCTTATGCGCAATAGGACGAATGAACAAATTTGCACTGTTCCTCGTTTTTGTTCATTACGTCGAAGTGTTAACTTTTATTTTATTTTTAAAGAAATATCATATCAAAATGATATTTTAACCGCATATTAAACTGAGTAGAATCTACCTAATGGTGAAATTATCAGAATTTATTTACTTTTGTTACTTACGACCTTTTCTAATCGAGCTCTAGAATTGATAAATTAAGTTCATGGTAAGCTTTGAGCAACATTCATATGGATTTGTATTGTCTTCTTTATTAGGTAAAGGACGAATTTCATCGGATTGCACCGTTTCACCTAGGATACTCGAATTCTCAACCTGGCTCCGCAACTTTCTACTCATCATACAACTAGAGATAATATGTATCGACAAATTGTAAAAAATACTTGAAAGTGATAATGTTTCAATAAATTATTTTTATCAACAACAACAAAAAGAACATTGCAACAGAGAAAAATGATTCCGAAACAAACATTGTTACCATTCGAAGTTTCAGTAATATTCACTAGGAAAACATATACAATCCAATATAATGCTTTGTAAAAGGTACTAGCAATTCACGTAGCTGCTACGTGGATCTTTAGTACAACGGAAAATGTTCATCAGTACGTTCATTCTGTGTCACCTATGATTCACGTAGAGCCTACTTGAAAAGTGCGATGGAAAAAAACTACGTATGTTTCCACGTAAGCTTGACGTGTGGATTATTTTGAGTGGTAGGTGGCCGATGGACCAACAGGTGGCGGTAGTGTGTAAACGTCAAATACGAACAAAAACGACGCGAGCGCTGCGGGTGGTCGATTGACCACCTACCATATATTCGAATCGAACGTTGAAAAGTTGGTCGATGGACAGCAGTGAGAGTGTGACGTCTGTTTGTCTGTGGTAACGCTCTTGGTTTTGAAATTCCAATTTCACTTCTGTATAGAGAATTATAGCAATTGAGGTATCAAATTGAGCGGCATAATCAAATGCAAACGCATTCAGTTTCCGGTGGTTAGTGCCTGTGCTGTTATTGTTCATAAGTCGCAAGGTGGAACTTTCCCTGAAGTCGTGTACGCCTATGACAAAAGCAAGGATCAGCAATTGGTATATGTTGGTTTGTCGCGGGTTACTTCACTGCAAGGACACTGCAAGGACAATGTACAGAGCCTAAATGCTCATGCAATGGATATTGCTACAGACCAAATTCTGACCAGTGTAGAATTCCTTGCACTGAGTGAGATTTGGCTAGACGATCACTCCTCCGTCAACATTGCTGGCTCCAGCTGCATAACCCGTTCAAACGCTCAGGCGTGAGAGCTGGAGGTGTGGCGATTTACCAGAAGGATACGGCCTTCAACGTACTGTGCAAGATATGAAAATGTTCATGGCCCGTAATTTATTCAATTATGTATAACAAGATTCTCCTATTGTAGTCACCGGTTACTTTAATATTGACGTTATCATATAAGAAAATATTAAATTTGTCTATTTCATATATTTGAAGTTGGCAAATCGCCCAATTGAGCGACCACATTAGGTGGTTCTTGTACGATTTAATGTTTATTAATAATTTAAGTGTAGTGTGCAGTCGATATTGTTCATACTTTTCGTACCATAGACCGATTATCACGATCAAAGCACCTGAGCTATCAAACATCTAATCTACTGGAGGAGTTTGGCAAACTATAGCCAGAACTGAAACCGATCACCCAACCAAACAGCACAAGGAAGCGACGACCAAACAAACTCAATCATCTGGTACAACACTGGATTATACCTGGAACCCCAAACACTGGTTCTCGGAACCACAGAACGACAAATGGTCCTTTTCAGGACCACCAAAATGAGTCCAAAAAGAGTTAATTTCTGAAAACTTCTTCCGATCAATAACAACACAAAACTAGTATACTTACAAATTCATACACATGACAAATTATTAATAATCTTTCATTACACTCATACTCAAACTTCACTGTTATTCAAAAATCATAATCAAATCAAATCCTTTTTAAAGTATTTTACTTTGAAATCTGAAATCCAAAACTCTGAAAAAGCTTCCAAACCAAATGACAGATCTCCCTTATTGAATACTCACAATCACATCACCTATCATCGAACATCCTATCACCTGCAAAAAGCTACCGCACTGTTGTAAGAGTCTGACCCAGAATTGATCGAAGTTGTGTCCATAGTAGTTCTACGTCAACCCCGCGGTAATGTAACAGACATTACCCAAACCGATTTTTTTGGGTTTCTATAGCTTTCTGTTATTTCATATCCAGCTTTAAAATCGAACCGGATTTGTTTATGATCTGACAATGATTCTTCATCAGAAACATGACAGTTCACAATCTTCTCCGATAGCAAATCGCTACAGATCGTGAGATCAAGAACCTCTTGTCGGATAGAGTTTACAAAAGTAGGAGAATCAACTCTATTACATATGTCTATGTTGTTAGACGACATGTAATTTAAAAGATCTTCTCCTCTTTTATTAATATCGGTGCTGCTCCAAATTGTATGATGGGCATTTGCATCGCACCCTATTATAAATTGGGCATTAATTTTCTTACAGTAGTTGACAAAATGAACGACAGAGCATGGAGGCACATCTTGAATATCTCCAGGAAAGTAAGCAGAAGCAATACATACCTCCGTTTTCCCATAGATAGTTGGCCTCTTTACTTGATCGCAACAATGTCTCCAGATAAATTCTGTAATTGGGACAAATTTTGTGGCCCTATTTACAAGAATAGCTGTTCGTGGTTTGGACTGAGTTTTGTCGTACAAAACTACAACTTCTCGAAGCGCAACCAAGTACCCTACCATTATTTACCCAGGGCTCTTTTATTAGTCCCACATTGATATTTTCTTTGGTGAACCTTCTGCTGAGCACTGCTGATGCGCCCTTTGCGCGATGAAGGTTCACCTGGATAATTTTTATTCGATTCATATCACATTAACATGCTCCCACTCGTATCAAGCCTCTGATTTGAGGCCAAATATGAGTAGCCGATTATTTCGGAGAAGTACAAGGTCAACTGTGCCATTGCTCCGGGTATAATACTGTGGAGGATGCCCCGGTACTCCACAGGCACCGTTCACGGTTCGGTTTCTTTTGACCCCCCTAACCATTCATTCCTAGGCACGGTATGCTTCTAGCCGCATGACACCATGAATTAGGGGTCCCCTGTATGATGGACTTATACCACCTGAACAGGCAATCCGTAGTGTTATTTCTTGTCTTGTTGCAATCGGCTACCGACACTACACGGCTATCTAGGCTATTCGGGTATAGAAGCTGATATTGAGAATCAACTTCCATTGAGGCCGAATAGCGGGCATTAAAATTGAGAATGGATCATTAAAATAAACAAAACGACCGCTATGGAAAGCAAAGATAGCGCCACCGTAGCCTTGTGTGTTTGACAGAACAGCAATGCTGTCACAATGTTAAATCCCATAACAGTGGCGCCTTTGTTTTGGGGCGGTGAGCACTGACAAAAACTATCTTCAATGATCCATTGTAGAGTGCCTGTAAACAAGAGTGACGTCTTGTTCCAGCTTTGACAGTTCTCCTGCTTGATTGGAACGCGGATTTGTATGTAAATGACAGTTCACCGCTAGCGTTACATAATTAATGAACGCTGCCTTACTTCGAATTTGTTAATTATCTACTTCATATATTTTTATGGTCAAACCACAGACAAACAGACGTAACACTGACGAACTTACCATCGACCACTCATTTGATGATCATTTCAAATTCGCTATGTTACAAATCTCACAACTAGAGGCGCGCGCATCGTTCTTCTTCGCGTTTAACGTTTCACACTACCGCCATCTGCTGATTTTGTTGCACGAGATACCTATTCGTGCAACATGCTCACCAGATGATGATGGTGTAAACTGGGCGATGGATTTTAATGAAATTTTTTCTAAGTGTTACGTCTGTTTGTCTGTGGTCAACCCATATTTACAATGAGCCATTTTACGAGACGTTTCGGAACAGCTGATCGCCGCAACGGCGTCAACTGACAGGAGACCTGGGATTAAATCCAGCGTGATTTTCAATAACGCCTCATCTTACCAAACGAGGACACGGAGAAAATGACAAAAATGAGATCCAAAAATGTTCGTTACTGCAACATTACACCTAGTTATTGTATCAGCTACCTCTTTGTTACCCATATTGCACATAAAAAAGCACTTTCTGATCACAAATATTTTAATAATTTTTCTCCATTTAAGTTTTCGCCTCGATGAAAAGCTACGCTAGAAATGCGCACAGTCATCAACCATCATCATCGCGAAAACTGACGCCGATGATTGAAAAATCCCAGGTCTCCTGTCATTTGACCAGGCTTCGTAAAATGGCTTATAGCAATAAAGAACGCTGTACACGGAGAAAATGAAGTACTCAAAAGTGAGTTCATTCCACTCAATTCGGGGGGTTCGTGCGTTAACCTAATTTTGAGTTGATGGGGTAGAAGTTGTTTCCATTTGCAGCCATGCGAAAAAATACCTACTAGCTAAGTTCTTTTCACTCAACCGGCAGATCAAACAACTCAACTTCCAGTACTGTGCCACTTACTCAAATTTGAGGTAACGCACAAAGGTTCGGTTTTTGGGTTGTTTTGCTCTTCGCTCTCTGACAACAATAGAAGGAGCGAATGAAATAGGGAGAGAAAAATAACTCAAAAATAAGTTAAAAAATACTCAAATATGGGTTTTCCGTTTTCTCCGTGTATATTAAAATCGACTATTTTTTAAAATATTGTCAATTTTTTGGCAAGAGCGGTAACTGGACCTCACTAAAATACCGGTCTCAAGGTCTTGTGTTTTTTTTTGTCGCGTCGCCACCAAACCGGATCGCGCCAGTGAGACTCGCGACGCGCCGATTTTTAAAATCAGTTTTTAAGCGTGGCGCTGCATTCTTACGATGTTTATGAACAAAGCGCCCTATTCAAATATTAGTCGCGACGCTTGAAGATTGAGAAAATATTAAATAAAAAAAATGTTTGTCCTTATTTCTACCGGATCCATAATAATATAAAGAATTATTGTAATTTTCACGAATGATTAGACTTTCATGGCGAAATTGAGAAGCTGCCAATAATGTACTGATGGTACATTTTCAAATATCATCTACCTTTCATCCTTGATTTCAGTCACTACCAGCTGGTTTTAACACGAGAACACGATCAGCTGGAGCATGAGAACAATGACGATGACTGTAAATATCGGAGGACCAGCTGGTTTTGTTGTGTACACAAGAACAGCTGGTGAGCCGAGAACAAAGAAAAAAGGGTAAACATTGAGCCGGCCGGAGAAAACTGTCATGAACATCAGGATAATTACATGGGCTGCGGTGATCGAAAAGGGGCAGCGAAATCGAAGGACGAAATCTGAAAAAGACGAAATTCAGATCACTAAAGTCTAAGTGGTGAAAAAAATCGCAGTATTTGAACAAATAACACCGCTAGCGCATGACGGCTCACCATAGTAGCATGTCCGAAAGAACTTGAAACTATTGAGAACCAGAGCTACAGGTCCAAAGCCCTGATAAAGGTGGATGGTTGTGATGGCTATGACCGTGGTCATCATGTAAAGAACAAGCGGACGATGCTGTATCGTGTCAGCATCGAGGAGGCAGCCCCTCTAGCACGATGTAGGTAGCGCAACCCTGGTTAGGTGGCCTATCGAAGACTCTTCACCAACCAAGAAAGGCAAAAGTAGAGCAAACGGATTGATTTTACGGCAACAGACCCGGCAACGAATAAAGGACAACGATTGGAAAGTTGGATCTTGGAACGTGAGAACTTTGAATGAACCCGCGCTTGTTGGGCTCCTGGCTCGTGAACTGCGGAATGTCGGCGTGAACGTGGCAGCTATCCAGGAAATACGCTGGCCGAGAACCGGAGAACGCGAATTCCGAACGGTGGACCCCATCGCCAACACTTCATTCAAGTACCACATCTACTACAGCGGTGGCGACAGAGCAGAACGTGGAGTTGGCTTCATAGTGATTGGGAAGCAGATGAAGCGAATTATTCGGTGGAAACCGGTAAGCGACCGAATCTGTGTGTTGAGAATGAAGGGCAAGTTCTTCAACTACAGCCTGATCAGCATATATGCGCCAACGAACGATAAGCCCGATGACATGAAGGATGAGTTCTATGAGAGCCTGGATAAGGCCTACGGAGAGTGCCCAAAACAAGACGTCAAGATAGTCATCGGCGACGCAAATGCGCAGATCGGGAAAGAAGATTTTTTCCGACCCGTCATTGGAACGGAAAGCCTTCATTCCGTTACCAATGATAATGCTCTGCGGCTAGTAACCTTCGCTGCTGCTAGAGGGATGGCAATCAGCAGTACATACTTCGCGCGAAAGAATATCCGCAAACACACCTGGCGACACCCGAATAGCGATGCCTGCTCCCAAATAGACCACGTGCTGGTTGATGGGCGACATTTCTCAGATGTCATTGATGTCAGGACCTTCCGAGGCCCTAATATCGACTCGGATCATTATCTCGTTGTAGCTAAAATTTGGGCGCGGTCATCCAGCGTCACGAGTTCCGCAACACACAGAACGCTACGCTTCAATATACAACGCTTGTCGACTGATGGGGTAGTTGCGCAGTACCGTCAGCAACTAGACGAGAAGTTGGGAAGAGTTAATGTTGCTGGAGACGTCGACAGCCTGTGGGACCCTATCCACGAAGCTGTGACAACAACGGCGCGGGAAGTGATCGGCACTGGTCAACGACGAAGACGGAACGACTGGTTCGATGAAGAGTGCCAGAGGGTGACAGACATGAAGAATGTCGCCAGAAGCCGTATGCTTGTGTCCGGTACCCGACAGAACAGAGAGCGGTACAGGGCAGCGAGAGCCGAAGAAAAGCGAATCCACCGCAGAAAGAAAAGGCAGCACGAAGAAAGTGTGGTAGCTGACGCACAAGAAAGCATGAACCGGAATGATATGCGGAGATTTTATGCAACGGTCAATGGTGCGCGGCACAATACTGTACCAGTGCCCGCCATGTGCAATGATCGAGAAGGGAATTTGCTGACCGATAAAACGGCGGTGGCTGCCAGGTGGAAGGAGCACTTTCAGCAATTGTTGAACGGTGAGAATGGAAATGTAGGAACAGGATGAACATAGATGATGACGAACAAGCTGTGGACCCACCGACCATAGGAGAGGTTAAAAAGGCTATCAGCGAGCTGAAGAACTGTAAGGCTGCTGGGAAGGACGAGATCCCGGTCGAGCTTCTCAAGCACGGAAGCGAGCAGCTTTACCAGTCGATCCACCGAGTACTTCTGAAGGTATGGGAGGACGAAGAATTGCCCACCGGTTGGTTGGATGGCCTCATCCGCCCTATCAACAAGAAAGGGCACAGACTGGAGTGTGCCAATTACAGAGGAATTACCCTGCTGAATTCGGCGTACAAAATTCTGTCGCGCATCCTGTTTAACAGACTGAGACCGCTCGAGGAGTCCTTCGTCGGCGAATACCAAGCTGGTTTTCGTGAGGGCCGTTCGACAACGGACCAGATGTTTAGCTTGCGAATGATCCTAGACAAATTCCGGGAGTATAACTTGCAGACTCACCATCTGTTTATTGATTTCAAGGCGACGTACGACTCAGTGAAAAGAAATGAGCTTTGGCAGATAATGTCTGAAAATGGTTTTCCGGCGAAACTAATTAGGCTGATACGTGCTACGCTGGATGGTTCGAAATCAAGTGTTCGGATCGCAGACGAGGTGTCAACCTCGTTCGTGACATTAGACGGATTGAAGCAGGGAGACGCACTTTCGAATTTACTGTTCAACATTGCACTTGAGGGTGCTATTAGGAGATCTGGCGTGCAAAGAAATGGCACTATTATCACAAGGTCGCACATGCTCCTTGGCTTTGCGGACGATATAGACCTGATTGGAATCGATCGCAGATCAGTGGAAGAGGCCTTCGTGCCTCTGAAGAGGGAGACAGCGAGGATAGGCCTGACCATCAATTCTACCAAGACGAAGTACATGGTTGCAGGTAGAGATAGAGTCAGGCATGGTGGTGTAAGTGCTGAGGTAGTGTTTGATGGGGATGTGTTTGAAGTTGTTGAAGAATTTGTTTACCTTGGAACACTTGTGACATGTGACAACGACGTTTCCCGCGAAGTGAAAAGACGTGTTGCGGCTGCGAATAGGGCCTTTTACGGACTACGTAACCAACTTAGGTCCCGCAGCTTGCAAACCGAAACAAAATTCGCCCTGTATAAAACATTGATTCTTCCGGTGGCTCTCTACGGGCACGAAGCGTGAACGTTGAAAGAGTCAGACCGGAAAGCTCTCGGTGTTTTCGAGCGTAAAGTGCTGCGGACAATACTCGGTGTGAAACTCGAAAATGGTGTGTGGCGCAGACGCATGAATCACGAGTTGTATCAAGTGTACAAAGATGCGAATATTATCAAT
Organism: Aedes aegypti; assembly: GCF_002204515.2. NCBI lineage: Eukaryota > Metazoa > Arthropoda > Insecta > Diptera > Culicidae > Aedes > Aedes aegypti. The sequence continues at coordinate 209,082,117 of NC_035107.1, forward strand.
CGTGTAAAATACGGCAGACTTCAGTGGGCTGGTCACTTAGTGCGAATGTCGGAAGAAAGAATTGCGAAAATAATATTCAGCAGGGAACCAGGTAGAGGTCGGCGGCTTCGGGGAAGACCACGAATACGCTGGCTGTACGCAGTGGAAGAGGACCTGGCGACCCTAAACGTTCGGGGCTACTGGAGAAGTTTCGCCCAAGACCGACGAAGATGGAGCTCTACAATACGCCCGGCAATGGCGTGATGCTACGCTGTAGCCATCAAGGTATCAAGGTAGGTATTTGAACAAATGAAAATAATGTCAGGCAGCTTCATTTGGAAGTTGTTGATGTTGCTAAACGTTATCCGTGCGGAAAAGATATTAACACGCAACATCCGTTTATACACTACAGTCAACTTTCGTTCGTTGCACTAAACCGGTAGTTCACTTAGTGAAAGTCTTTGATTAATCGGGCTGAATTTTGAGCTGTCAAAATATTGAATACTATTTAAAATCAGGGCTACCAACATTGGTAAATAGAGATTTATGTCCAAAAGTGACGGTTGTCTTTGTTTTAAATGGGCCCACCTAACCGGAGCACAGTTAACACGTCTATACTGGTAATATTGAGTCCTAAAATTTTTAATGAAATCTTGTTTTTATTCAATAACACGAAAGAGCATCTTACTGCAACTACTTTAGCAATATTTCGCGCTCAAATAACGGCTATATCATGTTTAAACTTTAATTTAAAAATTGGGTCCATAAATGAACCTTGACACTTAAGATCATGTTTGACGTTTGCTTAGTCGACAAAAACACCACAGGGGTTTTAGTTTTACCACTGGGGTTGTTCCTATCTGACATTTTGGAAGGGACACGGAAAACAAAATACACCCAAAATTTGAGTTTAAGCCAAGGAGTGTGACAAAATCTAAAAAAATGTTTTTTTGGACTCAAACCAACGGAAAACATTAGAAATTTGAGTAAACATGTGTTATTGACCCAAAATTAAGCGTTTGGCACTAAAATTGGGACAGGGCTTTAGGACCCTATTGGGTGCATAAAGTCAATTATGATCTTGAGCACGTCTATACAATCATCTAAAGATCAAAATTTTTATATTTGAAATTTTTAATATACTGCTTCGCGTTAAAAAATGGGTTAACTAACGTGCCAAGTTTGATTTTTGACCAAGCGACACGGCGAAGTTAGTCAAAAATCGAACTTCGCACGTTGGTTCACCCATATTAAGTCGCGAAGCGGTATAATTATCCAAGAAACTGATCAATATTACCTTTTATCAAGGTACACACAGTTAGATTTTTTTTTACGGATTCCTGTAAAATTTCACCGGAATCTCAACAGCTGAACATTCGGTGAAAATTCACCGAACAATCAGTGAAATTGTTGAACACGTTTCATAAAGAAACCCACGAAAATGGTCCGACCGGGAATTGAACTCTCGACCTATCGATCAGGAAGCAGGCTTGTTACCACTACAACAGCTTTCACTGCTGATAAGTGGTGTGCAAAAGGTGGAACAAAAGGAGCTCATGCCTGCCAGACCGGCTGTCAAATGGTTTCACAGAAGTTCGGTGAAAATAATGCTTTCACCGAACTGTTTGTTGGTATTTTACAGAATTACGGTAAATTCGTTTGTTTACACGGATTTCGGCGGTAAAGTAGTAGATATCACGGATTTTGTCGGTAAAATACTAGATTTCACATGAAAATCTATATTTTAATTGTTTACAGTTCACATTCGGTGATTTATTTCACGATATACTGCGATTTATTCTAAGTGTGCATAGCAAATGGAAAAACAGTTTTTAAGCGTGGCGCTGCATTCTTACGATGTTTATGAACACAGCGCACTATTCAAATATTAGCCACAACGCTTGAAGATTGAGAAAATATTAAATAAAAAAATGTTTGTCCTTATTTCTACCGGATCCATAATAATATAAATAATTATTTGAACAAATGAAAATAATGTCAGGCAGCTTCATTTGGAAGTTGTTGATGTTGCTAGACGTTATCCGTGCGGAAAAGATAGCATTTCTAGAAAGATTCGCGAATCAGGCGAAACTGACAAAATGTACACAATTTAAGAAACTATAGCGGTGAAATTGTAGCTTGATCGTCTGTTCACTGCACTTGAACTTTTCCCCTTTCGATAATTTAACTATTCAAAAAACGCAAATTTGTAGAAGACGAAACTTCACCTCATGCAAAACCTCACACTGTATTGATTACGCCTGTGTTTTTGTTTATCTAAGTGATGGGCGCATCTGAAATCCCACCTAACGGGAGCCCAATTAAAACGAAGCCCACCTAAATATAATGCAACGAACGAAATTCGACCGTAAACAGTAATGACCCGATTTTGTCAGCCCCCGATTTTGTCTACCCCCGTTTGTATCTACCCACGTTTGTATCTACCCCCGGTGCTAATTGTTTGACCCGATTTTAGCATCCTTTTTGCCCGATTTTGTCAGCCTAAAATTATATTTAGTTTAATACTGGCAATATTAGCGTTAGCGTTAGCGTTAGCGCCTATACTGGCAATATTGGGTGCATAAAGTCAATTATGACCTTGACCACGTCTATACAATCATCTAAAGATCAAAATTTTTATATTTGAAATTTTTAATATACTGCTTCGCGTTAAAAAATGGATTAACCAACGTGCCAAGTTTGATTTTTGACCAAGCGACACGGCGAAGTTGGTCAAAAATCGAACTTCGCACGTTGGTTCACCCATATTAAGTCGCGAAGCAGTATAATTATCTAAGAAACTGATCAATGTTACCTTTTATCAAGGTACACACAGTTAGATATTTTTACGGATTCCTGTGAAATTTCACCGGAATCTCAACAGCTGAACATTCGGTGAAAATTCACCGAACAATCAGTGAAATCGTTGAACACGTTTCATAAAGAAACCCACGAAAATGGTCCGACCGGGAATTGAACTCTCGACCTATCGATCAGGAAGCAGGCTTGTTACCACTGCTGATAAGTGGTGTGCAAAAGGTGGAACAAAAGGAGCTCATGCCTGCCAGACCGGCTGTCAAATGGTTTCACAGAAGTTCGGTGAAAATAATGCTTTCACCGAACTGTTTGTTGGTATTTTACAGAATTACGGTAAATTCGTTTGTTTACACGGATTTCGGCGGTAAAGTAATAGATATCACGGATTTTGTCGGTAAAATACTAGATTTCACATGAAAATCTATATTTTAATTGTTTACAGTTCACATTCGGTGATTTATTTCACGATATACTGCGATTTATTCTAAGTGTGCATAGCAAATGGAAGTAAAAAACAATGGTTATATTAAAAAAAAAATCATAAAACCAAGTCCTTAAGTTAAAATAAAACTTGAAACCCATCGAAAACATTTTTCCCGATTTTAGCTCCTTTCCGATTTTGTCAACCCCAAATGCAGCATGGGGCTGACAAAATCGGGACATTACTGTATAGCAGAAATATGGTACACTGAAGTTACTTTGAAATTAAAAGCCGCAAAATCAACATGGGTGCTAAAACGAATGACGGGCTACTTAGCCTTAAAGCGTGGTTGATGGAGATTCTATCAGTGTTACGTATGTGACTAAAGTATACCTATCAAATTTTCAAAAGAGTTGCATAGGCCTTTTCATGTGACAGGTCCGTCTATGCATTTGTTTACATCGGTGGAGGACCGGTGCATACACGAGGCTGTCATTTTCATAGAAGAACTGTCAAAGAGCTTCCCGATCAGCTGTTTTTGAACGTCATGTGAATAGGCCTATTGCATGCAATCAACGTGGCCGTTTGAACACCTACAAATTTATATTGAGCATGTCTATGTCTGTTTTATCTCAAAGTCGACACGGAATGATAAACCGACCGAACGCTGTGCTTCTGCATTCCACACTCGAGGCATGTTTATAAACAGAACGCCTCAGAAGCCAATATTGTACGTGAAATAATGACGAATGCAAACGATGCATGCGCTACAAATTGTAAACCCCCTGAATGTACAAAATTCCAGTGGGGAAGCTTGAAACCAGGATTTAGCGGTCGATTAATTCTTCTTTGATTTAAATCCCATTTAGCGGAAATTAGATTTAAATCATTTGTTTGAACATGAACATTCACATTTCGATAATGCACATCTGCATAATTAACAACCATACATACCGTCTGGAATCTGATGACTTGGGTACAGCTCACGGTCGGTTATGATGACCTCCTTAGTCATGCTGAGTAGGCTGCGATGTGTCCAGCGTAGGTGACTACGACACGTGTGTCCGCGAAATACCGGATCGCGGATCACTAGATTGCAGCAATAATAATAATGCACTAATTCGGTCAAGTTTGTGCAGCCAAACAGAGCTCGCTAAGACGACAAGCGAATCCACCCCAAGTGTCAACCGTGTTTGAAAGCTCGAACCGAACTGCGCCGTCTCCACCAAATCTCTCAACTGTCTGGGGATGGATGGTTGATCAGAACAGCAATTCTATACCGCTACGTGGGCTCGGTTCCCCTCAGCTGCTACCTGTTGCGTCACTGTACGTTTTCTCGGGATGAGAAGGTTAAACCGCTGGGCGAAGCGAAAGGCGGAATGAAAATGTAACAACAATGACAACTTATCTTTACCGGTATTAGAGGTTGGTACACCCAAAAGAAGTTGCTTTAACGGTTCTGCGAGAAAATAGTAGTTTACGGAACAAGTTGCAGAATGATGATTTTTACAGCACAAGTCGTAAATTTATCCTAAGAGGCTTGCCGAGTAGGATAATTATGACGAGTTCTGCAACGAGTTACGTACAACATTTTTTTGCGATTTCGTAGAAGACCACTTGAGGGTATCATAAATTATATCGGAAGCCATTCACCATCATTTTACAATTTCTGAAAAATTCTGGTGTAATGATTCATTACGCAACTCAAAACAGTTGCGTAATGAATCATTACAGCACTGGTTACAGTTGCGAAATGACTATTCCCGCACTATTCCACGCGAAAACCGAACTAGCTTACTTGAGCCTTCAAATGCACTGCCCAGCAAACGAAATGCGTGGAAGAAAAACAAACGTCACTCCGGCGACGCCACATGCTCCATCCAGTCGATTGGATCTTTTTTGAGTTTGGATCCAGGATTCAAATACGATTTAGTAATATATCGGAGTATCGATTTTTTTTTTCACTCCGTATAATCGAATCCTCCGGATAATCGAATCATTAAGAAAAAAATTGAAATCATCGATAAAAGAACTTAAATATTATCACAGCATCTCCCGAAAAAAAAACACACTTATATTACTTTGAAAAACATGTTTCCACAGAACACGCAAAAAACGCAGGGCGAGGTAAACGTGACACAAAATTCAAAACGCAGCCTCCCGCGCGCACGGCTTGCTGCAATCCATAATGAAAAACAGCCTATAACGATGAGAAAATACAAAAAAACGTTATTAGGATGACTTGTTATATTTTCTGCAGCTTTGTTCTCTTCGGTAGGGAGTTTTCTAAAATTTATCAGGTAACACATTGTAACAACATTTTGGCATGCTAAATATCAAATGATTTGGTCGGTATGAATTAACGAGTTGTTTCGTGAACTTTGATGCCACTTCTGGTTGTCTGGGATACCACATCTGACATTCTGCATTAATCATCTATCAAATGGCTGATAGATCACAACTTCTCACTTGAGTGTAAGTCGCCGCGTCAACACATTTATTGACATGCTGGGAAAAACGTTCAGTTGCGCGCGCCAATATCACAATGAATCTTTTTAGACGGCCTAGAGTGTCTACCTAGAGAGGAAATCGGGAATAATCTTCCATCTCTTCAGCCCTCGTCGTCGTCATGTGATAATTACAAACTGTTCGTACGCCAATAAATCTCAAATCGTAGAGGCGTCAATTTGTGCCACATTCATTTGCCATTATTGTGATAATTTCACTCACTTTCAGATAAGATTGTACATTAGAGTTAAAAAATCACACACAAATATAAACTTTGTGAATTGTATTTATTTTAGCAGATGTGAGACACCGACATATCTCGTTTGCCAATTCACGAGAGCAAATTGGCAAACGAAATATGTCGGTGTTTGTTTGAGAAGCGTCTTCTAATTCACAATGATAAGAGACTATTTGCATGCTTATATATACATTGCTTAAAAATTTGACGAAGAGGAGATTTTTTTTATCTCTAGTTTTATTTTTATGCGAGTTGTCTGAGAGATTTATATTTGCAGATGAGGACCTTAATTGCGAAGGTCGTTAAAATAGAGTTTATTACGAATAATCGACAATACTGAAATTTGAGGATGTTTCCGAGGACGCTGCTGCAGGGCCATCATGATGCAATAACAACATAATGCTCATCTTGTACATCCCTTGCCAAGACATCAGTTTCATATAGCCTATTTCCCAGATCAGAAAGCGAAGAATACGAAAAGAAGGAGCATCATCTGCTATTCTAAGGGTGTAAAGCATACCTCCGTCGTTGAATTCGGTTTCATTCTAATTTCGCTTTAGAGTTGGTAAGAGGTCCGCCGAACCTGCTCAGCTCTTCGCTACCTGTGCTGCCACAGAGCTCTTGATCATCAAGCTGCTGCAAATCCAGCTTCCGGTTTGTGAAATCTCTCAAGATTTGTAGATTGTAGATTGACCAGAATTGGTTGCAGGCTGGGAGGGAGAAACCAATACAAAATTTCTGTACGTCATAGTGAGCCGAGATTCCGCTGTCACGAACTGTCACTGTGAGCCCAGTTCTCAAACATTGGACTAACATGAAAAAAGCGCGTAACTGATTAAAACACATTTTCGTATTTCTTCAAAAGTGATAAAAATCGAATGAAAATCAATTCATGCACATAACGCAAGTAATGTCACGTGAGCACCATTTAATCTGATTGAACATATAGCATTGAAAAACGCATCGTTCTACGTTTTCCAATGAAAATGAATATTTAGTGCATAGAAAACTGTGGCCCTTTTTTCATGTTTTTCAGGAAAGATCGAAGGTGCACAACAAATCGAAACCACCGATTTTCTCGAAGCCTGCCTTGATTGTTGTTGGCAAGCTGGAGTTATCTTGCAGTTCAAAATAACGTTGTCTTATATTTCGTGTGTAGTATCGGTGCCTCCCTCCCAGGTTGCAGGAATTGGTGCGCCAACGCAATATTTATACGAGATGACTGAAGAAAATCAGCTAAAGCGGCTCATAGAAGTGCCCTTAGTCATCGCCACCGCAAACCTCAACGGACGTGGACTTTACGCCGGACGAGGACATGTACGCCGTCAAAATGTCCGTGTTACTCGAATGTCACCGTTCAATAATTGTATAGGGGGAGATCCCCCAGTACCGGACACCTACACACTTAATTTATTTCGCCGAGGTCGGCAAAAATAATTGCCGAGAACCCAACAACTGAGATTTCAGCAAAAATCTCGGTAAAAGTTCAAAGTGCCAATAGGGTCCTAAAGCCCTGTCCCGATTTTAGTGCCAAACGCTTAAGTTTAGACCAAAAACACATGTTTACTCAATTTTCTAATGTTTTCCGTTGGTTTAAGTCGAAAAAAACATTTTTTTAGATTTTGTCACTCCCCTTGGCTTAAACTCAAATTTTGGGTGCATTTTGTTTTCCGTGTCCCTTCCGAAATGTCAGATAGGAACAACCCCAGTGTTGAAACTAAAACCCCTGTGGTTTTTTTGTCGACTAAGCGAACGTCAAACATGATCTCAAGTGTCAAGGTTCATTTATGGACCCAATTTTTAAATTAAAGTTTAAATATGATATAGCCGTTATTTGAGCGGGAAAAAATGCTAAAGTAGTTGAAGTAACATGCTCTTTCGGGTTGTTAAATAAAAACAAGATTTTATTAAAAATTTTAGGACCCAATTAAACTGCAAAAAGTGAAATCAACCCAGCTGTCGAAATTTGACGAAAATATCGGTAATCCGTTGCTGAGAATCTCGGCACACCACTATCGAAATTCGGCAAATGATTATATTTTTGATTGCAAGAAGAATAAGAAGAAAATAAACATACATTTTAATAATCAAAATAAATTTATTTAAATTAAATGTATTATTGCGTAACACACATTTCACCCAATGGATCATTAAAATAACCAAAACGGCCGTTATGGAAAGCATAGATAGCGCCACCGTAGCCTTGTGTGTTTGACAGAACAGCAATGCTGTCACAATGTTAAATCCCATATACAGTGGAGCCTTCACACTCAATCACGACTTGCTTGTTCGGTAATTTTTTATACTGGGTACGAATTGTAAATCATAAAAAATACCGAACTTTCAGCATTTCGATTGAATACTTCTGATGTTCAGTTATAATTTTTACTTTTCACTGAACTACGGTAGCTGTCGGACCCAATTTTGCAACATTACCGAACAGGCCGAAAAATCAGTAAAAACAATTACCGACTATTCAGTAGTTGATGTTTTTTACTGACTTGTCGTCAAAATTAAATCAAAACAAACTGATGCGCATGCGGGAAAGTGTCAAATGAGAATCTTCTGCTGTAGAATCGTCCGACGCCGGGAGACACGGCTATTGCAACTTAATTTTTCCTGCACCTTTTTGCGCTTTCTCGTGGTAAGTAGTCGAAATTTAGTGAGAAACTCAACCATTTTAAACAACCAAAAAGGCTCAGGACTGCTTACGTTGGTGAATTCGGTTGGTTTCCATACAAGAGGTGAAGTCATCTGCATCATTGAGTTTGCCTCTTGTATGCAAACCAACCAAATAATGATTTTGTCACACATTTTTCGATTACTTCCACTGAGATATAAGCATACCGTAGATGTTTATTCGTACGAAAAATGCATGTCGATGTTCATGTTCATGTCGATTAGGTTTTAATTTGTATTGATTTCTGAAAAAACAGTATCCGGAGAAGTAAAGCATGAAGCATGGCAAACTGGAAAGCAAGTAAAAGCGCTCAACAATTTTACTAAGTCAGTTATTTCCATCAATCAAAACATAATTTGGTTTACTGGGTTTTTTCGGTAATCATAAAAATTACCGAAAAAACCGTAGCTACAAAACCCAGTAAAATTTTACTGGGGTCGGTAATCTGAATTGGCTGTGTTCGTTTAGATGTGGTGAGCACTGACAAAAACTACCTTCAATGATCCATTGAAGAATTTTTGTGAGCTACTATTTGAAGCAAATAGTGACCATTTTCGCGGCACCTTCATTGCGAGGGGTAGAAGTTGCATGGAATATTCCTAAAAATGTAATAAAAAAATCATAAACTGAGCTGACTCATATGCTGCCCTTCTACGCCTACTACGCGGGACAAATATGCGTAGAACGGCAGTATTAATAAAAATACAATAAATTATGTTAATACTTTTTTTTTAACACGTTTATTGTAACTATTTGATTACATTCATGAACTTTCTTCACAAAAACACAGTTAAGAATAAAATCTAATGCCTCTACTGATAGTTGGTCATTGGCATTTAAAACATACTTTACATAACTAATAAATATTTTTAGAGCCTGGTATCGGCATGTTCTGTTCATATTCTTCAATTCGGGAAATCTCAGGCTAGTGAAAGTCATCCTCCTTCCTACGATTGTCTCCAACATAGATTGAAGATGATTCCAAAGAGCACTGGTTTTCTGGCAGCTGGAATTTCACCCAATGGATCATTAAAATAACCAAAATGGCCGCTATGGAAAGCATAGATAGCGCCACCGTAGCCTTGTGTGTTTGACAGAACAGCAATGCTGTCACAATGCTAAATCCCATATACAGTGGAGCCTTTGTTTAGATGTGGTGAGCACTGACAAAAACTACCTTCAATGATCCATTGAAGAATTTTTGTGGTCTTCTATTTGAAGCAAAAAGTGACCATTTTCGCAGCACTTTCATTGCGAGGGGTAGAAGTTGCATGGAATATTCCTAAAAATGTAATAAAAAAATCATAAACTGAGCTGACTCGTATGCTACCCTTCTACGACTACTACGCGGGACAAATATGCGTAGAACGGCAGTATTAATAAATAATACAATAAATTATGTTAATATGTACTTTCATGTAAGCGCACTCCCTCTTTCCAAGAACGGTTTAAAATATTTCAAGCACATGTTGATTTATGCAGCTCTGATTTGTCGGTTTTGACAGATGCACTTTGCCGAAATTCAGTAAAAATATTTGTTTGCTGATCGTTATGGTAAAATAGATTACCGAGTCTCAGTTATTTATGTAAACTACCGATTTTCAGTCAATATCGCTCATCTGTCAAAATTGAACGAGATTTCAGTGAAAATATGTTTTACGGGCTTAATTCGGCATTCAACTTTACCGAAGTAAAATTCTACGATTAAGTGTGTAAGCCGCTAAATTCGTAATTAAGAAACTATTGATTTCATGCGGTCTTGGTGCCCATTTATGGTAAATATTATCATTTTTGTAGCGTACAAAAATAAATTTGAAAATAATAACATGAATTTTGACATTGCATTTCGATGATGTATTTTAGTATCAAATTGACCAATCTGAAAACGTGGCACCTAATACGGAAACGATCTAGAAACACCTCGAATTCTGTTAATTTGTACATCATTGAATATGTTTACTCAAGGAATGGTATTTTATTGACAATTCAATGCGTTTGCAACATTCACAAGAGTTATAACTATAAGTTATTATTATAATTTGAGTTTTACTTAGGGTGAAGATGAATCGAAGCCAAACCTCAAATTTTCAAAAGCACGAATCTGGAGAACCAAACATCTGTTTAAGCTGAAAACTTTATCGATTGGTCACTCGATGGTGGTGACCAATCGATTAAGTTTGGAGCTCAAACGGGTGTTCGGATCTCCAGATTTGTGCTCTTAAAATTTTGAGGTTTGGCTTCGATTCATCTTCACCTTAATCTAAAAGTCGTTCATCAAAAAACCGCTTTCACTTTTGATGAAAAATAATTCATTTTATGTCTGAGGGATTCCACGGAGGCATGCAAGTCGATTCTGATCGACCATTTCAAAAATATCTGAAACTTTGCACAGTTTTTCAGTTCCATCTAAATCGTCATTTTCCGATATCAAATCTTCAAGTTGAGTCACGACTAACTTTTCAAAAGGGTGTATGTGAAAATGGTTCAAAAATATTCAAAAAGCTGCACAGCAAAAACGGTTCGTTCGATTGTTAGACAACTAAAGAAACAAAGTTAGACAACTAAATAAAGATTCCAAAAAAAATACAAACAGTAAAAAAAAAATTTTTTTGCATTAAAAAACATCATTTTTGTCACAAAAACTCAAATATCTCAAAACCCTATCGGAATACCAACGTAATTTTTTGAGGGAAAACGGTCCATTATATTAGCTATCTACCATAAAAATTTGGTGATGGTAAACCAATAAACAAAAAAGTTATGACATTTCAAACATGTCACAATTTTCACATTTCACATTTTTTTTCATTGTTAATTTTTTTTTAGGACCGCAGTTTGTTGCTGAATTTTTTGTTAAGGGTACCACATGAGGTTAACAAGTTGTTTTCATGATATTTTATTTAATTATTCATAACTATTATAGCATCTATTAGAAAGTTAGACGCGATCCAGTGTTGTGATTTAAAGTCTTGATAGTGTCATATTTTTTATTGTACGTAACTGAAGAAAAATTCTCTCAATAGTGTTGAAACCTTTTGATAAAAGAAACCTATAAGAAATCTAATATTGAAGACAAAAGCTACAAAAAAAGTTTTCTATACAGGTATACGACTAGTTTACCTGCAAAAAGTTTACCTCGTAGAGAACAAGGCGGGTCTATACCCAGGTGATCTAGTATACGTAAAGCAGGTCGGTTTTCTCGGCGCTGGTTTTCTCCACAAAGTTAAAATCTGATTACACCTGGGTATAGACCCGCCTTGGTAGAGAATAGACTTTGTTAATCATATTTGGGAGAAAGCGAGTAACTTCAACAACATCAAAAACATGATAGGTACATACCATGAACATACTCACGAAAAAGCTAAAAATATACTACCACTATGGTTATAAAAGATTTAATTGTAAAATTTTTCGTCAGTCAATCAAACGACACCAAACTAGTCAGTAAAAACTTAAAAGTGATTTTGTTTATTAAAATCTAACGAGCAACATGAGTAGTCGTTTTCTCAACTGTTGCATTCCGTTTGCAGAAAAAAAGTGTTCGAAAGAGCTACGAAATCTCACCGAAAGCACCATAGATAAACTGAAAGCGGCTGGTTATGCTCCAATGTCTACATTGAATACAAATTTACGCATTTGTACGTCCTGCCGTTTAAACGTTGACAAACGGGCAATCTGTACATCATCGGTGGATCAGGTTGCAGGAAGTTCGAAAACAACAACAACTGAGGAATTACTAGATGCACCGACAACAACTGAGGAGTTACCAGAAGTACCAAGTGCAGATAGTCTTGCCACGGTACCATCAGCGACATCTGTTTCAACAAATCAATCAGAAGATGAGTGCATCCAGAAGGTCAACATCGAACGCTTCAACGAAGGGATAGCTGGAATAAAAGTGACTCCGATTAAATGGACGAAGATGGGTTACGTCAATTATCCCGAGAAAAAATACCGTGAAATCAACGAAGCTGTACGAAGAAACCTCTTCAAATTAGGACCTGAGGATGTGGAAAATACAGACTACGATGAGGTAATTACGAATATGAAGGAAAGGTTCTCGAATCTAGCCACGACAAGGAAAGAAAAAATATTGATTTTGTCGATGCTGCCAAGCTCGTGGTCTATTCAAGACGCCATTGATGAGTTCAAAACCAATAGAAATACAGCAAAAGAGGCAAAACAATTCAAAAATAACTGTCTTGCAACCAAAAATGCTAGGTCGAGTACTTCATTAACAGATGAGACAAAAGAAAAAAATAATTCAATATTTTGAAGACGATGAAGTAAGTAGAGCTATGCCTGGCCAAAAAGATTATGTATCTGTAAAAAAAGATGGAAAGCGTCAAGCAATCCAAAAACGATTAATGATGACTACTTTGAAAGAAGCGTATACACGCTTCAAGGAAATTAACGAAAATATTAAGGTAGGTTTTTCCTCATTTGCAAGCCTTCGTCCAAGGCAATGCAAGCTTCTATCCAATTCAGGAACACATAATGTTTGTGTGTGCACAACACACGAAAATATTAACCTAATCTTACATAGTTTGAAAAGAATCAATTTATCAAAGGATATTAAAATGTTAACTGGTAGTCTTTTGTGTGAAAATACAACATCAAATTGCTATCTACGATCTTGTTCTAATTGTCCAGATTCTTCATCATTGGAAAATACTTTATTCGCTGAGTTTGAAGAAAATTATATTGATCAGTTATCATTTGAGCAATGGGTGACCACGGATAGGTGTGACCTAGAAACTATTGTAAAACCTGTAGATGAGTTTGTGTCATTTTTTTGCTTGAAATTAGCAAGTTTAATTCCTCACGACTTTATTAAAACAGAGCAATCCCGCTTTTAAAAAAATACGAAAAATACATTACAAGATGGTGAATTTTTAGTCATTTGTGATTTTTCTGAAAACTATAGCTTTGTATTGCAAGATGAAGTGCAGTCCCATCACTGGAACGTACAACAAGCTACAATTCATCCATTCGTTATTTATTTCAATGAAAGTACGCAAATTGAACATTTTAGTTTTATTGTAATTTCCGAAGATTTAAGACACGACTCAGTATCTGTAAATTTGTTCATTGCCAAAATGATTAACTTTTTACGCGTTGATAAGGATAAAGAAATCAGAAAGATATATTTCATGTCTGATGGAGCAGCATCGCAGTACAAAAACCGTAAGAATTTTTCGAGCCTATGTCAATTTAAATCAAAGTACGGAATTGATGCAGAATGGCATTTCTTTGCTACGTCACATGGCAAAGGTCCTTGTGATGCTATTAGAGGAACCATAAAGCGCATGGCCACAAGAGCAAGTTTAGCCAAAGAACGTGAGCATCCAATTAAAACTGCAAAAGAACTATTTGATTGGGCGAATCGCAGAAAAGAAGAAGATTTAACAAAATTATCATTTTGTTTTACTACTACTGAAGAGTACGAATTAACGGCCTCAGAGCTCAGCGAGCAATATAATAACGCGAAAACGATCCAAGGAACCAAAAAATTTCACTGTTTCATTCTATTGTCAGAAAATAAAATTAAAGCAAAACTATACTCGAACTGTACTGATAATGATGCAAAAGTGTTCGATATTGTAAAAAATTTAATAACAATAAATAAATAAATAAGTATTAATAAAATGTTTTCATGATTCCATAACGCATCCCCAAATCCAAAACTTTTAAAGTTTATATATAACATTTAGAAACTCATCGATCATACTCTAAAAAAAATATCCTGGAAAAAAAAAATATTTTCGTGTAATCTGTTAATTCATTTTAATTTATACATATATACATATACATATAATATTTATACATATACATAATATTTATACATATAATATACATAATACTAATGAATACATGAAAACGACTTGTTTAATTCACGCAAGGCCCTTAACAATAAAATCAGCAACAAACTGCGGTTCCCGTAATAATTTACACCGAAATTTTTTTTTTTTCTACTAAATGTGAAAATTGTGACATGTTTGAAATGTCATAACTTTTTTGTTTATTGGTTTACCATCACCAAATTTTTATGGTAGATAGCTAATATAATGGACCGTTTTCCCTCAAAAAATTACGTTGGTATTCCGATAGGGTTTTGAGATATTTGAGTTTTTGTGTCAAAAATGATGTTTTTTAATGCAAAAAAAATTTTTTTTTACTGTGTGTATTTTTTTGGAATCTTTATTTAGTTGTCTAACTTTGTTTCTTTAGTTGTCTAACAATCGAACGAACCGTTATTGCTGTGCAGCTTTTTGAATATTTTTGAACCATTTTCACATACACCCTTTTGAAAAGTTACTCGTGACTCAACTTGAAGATTTGATATCGGAAAATGACGATTTAGATGGAACTGGAAAACTGTGCAAAGTTTCAGCTCAATAGAAAAAAATGAATTAAAAAATTTACCAAATTTTGGTGCTGTTGCTTGGAATCACTCGTCTTGTTCCACATTTTCATTATTCAAATTTTTATTGCATCTTTGTTACCATGATCGATCAAATTCATGAAAACTGAATGTATATGGAGACACTGGAGCAAAAATTACAAACATATCATGTAACAAATCGAGCTGTCCGAAACTAGGGGACATGAGGTGCTAGTCCAAAATTGTAGTTTGACCATATTTAGTTCAAATGTGGTACAAAACACATTCTTACTTTCAAATCATGATAGCTTTCCATTATGCTTGTGAGATCCAAGATGAATTGCCCTTATTCAAAATCATTACCAAATAAGTTCAAATTTATGGAGATACGTATATTTTTCATCGGTTTTCAAACATCTCTGGACAAACATTTCAAAAGGGCACATCGACATTGGTAAACATTGGCTTTGCAAGACGCTGTTGAGCCCAATTCAACTCGATTACGCTCACCAGTACCACTATCAGAAAGAACTAACACCAATCTTCCTGATAGTGGTGTTAGTTTGCGTGGGCGGGCTAAGAAGGGCTCAACAGCAACGTTTCTAAAAAAGGCTCAAGTGTTTGATTCTCTACTTTTATAAAAAAAAAAAAAAACGCGTGCATATTTCAAGGATGTGTTATTCTACGCAACCATTACTTTATTTAATAGCTTCCTTTTCTTCTACTTGACCATCTTGATTGGACCATGATTTCCGGTATTGGGTGCTGTCCTGTACTGGGTGATCTCCCCCTACTATTTCCTAACGTGTATACTAGTGATCCTTTATATGAGAGATAAGCGGAAGCAAAATTGAATGATTTGGCAACAGACCAGCAGTGATGAGTTGACTCGGCGTCGATAATAATATTGTAACATGAACATGACTTCCTCATTGCTAAAAAGTGTATTTTGTTTGGTTATGGATCTTTGAGCTACATTTCCAAACAAATAAAAATAATAAAAAAAAAAAATCATCAACTAAATATCGCATTGACAATTTTTCATTTCATTCAAAAAAGCAAAATATTTCATATGTTTTGATCTATGCTAAACAACTTTCATCGAAATAATTTCAAGCGGATTACATTACTCCTCAAAAAGTTCAAAACAAACATAACGCATGTTCGTTTGGCTCACACTATGACAGCTCTCACTGCTCGATTAGCTCACACTTTGACAGAAACGTCAGCTTCCGCGAATCTCTCTTATAAAGGATCACTAGAGTATACCACATACTTGCTATAATCTCTTAATTCCAAACTAAATAATGACTTCCGATCCTCGAAAAAGTGATTTAAAGTGACTTGAAAATCAAAATGTAATCAGTTTTATTTCGGTTCTATTACACTGTTTAACGATGAAGAATGGAATATCCAACATGATTTACTGCATGTAGTAAGCCTATAGTTAAGTAACAAATTTGGAAAATCACAATAAGTTTCAAGATATTGCCTACAATTTTTAAACTTTTCCATGACTTCAAGTCGATAAGAATTTTTAGTCTAGAAAAAATATAGGGCTACAGGCAAGGTTCGATCAAATGTAAAATTTACAGGTAATTTTCTATTTAGCTTTATTTGATTCTAATAAATAATTTAATAAGGTCAATATTTTGTGTAACCAGATCAAGATTACGAAAAATATTATGGCCATTGAGAAATGTTTCTAATAAAAATGATGATAGATGATTTAATATGATTGAAATACTGCTTAAAACCAGAGTTGCTCACTGTCACTATCAACGCTTAAAGTTTGCTGATTTGTACAGGCCGACTGCGATACAATTCGGATCAATCTATAACACATCAACATCATACTGTCTACTTCATCACCAGTGCATTGATGGCGATAGACTATGGACCTATGCACGGGTTCACTATTTGACGTTTTAGCGGTGCCGTGTTATTTATGTGACCATGGAAACCAGTGAATTCGGCACCGCTCAAACGTCAAATTAGTGAACTCGTGCATTGGTCCATGGATATCAGTGATGGGTTAAGTTTAGCCTTAACTTAAGCAGATAAAATGGCAATTGTTGGTCACTGAAAAACATTAATAGCATGGATAATTACCATGTGATCACTAATTCTGCAGTGATTATGATTTTAAGTGCGATGTCGCATCTCTACTGTTGGTTGTCACATCAAAGTGATATTGATAGCTCGCAAGTGATATTGATAGTTTTAGACACTCAGCCATCAGCTGATATGATTGATATTAATCAATGCATCATAGACGCGTCCTTCGAACGCCGATTAAGGGAGAACAAATGGTTGACTTTAAGGTTAAGATGAATTTAAGCCAAACTTCAAATTTTCAAGAGCACAAATCTTAATAACCGAACATCCGTTTGAGCTGAAAACTTAATCGACTGGTCACCATCAGCTAGTGACCAATCGATCAAGTTTTTAGCTTAAACGGATGTTCGATTCTCTAGACTTGTCCTCTTGAAAATTTAAGGTTTAGCTTCACCTTAAGCCTGAGTGAAATCAAACTTTTTCATCAGTAAGTTTAATGTGAGGTGAGGTACTTTTGGCCGATTGGACATTTAGCATAAAGACGATAGACTCAATAGTAGAGTTACTGTACACGTGCTGTAGCCTTAGGTGCTGGAGCCTCATTGCTTGCAAGCGCACGGGAGCGCTGTACATTTTTTACACCTTTTTTGATGCGCCTCATTTTTCTTGAGATGTGTCTCATTGCGGTCTCATGTGCTCCGGCACATGTGCTGTTTAAAATCCAGCACAATAATTGAAGTGATTACAAAAGTTTTCAACGGGTATGGAAACTGTAACTCTTGGATCGTGAATCTTTGACCAGATCATGTAGGTCATCTGGACACCTGCATAATAAGGCGAAAATAGTTGTAGAGACTTTTCGTTACTAAGCAGTTGTTTCACAGCTTGAATACCGATGGCGAGCCGTAGCGCCGAGCAGCGCATGAGACGAGTCTCCCCGAGAGCGCATCACCTAGCGCGCGCTTTTAGAATTTTCTTGAGCCTCCGGCTAGCGCAGCACACTAGGATTCCGATGTGTTGAGAGACGGTTTGGAAGGAGGCTCGTCAGTACATTTATGTGCTCCTGAGAATTATGTAGCTCTACTCAATAGACTGTTCTTTTGAATTATGTTGTTGAAGGAGTTATTAGCACTAAGCTAACATTCTAATCAAAATTACTCAGACACTTTCATGATTCACTTGTCATTGAGGGTTATAGTCGGTCGAATTGTCATAAACTATGCAATAAAAATACTTTAATACTGCGCATAATCTCAGTGTATTTCAAAAAAACCTCCGGCCGAAGTGAATCAAAAGCGCCATATTTCTTTGAAGGAAGCATGTAAACATGAATGATTCCATTAAAACGATAATTTATCTGAAGCATTTTTATATATTAATCCATGAATATATTTTGTAAGCATTTTAAAAAAGCTTAGAAAGAAGTTCTTTCATTTATTTTTCATAGAAACCATTGAAAAGATACATTTTTAAATAGCTTGAGTTTGAGCTTGATTGGCCGCCCGGGGTTGCTACTCCAGTATCGCCAGATCAGCTGCACTTACACAAGGAATTGACCAGATGACTGCTTGGGATTAACAGGCACCCACAGTGTATAAAAAAATTTTTTTCTTAGAATATACGATACATTTTAAACAATTATTTATATATTTCTTAATTTGCTGTTTCATGTTTGGAAACCAGTACGATTTGTTAATAAGTTCATAAACTTTTTCTACACTAAAATGGCCGAAATCATCGTGATACATTTTCAAAATTTGACTTATCATATTTTGTGGAACATAGAAACATTTTTTATTATCTTTGCTTTTCCTATACACGACTTCATCTCGCAACTCATAATTTGTATCTTCGCTATTTTCTAACTGAGCTCTAACTTCTTCAATTTTAGAATCCAACATCTGGCTAGCCAATAATGCTCTTTCAAAACTATTATTTTCATTCCCCAATTCACAAATAATTGGCAAACGTGATAAGGCATCTACATGCTTCATATTTGAAGAACTACGGTGAATTATATCATAGTCGTATTCATCAAATTTCCCATCGAGCAATCTTCGCATTAATGTCCTTTTTATTTAGTGTTTCCTTCAATCAGTAACTATGGTAAATTTAATTCCCTGTAAGTAAATGTGAAATCTCTTTATACTGTTTACTACTGCCAATGTTTCAAGTTCAAAAGAATGTAGCTTTGATTCATGTGAATCTGTTCTTTTGATATAATACATTACTGGATGTAAAACTCCATCTGATTGTTCCTGCATTAAAACACCACCGAATCCAAGAGCACTTGCATCTGTGTGCAGTTCAGTTCTAGCAAAAGGAGAATAAATTTTAATACTGGTTCTGCAATAAGTTTTTCTCGAAGGATTTCAAAGGAAACCATTTCCTCTTTTGCAAACCTGAAATCCTTTTTATCCTTTTTTACTAAATCATAAAGTGGTTTTGCAATAACTGAAAAATTTGGGATAAATTTTCTAAAGTAACTTGCTAATCCAATGAATTTATGAACATCATGTACATTTTTAGGAACTGGATAGTTTTTTATGTATTCAACATGTTTCTCACTTGGACTTATTCCTTCCGAGTTGATATTGTATCCGAGATACTCTACTTTAGATTTCAAAAATTTACATTTGGTTAATTGTAATTGTAAATGGTTTTCCACTAAGATTTTGAATACCTGTTTAAGTACCACGAAATGCTCCTCAATTGTTTCAGTTGCAATAATAATGTCGTCGATATAAATTCTTATCACGCCTTTTTTAATTAAATATTTGAGAATTGTATTAACAAATCTCATAAATGCTGAAGGTGCGTTGCAAAGGCCGAAAGGTACTCTCTTATATTCAAACTGACCCATATGACTTACAAATGCTGTATACTTTTGAGAGCTTTCATCAATCAAAAGATGATGATACCCGCTTTTAAGATCTAAAGTACTATAATATTTCTTACTTCTCAGACTATCTAAATGGTCTTCAATATGTGGAATTGGATACCTATCTTTTACTGTAATTTTATTTAATTCTCTATAATCCACACACATTCTTCACGAATTATCTTTCTTTTTTACCAATACTATTCTACTAGCGTAAGGTGAATTACTTTCTTGTATTACTCCTGTTACCTATGTGATAGGTCACAACCCAAGTAACCACGAAGCTTTATATGAATACTTTATGTTTGCTCTATAGTATGCTATCAGATTTTGTTTTAAAGTGACATAACCTTTAAGAGCTTTATAAAGCATAATTAAAGTAGGAAAGGGCCCCACAACAACCAAATTAATGCAATACTTGGTAAAGCAGTTTTAATGCACAAGCCCTACTAAAGCATTTATGTTTGTATATTTAGGGTTCATGATGTATATTAGCTTAAAACAATGTATGTTTAGGGCTTGCGTTAAAAATAAACAAAACAAAGAATCCATTGACTACCTTTCAATGGGTTTCTTTGCCAGCTTAATGATTTTTTTTTGTTGGAATCAGGATTCGAACCCACAACTAGGATGATGGTGTGCTGGATGCCTGGCGCGTTGGTGTCCTGTGCTAAAGCTGCTGATGTAATAAGGTAGGATAAAAGTTCCTTATAAACGAAGCCATTGTGTGTGTCAACATTACTATTCGCCCAGTTATTACGATTAGAAAGAATTCTCTTCGGCGATTGATTTCCTTTCCTCACCAAATGAAACACAATAGAAAGACAGTCATAATTTGATCACCATTCTTTCTCGTAGAGGAAATAACAGAACTTAATCCACAAAACAGAGCCGTAGCGCATAAAACAGATTTCGGGGGAGAGAAATTGATCGACATTTCTTCTCGCTCCTTATGAATAAAAGAGTCTCATAGATAAAATACAACAATTTTGAATGAATACTTATATCCTTAGATAATGAAGTGGGGGTTCGAGATGGAAGAAAGTCATTTCATTATTCTTCCATATCCCACAAAACGTAATGAGCGAGTGCGAACGTGCTCGATCGTCTTACTTATTTATTACAGATTCGAGTGCGTTTAATGAGGTTATGTTAGCTTTTATGACAGCATAACTGTATATTCACTCTAAACGCTTAGCATAATGCTATACTAAAATAATGCTACAAAGCATTTACAATGTTAATCAAATGCATCATTGCTTGACAGTTATTGAATAAATGCATGATAACATTATTAATGCAAAAAATGTTGACTTTCGACCAAATTAATGCAATGGTATAATGCTTGTGGTTACTTGGGAACCTTGTATTTGCTTTTTTTGTATTTTTTCTTTTTTCATTTCGGCTCGCGGCACGAAGCCTTTTCGGGATGCGTTAAGCTTCTCGTAGAACTTTCGCGTTTCTTGTGAACGATGCAGCTGTTCCATTTCTTCACATTCCGCTTCTTCCAGGCGGCGCTTTTTGTCCCGGAATAGGCGGGTTTGCTGCTTTCGTTTTCTTTTATAACGCTCCACATTTTGTCGCGTTCCTTGCTGCAGCATTGCAGCCCGCGCTGCATCCTTCTCCTCCAAAACCTGTCTGCATTCATCGTCGAACCAATCGTCACATGTCCTCCTTTCCACGTACCCGACGATGCTCTCGGCTGCGTTGTTGATGGCTGCTTTTATGTTGCTCCAGCAGTCCTCAAGAGGGGCTTCGTCAAGCTCGCCCTCTTCTGGCAACGCTACCTCGAGATGCTGCGCGTATGCGGCAGCGACGTTCGGTTGGGCCAGTCGCGCTAGGTTATACCGAGGCGGGCGTCGATACCGTACATTGTTAATGACAGATAGTTTATGGCGCAGTTTCACCATCACCAGGTAGTGGTCGGAGTCAATGTTAGCACCACGATAGGTTCTGACGTCGGTAATATCGGAGAAGTGCCGTCCATCGATCAAAACGTGGTCGATTTGTGGTTTTGTCTGCAGTGGTGATCTCCAGGTGTATCGATACGGGAGGCTGTGCTGGAAGTAGGTGCTGCGAATGGCCATGTTCTTGGAGGCGACAAAATCTATCAGCCGTAGGCCGTTCTCGTTCGTCAGCCGATGGGCGCTGAACTTTCCAATCGTCGGTCTGAACTCCTCCTCCTGGCCAACCTGAGCGTTCAAATCTCCTATGATGATCTTGAGGTCGTGGCTTGTGCAGCGGTCGTACTCGCGTTCGAGCTGCGCGTAAAATGCGTCCTTGTCATCATCAGTGCTTCCGGAGTGAGGGCTATGCACGTTTATGATGCTGAAGTTGAAGAACCGGCCTTTGAGCCTCAACTTGCACATTCTTTCGTTGATCGGCCACTACCCGATCACGCGCCTCTGCATATCACCCATCACTATAAAAGGCTTTCCCAGCTCACGTGTGTTGCCGCAGCTCTGGTAGATGGCAGATTACCTCTAAACGTTCGCACCATCGAACCTGTCCAGCACCTCCTGCAGCGCTACGATGTCGAAACCGCGGATCTTCAGTACATCGGAGAGTATGCGTGTACTTCCGATGACGTTGAGAGATTTGCAGTTCCACGTACCGAGTTTCCAATCGCAAGTCCATTTCCGTCGCTGTGGTCTTTGCCGATTGTTCCGGTCCGTATTCTCTCGTTGACGTTCCTGTGCTGGTGTATTTTTACGGCTGGCTTGCAAGGCCTGACACCAACCCCTTAGATTTCCGGAGGACCATTCCCCCTAAATGTTCGGAGGGCCATAGTGCGCAGTTTAGCTTAGAGTCCTTCTCTGGCACTCGGACGATGATCAGCCGCCCCTGACATGGGGAACAGACGCTGTTGTGAGCCGCTCCTTACATGGAGTACAGACGCTCAAGGTTTGCAGAACTTTCATAGTATACGAGTTTTTAGGTTTAACTGGTCTTAATCCGTTTTTATACACGTTGTTAAAAAGAGATCTGACATCTGTAACATATTTAAAAGGAATACTTGTATCTCCTATATCGAATTGATCCAAATCAGTATTCAAGAAAGTGCTTACCTCCACATCATAAATATCTGTACGAATATCGTCTTCTATTGAAACCACGTTCAAAAGTTTCCTATTTTCTCCATTTTTCTTACCAAAAACTATCGCGTTACCGTCATATTCAGCCAACAAGTTATTCCGTTTTACGAAGTCCGACCCCAAAATGCACATCGGTTCCATGGTAGAGTCTTTTACAATTTTAAGCTGCAATTTGTAAATATAATTATTAATAACAATTTCTGTATCAAATGTCCCTAAAACATCAATCTTTGAAATATTTGAGCCGGAGTATGTTTGTTCAGAATATTTAAAAATTTTAGAATTACTTGGAACAACGCTGCTTTTTATCAAACAAATGGGATTCCCTGTGTCAAATAAAGTTATACATTCTTTATAAAATCTTGAAAATCTAACTAAAATATTGAAAAATCATTGTTCTGGAATATTCCTACCTCTAAACTCAACACTACCTCGAGAACGCTCAAAATCATCAGTTTTCATTCCTCGGTGGTCTGCATCAGTTTCTCCTATAGGACTTTTCATGTGACAGATCCGTCTATAGAGCTTAGTGACATTTGAACACACGTAGACTAGCATACGCTCGTCATACACAGTTTGTTTATGTTTTCCTCAAAGAAACTTGCACACGCTTTCCAGACTCATCAAAATGCATATGGAAATATTACCCAATTTGAAAAATTTATACACGGATTCTGGGTGTTTTTCGAGACAGAGTGCATATTGTTTTCCTCTAAGGTTCACAACTACATCTACACTAGGGCACCCATGCCATCGGGCGTGAAAACCACTATGCATTTGTTTACATCGGTGGAGGACCGGTGCTAACACGGGCCTGTCATTTTCATAGAAGAACTGTCAAAGTGCTTCCCGATCAGCTGATTTGAGACGTCGTGTGAATAGGCCTATGGCCGAAATCGAATTAGGTTCCTTCATCGTGTAACGCTCTTGCTTTCGTCGGTTTCTCCATCGCTCCTATGCTGTTGGTTTCTAAATTTTTCTCCACCATGATCGCCGTGAGAACCTGCTCCTCCTAAGCTATTAATTTGCTGATCGTTGCTTGAGTAAGAAGCTCTGTATTTTGCATCTCCATCATAACGTTGTCGAAAATTACTGCCACTTCCTTGAAATCGTTGTTCATCTTTCCAAAAGCACGTTCTTGCCAAATGTCCACGTTCTCCACAGTTGTAGCAGCAACAATTTTTATTATTCATTCGCACATGATCTTGAAAATGTTTTGAAAATTTTACATCTTCCGCTGATTGCATATTTGTTTGATTTTCGTATCGTAAAATTGCTTCCAACAATGTATTAACAGATGTATGTCCAGCTGTACTCAACGCCAGCCTCAAATTTGAGTTCGGAATGCCATTGATAATGTACTTGATGATAATTGCATCATTTAGGTTCACCATGCTTGCTTTAGCCACAACGTCATAAATAAACTTCTCTTATGTTTCTTTCGGTTGCATCACCCTCCTTATCAAAGTACCGTAATCCGGGGGAACATTGATCATTTTTTTGAATATTTCTTAAATATTTCGCTTGAAAATGCAAATTATGCAAATTTTATATTTTTAAAACAAGTACTGCCATCCATAGCTCGTGACTATATTCTGCATTTTGTGTTTTTGAAAGATTGAAGCATGTTTAAAAAAATGTTTTAAGTGATTTTTTGATTTAGCTGATATGGGGTAACATTGATCACCTATGTAAACAACGTTCGGTAATATTGAAAATATCGTTACTTACTTAAATCATGGCCCCCGAAGCCGAATATGAAGGTCAAACACTTACAAGTCATTTACTTTTTGAGTTATTTTAAAATTAAAAACACTTCGAAACACGGAATACGCCTAAAGGTAGGCAATTTCCTAAGGGAATTCTATATTCTTTACAGTAAGTCGTTAATATTGCCTAATTGAGCATACTTATAAAAATTTTGACAACGGAATCGTTTTTGGCGATGCCATTTTTAGTAAGAACCGCATTTTCCTTGCTCATATCGTTTGCAGAATTTATGTGGAACATGAATCTTTGGTAATGTCATCCTTATCCATTGAAATCATTGTTTTGAAAAGTTTACAAATTTACGCATAATGTAAACGCAATTTTCGCAAAAACCCTCACTTACATTAGCTTATGAATATAAGAAAGAGAAGCACCATTCGTGATTTGGAAATGTTCCATCAATAAATGATGATACGCACTTTTTACGAGATGAGTCATTCCGATCAATGTTACCCCGCTGATCAAAGATACCCCGGATTACAGTACTATGGATATCCACTTCATCTTCTCTTGATGGAAACGCCTGTACGATTCTTCGTTTAAAATCATTCCAGTCGTCGACAACTTGTTCAACACCTTCGTACCAAATCCGAGGAACCGTACCCAGCCGTATTGTTGCATAATAAAGCGCCACTCGTTCTTCCCAGCTATACACGTTCTTCAAATTTTCGATTTTTCTTAGCCATTTCTGTACAGTAGACCTATTCATATTTTCAAAAATGTCTGGAAACTCCCCAGTCAACCAATACTTTGATTTTTCATTGCGAAATGAGCTTCTGGCCAAAATTTCATTCAATTTAGAGCATATTTAGTTGTGCTTCAAATCAATTATGTGTTTTTAAGCTATTTTAAAGCTTTAAAAATCATAACTACCGAACGAAAAATCAAAATTTATCGGAAATATCTCTACATAGTAGTTTATCCAATTCTACGAACTTTTGTCGAACACGATTTTATGATTGGAGCAAGTTTTAACATAGTTTGGTTGAGGTTTGTATCTCGAGGTTCTTGAAAATCACTATTTTTGGGGAGTTTTCTCCCTGAAAAACATACTTGCATGAAAATTTCGTATTTTTAATTTCCAGACATGACGACAATGCATATCTAAAAGTCAATCCCGTTCAAAGTTACCATTTATCTTACAAAAATAAATTGTAAAAAATAGGTAATTAGAAAGCGCATAATTGTAAATCCACTGTGGGTGAGCCAAGAGCACCACCGTGAGCTTCAAGGAATACAAAAAATGAACACGTTAGGGGGACACGGGAGACCGTGTTATTTTCCCTATCTTTCGTCTCACTCTAACAATAATCATCGAAACTTTGTGGAAGCAGATCTCGAGTTTTAGTGAACCGATGGAGCTGAAAATTTATCGGGTTGTGCATTACATATATAGAATCATAGTGATACATTTTTGCATCGATATATGGAGTGGTTCATGGGATTTGCTTCTTGAAATGGATAGGGTGATTATGATGACGTCCCGTGCGGCCTTAACACTGCCTTTTCTCAGTCGATGGTGATGATTGTTTTCAAATCGTTCTAAATGATCAGTGAAATGCGATCAAAACAATCATCACTCGGAAAGAAAAAGCAATGCTAACTTGTTCAATTCATTCGTTTCCGGTACATGTGTCATGCATGATTTAACTATCATCAGGTTGCGACGCGTAGCTCGATCTTTGGGCATTTATTGTAATTTATTGCCTTAAGCAACATGTAGTCTTTCGATGGTCAATGAATTCAGAAATGTATTTTGTTTGATTCCCGTTGACTAGGGCCTAAAATAATAATGCCAATGGGTGTTTTATATACCATGTATATTGAGAAAACTGTAATTTCTGGGTACTGCGGACTACAAATTTGGATCAAACTGTTGGCGGACCAAGGACAGAGTAAGGCCAAACACGCAGTGGAAACGGGAATTCCGTAGTAAAAAAGGAAAATAAACGCGGAGACTACTCTTTCACTTGTTTATTTACTGACGGATACAAAAGTACTGAAAATGTGCTTTTTCTCTACAAAGCTCCCACTCGTTGCTCGTCGGGCAGGGGCGGATTCACGTATTGCAGGGGATTGCCCAACACTCCTCCTCGTGTATTCGTCCCTGACGCACTCCTTCTTAACGTGAAATTGATACTAATCCTAACTCCAATGCGAACTTCTTCATTTTCAGCGATCCCAAGGGTTTGGTGAGGATATCAGCGGTCATATTTTCTGTAGAACAGTATTTCAATTTGATTTTTCCAGATACACACAGATCCTTTGTATAGTGCAGTCGAGTATCGATGTGCTTGGACCTCTGTTTCTGATGGTCTAGAGCGACGAAGTCCAGACAGCTTCGGTTGTCTTCAAAAATAACTGTTGCTCTGACTTGTTTCTGATCCATTTCCTCCAATAGGGATCGCAACCACATCGCTTGTTGCACAGCCTCCGAAAGAGCTATATATTCTGCTTCCATCGTCGACATTGCTACACATCCCTGCTTACGGCTCGTCCATGAAACAGTCGCTCCTCCTAAAGTGTACAGGAATCCACTACACGATTTTCTGTCTCCCGTATCGCCTGCCCAGTCGGCATCGCAGAATCCCGTTAACAACAGTTCTCGTTCGTTGTTCGTACCCAACCTCAGCCCATAGTCAATTGAGTAGATCAGGTAACGAACAACTCTTTTCGCTTCCGTCCAATCGATGATGGTAGGACAACTTACACATCGACTCAGTATGCCTACGCATGCTGTGATGTCGGGACGGCTATGTGTAGAAAGATACAGCAGGCATCCGATAAGCTTCTGATAGTTAGCGTTATCCTTCAGCTTTTCACTGTCAAGCCTCAGCTTAAAATAGTTGGTGTCCATAGGATATTTAGAGCCCTTTGCTCCATCCAGCCCGAAGCGTGATACGATCTTCTTAATAAAGTGCTCCTGCGACAAATTGTAGAATCCATCACTATCCTTCATGATTTGTATTCCTAGGAACCAGCTAATGTCGCCAAGTGTCGATACTGTTAGTCTACGTCGAAGAGCTTCTTCCACTTCTTTAATCTTCTCACCATACTTGCACGCAATCAATATGTCGTCCACATACAATAGTAGAAACATCAATAGACCGTTCTCGAGACGTTTCCGGAACAAGCAGGTATCACCTTGGCATGGCTCGAATCCCAAATCCTTCAAAATCGCAGTCATCGTATTGTACCATACTCGAGCAGCTTGCTTTAAGCCGTACATACTCTTGCGCAGTCGGCAGACTTGATGTTCCTTGCCCGGAACCACAAAACCTTGTGGCTGTCGCATGTGAATCACTTCCTCCAGCGTTCCATACAAATATGCGGTTTTTATATCTAAGTGTTCAACCTGCAACTTTTGATGTCCAGCTATAGTCAGCAATACCCGAAGAGTGGATTGCATCGCAACAGGGGCCGAAACATCATCGTAATCCCATCCATAGCGTTGCCCGAACCCCTGAGCAACTAGTCTTGCTTTAAACCGGTCGATGTTACCAGCGGCGTCTAACTTCTTTTTAAATATCCACCTACAACCGATTACGTTGCAGTCATCTGGGGGATCTACAAGCTCCCATGTTCCATTCGTAATGAAAGACTTGTGCTCCTCGTTGATCGCCTCTAGCCATTTGTCCTTCTCTGCGCATGTCGTAGCTTCTTCGAATGTTGAGGGTTCTCCGCCGCAGTCAGCAGCTGCCAATCCTAGCACATAATCGTTCAATCTCGCAGGTATTACTCCCCTAGTTGACCGACGAGGCACTCCACTGGGTCCGGTAGTTGATCTATCTGGGTCTTGATCCGCTTCGTCTTCGGCACTCTCGTAGTTCGAAACATTTTCGGCGCCTTCAGCTTCATTTGGCTGCAACGGATCCAGCTCCACAACAAACTGCTCCTCAATCGGCTCAGCAGCTTTCGTCAATGGTTCCTTATCCCATGTTACGTCTTCCATAAATTTGACGTCCCGGCTGATAATAATACGGTCATTGGACTTGTCCAGAAATCGGTAAGCTTTATGCTGGTTTGAATACCCGACAAAAACAAGCTTCCGAGCCTTGATCTCCATTTTCTTTCGTCGCTCGGCGGGAATTTGAACCCAAGCTTCACATCCAAAGATTCGAAAGCGATCGTAGGATGGTTTCTGATGATACCACTTCTCGAATGGAGACATTCCTAATGTTCGCGTCGGTACACGGTTTTGGATGTATGCTGCCGTGAGTACAGCTTCGCCCCAGAACTTCTCATTTAGACCAGCATCTCGCAACATACATAAAGCCATTTCCTTCAAATATCGATTCCTTCTCTCCGCCACA
Source organism: Aedes aegypti (assembly GCF_002204515.2). Lineage (NCBI taxonomy): Eukaryota > Metazoa > Arthropoda > Insecta > Diptera > Culicidae > Aedes > Aedes aegypti. The sequence continues at coordinate 209,111,262 of NC_035107.1, forward strand.
CCATTCTGTTGCGGAGAGTAAGGTGCTGTTAACTGGCTCACAATCCCTTCCTTTCGCAGGAAGCTCTGCAGATCGTGACCTATATACTCGCCTCCACCATCGGATTGCAAAATGCGAGGCGTCTTGCCGAATTGAGTCTTACAAAACGCCACGAACTCTTGTATCTTGCCGGCTGCATCAGATTTCTGCCGGAGAAGAAACACAAACGCCATTCGAGTGAAATCATCGATAAGTGTAAGGAAATATTTATTTCCACTTGGAGTACTGACCATCGGACCACTGATGTCGGTGTGTACCACGTCCAATACGTCTTTCGAACCACGATCCACTGCTTTCGGGAAAGGGGTTCGTGCCATTTTCCCCTCTAGGCAGCAACGGCAAGTCGTTCTGATTCCACAGTCCACCAATTTAGGTCCGGGTGCTTGACTATCCTCAAAAATCGCCTTGACAGCTTCGGGATTTCGATGTCCGAGTCTACGGTGCCAAGTCTGTTGACACTCCAACGAATGAGATGGCTGCACACTAGCCAACGCTTGCTCCGGTGTGCACAACTTATACAGACTCCCATAGCGACTGGCTACAGCCACCACATCGCCACCGGTGTTACAAATTTCACCGCCATGCTCATTGAACGTCACCCGAAAACTCTTACTAGTAAGGGTACTCACCGAGATTAAACCACTTGTCAGCTTGGGTACGTACAATACATCTGCCATAGCAACTTCGGTGGCCTTTCCATGCCCGTTAACCGCAACGAGCGTACCAGCTCCGATACCTGCCACCTCTGCTTTTTCACCATCGGCCAGCGTAACACTCAATCCTTTCGTAGGCTTCAGATCCTTGAAGAACTGTCGATTCCCCGTCATGTGCCTGGAGGCCCCGCTGTCAGCGAACCAACTGGACGGCTCTCCATGGCCGACAATCCAAGCAACTGGTCCTTCCAGTACGCTTTGAACTTGCTTCACTTTAGGATCTTCCTCTTTCTTCGTTGCATTACCTTCCTTCTTCTTTCCTGGTTCGTCCTGGTCCTTTTGTAGCTGTCGACAATTCCTCTTCAAGTGACCCGGTCGTTTGCAGTGGTAACACACCCGACTTTCATTGTTGACACTACCACTAGCAGCTAATTTTCCTCCGCCACGGCTACGTGTGCGATGATATTCCGCTTTCAATGCTTTGCCGCCAGCAGCAACAGCACCTCCCGATCGCTCTCGTCGTTTTTCTGCTTCTGCCAACAGTTTGGACTTAACGAACTCAAGAGTCAGTTCGTCACCCGTCCGCTGCTCGAGGGCTGTCACTAAGGCATCGTATGATTCCGGTACTGAACACAAGAGCATCGCAACTTGCCATTTTCTGGGAATTTCATCTCCGATGTCAGCAATGCGCTGCAGCAGCTCAGTGAACTCCTGCAAGTGCTGCTCCATGTCACCTCCCTCCGCTAATTCGAGATGGGTCAGTTTTTTCAGCAAATACACTTCCGATTCCTTGTCGTGATAGCCCAGGTAACCATTAAGCACTGTTATAAGCGGTATATGGGCCGCTTAACATATTTTCAGTGCCAACAGGCTTTATATAAAATTTTCAAGTGCTTTTAGGCACTGTGACCTTCGGGCACTGAAACAAGCCGTAAATGGGTATATAACGCTATTCCACAGTGCTTGTAAGCGTTGTGCCTGCAAGCAGCATACAAAGGCAGTCAATGCTGTTAAGAGGCTGGTGTACATGACGTTTATGCCACCCGAATCAAATTTGGCTTCGTTCAAAACAAATCACGAACGATGATGCAATTTGTCAAGAATGACAAAATAGTATTGAATAACAACAAAATTGCTATTACGAATGATTAAAAGAAAATACGTGGTGCCGTGATCCTGATCGCAATTCTCGCAATTGGATTAATCCAGATGGTCTCCGGATTAACGGGTGGTTAGTGATTATCTGAATCCACCGCAACGAACGAAAAAGTGTGAAACTCTCGCATTCCAACCGACCCGGAGACCGTCCGGATTGCGATAAGGGTGGCGATACCGGGAAATACGGAATACGTTGATTTTGAATGCTCTCAGGGGGTTTTCCAAGGAACGTATAATTCCTTTAAATGTGTTTTTGCGATTTTTTGTTTTGGTTTTCGCCAAAATGTAGAATAGATTATGCAGGTTCAACTACATGCAATGTATGCCGTCACCCAGCATCCATAATGTTTTACTTTATGTACGATTCTGAGCAGGGTAAATCAGAAGAGCAACGATGGAGCAGATGGGAATGTGGCCGGAATCATCAGATAGTAGGAGATGGGAGAACATTAGTTCGGGCAGCAGTCATTCAACAAAAAAATACAACTTGGATGAGACAGAAATAGAAAGAAAAGTACATGAGATAAACAAACTTTTTTTCCTTTTTCCTCCACCCACGTGCTATAAAATTTTTGACATCTTTCACTTCAGGGACTCGGAACGAATAGGCCGTTTATCAGCCGAATAATTCGCCAAAAGTGGCTTTTGAGCGGCCCTTAATCACGATATAGTTCCAATAAGCCCTGTTGACCATGCCTTTAAATCGACTATAGAACTGATTTGATGTTGATTTTTACGGCTTATTGGTTACTTGGGAGTCTTTGAGGGATTTCCAAGCGTCCTTTGCAGAAGTACACCGCCGTACTAAGCTCGTTTGACTGTCGTCTATGCATAGACCAATGGTGGCACGAGCCTTGGTATCCGCTTTTGTCCATTCCGGTGTCACCGGATCCGGCTTCGCTTCGGACACGACATGCCAAAGCTCTTCCCTCACGAGGAGCATTTCCATTTTAAATTTCCACACTTGATAGTTGTGGTTCGTCAGCTTTGGCATTGGGAAACGCTGCTCCGCCATTTTCTCCTCCTGTTGTGTGCTCGCGTGCAAACAACGAAAAAACACTCGCGACGAAAAAATCCGCGACTTCCGTAACACAATCGTTCCGATTTTTACGCTTCCTACTCTGGGCCCATAACCTGTTGGCGGACCAAGGACAGAGTAAGGCCAAACACGCAGTGGAAACGGGAATTCCGTAGTAAAAAAGGAAAATAAACGCGGAGACTACTCTTTCACTTGTTTATTTACTGACGGATACAAAAGTACTGAAAATGTGCTTTTTCTCTACAAAGCTCCCACTCGTTGCTCGTCGGGCAGGGGCGGATTCACGTATTGCAGGGGGTTGCCCAACACAAACAATGTTATAACTCAATTTAATCTTATTAGCGTGTTCGAGAAACTTTAACAGAATAGAATTAGCTTTCAAATAGTGGTAATAGCAAGTGGTTTTGATTTTCCACATGCTAGTTATGATTTTTCAAATCTTGAAATAAGCCCAAAAACACATTTTCAACTTGAAGCATACTGAAATCTTTATCAAATGAGCTGAAAATTTGACCAGACATTGCTGTTGGCATGAGAATTCCGAATACTGCTTGACCGGTAGATTTCCAGGGGGTGTCCTACGTTAGGCAGAAACACGAAAGGCGGAAACACATAAGGCGGAATTTCAAAAGGCAGAATTAACAAAAGGCGACTACACACAAAAGGCGGAATCACGAAAGGCAGAAACACGAAAGGCGGAATCACATAAGGCTAATTTAAATTAGGCGGACTTTTTGAACCGGCCGGCCGGTTGCTCTACTGGTTAAAAAAGTCCGCCTAATTTAAATTAGCCTTATGTTATTCTGTGATTTGCTTTTACAGTAAAACCTCCATGAGTCGATGTTCCATGACTCTATAACGACTCATGATATCATATATGATCATATATGATATCATATATACTAAACCTAAATTTCATGGTTAATATGATGGTCCCCTCAAACAGTCTTTTACGGTGTACAACATTAAAAAGGTGATATATGGTAGGTGTACCAGTGATGGTCATAATGATTCCCTATTTCGCTATACGTGTTAATTGAATTGTTTTCATATTTTGATTTTTTTTGTGTCTCAGTTGTGAGGTATTAAATATGCCGTCACGTTAAACCATTCAAAAAGATTCCAATTGTGAATGATTTCGAAATTTATCATATGGCCAAATAGGGAACCACTATACTGCCGTGAATCGCAAGTCAGTCCCATCTGTAAAAAGTAAGCACTGAGAAAATGGGCTGTGAAGTTTTCAAACTCGTTTTCCATACGGATATTCAAAAAATTCCAGGGGTTAGGAACATTTTTCAATCTTAATGAAACATTCACAACTTGCTTTTCACTACGATTTCTTTCCGAGAAAAATATAAAGATGATCAAAACAAGTTACATTTTTGTGTTCCACGGTGCGAAAGTCTGTAGTGGGACTGACATGCGATTACTTTTCATTATGGGACAATTTGACTTGCTGTTTTTTTCCTAATTTTTCCGAACAAGCATTGGAAGAGATGTTGAAAACTGAACTCAACTCAATTTTGACGAAAATGCAGATGCGATTTACGGCAGTATAAACACCCTAACTATTACACTTTTCCTAGGTCATTCCTATCCACCTCGAACAAATTTGTAAAAAAAAATGATCTAGTTGTCCGGATGGTAATGCTACGATAGGAATGCTGTCACATGTTCACAAATCAAATTTGAGTTTCACAAGTAAAGTAGAGTAAAGAGTATGATTTAATAGTTTTGTATTCTGCGCAGCTCTCCAAAGCATTTCTGTTCCATGACTCGATGTTTCCATGAGCCAATGCGAACATTTGCGAGACAAAGTTTGAAATGAGTAATTGTTCTAGCTGTTACGTCTGTTTTTCTGTGCCATAACATTAAGGTGGAGATGAATCGAAGGCAAGCCTCATATTTTCAAGAGCACAAATCTGGAGAACCGAATAACCGCTTGAGCTGAAAACTCAGATAGTGACCAATCGATTAAGTTTTCAGCTCAAACGGAAGTTTGGTTTTTCAGATTTGTGCTCCTGAAAATTCGAGGTTTGGCTTCGATTCATCTTCACCTTAACACGAATACGAGCAGCTTGAATACCACTAGCAGCAATATTAAGTGAAAAAACAGTATATGTTTCAAAGAAGAATCAATTTCAACTGTCTCTTTAGTTGCTCGTGGCACCAAACATATTCAAGGTGATAAGTTCAAAAAGAATGGCCGATGATTAAAAGAAGGAAAAATCCCTGATAATGTATTAGATATTTCTTTCCAAAGAATAGATTATGTCCATAATTCGGGCAATTGTTATTTTCGAGCAAGTGTCTTTCGGGCCTGAGACGCGACTCGCGGAGACGGTTTTCTTTTTCTGTGATTGCTGAGTTTTTTCTTGTTCCACTCAGTGTGTACATCAATCTTGCGCAAGCCGTTCAAGCTCTCATATGATCATCACAGCAAAAAACTATTGCGTTTGCATAACGCCGGTGCATGAATGGCATTTTGAGTGAAATTTCATGTCAGAAAACATAGCTGACATTATAAATAACTAGTCTTGTGTTTGAATTTATCAGCATTTTTGGAAAAACTGCTCCGCTGACTGAGGTTTTTGTTTTGAATACAATACTTTTCACTTTTCCAACCGTAAAAACGATGGGCTGCATTTGACGTTTCGTGACATCGGAATCTGGGCTGCATATGACGTTGATATTTTTCCTCTTCGCGAGTCTCTCTCAGTTTCGGGCTAGTGACGTAGAATTACACGATATAAGAATGCGAAAATGACAACTTTGACAAAGAAAGCTCTGAGGTAATAACGGTGGAAGTGCTCATTTAACTCAAGCTGAGAAGCAGACTGTGTCTCAGTGGGGGCGTAGTGCCAAGAAGAAAAAGCAATAAAATTGGCTTGATTTCTCGAAAATTTAGCGCAAACCTAAGGCTGAAACAGTCGACAATAAATAAAAGAAATAGAAACAGGCGACGAATATTTCACCTAACATCAACCTGGTGTGGGAAGATATTTCTTGGTTATAGTGGCTAATACCTACATATAAATTGAAAAACAAAAAAACACCGTTTTTCAAAAGTAATTCTAAGTCCGCTAAGAGATTTTGAAAACATCGATATGAATAGGAACCTAAACAGCTCAGTCTAATTATCGTTTGGAAGCTTAAGTAAGCATTTTAAAATCGTTTTTGAACAATTCCGCCTTTTTAGATTATGCCTTATGTTATTTTCCGCCTTTTGTTAATCGTCTAAGTTAGTCTGCTTTTTGAGTTTCCGCCTTTTGTGATTCCGCCTTTCGTGTTTCCGCCATTCGTTAGGGTCCCGAAATCTTTATCAAATGAGCTGAAAATTTGACCAGACATTGTTGCTGGCATGAGAATTCCGAATACTGCTTGACCGGTAGATTTCCAGGCATTGTTTTAAATATGAACAGGTCTACTGTACAGTGATCTTCTCCGGGGTGAATTCCGGAATCAAACTACGAACATCTTCAGGATGTAAATATAGTTGAACGCTGTTCGTACCCGTACTGCCGATCATCGATCTTGAATGACTTCCAACTCCATTCTTGTTCACAACATTCGTAACAACTCCGCGTTCACCAACAACCGTTGAATCGGTTTCGGCTCGCGTAACATCTTCTGCAGTACCGACGTTAATATTTCGTGGGTTTGACAATTTCATTTGATTTTCATTCGAAACGCCTTTGACGGTTGAAAAATTCTCATCATCAGCTCCTCGTCTTGGGAAATCGCGCGTGATCATCATCCCACTTCTGAATTGAAGTACAAAATACAGAGAGCTTCTTATAAATGGATCTTGTTTATTTGGCGTCTCGAGGATTAATGATTAACAAAACATCGAATGTCCCTATTCTGCTAATTATAGCCTGCTTCAATTATCTAATACCTCATTGCCTACTTAAATCTCCTACACTACTATCAAGATTCTATAGTAAAAATTGAAAAAATATTAAAAAAATGTTTTTATGTGTAATTTAAATTTAAGTTTTATTATTGATTTTTTTATGAAGATAAATAAAATATTTTTTCAGTGTATATTTTTCCTTATAGTCCAAACGGTTCACTACATCTTCTTCATAGAACATTTTTCTCTCAAATCAACAGTTTCGGAGTTAGAATTTTTCTAATAAGTTGCATACAAAAAATATAGGCCATTTTCAAAAGATATTCTTGAGTCAAAATAATAATTTTTTTTATGGAAAACACTTATTCTATCATACCAAAAACATGTCCAAAAATTAATTCAAATTGAAGACAATCGAGCACGATTTTTTCTTCGACTCATTCTGAATGGAATAATTTGTCGCTTCGATTTTGGTATCGAAACCGTTTGATTTTGGTAGAATAGAATTACATTTACATAAAATGGATCATGTCAATTCATATGTTTCTGTAGGCTTTTTTAATGCCTATCATGTTCTAAATAGCTAAATTTAATTCGTGGTCATTGTTACTGTGATAAAAGTTTTAATATCTTACTGTTGTAAGTTGTTACTGTAATAAAGGTTGTTGTATACTGGTAAAAATCCTCATATCGTTGGTATGTGTGATACAAATATATTTTTGCAATTTGAGTACAATAATGATAAACATGTGTGACACACATAGTTGGGATTCATTCTGATGATTATTGGAATTATGTGTTAAAGCACATAAACATTATTACCCAAAACCATAAGTTTTATGTATTCGTGCAATAAAAAATATATCACTGTTTTTAGGCCTGAATTCACATGATTTGATAAGATTTTACTGATATTTACCACCCTTTTATTGATATTCCCTTGAACATTATATACATGTATTTATATAAATCGATAACAAGAAATTTCTAACATGTAAGCTCATCTCAATCGGAGGGGAAAAAATTGTTTGTTGAAAGCAGGACCTAGAAAGGCAATGATGATGGATTTTCTTTACGGATTATTGAGGACGCTTCGTTGTGTGGAATGAAGAATCGGGTATCGAAACTTGCTGCCGGCAGGAACATTCCATGCACATGTGGCTTTGTTCCATCGTTTCCGCCCGCAAATTGTATGTTGGAGAAAAAGCTGAAAAAGCACCTTCTGGATCCACGACCTGAAATTGAACAACCACTTAGCTTACGTTGATAATTTAAATTATAGCAACAATAAATGCCTATAAACAAAGCCGAACCGTTGATTTTCGCCTGGATTTTCATCAAGTTTGTACAAAGTCGACAACAGCAAAATGGTTGACTTGGTCTGTCTTCGATGCGATCGCCGGTGATCACGATGGTTCATTCCTCATATATGCGTTATGTATGTAACTACATAGATTTTTGCTATGTGGATTCACACATAATCGTTATGTTCGAATTTAATAGGGTAATGACTGTTTATTTTGTTCTCAAACGCTTACAGTTGGCGCCAGCAGCAAAAATTACAGACAACAACCTTTCGAACATTCAGTTTCTCTTACCGGCCGCCGAACGACGACACTGTTGTTTGTATGTCACCCACTGATCGCGCTACGCTGGATTCTCAAATTTCTCAAACTTTCAACACAAGCGCATGGAAGAATGGTAGTCGGAGAACTGTCAAAACGTATGAAAAATAATGAAAATCGTAAATTACTTGCAATTAGCAAACTGGATCAAAAAAATAGTGATTAGAAATCAAGTGTAAAGTGAATACATAACTTTTTGTGTTTAGTTCATCTTCCGTGGTGCTTTCTTTACTTCAGGATTTCGTTTTTACTACCACTGAAAAAGAGCCATCTATTGCCTTTTCAGTTTTGAATATCGCCCTATTATTTCAATGTTTAAAATCATTTGTTGAATTTATGTGTAGGGACACTTTTAAAAAGGATTACATTTTTTACAGTGTAAAGTTCTTACAGAAATTCCTGAATTCCAAAGGAAATCTGAGAATCTGAGATGTCAAAATATACACGTAAAATTCAGAATTACATTATAAATATCTGAATTCCTACCGAAATTCCTAGAAAATAACATATTTCAAGCATGTGCTTGAATAAGGGCGTTAGTTGCATGATCGATTACTCTTCATCGATCCACTCTTCTGTAAATAAAGGTGACAAGATTCAAGTTTGTTAGCATTTTTTCACCTTGGGACGCAAGATTGCATCGCTGCCAAGCGGTCTGAGGTGAAAAAATGCTAACAAACTTGCATCTTGTCACCTTTATTCACAGAAGAATGGATCGATGAAGAGAAATCAATCATGCGACTTACGCCTTTATTCTAGCACACGCTTGAATTATGTTATTTTCTAGGAATTTAAGGATGTCGGTAGGAATTCAGATATTTATAATGTAATTCTGAATTTTACGTGTAAATTTTGACATCTCAGATTCTCAGATTTCCTTTGGAATTCAGGAATTTCTGTAAGAACTTTACACTGTAAAAATTGTAATCCTTTTTTAAATGTGTCCCCACACATAAATTCAACAAACGATTTCAAACATTGAAATAATTGAATCCACATAGCAAAAATCTATGTAGTTACATACATAACGCATATATGAGGAATGAACCATCGTGAACAGGATAATAGTCATAAATTACTAAAATTTAGTCATTCTGTGACTACCCGTGTTTCTGAGTGTTGACTCAAAAAAATATTCACAGCCAATTCAGATTACCGACCCCAGTAAAATTTTACTGGGTTTTGGAACTACGGTTTTTTCGGTAATTTTTATGATTACCGAAAAAACCCAGTAAACCAAATTATGTTTTGATTGATGGGAATTACTGACTTAGTCAGTAAAATTGCAGAGCGATTTTACTGGCTTTCCAGTTTCCAATGTTTCATGGTTTGCTTCTCCGAATAATGTTTTTTTTAGAAATCAATACAAATTAAGGCTAAGTAGCCCGTCATTTGTTTTGACAACAATGATGACTTTTCAGCTTGCATTTCAAAGTGATAAAACTCAGTCTTGATAGTTCATATTAACTTGAAAAAGTATCACGGTACGTGCTAACATACATAAAGTATGCTGATACTTTTTTAGCGGTATCAGTGCAAAACCAACTGATTTTCTTTGATTCAAAATCGTGAGATGAATTAGCAACAATCATCAACGACGCGTACAAATTTCAATGACGGCCTACTTCGCCTTAAAACCCAATCGACAGGGACATGGACATCGACATGCATTTTTCGCGGAAAAAAAAACATCTACGGTATGCTCATATCTCAGTGGAAGTAATCGAAAAATGTGTGACAAAATCATTATTTGGTTGGTTTGCATACAAGAGGCAAACTCAATGATGCAGATGACTTCACCTCTTGAATGGAAACCAACCGAATTCACCAACGTAAGCAGTCCTGAGCCTTTTTGGTTGTTTAAAATGGTTGAGTTTCTCACTAAATTTCGACTACTTACCACGAGAAAGCGCAAAAAGGTGCAGGAAAAGTTTAGTTGCAATAGCCGTGTCTCCCGGCGCCGGACGATTCTACAGCAGGAGATTCTCATTTGACACTTTCCCGCATGCGCATCAGTTTGTTTTGATTTAATTTTGACGACAAGTCAGTAAAAAACATCAACTACTGAATAGTCGGTAATTGTTTTTACTGATTTTTCGGCCTGTTCGGTAATGTTGCAAAATTGGGTCTGACAGCTACCGTAGTTCAGTGAAAAGTAAAAATTATAACTGAACATCAGAAGTATTCAATCGAAATGCTGAAAGTTCGGTATTTTTTATGATTTACAATTCGTACCCAGTATAAAAAATTACCGAACAAGCAAGTCGTGATTGAGTGTGAATTGTTTTCCCTTTTCTCCGTGTATATAATAAGTAAGAAGCTTTTAAAAGGTAAGAATTAGAGTGCCTGTAAACGGGTGGTACTGAACGCACCTTTGAAATTCACCACCTTCGTTCGGTTTGTTTGCGTTCGGCGTTCGTTTCTTTATAGCTTTCTTCGACACCACAAACACACACAATCTCATTCATTCATGCGGCACATTGCATGGCATGGGTATAACGGTATAACGGTATTCGTAGTAAAAATAACCGTGAAAAGCTCGCGTGTAGTCGAATCGAAACATTTGCAGCCAGATTTTGTTTACAAACATCCGCGCGCGTTTTATCATCCAGTGTTATTAGCGAATGTTGTTATCAGATAAAGCAGTAGATTTTTATTTCGGATGTACCTATGACGAATCGCTTTGTTAAAGAATTATTCTGCTGTGATGTGCCCCGTTTGAAAAGAAGTGGAATAATCTGGACAAACATTTCAAAAGGGCACATCGACATTGGTAAACATTGGCTTTGCAAGACGTTGTTGAGCCCAATTCAACTCGATCACGCTCACCAATACCACTATCAGGAAGAGCTAACATCAATCTTTGTGATAGTGGGGTTAGTTTGCGTGAGCGGGCTAAAAAGGGCGCAACAGCAACGTTTCTGAAAAAAGGCTCAAGACCTCTTGGGCCCTTTTCAAATGTTTGTCCAGTAATGACAAACTCGCGTGAATGTCGGTGAAATTTACAAGCTCTTCCGATGAAAACAAGTCTGATCGAGATGGAAGTGACGGAAACGTACCGCAGTCCATCTGATTCGTGAAGGTTTTAGCAGCATTTATTATATATATCTCTGTGCACAAAGTGTTATTAATACAGTGCTCGTAATAAGTGGGTTTTTATGACAATTTAATTATGTGTATTTGGTGCAAACAAAACTCATGAAGCCGACCGTGACAACGACAATCTCGGTTTACAGAAAGAAGCGCCGCGGATGTATGTCATAAAAAGTTAAGGTACCGTGGGGTAAGTGGGTAAAGGAAATCGTATACGTTCTTATTTTTTTATTATTTATTTATTTGTTTATTTTAACTAAAATTTTGAACGAGGGAAATCATAAAGTTTTCAAATCTAAACGGTATTGTAAATTTAAAGCTACCAAAAGCAATAAAACAGTACTTCTCAGTGCTAGTACTTTTCAGTACTATTGATCCTTTTACGATCCTTGTTTGGACCCGTGCCTTCGATTTTTTGTTGGTCCCGCCTTGAAAACATATTTCTTAGAGGGTCTCTTCTTTCGTTTATTCACTAAACACGGTTGCAATCACGAGCAGAAGGAAGGGTGAATCTTTGAATTTACAGCTTCCTCTCAAAAAAAGGGATTTAAAACTGTCACTAAAAGTGGCAAAAAATGGAAGAAAGGACGTTTCTCCGGAATTTGGAAAAGAGAAGAGAATGTCGTATATTGCCGGAAACCCTTGAAGATCGCGAACTTCTCAAACAACTTGAAGAGAAGAAGCACATTTGTTTTACTTAGGACGACAAAACTTTACGTTTGTTCAAAGTCGTCTTGGAAGGTCTCTCAAGTGACTTCAGGTGATTTACGAAGAGATCAAAAATGGAATAAATGATTTACTTTGATTTTCCTCAGTCCAAGTAATCAATATGAAAAAGTGAACCCAATCTGGCATTGTTCGGAAAGGGCTTTCTGAAGAATATTATTTAGGTCACTTTACCAAAAAAGATGTAAAAAATATTAAAGCTTTATAAAAAGCTCATAAGTCTAGCTTTTTCTAAAGCTTTGATATTATTTACATCTTTTTTGTTAAAGTAAAGTCGATGTCCGCGTGTCATGGGAACATTTCCAGAAACCTTGAGGAAATTACCAGAACCACACTCAGTGCCGTTGGTGCCATGGTACAAAAAATTGCCGCATTGATGCTAAATGCATGATTTGCGGAGGTTCTTCTCACACTAAGGACGTCTGTCCAGTAAAGGAAGATAACGATAAGTTCATATGTGCTAATTGCGGGGGCAATCATAAGTCAATTGTTTGGGCTAATTTGAACTCCCCCCCCCTTTTCATTCTACGAGTACCCGTTTTAATTGTTTCAAATCAAATGGAAAAAAAAACCCTGCCGCCACAGGAAACTTCTACTCCGCCTTTTCATCTACCGAACATTCTAACGGAAAATCATGAGATAATGTACCCACTTCAAGTGATATGTCTGAATCTGATTTTATTTTTCTAACTGAACAATTGAATCTAATGATTCATGCAATGTTCAAAGCCAACACTATGACCACAGACAAACAGACGTCACACTCTCATCATTGTGCATCGACCACCTTTTTAAAGGTTGATTCAAAAATATGGTAGGTGGCCAATCCGCCACCAGAAGCGCTCGCATCGTTTTTGTTCGCGTTTGACTTTTACACACTATCGCCATCTGTTGGCCTGTCGGCCAAACAAACCGATTTTAGCATTGGGCGTACATGTCCCTGTGACTATGATTTTGATCGAGATTTGTTCTAAGTGTTACGTCTGTTTGTCTGTGCTATGACTGAAGCAGTCCAAGTCGGTGTGAAATTCACTAATCAAATTGTTATTGGATTACGTTTTTCTAATGGATCCAATAAATAATAATTTAAATATTTTAAATTGGAATGCTCATTCCTTGAATGGTAAAGAGGACGAGCTGTTTAATTTTCTTACAGCAAATAACGTGCATATAGCAGTTATTACTGAAACATATTTAAAACCTAGATCCAAACTAAAAAAAAGATTATAACTTTTTTGTTTATCGTAATGATCGACTTGATGGGGCATGTGGGGGAGTTGCAATCATCATTCATAGGCGTATAAAACATCAACTGTTTTCCTCAATTGAAACTAAAGTTTTTGAAACTTTAGGTGTTTCTGTTGAAACACAGCTTGGTAAATATACTTTCATAGCAGCCTATTTGCATTTTCAATGCTCTGGACAGCAAGTTAATTTGCTCCAAACTGACTTGCGAAAATTGACTCGCAATAAGTCAATTTTTTTGTCATTGGTGACTTTAATGCCAAACATCGGTCATAGAATGATTCTCAAAGTAATTCCAACGGCAGAATTTTATTTGATGAGTACTCTTCAGAAAATTTCTCAATTCAATACCCTGATAGCCCTACATGTTTTTCCTCTTCTAGAAATCCTTCTACGGTTGATTTGGTCTTAACCGACTCTAGTTATCTTTGTAGCCAATTAGTTACTTATGCTGATTTTGAGTCTGATCATGTCTCTGTTACATTTCAAATATCCCATAAAGCGATTCTCAATCCTATCAGCTCCACTTTCAATTATTTTCGAGCCAACTGGAATATATATGAAACATATATTGACTCTGATCTTGATGTTAACATTTCTTTACAAACAAAACTTGATATTGACAATGCACTTGAAACTTTAACAAATTTCATTGTTGAACCCAGGAATCCGTGATCATAGACGATGATCTTAAACTCTTGATCCGCCTTAAAAACGTGAGGAGAAGGCAATTTCAACGCACTCGCGATCCTGTTATGAAAATTATATGGCAGGATTTGCAGGAAGAAATCAAAAAACGGTTTTGTCAATGTAGAAACAAAAACAATATATTATTCTATATTGCACCCTGACTCTAAGCTCTTTTGGAAATTATCTAAAATTTTGAAAAACCATAGAAGCCAATTCTGGCCTTGAAAGAAATCTGGAAAAAAAATATTACTAACTAATTGCGAGAAAACTCAAAAACTTGCTATGTAGTTTGAAAGAGCGCAAATTTTTAATTTTTAGGACTCATTAGTTCAATTGAAAATCAAGTTATTCAGGACTTCGAAAGCATTCTCAATCAAGATAACGTTTTTGAAAATCCAGAGAAACTGATTTGAAAGAAGTGAGAACTTTTATTGAAAAACAAATCAAACATATCAAAGCCCCTGGCGATGATGGAATTTTCTACATTCTCATGAAGAAACTTCCAGAGAGTAGCTTTTCTATTGAAGTAGAAAACGAAACAACCTATGATTTGTAAACTAGAATAAGACTTTGTAAAATAAACTTCTCTTTAGTTCCGTCCACACGCGAGACAAGAAGTGTTTCTCTATTCTCTGCCCAATTGGTTATGGGCCCAGAAGTGGTAAGAGGTTGAAAATTCGAAGCTTCCAGAACTCAAGATTTTTTCAACTGAAGATGAACGGAGGTGGTAACGGACTTGCTTCTTCCGGATTTCCAGCAATCGAACGGCTGGTAGGCCGCGAAAATTGGCATACCTGGAAGTTTGCGCTGCGGACTTTTCTAGAAGTTGAAGAGTTGTGGGAAGCTGTGGAACCTATTCCGGATGAGCAAGGAAACATACCAGCAGTCAACGCCGCCAAGGACAGAAAAGCTCGAGGAAAAATCATTCTTGGTCTGGATCCAACGCTGTACGTCCATGTTCAAGGCACAAAAACGGCCAGTGAAGCTTGGAAGAAGCTGGAAAAGGTATTCGAAGACAGCGGCCTCACGCGAAAATGGGGACTTCTGCACAAGCTGATCACGACAAACCTGGACAGCTGCGGGTCGATGGAGGCGTATGTGACGAGGATGGTTGGTACAGCCCACCAACTAAATGGAGTCGGCCTGAAGATCGACGAAGAATGGCTCGGAATGCTGCTTCTCGCTGGATTACCGGAAACCTACAAGCCCATGGTCATGGCATTAGAGAATTCTGGAGCAGCGATAACTGGCGATGTAGTGAAAACGAAGCTATTGCAGGAGGTTCAGCAGTCATCGACAACCGTCAATCCAGCGTTCGTGTCCAAGGGGCCAGGAAGAAGCAAGCATAGCGGATCTGAAAATTTCTCGACGAAGGGTCCGAAATGCCGTTGCTGTGGAAGATTCGGGCATATCGCTCGATTTTGCCCTTCGAAGGATTCAACGAAGAAAGGTGCCAAAAAGGGTGACGCTTTTTGCACAATTTTGTCGGTTGCTTCGATGGAAGAAGCCGCAGACTGGTACTTCGATTCGGGATCCTGTCGCCATCTCACAAGGAATGAGTCATTGCTAAGCGACGTACACAAAGCCGATGGACAAATTTTCGCTGCGAACAAGGGTGTGATGAAGGTAGTCGCGGAAGGCTCCGTGGCATTGCATCCAAGGTGTTCGGAATCATCGATCGACGTCAACGGAGTGCAACTGATACCGGAACTGGCCGCCAATTTGCTCTCGGTGAGTAAAATCGTCGACAGAGGTCATACAGTTATTTTCAGGCAGAAAGGTTGCGAGGTAATCAACCCAGAGGGAAAACGGATCGCAACCGGACATCGATCAAATGGACTTTTTAAACTGGATCAGCAACCTCAGAGTGCATTAGCGTGCCAGCAAATGAAGTCGATTGATTTGTGGCACAAGCGAACGGGACATCTGTCGATCAAAGGTCTGAAACGATTGAAAAATGGATTAGCGTCAGGAATCAATTTTGTCGAATCGGAATCTGGTGACTGCAAGACTTGCGCTATTGGTAGGCAAGCCAGGTTGCCGTTCAGTAAGGAAGGAAGAAGGGCCAATGAAATTCTCGAGTTGGTCCACTCCGACATATGCGGTCCCGTGGAGGTGGTTTCTCTTGGAGTGAGCCGCTATTACATCACTTTCATCGACGACAAATCCCGCAGGATGTTTGTGTACTTTTTACGTACGAAATCCGAGGAAGAAGTAGTTGAAGCATTCAAGGCGTTCTACTCCATGGCTGAACGACAGACAGGTAAAAAGTTGAAAGTTTTGAGGACAGACAACGGAAAGGAGTTCAAGAACCAAGGCTTTGAGAATCTACTACGAAGTTTGGGAATTTGCCATCAGACAACCGTGGAATATACACCCGAGCAAAACGGGATGGCACCGAAGACGTTTTGGGCGGAAGCTACTGCCACCGCCGTGTACATCATCAACCGTTCACCGTCGAAAGGAATTCGCACGACTCCCGAAGAAGCCTGGTCGGGGCAGAAACCAGACCTGTCCAACCTGCGGATTTTCGGAACAACAACGATGTTGCACATTCCAAAACAGAAGCGACGAAAGTGGGACCCGAAGGCGGAAGAATGCATTTTGATCGGTTTTGATGAAGAAAGCAAAGCGTACCGGCTCTACAACAAGAAAACGAAAAAGGTGTTCAAATTCAGGGACGTGACGTTCATCAACGAAGGAAGATCAGCAGTATGTCAATACTCACAGAACAAGGTTCAAGATAATGAAGCCGATCGAGGAGCGAACCGACGACAGCCAACGATGGTCCGGCTGGATTTTGAGGATTGCGAAACCCAAGAAGTGCTGGAAATAAACCGTACGAATCCACCCGAACAAGATGACGATACTAGCTCCGAAGTCAACTACGATAGTGCTGATGACTCTGTGACGATCCCCTCTGCGCTCCCATCGCGAACAGTTTCAAATCCGCCCGAGTCACACGAGGCGTCGAGGCGAAGCGGTAGGGAGCGCTTCATCCCTGGCAAGTATAAGCAATTCCATATTAAGTGCAAAGGTCTACCTGCTTCGAAGTTTTCAGATGGTGCATCCGGTACGAGCGAAGACATGACCGGTGAGGTCAACAGTGATTTGGCAGACAATCCTGGATACGTTCAACATTCTGCGTCCCCATCGTACCCCAATCAAAGACCAGTTGAAAATGTTCAACAAGGGTTGATGCTCAGCGACAGGGGGCGCTTCCCCCAAGGCAAGTATTGCCGTTACAATTCTGAAGACAGTTGTACCGCGTATAATTCTCCACAGTGTATTGCCGATGATCCCGTTACTCCGGAAGAAGCATTGTCCCGAGACGACGCCCAGCTCTGGAAGTCCGCGATGCAAGAGGAGTATGAGGCACAAATGAGAAATGGAACCTGGACTCTGACGGACCTCCCGGCAGGAAGGAAGGCCATTCGCAGTAAATGGGTTTATAAAACCAAGCTCGACGCAGAAGGAAGACCGGCTCGCCACAAGGCCCGGCTGGTAATCAAGGGATACTCGCAGCGAAAGGGGGTAGACTATGAAGAAACCTACTCTCCTGTGGTACGTCATAGTTCCCTGCGATATCTCTTTGCGATAGCTGCTCGTTTGAATCTCGATATCGATCAAATGGATGCTGTCACTGCTTTCCTCCAGGGAGAACTGTCTGAAGAAATCTATATGGAACAACCAGCCTACTTCCAAGACACCCAGAACAGGACCAAGGTTTTCCGGCTCAATAAGGCTCTCTATGGATTAAAACAATCGAGCCGTGTGTGGAACCATAAGTTGGACTCCGCATTGAAAAAGTTTGGATTGATTTCAACCGACTACGACCCCTGCGTGTATTACAAGATCGTCGACAACAAAGTTTTGTTTGTGGCAATCTATGTTGACGATGTACTCATCTTCACGAACTGTCGTCAATGACGTAAGAAGCTGAAGGATGATCTGGCCAAGGAATTCCTTATGAAAGACATCGGTCCGGCGAAACACGTACTGGGAATGCGTATCACGAGAAGCCAAGGAAAGATTTCTATCGATCAAGAAGCGTACGTTGAGAGCATACTCGATCGGTTCGGAATGTCGAAAAGCAATCCGGTGGCTACTCCACTGAACCCGAACGACAAACTCACGAAGGAAATGCAACCAATCAAAGATGACGAGGCCGAGCGAATGAAGCGAGTTCCGTACAAGGATGCTGTAGGATGTCTCATGTACCTAGCGCAGTGTACACGTCCCGACATCTGCCATGCCGTCAATGTCCTGTGTCGATTCAATGAGAATCCTGGCGAAAAACACTGGAATGCCGTCAAGCATCTTCTGAGGTATTTGCGAGGTACTTCGAAATTCCGTTTGACCTACAAGCGGATCCGACGATCACCGGGTACTCCGATGCTGATTGGGCTACGAGCAGTGAGGATCGGAAGTCCATAACTGGATTCGTTTTCATCGCGCAAGGTGGGGCAATTTCATGGTGCTGCAAACGTCAGCAGACAGTGGCACTTTCGACATGTGAAGCCGAGTATATGGCACTCTCGGCAGCCGTCCAAGAAGCGCTTTGGTGGAAGCGCCTGAGAGCAACGTTCGACATCGATGAAGCCGTGAAGATCAATTGTGATAACCAAAGCACTATTGCAGTTGCTAAAAACGGTGGGTACTATCCAAGGACCAAGCATATTGACATCCGTCATTGTTTTATTCGGGATGCAGTGCAGCGTGGTGATGTAGACATCGTTTATATCAGTACCGATAAACAACTGACGGACTGCTTGACGAAGTCGCTTCCGAAACCGAAGATCGAGCTTCAGCGAGCGGCTATGGGAATCCAGAGTCAGTAGGTTGAGGAGGAGTATTGAAGTAGAAAACGAAGCAACCTATGATTTGTAAACTAGAATAAGACTTTGTAAAATAAACTTCTCTTTAGCTCCGTCCACACGCGAGACAAGACGTGTTTCTCTATTCTCTGCCCAATATTTTCATTCTTGGTTGATATATTTAACTTTTTTTTTTCAGTTGGCATATTTTCCTGACAGATGGAAAAATGCCAAGGTTGTACCAATTTTAATACCGGACAAAAACAGAAGCTTCTACCTATCGTCCAATCAGTTTGCTTTCCTCCATCAGTAAACTTTTTGAAAATGTTATTTTAAACAGAATGGTGGCCCACATCAACGAAAATTCAATTTTTGCCAATGAACAGTTAGGATACCGCCATGGATATTCCACCACTCATCAACTTTTACGTGTAACAAATTTGATCCGTTCTAACAAATCTGAAGGCTATTCTACTGGTCTTGCTCTTCTAGACATAGAAAAAGCATTCGACAGTGTTTGGCATAAAGGCTTAATCGTAAAAAATCCAACATACATTGTTAGAATAATTCAAAGTTATCTGTCAAATCGTACACTTCAGGCTAATTATCAGAACTCCAGGTCTGAAAGACTACCTGTAAGAGCTGGTGTTCCTCAAGGCCACATTTTGAGTCCAATATTATACAATAGTTTTACATCTGACTTACCTGAATTACCTCAGGGGTGTCAAAAATCTTTGTTTGCCTGGGACACAGGCCTCTCCGCCAAAGGACGAAGCCTGCGTGTCATCTGTAGTAGATAGCAAAAACGTTGGGATACTTTTTCTTCATACTTGCAAAATGGAAGGTTCTCTAATGCTACTAAAATTCAACCTATAATATTTCCACATAAAGAAAATGCTCAATGCCCAATTAATTGGTCAGATGGAGTTAAGTATCTAGGGCTCATGCTAGATAAAAATTTAACTTTCTTTCAATAATGTATTTACACTGCCCACACTATTATGGGTCACATTGTCACGATTATTAGTCACTCTGTTCCACACGCATTGCAAATGAAAATGACCCATAATAGTGGGTGACCCATGATAGTGTGACCACTGTATTTACTTATCAATAGAAAATCAAAACATTGTCTTAAAAACAAGCTTTTGATTTTTAAACAAATTTTCAGGTCGACCATGTTGTATGCTGTACCAATATGGACTAGCTGTTGTTATACTTTGTAGAAAGTTCTGCAGAGGATTCAAAATTAAATTTTGAAAATGATTCTGAAGCCTTCTCCCTGGTATAGTACATACTGATGGATTACATAGAATATCCAATGTAAAAACAAATAAGGATCTGCATGATACCGATGGGAGCGAGAAAATTTGTGACATTCATGGGTACTGTGTCACAGCCTACGTGATTGAAAAATACTGAATTGCAACTACGCATGGCTGTATGCCAATGTGAATTCGCTTGAAATGTTTGTTTGTGCTTTTAGAGTTCATCCAGTTGAAACGGCATTTTTCGAAATACAGTCATCTCTCCCTTACTCGATATTGAAGTTCGAGTTAGGGAGGTATCGAGTTACAGAACACAAAAGCAGTGCAACTGCGTACCAAGGGACCATCGAGTTAGCCATGAAAACCAACTTTGACTATGGTTCTCTAACTCGATATCGAGATACGGAATATCGGGCAAGGGAGAGATAACTGTAGCACATCTGTGACTGTAGCAAAAAATCTACAACTCGTGCTGAAAAAATCATCATTTTGCAACTTGTTGCATAAATAACTATTAACGCATTTCTTCACTTACCCTGCGGTACCTTAACAGATGTAGTGCATGCTAAAATAGATCTCACGGTGCATGCAACTATACTAATGTCTTGTCATCGTGTCCTTCAGTCAATGCCAGTGACTGCCCGGAGATGAAGAAATGGAAGCTTATCATCGTCGGCCAAACTAACCTGGAGGATAAAAATAGTGAAGATAAGTTCCGTTGCTTGGTGGGCGCGCGATTTCCCTAATGAAGCTGCTTGCATAGAACGCTGTTGTTGCCTTGCTGGATGTCGTCGTCGGGGGGTAACTAGCTAGGTATTGGAGGGGTTTTAGATAATAATTTGTAACAATCGTGCGGCAGCAACGGCAGGGAGGCAACTGATAAGGAGGAGAAACCCCTATTCCAAGTGGGGCGACAAAGAAGAGACCTCGCCCGGCAATTTTGTGTTCAGTAAGTCTCTGATTATAGCCCGTTCCGGTTGTGGTTGGTGGCGAAAACGAGTGTCGAAAGTTCTGGGTACAAATTTTATCGGTTGGCGAGCTGGGAGTGACCCGACCAAGCGAATCACAAATGAACAAGTGCAGCAATGCCAACGGTGTAAAGCTGTACCGGAATATACCACAGCATGAAAACGGATTAGCGGTGACCATTGGAGGTAAGTGGATGCCGATGTCGATCTCTGAAGCATTGAAAACCTATTGAACTGATAAGATGGCTTAACGACTTAGGGCCGATTTCTTCACCCCCGCTTAGGCCTTAAACCTAGCTTATTCATATGGGTAAACGTAGTTTACGGCTTAAGCGAAGGTGAAGAAATCGCACTTAGAGGCGATAAATCAACTTAACAAATCTTTCTTTTTTTAGACTTTACTAATCTGTCCACTTTGAATTGTTTGAGAAGAAAATTATGTTTGGCCTTCACCTTGATTTGATGAGTGCAATACATCGTGTGTCTTCCTACTAAAGGCATCAATCACGAATGACCTCTTTTGAGGGTTTCTCCTTTATAATATTGTCTGCATAGTTGATAAGAAATTGAGCTACAAATCCTTCTGTAACAGATAACCAATCACGTCATCCAAGATCCTAACGGGGGGAGGAATTTTCTCAGTTTCACGGTGATTGGCAGTTTTTGATCGATGCCCATACAGGGCTGGTGCAGGTATCTTTTTAAGACTTGGTCACACTTTTGATGTCTCTTTAAAATCTCTATTTTTAATAAGAAGTCTTTAAAAGTCACTTTTACACAGTCTATCCCGGTGCAACATTCTAAAGGTACCAGCGAGTCCCCGAAGAACTACCGTAAGGTGGTTCCTGGGAGATGAGGGTATGAGGTCAAGGGTAATATATGTGCATTCTGTACACCACTTGAGCAATTCAGCGGTTTTAGTGGGTCGTCGTTAGTGTGGCATCCCCACACTCCCTGAATTACCTTCTCAGGGGTCTGATTGCAGATTGTAACCTTGAAATAAAAGGCTCCAGCGGTACCTGCAGATACTTTTACGCGACTGTTCCACAGGCAGTGTCGTAAAAATTCAGCCGAATGATACCCGATCAGTGCGAAAACGAACAAAAACAAACTCCGCTAGCAAGAAGCCAATCTGACTTCGAGTGCGAATGCGACGAGAAAGAGAGTGGGTGCAACACACGCACACATTCAGTTTCACCCACTGTTGGTGTCATTTCAAAATTCAGTTTCACCTAGAGGCACTGAAATTGAAAATTGAATATAAAAAATTACAACTGAATTTTATATTACTGGTGTAAGAAAACGGCAATGTGATGCCTCCAGTTGATGAATCATGATTGTCTTTTAATAAAAAAATACAACTTTTGCAATTTGCGGATGTTTTGTGGGGTATTCTGACGGAAATGATTTTTTTCACTAGTGAAATTGAATTTGAATGTCAGTAGTGGATGAGAATTAGTGTAGCAAAAGTAATTGAAAAACTGAATGCACGTTCTACCAGATTCGTGCATGTATTGTCAAACAAACATTCACACAAAGAAGAATTCAACGATGACGGAGCCTACTGAGGATCGGCGTTGTTGACTGTATATTGAAATATGCAGACACTGGTTGTTGAATAATTTCTTCTCAGATTTCTCTAGGGAAAGTTACAGAAATGTTTTAGTGATTTCTACAGAGATTTCAACTGGAGTACTCAAGACATGTCTCTAGATAGTCCTTCACCAATTCTCTCACGAATTCATCCAAAAACTCCATCAGCGATGTTTCATGAGATGCCTAGAGAAATGTCTCTAGAAAATTCTTGAGCACTCCATTGCTACTATCTGCAGTAAATTCAACAGAGAAATGCTACGCTTGAAATGTAATTTCAGACAGTTTTTCACTTACAGCTAAAGCTTGTTATAACGACATCGCAAGGAACCGGCGTAATAGAGAAAAGTCGTTGTAAAATGTTTTTCATGAGACTAAAAAACGTCTCTATAGAGAGCTTTTGTCGCTATAAAAGTTGTCGTTATAACGATCATTGACGCTATTATTCACAATTTATATCTCCAGTTGCTTATCAGTGAACTCAATATTATATTTTTATTTCAATTTTATTCTACGAAAACTCCATAATGCTAATAATCACGGATAGTAAACTGTTCATATTTAAACAAAATTATGCTTTGTTGTTTCTCCCTTCCTCATAGCACTAATGAGTTACATAGAATATCCAATGTTGAAACATTGGAACAAATGTCGAAAAAAAAATAAAATCGTTGAAATGAATGTAATGTTTGAAATGCTGCTAATAGAGCAGTGTTTCTCAACCTTTTTGAAACTGCGACCCCTTTAAAGTTTCACAGTCATCTCGTGGACTACTTTTGATGGATGTTCTTGAAATGGAATTTTAAGAAGTTTCTGGACGCTATCCAAAAACCCTATCGAGCATGAGCATGAGCATGATTGACCGCCCACAGATGTTACTCCGTTATTGCAAGAACAGCTGTACTTACACAGGGAACCAACAGACACTACTCGAGATCAGTAGCATCCTCAATGTGTACTGGTGCTCTCATTATTATAACAAACAATAACGGCGCCGGCTGCTTCCGAATGCAGGTCAATTTAGGGATGGGAGGGAAATGTTGCCGTGTTACGTGCTTTATGGAAGCTGAGGAGTCCTCTGCTCTTCCACAAGTAGACACTGGGAGTTTTGGTATGGGAAAGGTTTGGGTAAAGGGTTCGTTTAGGTAAACGATAATAAATATATATTTTCAAATGAATGAACCTAACCGGATTCGCGATATTACTCGATAAAAGTATTGAACGCCGAACAAGTGTTCGTCGCTCGCCCTACAGGAGCAAGCGACAAGATCAAAGGATCAAACACTACTAACGCGATCCAATACTATTCCACCGTGCTACGCGAACGACGCGCGACTTGTTTGATCCTGCCCTCAACGCCCGCCCCCACAGAAGCAAGTGTCATGGTCGAAGGATCAAACAGAACTCGACGCTATCCAAAAACCCTATTACACAAGAAATCATCATAGATATCTGTCAAACTTCACGGAATACTCAACAGCATATTTTTACGGTGAACCGTTCGGTGTTTTTTACTTCACCGAATGATCCGTAAATTTTGAAACAGTTCATCTGTCAAAAATACCGAACAGTTCAGTGATTTTGTACAGATTTTCTGTGGAAATGTTAATTGTTTCTAGAGCTGAGCTTTTCAGTGAAAATCTACAGGTTAACGGTGATTTTATGTTATTCAATTGGCACCGATTGATTAGGTGTATTTAAAGAAGTTTTGTGAAAAAGGAAAATGTTTCCTATCGGATTTTTCGTGATATGATATTATTCCAATCATTACGAAGCAGCGCCTACATCACTAAAACTGTAAAAAATGAAAGTCGCAACCGAAGCTGGACACCCCAGCGCGATTATTGTAATAATAGGATTTAGCGGTGATTACAAATTCAAACACTTAGGTTGCGTTTTTACACTCCTCTTTTTTATTTAAATGTTTTCAACAGAGAACCCTAAAGTCTTACAAAAAAAATCACATTCGCTTTCTTTGTGTGTCCAAAATATTTTGCATTTTGCAAAGACATTCTGTTATTTACTTTATTTAGCTCTCTTTACTTGAAAAAAAAAAAATCAATTATGACCCAATCAAGCCACGGTTGTTAACATGGCAGGCAAATGATTTCACAGATTTTTGGTGAAAGTAAAAAAAATCTATCTTTACCGAAAGGTATGTTAAAGTCAGTTCTCTCATGAACAGAACCGATATTCAACTTTAGTTTGTATCTTGCATCTTGTGTTGAACGGCAAACGCGCTTCGTCTCTGTATCAGTGTACCACTAGGGCCGTTTAAAATTTAAAAAAAAAAAATGAAAATCCAACCTCCCATATCTTTCTTACTATCCTTACTATATACATAGTGTTCGGTGAAATTTTCAGCTTTCTAGGTGGTGATTTAAAGGTGGCCCAAAGACGATGCAGGTTTATATGGATATTACTATGGAGAAATTTTGAAAAATGTTCCATACACGTTAGTTTTGGAATGTAAGTACAAATTCATCATCCCATAGTAAAAACTCATTCTTCAAATCTTATTGAAGCATGTTGCTGAAGAACGAACCCCGTCAAAATATTGTCAGAAGTATTTCAAGAGGCGATAAATTTCTTTGAGAACTATCTCAAAAGTTTTTCACGAGATTTTGAAGATTGCTTCTGGTATACCCAATTTAGACCCAATTGACTTTCACCAGAATCTATCCTTGCTTATGGAATTCATAGTAGTCAATCAACGATCGTTGAAAACAAATGCCAGAAATTTCGCGTGGGAATCTTCCAAAACTTGGTCAGATATCCATTAAGAATTTTCGCACTAATTTATGAATGTAAAAATCTCACCATCTTCTTCTTCTTCATCATCTTCTTGGCAATACGTCCCCACTGGGGGAACAAAGCCTGCTTCTCAGCAGTTCTTCTGAGCACTTCCAAAGTTGTTAACTGAGAACTTTCTTTGACAATGTTGCCATTTTCGCTTTCTTATCTCGTGTGGCACGTCCGATGATACTCTATGCCCAGGGAAGTCAAGGAAATTTCCATTACGAAAAGATCCTGGATCGAACCCAGACACCATCAGCATGGCTTTGCTTTGTAGCCGCGGACTGTAACCACTCGGCTAAGGAAGGACTTGGTTGCTTGTAAGAGTTTTTGTTGTTTACAATGCGTTTTGCGAAAAGGCGATACGACTTAAGTTTTATCTAGTAATGATGGTACTTTGTAAAACCAACAAACAATGTTGTAAATTTTCACATTCAGCACAAACCACTACCCGGGTAGAGGTGAATAACAAAATAATGGTAGAATAAGAACAAATATTGCAATAATATCTAGCTTAACCATTATTATGTTATTAATATATGACATAAATATCTCATCAATAGCAAAACATACAATCATAGCAAAATTTGTCATTGGTATGTTATACTTGAAAGTCATGTAATAACTAGTAAGTAGATCCAAATAATGTAGATTTTAGTTCTTTGACTTCAACATCTTAATTTAGCATGATTGAAAAATAAAATTTTTGCTTTCCTGCTAAAAACTTTTGCTTTTTGAATCTTCAATGAATATCAAACGAATAGTAAAATGAGCTATTATGGCAAAATATGATGTTGGTTTGTTCTCATGAATTATTTAAATAAAGTTTTCAAATATTAAAATAATAACATAATTTACTGTGATGGCGATGTTTGTTATTCTTTAGATACCGTAAGATGGGGTGTTAAGGACTCGTGGGGTTTTATGGGATTGAACTTCTCAATCAAGTTCGACAAATCACAGAAACGTGGAAAATCGATATATAAGTCATCTGAAATGCTCGATTTGTTCGGAGGATTGTGAGCTGCATTATGTAATGGGAGTTAACTATTAATATGAAGTATTGTGGTTGCTAGATATTGAAAACTTTTCAAAACATTTTTGTTCGAATTTTATGGGCTGAATACATTCATATACAAAAGCATGAAATATATTTGAGAAAAATTCACAAGTAACGTAGAAGAAAAGAAAATTTAATTGAAATCATAGTCCAGACAAAAACTTCTTAAAATTATATCTGGGCTTCGATTTTTAGAAACTTTTCTGAAAAAAGTCCCGTTTTGAAAATAAGTGGGGTGTTAAGGGATTATCTATTATAACTTTTCTAAGTTGCTAAACTCATTTGATTTATGCCGTTATGTACTTCAATGCAGTTTTGGGTTGTTCCGTGAAGTTAACCTGCATGGAAAGTTAAGGGATCTATTTCGTAAGTCACTGAATATCACCAGAAAAGGCTTATCTCAAATTTTGGTTGAATTGTTAGGCAAATGAAGATTAAAACTGAATTGGGTATACGACTGTGATAATTATGTTCTAGGTTATGGCTTTCAATCTATTATGCTCAAAAATGGATTTTAAGTTTTCATGTCAGAAACGTCGGATGAAAACTTAAAATCCATTTATGAGCATAATAGACTGAAGGCCATATCCTAAAAGGTAAAAACTAATTAATGTGAATATGGGGTTTTCATGAAAAGTTTGGAAATAGGAATGGTTATCTTATATGAGATGGTTTTGGAGCTATTGATTTTTTTAAGCACTACCTGCGTCCTAGATAAACAATAATAATATAAGGTTATTTCCGAATTCTTTTTGGAAAACATTTAAGGTTTCGTGGTCATGTGTTAAGTGTAGTCGAGCATTGAGTACATTGTAGTGTAGTTTGTGTGATTTCAGCTTTATATTGAAAACTTCTCGTTAGGATTTTTTTGATTATGCCATTGGGTGTTACATGCAAAGCCGTTATTTGGTGTGGTGCTTTATTTAAAAGGCAAATTGGACACTCATTCTATTCAAACTGAAAGCTTGTTGAAATTATCCTTCTCTTGACAAGTCATGACAAGGTTGCTCTGCACTATTCTAAGATACGAATACTGCATATAAGTATACAAATCCTTTCAAGACAATTGTGCGATGCACTTATAGCTTGGTTGAAAAAAGAATCATTATCTATGAGAGATTTAGCAGGTAAAATAAAACGGTTAACGTTTGCAGGAATTCCAACTTGAATTATATTGAAGTAATATCATCTTTAGATTGAACACATCATCGATATTGATCAAAATATTTTGTTTTTGCTGTTGGCAAAATATAGTTTTATTTACAAAGCTCAAATTCCTTAACACCCCATTTTGCATTTTCGTCAAAAATCACACATTGTAACTAATTATCGAACCGGGCAATCTCTCAGTAACAAGAGACCCCTCGAGCTGGGTCTCAGGGTCGGCTTGCTACTGGGTAAGCTGAGGGGCTACGCGACCAAGGTGTGCAGCGTACCGTCACCTGACTAGGGCTATTGTAGTGTGTGGAATGAAAGAATTCTAACTTGGTGGGAATCTCTAGGGTTTTATTGGGCAAACTGAGCTATTGTGGGATTTAGGGTTATCTTCTAGTGGTTTATTGCAAGCTATTGTTCTTGTGGGGGTGTGGGTGTTAATGGGTTTTCACGTACCGGTACGACTTGCTGCTTCTGGTTGCTGCCGACGACCTCCTGATGTCCTGCGAGCGCTCGCTGATGCTGCTAACAGGCTGGGATATTCTGCAGTTGGACAGGTGGTAACGACGACACCGTAGACGTAGTGTCGTAGGGGTTTGGCTTTATTAGGCGTCCTCCCTCTTTGACGGCAATCGACACGGCCCAGGACGGTACCGGAGTGACCGTGCCGAGAGGGGAAAGCTCCTGTACGGTTAGGGGTGATTACCCCGAGCTGTGGACCTCCTTTACGATTATGACCGAAATGGCCAGAGGTCAGCGATGGTCCTTGACGGGTTAGGCTTAGCAGACTTCCGTCTACTAGGCCGAAACGTGTGCTGCTGGTAGGCCACGCCACACCAGCCAAGATGGCGAAATTTTAACGGTAAGATAAAAAAGGTCCTGTGAGGGTAATGGGAGGAGTTATTTAGCCGTACTAATCTTCTAGTCTTTAGTTACAGGCATTAGATTAAGATAGACTTAAGCTTTAATCATACCTGATGAAATAAACTTCTTCTCCCAATTTGGAAAATTACCACTCACTTACTTTACTTAAAACTTTGAGGACACTTTGAAAGAGATACTTGAGCACACGTACGCCTTTTACAGAATGAAGGAATGGCGATTCCTGAATTTGGCTTGACCCTCTTATCTGGTTTTCCTCCCCTCCCCAATTGCCTCAATCGTGGGTTGGGGGGTTGTTACCACCTGTTGCGTGTAATACGCCTGCTGGCCCACTTATCGTTTATGTTTGTACTTGTACCCACAGCTTGCATGCAATATTTTCATGTTTATAATTCAAATTTAACAATTCTTCTATTTTACTAACAATCATATTTTATACATTTTGACAATCTACTAACATTGATAACATTTACTAACCATTTATCTACTAACCCTATACTAATCCAACACCACTGAACACTAGAAACGTGACAGTATACAAATAAAAAATAGCACGAATTAAAAAAGGACTAACAATTTGTAACAAACGATTGCAACATTTTTATAAATATCTCAGGAATCTGCCATAGGATCATCTTCATTGTAATTGGTTTTTGATATACACGCCGGGAGAATGGTAGGACTGCATTTTTTTCAATTATTGACTTACTAGAAGTTGCTCGAAATTAAGGTAGAATTTTTTTTTCATCCCTTAACACCCCATTTTACGGCATTTAAAGTTTTTTAGTATTTTTGCACACATAACAAATTTTACCATGATAATATATTTTGTTATTGATTACCCGGGTAGTGGTGAATAACAAAATAATGGTAGAATAAGAACAAATTTTGCAATCATATCTAGCTTAACCATTATTATGTTATTAATATATGACATAAATATCTCATCAATAGCAAAACATACAATCATAGCAAAATTTGTCATTGGTATGTTATACTTGAAAGTCATGTAATAACTAATCAATAACAAAATATACTATCATGGTAAAATTTGTTATTTGTGCAAAAATACTGAAAAACTTTAAATATCTAAAGAATAACAAACATCGCCATCGCAGTAAATTATGTTATTATTTTGATACTTGAAAACTTTATTTAAATAATTCATGAGAACAAACCAACATCATATTTTGCCATAATAGCTCATTTTACTATTCGTTTGATATTCATTGAAGACTCAAAAAGCAAAAGTTTTTAGCAGGAAAGCAAAAATTTTATTTTTCAATCATGCTAAATTAAGATATTGAAGTCAAAGAACTAAAATCACCATTATTTGGATCTACTTTTTAATAGCTTATTTATATATTATTTTGTTATCAATATCTAAATAATAACATATTTTGTTATTCACGTTTGCCTATATTTTTGCTATTATTTTGTTATTACAATGGTAAAATATGTTATTATCTAGTTTTTATGCCATACAAACTTAGTTATTATTTTTGTTATTTTATCTCTTATTTCAAACAAACAAAGAACAAATTTTGCTATTCAAACATTCTATTTTAATAGGAAATTTTGTTATTCTTTTGCTATTCTCCTCTACCCGGGTATCCAATGGTTCTACTGGTATCTAATCAACTAGTTTATGTTGTACAAATAAACTACTATTGAACTGTCGTCAAATATTTTTACCTTATCAACAAATTTATTTGCACCCACAACTATTAGTATATTTTTGGGAAAGGTTATTTGCAACAGAACGATGTTCAATATTGACAAAATTTCAAATGGTTCTTATGAACAGTTCGCTCACCAGGCTTCTTCTTCGTCGTCATCCTGAGCTCCGTACGGTGTGGACGGCCAGCTCGTCGGTTGGTGCCGCGGGAATAGCGCTTCAACGATGGTCTTCATCTTCTCCGGACACCTATCCGGTGATCCAGCTGGGCCCCTCAACTTCGCCATTGAAATTCTGTAGGTGTCACCCCACGGGTTTGAGTTGGCGTTGCGACAGAGCTCCTCCAGACAGACTTTCTTGCTGAGCCTGATTTCCCTGTTGAGAGCGGTTTTTGTCGCCTTGTACGCTGGTCTTCGACCTGCTGTTTCAGCGACGTTGCGGGCTCTCTGCATTCTTCTCCTTGCCCGAAAGCACGCAGATCGGCAGTCGTCGATTTCCACCAGTAGGCTGGGCGACTACAATGTCGCCAGTCGCTGCTTACCTTCCCTCTGCATGATTTCATCGCACGCTCGTGCTAATGCCGCTGTCAACTCATTCGCAGTAAAGTGTTGAGCATTGCGCTCCAAACTCATCGCCTCAACGAACACCTCCTTGTCAAACTGCGACTGCCGTCCGCTACCAATATTGTACCGAAACGCTTGGTGGTCTCTGTGCGTATACTCCTCACTCATTCGCCAGTTCAAACTTCCTGACAGCCCAGGGCTACAGAAAGTTATGTCAATAATTGACTCTCGACCCTTCCGACGGTATGTGCTGGTGGTACCAACGTTGGCAACATCAACGTTCAGCCTTGCTAAGGCCACCAGTAGACTGCTCCCTTTTGAGTTGGTGAAGCGACTGCTCCATTCCATGACCCACGCGTTGAAATCGCCGGCTATGACGACTGGTTTGTGGTCTGTGAGCTCTTCGGTCAGCTTATCGAGCATCTCGTTGAACTGGTCAATAAACCATCGCGGGAATGCGTAGCAGCCACAGAAGAAAACTCCGTTAATTTTGGCTATAACAAAGCCTTCAGAAGGTTGAAGAGGTTTTGTTTTTCGGACCTGCTCTTTGTTTTCGTCTTCCTATTTTTTGCCTTGACGATTTCCCATGGGGTATTGTTGCCTTCTTTGGTGATTGCTGCGTTCGCTGGGCCTGACTCGTTGACGCGAGTGTCCTTGTGTTTCTTGGGACCACCCGGTCTTGCATCTCCTGGTGATGCTCTTGGCCTCTTCGGCGTGAAACGTGATGCTCTTGGCCTCTTCGGCCCTCTTCTCCCTCGATTCCAATTTCTGTGCAACGGCCGCCCATTCTTTGACAGCTAGTCCAAGGGTTCCTTGGAACTTCAACACCAATGTCTTAATGTCTTTGTGCATATTACTTCTTTCATCGACGAACTCGTGAAATTCGTCAACCAGTTTCTTAGCTGCTACAACTCTCGGTAGCTGAGCCTGTTGCTGCTGCACTCGAGGCTGCTGCTGCCGCTGTTCCTCCTGATCGCGCTGCTGTTACCCTAATTACAATGGTATAAAAGGCCGGCTCCAGAGGCACGTTCCCCGCCATTTAGGAGATTTGTTCCAGTTAGTTGCAATGGTGGTGACCTTTGGCGAAAGGTTCGAAGCGCCTTCTTCGATTTCAATTTTACTCCCTTCCATTCTTCAGGGTCCCCCTCTGGGCCGCTATCATTTTCCGCCGTACGTAGTCTTTTCTTATGATCCCATGGTTACCTATGCAAGCAGGGAGGCCATGCACAGGTTGACACGATCCCTTATGAGAATCGTGTTCAAAGCCGGATCGGTACTCATCACTTAAGATGGACGGGTTCCGAACGTATCCAAAGGCCTGCCAAGGTGAGACGGGGTCTGTCGCACCATTAGCCTACTCGCCGTTTCAAGTTGGTATCACCCAGCCTTATTTGGAGAATAGAATAACACGACTGTCAGCTCGGTGTCACAATATAGTTTGTAATCCGTCATCCGTGCCCTGTCCGTTGTTCTGCGCTGTGACCAGTATACCATAATCAGGATTTTATTGGCATCCATCCTGATGTGCCGGTTGGCACTCTAGAGGGCTAAGGTACTTTGAAAGCGGTACGAGGTCGCTTGTTCAGGGCTACTTGCAGATATGTGGTTTTTTGTAGAGATTCACCAGAGCCCACTGCTGAACCCCCGCCACGTCCTAGGTAGACTAATGGTCTACTAGACCATGCTTGAGCCCCTGGTCAGATGGACCAGACGCTCGACCACATCCCGCAGGAAGTGCTAAAGGTGGTATTCTATACGGCTTTATGTACGAGTTTCGCTAGAAGGGTGAGAATCCCAAGCTCCCAAGTGGCACCTCCTCACTCTAGCTGATGTCAGAAGGACAACAGTGCCCAGTTACACTACCAGCTAAGTACGCAACCATTAGCTGGTGGTCTTTGTCATCGTTAGACCCGTGGAAGCGTGAGGTAGGGGCTTATGAGGACCAGAGATATGTTGGACGGTTGTCTCACCATTCTGCAACCCAGCCTTAACGTGTAACACATTTGATTCGTTGCTACAAATATAAAACTTTATCTGGTTTAGGTCAACGTCGATTTGTTTTTTTTTATTTTTCGATTATTGGTCATTATTGGTGATGATAAAACAAAAACACACTAGATTACGATTTAACTAACATTTGACCATCACTAGATTTTTATGTAAATCGATCTATCCCCAGTCTATTTTTCAATATTACAATCACACTGGTGGTGATAGATGGATTTACATAAAAATATGATGATGGTCGGATGTCAGTAGGCCGAAACGTCATGTTAAATCGTAATGTAGTGTGTGTTAACATCGCCGATAATCGAAAAATATAAATATGAATTTTATTCAGCTGGTTTTGCTTTACATAATTAATATAGAAAATACATTCGATAATGACTGACTACAAAAAATGCTTCAAAGATATCCGTCAAGTCGTGCACTTTGGGGTTATTATCAGAACATACCTGAAACTTTTAGAAAATTCAAACTATTCCTGGGATGGACTGCCCATGTTTGCATAGTCGACGTAAGCGCCATTGACAATCTCAGCATTCTGACTAGATTGTTCAGCATTACATGCGAAAAAAAAAATCTTAGAATATCCGTTATCTGTATCATCTGTCAATTAATTTACGGTAGCATTTACGTCGACTATCCGAGCATGAACAGTTTGCAAATTAATCACTCTACCGGCAGCTTCATTTTTTACCGCTTACAAAATATTCAAATCGCGATAACTTTTTTGTTTTTCGATATTTTTGCACCATTCTTTCACAAGTTCTCAAAACACTCTTTTAGTTTTCGAATATATGTCGATATTGATATTGGTCGTCTGGATCCGGAGATATTCCAAAATTCCTTGGGGACCGACGCGTAGCCACAACCCATATAAATATCTCAGGCTACAGAATTTTTATCGTATTCGGATACTTACTCCTTGAAGTCATACATTAATGCGAGTATGTTGTGAAAAAAATGAAGCAATTTGGTGCAGTCGTCTTTGAGTAATGAGCATTTATGTTTCTTGCACCACCCTGGACAAATCAAGATCTTGAAAACTCTAAAAAACCTCAAATCATAATTTTCAGATTTCTCCAAGAATACTGAACCGATTTGAATGATTTTTTCAGAGTAGCTCCTTATTACCTGGCATTATATAGTAGATATTTTATTGTTCTGATAAAGTGACCAAAAACAAAACGGCCGCTGAAGACATTTTATATGGAAAATGTGGGTCCCCCAAGGAATATCGGAATATCTTCAAAATCCGAACACCAATGATTAATATCGACACGGCTTCTTAAACTAGAAGAGTTTTTTGTGATCTTGTGAAAAAAATGGTGCAAAAATATTGTTAAACAAAAAAGGTATCGCGATTTGAATATGTTTTTTGGCGGTAAAAAATTAAGCTGCCGTTAGAGGGGTTAAAGAGTCTTTCGTTCACCCTCTCTATGCATATTAAGACTAATTATTTTCTACTTGGCTCACTAACAGATAGGGTGGAATCAGACCTATCAGGTATCAGGTATCAGAAGGCCGGCTCCAAAGGCACGTTCCTCACCAGTTGGGAGATTTGTGCCATCGCCATATTTGAGCCTATTTCATCATCTACCCGATGGGAGAGGAAAGGGAAGGGAAAGATGGGAGGAAATAGGAATGGGGTCCCTTGAAGAGGGAAGATCGCATAAGCGAAATGAGAGCATGTAGCTCCATACCAAAATGGGTTCGAACAGCGCCCTAAAAAGGGCACTGCAAAACGCATGAGCGTAAAGAGAGCCTATAGCTCATTACCACAGCGGGTTAAGAATAACAGAATGTCCTGAAGATTCAGGCTTCTGTATTCAGTTTCACTTAATAAGTGTTTACCCAGTAATTGGAATCGCATTTGCGCAAAAACTGGACAGTTACATATCAGGTGATACGAAGTTCCATAATCGGAGTCACAACTATCACACACAAATGAGTCAGCACGCTGAATATTTGCCATGTGATAGTTGAGTCGGCAGTGGCCTGTCAACGCTCTGACCAAGAGACTGCAATTCTGCTTTGACAGATTTGTTAAATACTTCGCCACCCTTGGAGATGGCTCAGTAATGTACAATTTTGTTTGACGACATGACTCCAAACTATTCCAATATTGCTTGTGCTGAGTTGCCACGCAAGAATTTATCTGAAGCTTCACCCAGCACTTCGAAATTGGAATTGCCGGCTCAAGGCCAATGAAGTCATGCGATGCTCCATCGCGAGCTAGCTCATCAGCCAATTCATTTCCAACGATGGAAGAATGGCCAGGTACCCATACAAGGTTTACAGAGTTGACTGAATTCAGTTCCTCAATTTGAGTTCGACATGCGATAACAAGCTTCGACCTTGAGTTGGCCGAAGCGAGAGCTTTTATAGCAGCTTGACTATCTGAACAGAAGTATATGACTTTACCCATTACGCGCTGTTCAAGTGCGGATTGCACTCCACACATAAGGGCAAATATTTCCGCCTGAAAAACGGTGCAGTTTCTACCAAGTGAGTAAAACTGATTCAGCCTTAGCTCACGAGAATATACTCCTGCACCAGCTCTACCTTCAAGAAGGGAGCCATCAGTGTAACATACTATATTGTTTGATATACTTCTTTCCAAATAGCCAGACGTCCACTCTTCCCGTGAAGGGAATTGTGTGATAAATGTCCTGTAAGGAAAGTGACAAGCAATTGTGAGATCACTTGGAGCAAGGACAATTTTGTCCCAATTCACCAAAAATGGAAACAACGAAGTGTGTGTAGATCTACGATTCACTGGATTTTTCTCCAGTAGATCCAGTACCCATAAACGGTAAGAGCAAGAAAGTGCTTCTTGTTTAAGATATATGTGTAGTGGCGCAACGTCGAAAAGGGCTTCGAGCGCTTCTGTGGGATTTGTAGAGAACGCACCAGACATCGCCATCAAGCACATCCTTTGGAGATGGCCCAATTTTGATTGGATTGTTCTCACTTCGCCCTTTTGCCACCACACAAGACATCCATATGCCAATATTGGTCGAACAACTGTTATGTAAATCCATTTGATATATTTGGGTTTGAGGCCCCAAGTTTTACCAAAGGTTCACCGGCATTGACCGAAGGCCATGCAAGCTTTTTTGACTCTGAAATCAATGTGAGGTGTCCATGAAAGTTTGGAATCTAGAATGACTCCGACATACTTTACTTGATCAGTCACATTAATCTCAGTGCCAAAAAGACGTAAAGGTCGAATTCCATCGCGGTTTCGTCTTTCCGTAAACAAAACAATAGATGTTTTACTCGGGTTAACCGAAAGGCCATATTGGCGACACCAATTCTCGACTACCTGAAGAGCACTTTGCATCAGGTCGAATAGGGTGCTTATGCACATACCAACTATCAGAGCTAGATAGTCGTCGGCAAATCCATAAGTTGGAAAACCGCAATTATTGAGTTGCCTCAATAGCGTATCTGCTACGAGATTCCACAAAAGTGGTGACAAGACTCCCCCTTGGGGGCATCCGCAAACACTCAATTTTCGAATCGCTGCTTGACGCAATGTCGAGAAGAGATGTCGGTTTTTGAGCATTTGATTAATCCAATTGGTAATCATTGTAGGTAGCCCATGGTTTCGTGCTGCTTCCAATATGGCATCGAAAGACACGTTGTCAAAGGCACCCTCAATATCCAAGAAAACACCCAAGCAGGATTGCTTCTGAGCGAATGCTTTCTCGATATCGTATACAACTTTGTGTAAAAGAGTCACAGTGGACTTTCCAGATTGGTAAGCATGTTGATTGACATGAAGAGGCATGTTTGCCAAATAGACATCACGGATGTGATGATCGATAATGCGTTCCAGACATTTCAGAAGAAAAGAGGTCAGACTGATTGGTCTAAAACTCTTCGCTTCTTCATACGACGCACGTCCTCCTTTCGGGATAAACTTTACAGTAATATCACGCCAGGATCTGGGAATATACCCGGTAGCAAAACTGCTTACAAGTAGCTTTTTCAAAACATGTTTGATAAACTCAAACCCCTTTTGGAGCAGAACAGGATAAATCCCATCCGCTCCTGGAGATTTGAAAGGAGCAAAACTATTAAGTGCCCACTGAATCGATTCAGTAGTTACGATACTGCGAGCCGAGGCCAGAGACTCGTAACTACATGAAAAGACATTTGGTTCATCCGTAGATGCTATGTCCACACATCCGGGGAAGTGTGTATTGAATAAACATTCTAAAACTTCTTCATCGGAAGAAGTAAAGTCACCATTAGGTAAGCGAATTTCGTTCACTTGGAAATCCTTAGATTTTGCAAGGATTTTGTTCAGCCGACTGACTTCACTCAAACTGGAAACATTTGTACAAAGGTTTTTCCAGCCGGATCGTTCAGCAGAACGAAGAGCCTTCTTGTAAGCCTTGCGAGCCGACTTGAACGACTCTGATCCAGCTTAACGGCGTCTGTTCCAACTCCTTCTACATTGTTTCCTGAGTCTAGTCAGATCGGAATTCCACCATGGGGTCCCTCTTGTAGTCTTTACAGACCGCAGAGGACATGCTTCTTCAAAAGCTTCCATAATGAAGGATGTTGTAGTATCAACGGCATCATCCAGATCACTTGGATTTTCAATGGACGGAGAATATCCATGAAATTTGGTCGCAACCAATTCAATATAGAGTTCCCAGTTTGTTGATCGGGGATTCCTAAAACGCAAAGTCTGCGCAATTACATTTGAATGTTCAAAGAAGATGTAGCGATGATCAGATAATGATTCCTCATCTGATACATGCCAATTCGTCAACTCGTGACTGATTCTATTCGAGCAGAGCGTTATTTCTAACACTTCTTCTCTATTAGAAACCATGAAGGTTGGGCGATTGCCTATGTTAAGTAATCCAAGGTCTGTACTACTTAAGTATTCCATCAGACTGGAGCCTCTCAAATTGATATCCGAGCTGCCCCAGATGATGTGATGAGCATTGGCATCACTGCCCACAATCAGCGGAAGGCTTTTTGTTACGCAGTGTACGACAACTCGTTTGAAGTCATCCGTTGGGGATGGTTCATCATGTGGTAAATATACCGAACAATAGACGTATTTCCTGTTGAGGTCACCAACAGAAACATCAATTGTGACAGCACATACATCTCTGGTCGTCAACTCAGAAATGAGTGTAGCAACGATTGCTTTATTTACGAGCACGCATGCGCGGGGCATGGAGCGCGAGTTTGCCATTTCAAGTTTGCTGAAAGTAGCAAAAACTGGGTTCACAAGGTTACCTAGATAGAAGTTTCCTCTACGAAAGTAGGGTTCTTGAACTAGCGCCACTTGAGCTGCACCATTTTGCATGAGTCTGCAAAGATTGATCGTTGCTGTTCTTTTATGCTGAAGATTGATCTGAGCTAACCTAACCGTAGCCACTACCCAAAAAAGGCAGGAATAAGCTTTTTGCAATCTCAGCACGAAAAAGACCAGCAACGAAAAAACCAGATCGGTATCTATTTGAAGTCGCCAAAGGCGAAAGAGCACAGAATACACTGTGTAAAACGCATAATGCGAATCCATATAGGTGATAATTTAAATTAAATGTCAACATATTCACAATCCCACCCTTATTAAGCCTCAGGATAGAGGCTGAAGAAGGGCAGCCGATTATCTCGGAGAAACACAAGGTCACCTGCACCATTGCTCCGGGTAGCACAAGAAGGACTCAATACTGTGGAGGGCGCCCTGGTACCCCACAGGCTCCGTTAGCGGTTAAGTTTTATTTAGACCCCCCTAACCATTCATTCCTAGGCACGGTACGCATCACACCATAAATTAGGGGTCACCTGTGAGGTGGACTTTTACCACCGGAACAGGCAGTCCGTAGTGTTAATTCTTAGCCAGTTGAAACAACCGCTACCGACACTACGCGGCTATGTAGGCTGCTCGGGAAAAGGAGGTTAATATTGATGATTAACTCCTGACGTGCCCAAGCAGCCTATAAGCAGCCACTGTAAAACGTGAATTTTTTGGCGATTTAGGATAACCACTATAACACAGACAAACAGACGTAACAGCTAGCACAATTATTAATTCAAAACATAGTATCGCAAACGTAAACGCCCAATGCTAAAAACACTGTGTTTGGCCAACCACGAACTAGGTGGCGGTAGTGCGCAAACTTCTAATTCGAACAAAGGAGATACGAGCGCCGCGACCAACAACCAAACAATAGAATTGGGCGCTATTCTGCTGGACGATGAAAATAATTCGAGTGTTACGTCTGTTTGTCTGTGACTATAATTTCAACCTCTACGAAAGCATTTGCAAAAGCAGTTTTTTTTTGTCCAAAACCAAGAAAGTTTACACGAAAATGTGTTTACTGGAGTCTATTCTGCAACCGAAACACAGTAAACACATTTTCATTAACAATTTTTTTATTTTGAACTGAAAAACTGCTTTTGAAATTTCGATGATGATGGTGATTACAATGACAGATTCTTGAAAGTTGAATCATTTGGAAAATTAGGACTGCTACTCTTGCATCAACAAATTGTCCATACAAATAAATTTGATTCAATCGATTCATCCCATTCATCAATGCAACCGTTACAACATGTTACACACAGAAATTGGATCCGTTAGAAATTTTTCAAATGTAAACGAAAACTTTAAAATGTAGAATTCCTTTGGTTTTCCGTTGTTAACCCCTCTACCGGCAGCTTCATTTTTTACCCCAAAATAAATATTCAAATCGTTATAACTTCTTTGTTTTTCAATATTTTTGCACCATTTTTTCACAAGTTCTTAAACTACTCTTCTAGTTTAGGAATCCGTGTCGATATTAATTATTGGTGATCTGGTTTTAAAGATATTCCGATGTTCCTTGGGGGACCGACATTTTCCATATAAAATGTCTTTGGCGGCCATTTTGTTTTTGATCAATTTATCAAAAAAATAAAATGTGGGCTATATAACGCCAGGTTATAAGAAGCTACTTTGAAAAAATCATACAAATCGGTTCAGTATTCTTAGAGATATCTGAAAATTACGATATGATGTTTTTTGAAGTTTTTAAGATCTTTAGTTGGCCAGCGTGGTTCCAGAAACCTAAATGCTCATTACTTAAAGACGGCTGCACTAAATTGCTTCATTTTTTCACAATATACTCTCATGAATGAACTGTTCCGAAGAGTGAATATCTGAATACGATTAAAATTCGAATACGATTATAATTCTATAGAGAAATTAACGGGGGGTTCTAGTAACGGGTCGGTCCCCCAAGGAATTTTGGAATATCTTCAACACCAGATGACCAATGATCAATAACGACACAGATCCTAAAACTAGGAGAGTTTTTTGAGAACGTGTAACGTGTATAACGATTTGAATTTGAATTTTGCGGTAAAAATGAAGCTGCCGGTAGAGGGGTTAATCGATCGATAAGATTATGAGAGTATAGTATAGAACTAAAAAGAATATCAAATGGGGGACCTTCCTGGCGGCAACGACCGCGGCTCCAAAGCAAAGCTGAAGGTCTGGGTTTGATTCACGGTCGATCTAGTAAATTATCGCAATGGAAATTTCTTTGACTTCTTTGGCAAATTTTACAAAGAAAGCTTTCAGTGAAAATCAAGCAAATGTTAAAATTGAAAAGCATTTTTCTTTCTGATTTATGGCTAATTTTTCTGGCTCATGGTTAATTAAAGTATCTAGTAATTACCAAGCCTTCCCCAAAGACGTAGTTTAGTTCAAAAAGTCAAACCTTAAGGGCGAATTGTTTTGAGTGCAAATATATCGAAAAATACAAATAAAATTCAGTGCAACAATTTTGTGCACTGTGAAATTTACACCTCCATGTACTTTTTGATTCATCATGCTTTCTCGTATGTTTCACATCTTATTTATTACGACTACTTTTATTGATCCAACCCATTAGCACATGGGTAGGTAATTCGCACAAATTATGGCAACTGATTTGTTGCAAATCACAGCACCCTCCTAAGCCATGCGGCTACGAAGCCATGTTGGACGAGTTTGGGTTCGATTTCCGATTTTCTCGACCTCCTTGGGCATAGAGTATCTTCGTACCTGTCACACGATATACAAATGCAAAAATGGTCAATTGGCAGTGAAAGCTCTCAGTTAAAATTTAGGCTCTGTCCCCGTGAATACGTAATGCCAATAAGAAGAATCAGAAAAATATGTCATTGTCATTCGTTTAGCGGGACAAATGCAAAAACATTCCAACAACTGAGGAGCATTCCATTTCGTGGAAAATTTTCGCTCGCTTTTTGGCTTAAACTGAGTCTGTTTTGAGAATGTGCGAACTTTTATTGGGCGATAATTAACCGAAAGTCCCACCTACTTTTCGACGGATGAGTACCATCTCGTAAAATATTATTGGTCGATATAATGATTTATGGTGGTTGTGCGTGGTCGTTAGATTTTAGGGCTTAGCAGAGATGTCATTGAGTGGGGACGTTCATTCAAACTTTACTATCTTGCGGCGTATCATGTCACAGTGATTGTTTATGATGTGTTTACTCTCTTGTCATGCTGTAACATCGATAAGGCTGAGATTCCAATTGCACGGTAGCTACAGATTGTGTGATTGTTCTACCGGTATCAATCACAGTAGGCATCCCATGAGCTTGTTATTTATTGGAAATAAAATGATTTCAATAATGACATCTGCCCTGTCACATGCTTCCTCTGCTTTGACACGCGTCCTTTTGCCCTTGAAATAGGTCGAATTCCGCTTTTCCTTGAGATGACACGGGAGGCCATTGGGCACATCGTTTAGTTAGATTTCAAATGGCTATGTGCATTGAACCGTTTTGCCCATTGCACGGTGACGTCATCAAAAAATCTTTCTCTTTCTCTCCTATGGGAAATCTATTACTATTAGCACTGATTACCATTAAAAACATGCTCCTTGTTTACAGTAATGACGTAAGTATCCAGGCAAATCATGAAAATGCTAAGCTAATTCGCTTTGCATATTTGCGTGCCGAAGTACCGTTCTGATTCAAATTCCGGACAGCTTCAAATTCCGGACACTCTGTTTTGTATGGGAAAGGTTTCACTTGAAATGTTTCAAAATTTCCCGTTCAA
Organism: Aedes aegypti; assembly: GCF_002204515.2. Classification (NCBI taxonomy): domain Eukaryota; kingdom Metazoa; phylum Arthropoda; class Insecta; order Diptera; family Culicidae; genus Aedes; species Aedes aegypti. The sequence continues at coordinate 209,153,264 of NC_035107.1, forward strand.
AAGTTCACAACATTCAGACACGTTTTAATATGAATTTACCATAGCAATCCATGAAATATTATAATGCGTGATTAGTTTTGACGTTGCTCTAACGGGTGAGAAAGTTTAATTTATAATTCAACCATTTTAGTTTTGGTTTTCGTGAGCTGTCCGGAATACGAAACAAAGTGTCCGCAATATGAAACAAAAGTGAGGTTGCGTCCGGAATAAGAATCATGGAAAGTTCACTAATTTCTATTTATTTCAGGTAATTAAAGCTGAAAAATCCGAATCTTCGGCCGCCATTTGAAAGATAAGTGTGTTGAAAGCATGATAACGCCGAGGTATCATATATTATGTTTCAATTTATATGCTTTTCGTTCGGTTATACCACACTCAGGCCTTAAGTGTCCGTAATATAAATCAAAACGGTAGCTTCTTTGAAGAAATAGTTGATGCCAAACAGTCTTAATGGTCCAATGCAGAGTTGTGAAAAACTCAATTTCTCATAACTCACGCTTGAAAAATTGCGAAAGTTATTCAATAAATAAAACGTATACAGGTATGTTCCGTTTTTATCAACACAATCGGCAATTTTCAGTTGACAAAAACGGAACCGTGACAAAAACGGAATAATTTTCTTAGACAAAATATTTTACAAATTTGAAAAACAAATTGCAGTTTTGTCAGGTTAATACACATTTTCTTCATATAAATGCACAGTATTGATGTTTAGGAGCTGTGAGAAGCATTTAGATTGTTCATTCTTATGGGTTCGTAGGGGGAGATCCCCCAGTACCGGGCACTTAAGCCACTAAATTCTCAATTCGAAAAATATTGATTTTATGGGCTCGTGTTACCCATTTATGATAAATATTATCATTTTTATAGTGTACAAAAATAAATTTGAAAATGTAAATATGAATTTTGACAATGCATTTTAATGATGAATTTTAGTACCAAATTGATCGATCTCGGAAGGTGGCACCCAATACCGGACACGATCTGGAAATGCCTCGAATTCTGTAAATTTGAACATCATTGAATGTGTACACTTTAGGAATAGTTTATAATTACCAATTCAATGCATTTGCAACATTTACAAGAATAATTTGAGTTTTTCTTAGTTCGCAAGATGCCTATCAAAAACCTCTTTCATATATGATGAAAAATAGTACATTTTACGATGTTGTTCTGAATGTTCATTCTTCTTGATTTTATTGCATGTTTGATACCATGATCGACGGAACCCATGAAAAATGAAAGTATTCTGAGACACTGATGCAATAATTACAAAGATATCATATAACAATTCAAGCTGTCCGAAACTGAGGGACAGGAGGTACTTAACCAAAATTGTAATTTGTCCATACTTAGTTCAATTATGGTACAAAATACATTCATAATGTCAATTTAGGATTATGTTCGATCATGCTTGCGGGATCCAAAGTATTTTTTTTCATATTCAAAATATTTACTAAATAGGCTCAAAATTAAGTAGATACGTCAATTTTTAAAAGATTTTCAAACTTTTCTACTTTTTTAAAATGGCATGCATATTTCAAGGATGTGTTATTCTACGTAAACATTAGTCTACATAATAGCTTTCTTTTCTACTAATACACCATCTTGATTGGAACATGATTTCTCAATGTTTGGACTTTGTCCGGTATTGGGTGCTGTCCGGCACTGGGGGATCTCCCCTTAATGAAAGTTGATTGCATACTCCTATCAATCAATATGATTTTGTCATAAATCATTAATAGTTTTCTTTATTAGAATTTTAATAAATGTAATATAGAATATTAGAATTTTAATAAATGTGATATAGATAACTTTAATCACATAAATGTCCTTTGCATCAAAAGATGCGTCATATTTGTAGAAATAACTACAAAGAAGTGGGTCATGCTGATCATTATTTTTTTTTTCAAGAAATATTAGACAAGAAACAATTTCTTTTTCTACTGTTCATCCTCATCTTTATGCTTCTCCTCCTTCTTATGGCATTACATCCCAACTGAGAAAGAGCCTTTTTCTTAGCTTAGTGTTCTACTGCAATTATTAACTGAGAGCTTTTATGCCAAGGTACATTTTTTTTCATTTTTGGCCACACCCGATTGGCGATCAAATGTGGGTTTATGTTGCAAAAATTTTGCAAACTGAAATGAACATTTACGGTTTCCTGTGTTGCTAAATTGCTAAAATCTTATCAGTAAAACGATTGCGGGTTCTTTCTTCTAAAGTTATTACTACCAACTTCGACAGGGATGCACTAATCGCCAATCTAGAACAGCGCCACCATAGCCTTTTAGCTTTACGTTACATCCAAGTAGGCTGGCAATAAACTAACCTAAAGTTCTAGTTTTTTGTTAAGTAAAAATGAACTTAAATACTAGTGGCCCCGTCAAACGTTTTGCCATCAAGTAGGCTGCTGAAAAATGGTATGCAATCTCCCATACAAAACGACAGATTAGTTTTCAGTTGTTTTTCCAGTTGTTCCAGAGAATTTTTCAAATCGTTTCCTTTACTCAAACACGTCAGAACACTCGGACCAATGCAACAGTGAAATAATCATGTAGTCTATTAGCCCGTTCTTAAGCAATTTCGTGACATACAAACACCATTCCATTTTAATTTATTTAGCAGTTCATCAAAAATACAAAAGTGTGCAAATTCTAGAACAAGCATATTAGAAGCACCATATTAGAACTTGCTGGTAAGAAACTCTTTTGTAAAGTTTTATGCAGTGGCGCGGGAAGTGGGTAGGATAGGTAGGACATGTACTACGCACGAAAATACCTGGGTAGGACAGTCGAAGGATTGTCCTACCCACGATTTTACAAAAAAACAAGATCAGTGGAAAGCTTGAAATAGTTATTTATGCAACAAGTTGCAAAAAGATGATTTTTTCAGCACGAGTTGTATAAATACAACGAGTGCTGAAAAAATCGAGTTTTGCAACGAGTTGCATACAACTTTTTTTGCTATTCTGAAAAAATCCGTTTAAGCTGGATCATTTCCAAAAGCACAAACAAACATTTCAACAGAAACCACGTGGGCGTACATCCCTACACATATCATTTCAGTATTTTTCAATCGCGTAGGCTGCGACTTAGTAGTATCTACGAACGTCACAAATTTTCTCGTTCACATCATACAGACCCATATTCCCTATTGGGGGACAGAACAGATGCGTACAGTCGCGGGTTCAGCTGCCACCTCTAAGAATGCTGGACGATCCGTTCCCAAACAAGTTTGCCGGATCGGTCTGAAAATGCAGTTCGGCTAAAATGGATTTTTCTCGGTATTCATGTAAGATACCCTGTTTCGGAAGTGGGGCGTATTAGAGCGCATCCGGATGCGAATCGAATACACCACTTCCGAAGTTAGGTATCTCGCATAGATTCTGAGAAAAATCTAGCTTCGGCGAGAATCTTATTCTAACTTTTTATCACGCCGACAACATCACCAGTCTTGTATCTGGATCACACATCACATAAAATCAGATGCTAAGTATGGCAGAATAGACTGGGATATTTGGCTGACGCCTTCCAAACAGTATCGAAAAGTGCTACTTTTCAGCACCGAAAACAGTGCTGAAAAGTAGCACTTTTCAGCATTGTTTTTTTTTTTGGTAGGAAAAGCAGGCCATTATGTAGTGCATCTCATCAATGAAAACTTGATTGGTTTGCAACGGAATCGCAAAAAATATATTAAATAATTCATCATCTGATTTTTCAAGCATATTAAGTTTGTCCAGAAAACTTTTGCGATTACCCAGTCCATTTTCAGTACATAGAAAAAAGAAACTACACTAACTCATAGAATTTTTTCTGTTTATCCATTTGTTATCTAGAAAAAGATGAAGACATTAGAACAACCTCAGTGGTTGTAAAGGCAAGCTTTTGACCTAGTTTTGTGGCATTTGTTTAATAAAGTTGTATTGTAAAAAATTCGGCGATTATAACAGGTTCAACAGGAATTTCGTCTCAGATTCCCCGAAGAAAAGCATCAGGAATTGTCATAGTGATTTTATTAAGTATACTTTACCCTCTTACAGGGATCTATCAAGAAATACTTTTTGAAATTTTGCTGCTGATTCTCTCAGTGATTTTTCAAAGGATGCTTAGAAAAATATCTCTAGAATATGATCCAGAAAATCTATGAGAACTTCAAAGCTCTTACCTCCAGTAACTTTCTAAGGTATTATTTTTTTTGCAAAACTATCCTAGAATTTCCTTCAACCGAATTCTCCAATTGTTACTCTAGGAGATCGTCTCCAAGATATCTACAGAATTTCTATCAAGAACATTCATAAAGGTTTAGTCCAGTGTATTTGAAAATAAAATATCAAAGGCTTTTTACACAAGAAACCCTGCAAGAAATCATTTTGTGGATTCTTTCAAGAATTCATCTACGTTTTCTCTCAGAAATCGGAAATTCATTGATGGGTTCTTCGAACAGCAAGTTTTGCCAAGCATGTATCAAAAATTTTCTCAAAAAATCCCATGTCCAATGTTTTTCTAGAAATTTCTTTAGAAGATCCTGAGAAATGCTATTCCGAGATTCGATTGATTTTTTTTCGATTATCTTTTCAAATTATCTAGGAAAACTTCTAAAACTCAAGAGCCCAGGAGTTATTTTAGAAAACCTAGTTCATTAAAGGAAACTTTGAAGCTTACCAAAGTTTCATCGGATTTATTTTCCAGAGAAAAAATCCTATGCATTTCCCTGGAGACATTCCTTGAGAAAATCTGGAAAATAACTGGAAGAATTTCTGTAGAAATCTCAGCTGGAATCTCTGGAGCAATTGTTGAAATGCCTATTTGAAGATTTGTAAAAAAACTTGACAAACAATTTTAACGGAAATCTCTAGAAATGTCTTGTGTGTTTCTTGAATATTGGAGGATGTCCCAGGGAAATCGATAAAATCTTGGAGGAGTTAGGTCCTTCTTCAAAAAATCTGGAGAAATTCAGATGGTTCCTGAAATAATCTTTGGAGAATTTACATGTCTATGGTTCTCCTTGAAAAAATCCATGTTGTATTATTGAGTTATCCTAAATAAAATTCTTGGAAAAATTTCCTACAACAATTCGTGGAGATATTCCTTGAAAAATAATCACTAGATGAACTACTTTATTAGTTTCCGGAGTAATATCTGAATATTTGGGAAAATACCTGAAACAAATTTTGATGAATTTCTACAGTAATACTTGTCGTAATGTGACGAGGAATTCTCAAAAAAAAAAGTAGTAGATCTTAAACAAATGCCTGCTCTGATGCTACAAAGAATTAAGCTGTTATCTACTGGCTTCTATTAGTTTTTGTTTTTTTTTTTTGCCTCTTTTTGGTTATTTTATGATCTCTTATTTTCCGTCAAGAGGACTTCAACTTCCTATTTTAAACGCACTCAGTCGCTACCAGCCCTGCAAAAACGGAAAGCTTTCAAAATCAAGCCAGTCTTCTAAGAATTATATTGTTTCTTCTGTTTAGCGAAAAACTCTTCTGAAAATATCGTTAGAACGCTTGCAAACAGTAGAATTTTCTCAACTAAACCCAAAACCGACCATAATGTCACTTATACCCTTTGCGTTTGAGCCCCAGTTATGGCCATAGTGGTTCCCTATTTGGCCATATGCACACTTTCGAAAACTTTCACATTTTTTATCTCTTCTAATGTTTCAACATCAAGTTAAATAGTATATCTAACTGCTGAAATACACAAAACCTTTTGAAATGTAGAATTATTCAAATTAACACGTATGGTGAAATAGGGAACCACTATGGCCATAACTGGTACACCTACCCTAGTAATTTTCAACTTCCAGTTCAGAGTTTTTTTTTTGTTTCACAGTGCACAAAATATTTGCTAACGTATGTCCTACCCATGATTTTGAACGTGGACGCGCCTCTGGTTTTATGAATAATCGTATGGATGTTGGTACAAGACTCCTAGTTAACCTTTTGGTCTCCATGTGGGGTAAGGGTTCATATCTGCTCAAAGATCAAGATCCCTGCACATTTGGGATGGCAACGTGCGTGACGTGGGAACGTCCAGTATCAACAGTTTCTAAAATTGTCAGCAATTTCAGCCCTTTATCCTCTTCCTCGATGCTAATATATTATATGGAGATTCCAAAATTTTCTGTAGATTGCTTTACCTTTTCCCCTATCCCTTAGACTGGACTAATGTAGACTGGACCTATTCCCCTATCCTAGAATGCCTGTAAACAAGAGTGACGTCATGTTCCAGTTTTGACAGGTCTACTGCTCGATTGGAACGCGGATTTGTATGGAAACGACAGCTTATCGCTGTTCCAATTTTGACATTGACGCCACTCTTATCTAAATCCTCTCTGCCTTATCCCTTAGAACAGGATCTAATCAATGACTGTTTGCTATAATTTGTGCAATGCTGTCGAGTTTGACAGATAGAAGATAATGTCCTAAAATATGACGGGGTCGACAGTCTTTTCAAAAATGAAATAAACTCGATCATAACTCTTGCCGTTGCCCAGACACTCTTGAGTTCATTCTCAAGTGCATCCCTTATAAAAAAGAACTGAACATATATGGGATCGTCCATTATTCACGTAAGGAATTATGGGGGAGTGAGGGTGTTTGAGATATTTTACGTGCCAAACAAATTATTTTTTATTTTCATACAAAAAATCGATACCATAGAGAGAGGGGGTCGAAAACCCGACAAAATTGTCTTACGTAATCAATGAACAGCCCCTATGTCTATCAAATTCACATAGAAAGTGCTTTGATGCCATGTTATATGTGAAAAAGGAGATGTCTCTGCAACTCTTTTAAGTACGAATTCAACTAATCACAAATCCCAATTGTTGCTAGGATGTGGCCAGAGCAACTCTCGATTGTTGAAGCATGAGTCCATCTTGTCGAACATACCATGCTAAGTTTGAAAACTCCAATTGATTAGTGGATAAGAAGAAGTCACACCTTATTGAATCGTATATAACTTGACACCTATGTATCGTAGGTGCTCATCATTAACATAATGTCGAAAATTTAACTCTAACTAAGCATTAAAACTACTTCAAAATAAGTATTTAGTTTATATTCTAAACATTTTGAAAACCAAAAAAAAACATTTTTTGTGTGTTGATAAAAACGGAATAATTTGTCGACGAAATCGGAACGTGACAAAATCGGAACGTGATAAAAACAGAACATACCTGTATCCTTTTTTGACCCATTCTCACCCCACACGACGGTAGTAAAAGTATTGAGCTAATTATGAAATGGCAAACTCTTGAACGTTTCGTCCTCGTCGCCAGGCAAAATTTTATCCACAAAATTAGCGAATAGCTGTTTCAAAATATCTTGTAGAATGGTTTATTATATTATTGCCTTTTATGCATCTCACGTGAGTACTTAATATGAACATAATTCGAAGCAGATTCTTGAATTTTCAAGAGGTTAAAGCGCAGAGCACTTTTGGTTCCCCAGATTTGCGGCTTTAAAGTTCGTTGTATAACTTTGTTTTATTTATAACTTTCATTGTATGAAATTGCAACTGTGTCAATTAACATCGTGATTTTCAATATTGTCATAGAGTAAGGTGGGGCATAAGTTCGACCTTAGTGGTATAATCAAAGTTTACAGGAAAATAATAGCAGTTAAAACAAAACAAATACCATACAGTGAACCTTCAACATATTGGCTATAATTTTGCTGAACAAACTTGTGTCAAAATATTTACCCATTTTTAGTTATAAAAGTTTCAAAATTGGTTGTCTTATTCGAACTTTTGCCCCACCGGTGGGGCAAGAGCTCGATTCTAGTGTGGGGCAAAAGTTCGCTGGCTAAAACACAAAATATCGATCCTTTTATGACAGACATACTTTACACCAGCCGTAAAATTAAGTTTGACGAAAAATACACACTAAATTTTCTTCAAAAAATTACCCAAAACCGGTTTAATTGTTATATACTCAAAAATAGCAGTTTTTCGCAAAACTAAGTAGAAATGTAAAATTTTGGTGACAATTTTTACACGATCGGACAAATTTAACTAAATTTGAAGATAATATGTGGATTTTAGGCAATTTGCAAATTTTTCCGTGATTTTATACATGGGTCGAACTTTTGCCCCACTATGGGCCAAAAATTGTTTTCAAGCATTTATGCAAAAACTAATACACCTCAAAGCAACCTTGTGGTAGGCCTTGAAACTCCCTTACATAAAATATTGAAAAAGATTTTATCTTCAATTGGTTCCATGCAACGAAAGTTTGACCAAAAATTGAAATATTCACGTCGAAAAACAACAAATAGCCATAACTTTTCCAAATCTCAATCGATTTTTATGATATTTAGATTGAAAGTATCTTACTTGAATAGCATTCGAACCACCATGACATTTATAAGATTTGTTTTGAATTGAGCTAGAAATCTTAAAAAGAAACTCTTACCCCACTCGAACTTTTGCCCCGCTTTACTCTACACACTTAATTCAGAATGCCGAATCTCGGCTAATTTTAACCGTGATCCGCACCGCCGAGTAGTTGGCAAACAAATTTCCTGGAATCTCAGCAAATAAAAGCCGAGTATCAGTAAATCGTGCTTCGTTGCTAAGCAACCGGACAATTTGTTAGCTGAATCTCGTTTAAAATCGGGAAACCGAGATTCGCACAGCCGAGCTCGTGAAAAAAATCTGAGTGTGTACTCCATAACAAGGCTGAAAATGACACCTATCTCCATTTATCAATTTGTGACTGCAGGGACCTTGAATCACTATAGTTCTCGTATTGATTTCACGTTTACATCTCTTATCAAACAGTTAGGTTCGAATATGCGCGACATTTATTCTCTCCGGAACTGATTCCGTTTAATAACCACACTATTCGCATACCTTGTCTGTCATATGTACTGGAGCCATTAGCGCGATCGCGCGAGTCACATGGGCACGGTGCTTCATTTACCGTTATTATGAAAAAAAGAGTAATCAAAACTTTAAACGCCAGTTTGTATAAGTATTCTACAACTACAAAAATTGTCTCTGATTGTTTTCAATTACATGAAAAAAATGTAGAGTAAAGTTAGGCAAATATTTCTTTTTAAGACATCTAGCTCAATTCAAAACTTAAACTATAAATGTCATGGTGGTTCGAATGGTATTCAAGTAAGAGATTTCTTACCCAAATATTATAAAAATCAATTGAGATTTGGAAAATTATGGCTATTTGTTGTTTACAGACGTAAACATTATAATTGTTGAACTTTCATCGCATAAAAATAAAAACGAAATCACTTTTTCTTGTTTGAATATTTGTTTTGCGTGTCATGCAAACAAAAGAAAGTAACAATCATCTCAGATTTCAATGTTGCTGAATAAGCGAGGCAATTTTGTCTAATCAGTTAACTTTAAACTATCGATAATTCGATTGTGCGATATTTGCCAGAAAACCATTCGCCAGAAAACTATTCGCCAGAATGACATTCGCCAGAAAGTACCATATGCCAGAAAACCATTAGCCAGAAAGTACCATTCGCCAGAAAACCATTCGCCAGAATGTACCATTCCCCAGAATTTTTTTTATTTTATTTTCAGGTAAATCAAGTTTGCAATTGTAGAGCCTTAAAAAATGTGTGAGATTATTTTGGTTAGTATACTCAAACAAGTACAGGATCTCTTGGCCAGCTTCGAATATCCATATTCTAATTGTTGGGCTAGGTACATATTATGAAAATATCGATTTCTAGAGCGTTCAACGATCAACATCAATATTCATAATAATCAATATCAATTATGTTTAAAATTTATATGTTTATTTGAAGTGGAACTAGAAAGAATATACAATAGAATTACAGTTGCATTCATTAGAAGCTGCTTCACTATGAATGAAAGATACTGCTTATTGATGTAAAGTTCAATACTTAGCATGACTGATAGCATAGTAAGTTTTTTTTTTTTAATATACGTTGTCCTTGTAAAATGGCATTATGGTTTGAAAGGCTTCACAAGACATTCACCCTTCTTTTCAGCATAAGCTGTTCTTCAAAGTTTTGCTGCTTCTCATGGACTAATTCATTTAATATTTACGAGATTTCAATATACAGTCATCTCTCCCTTACTCGATATTCTGTATCTCGATATTTCCCCTAACTCGATGGAATGCGCGGTCCCTTCAATCTAGCATGCTTTGATACCTCTGTAAGTCAATGCCCCTCTAACTCGATGTTCCCTAACTCGATACTATCTGTTTCAGTTTCCAAAGTAAGTTTACCTCTCTAACTCGATATTTTCATGAAAAGTTCCAAATATCCTCCAAACGTTAATAAATTTCATGAATTTGATTATTATGATTAAATTGGTAGTAAAATTAAGATTTACTGCCAATTTCTGGGTGCTAAAATTTTTAATTTTTGCTGATCGCTAATAAAGTGTCACATAGATAAATGTGGTAAAATTGTATTGTTTTTCACGTGAAAATAACTATTTTGAATGCATTTTGTCAAAATAATATAAAGTTTAAAATTTGAAAAAAATATGTGTTCTGTATCTCGATACCTCCCTTACTCGATGGTCCCTTCAACATCGAGTAAGGGAGAGTTAACTGTACGTTGCAACTATCGTTCTACAGATGTTATAGCATAAGATTATGCTATTTTAAAATTATTAAATTCCATCTTTCTGTTCTTTCAGTTTCAATTATTTTTTTAAATATTATTAAGTTTTGCAGGGAATTATGGGTTGGAATATTTCACAAGTATTGCTCCCTTCTTTTCATCATAAGCTGTTCTTAAAAGTTTTGTTGCTTCTTGAGGGCTAGTTCATTGGATATTTACAAGATTTCGATATACGTTGCAACTATTTATGCTGTAAGTTCGATGAAGTAATGAATGCCTCCTCTCGCAAACCAAATTTACATTTACTATAACATTTTTCAGGAGGAGGACAAATAAGACAGTTGTAAAATTAATAAGAACATCCTATGTATGGAGAATGGAGAATTCTTATTTGCCAAAAACCATGTCAAGTAGCGGTAACCAAATACTCTTTTTTGAATACTTTTTCATGTACTGAAATTTAGGTGATCATTATTACTAAAAACCTTTTGGTCTATTTTTACCCGAATGTTGTTCCCTCGAATATCATTTCCCCGAACGCCAGACACCCGAATGACACTTTTTCCTGCAATCCATTATCCCGAATGACCCAAAATTTGTATGGATCGTGGTATTATGATAGAACCACCCACTTCGACTCCCTCTTGTACGAACACGTGATTCATGGACGGCCCCAAAATAGATGCAATTCAAAATGGATAAGAAACAATCTTCAGAGACAGAGTGGTGAACTAGAAAGAACGATAAAGAAAACAAGAAAAAATGCTGAGTTCGGAGAAACTTTAAAGAACCGCTGATCAAAAAAGAAGGGTGTATTTCATATGAACCGTTCATCACCCTGAAATAATTAATAAGTACTGATAATTATGAGTGCCAAAACATTTTCGAGGAAATAGGCCACTTGAGAAAACGGGGTATTCAGGGAAACGACATTCGGGGTATCGATATTCGGGAGAAAGTAGCACAACCCCAATAAATTGTCAATTGACAAGCAAAAAATATCTGGTAGTTGCACGAGAAATTCTGTATAATACAATATTCTGAAGAAGAACAGCTCGCGGTGACAGGAAATGAAATTTCTTAAAACTAGGTTAAACAGCTTAGAATATTGTATCAAAACCTCATAGCCAAAAATCTCGTGAGAGATGTAGAATAACAGTGTTATATTGTCTTCGCTTTGTGCACTAGCAGAAAGCTTAAAATGAGAAGAACGAGATAGTTACCGTACTATTTGTTCAATTTAGTGCTTTTGAACATGTGAAAAGTGGCACAAGTCAAATATTGTGACGGCCATCCTTGGATTCCGAGATGTTTCATGATCAAAATCGACAAGAAAAATAATTCTGGGGAATGGTACTTTCTGGCGAATGGTACATTCTGGCAAATGGTTTTCTGGTAAATGGTACATTCTGGCGAATGGTTTTCTGGCAGATGTCATTCTGGCGAATAGTTTTCTGGCGAATGGTTTTCTGGCAAATATCGCACAATCGATAATTCCATATAAAAGGGGTTCATTATGCGTTTCTCGCCACGGAGTTGGCAGCACTCTTTCTGATATAATTGTGACTGTCATTTGTTTGGTATTGTTTGAAAATGACACGCTAAAAATTTTATTTCAAGGCAAGAAAAAGTTTTTGTTGGATAAACATGTTTCATTTAAAGTGCCCATTTCGCGAATTTCATGGTTATTTTTTAAATCGCCTTCAAATTTAGATCTTTTTTCAAAAAATTTTGACAATTGTCTCCAAGTTATTCACACTTTTTTGTAGGAGTTGCCATATTTTGATTGTATTATTTTGAAAAAAAAAAAAAACGGGTTGAAAGTTTGGACCTTTTCAAACAATAGTCCAGATAAATTTTGGAAAAAATAAGTGTGCAAAGTGGTCCACAAAATTTCATTGAAATATGAGAGGGTGCTGTTAGCTCGGAATGCGTTTTGGCGCGAAATGGGTCTATTGGAAGCCGGATCATATTCTTTGCACTTTTGATTTACTTCGGCAGTGGTTTTTTTTATCGTATTGAAACGCTTATTAATGCATAGTTTCGGACAATACGGCCGAGAGAAAATGTTACAGCTCATACAAAATTTGTAGACTATTCATATAATATGCGTTACGAGGGGCTGGGTGGGTGTCAAAAAAGGCCATTTTTGGCATTATGAATGAACCCTTATGGCGTTTAAAGTTATGATGGCAATTTTTTCTTGATAATAACGGTAAATGAAGCACCGTGAGCTAGGTACCGCGAGTAGAATGCCAATGCGGTCGTTTGCTCATTCATTTTCCCTATCCGGCCGGCGCTTTGGACGTTTTCGCGGAGCTTAAACCGTTTGCGCATTATCAATTTCGTTGTGTTTTTGTTGTCAGTCACCCATCGTTCGCCAGCATCGCGACGCGCCGGATTGAGCCAGAAGTCATTGTTCTCCTCACCCCCACAGGAAGGGTTCGAAATCGATTGTCAATCTGTTTGATGATTAGCAGGCAAACGCAGTTCCCATCATCGTTTGTCATCCCTAATGGTGGGCCCACGTTACTTTAGCGCGATATAGTGTCCGGTGTTGGCTGGATCGAGTTCAGTTTGGTCGTAGACTGTCGAACCGTACGGAGGCGTGAGAAATTAGTTGATCAAATATTTTCCCGATCGGTGGGAATTTTTCGGTGCGCGCGTTCGTGACGTGATTGTTTTCCGTGTTGAAGTGAAGTAATGATCCCTTTTAATTATCGCAGTAGGCATATTGATGGAAGATGCTTGTTCCGAAGGGGCTTCTGCAGTGATAACGTCTTCTATGATGTTAGACCTAAAAATAGCGTGGCCTGCTTTTTACGCGATCTAATTGAAGCATGAGATCATGAAAGTGATCAAATATATGCCTCCTAATATTTACCTTATTATTAAGTAATGTCAACTGAATTCACTGAATAGATGATGAGGAGATGAGCCATTTGTTTGCCGGAACTGCATTAGAATTACGTGGAATTTCCCCAATTTGGTTTAGATCAGAAGTGATTTCGTCTTCGAGAAGCGACCGACGTGTGTAACCTTGGTATAATGTTGATCTTTTGCCGGCACGTGTTTGGGAGAACAATTGAAAAAAAAAGTTGGATTGGAATGTGATGATGATTACGCGCCGGAGAATTTATCGGGCGAAAGTAATGTTGTCCATAGAAAAGTGGTTATTGTTTTGGTGTGGAACACGATAAACATTATGGATGCAATAGTGCGTGATTGTGCCGCCCAAAAAGTGCCGCCCAAATGCCGCCCTAGTAGTAGCAGTGAACGCGTAGTTATTTAGCTGTATCGAGGGGCTTGTAGCAGACCACTTTTCAGAGATTCGGTCACTATTTCAATGCAAGGTTCTATTTTTAATATTTTTTTACGTTGAAGTTTTTTTTAATCAAAATGATCTCCATTTTTCCATTTTTTTGGCTCCAGAAAAACCTTCACAAACTCCAACATAACTTTTCAAAGGGTCTCCCGAAAATTTTTCTCTTATTTAAGGACAAGCTTTGAGTGATTCCTCCAGAATTTTCTACTGGAATACATACTATCAAAGATTCATAATTCTAGTATTTCCTTCTGTCGACAATTCCCTCAAGAAATCGTCCAGAATTTCAACAACGACTTTTCAAGACATGCTCAAAGAAATTTGTCCAGTATTATCTCCAGAGAATCCCTGAGAACCCCAACGCTACTACCACCATTTTTTTCAACAAAGATTACAATTTTCTCAGAAATAGTCCCAGGATCTAAAAAAAATCAAAGTGTTTGCAAACAAATTGATTAGGGATTTTCCAGAAAATCCTACAACAAATCCTCCATGAGTTCCATCTTTATATATGGATTCCTTTAAGAATCCATAAAAATAAATCTCCAGGGATATCGGATTTTTTTTAAATTCTCTATATATTCCTCAATAAATTCGGCCAGAAAGCTCGGAAGTGCCTTTAAAAACTCTTCTGGGTATTGCACCTGCATATTATCCGTGAATTTCTACTGTAACATTTCTCGAATAATTTCTCAAGTAAAATCTCCATGAATTCTGCAAAAGCTATTTCCAATTATCATTTCAATCATTCTTTGTCAAAGTTCTTCAGAGATTCCGTCCTATGGTCATTTCTTAAGAAAATACTGCTGTGTCCGATCCATTTATAAAATTCCCAAAGACTTTATCGAGAGTATAGACGTTTCTTCAAGCATAACGGTCTTTCTTGTAGACCTATCTATTGGATTTTTCAAAGAATTTCTCCAATAATTAAAAAAAAACAAATGTCAATTCTCTTGGGATACCCATAAGTCTTTCGGGACACATTTTTAGACGAATTTCTAGGAATATTTCTCACAAAAACTCTAGAGAAATTTCTAATGGATTCTTAAAAATAATTTTTGCATCCTTAGATAAATTACTGGTTGAAATCTTAAAAAAATCCTAAACGATTATATTGGAGTTGACTCTAAAAAATCCCTGACGGCAATCCAACATACCTTTTCTACATCAATATGTTTCTAAATTCCTAGAATATGTTTTGAAAGAGCCCTACCAAAGAAAAGGATTTCTAAAAGTTGAAAATTTATAACTTTGAAACAGTTCAATTGAGTATAATTTTGACTTCAAACAAGTACCAGGAAACAACAAAGACTGTTAGAAAATTTACACAGAGATAAACACCGTTGAATTGCTCTGCGGCACATTTGTTTTTGCTCCAAGCACCAAAATACCGCTATCAACTTAATTAACCCTTGACGTACCTTGAATTTTTAAACAGCCACAATTCGGAGACTACTTTGAGAAAAAAAAATGAACTAAGTTAATCCCTGATAGAGATTTGCGAAGAGGAAAAATATCAACGTCATATGCAGCCCAGATTCCGCTGTCACGAAACGCCAGTTTACCAGCTTTTACGGCGATTTATTGCCTAATTTTCTACAGAACTCATTTTCTCAAAATTCATACTATTTGCAATGCGCAACAGTTACTTTTACGTTGCTTAAAAAAAATGTAAAGCAAGAACGAAGGATTTTGTATGGAAAATGCAAGCATGTTGAAAAATGAAAATTATCGATTTTCTGTAAATTCAAATATATACCAAACTGTATCACAGTTTAAGTCATATTTTACTGTATGTCAGTTTAAGTCATATTTTACTGTATGACAGTTTATTTATTTATTTAGTTCAATATCTTCAACACCTATGGTTGCACAGATTGCGGCTTAATCTAGATTTCTTATCCTACTAGCAATAACATTTTTAGAGATATTCAGGTCAAATTTTAAGTCATATTTTACTTAATTGGTCGATTTGATTACTAAAAAGTTTGACAATCATAGTTTCAATATCAATTTGAAGGATATCATGGTCTATTTCTCTTTTTTACACTAGTTCAGCTTCAAATCTTTCTTAAAATCGTAAACGATTTAATTTAACTTCAGAACTGATATCAACAGTTCAGAAGCGGTGATCTAATGGTTGCTTTTTAGACCGAGATGAAAAAAAAATTTCCTTAACCCCTCTACCGGCAGCTTCATTGTTTCACAAAAAAATCAAACAGCGATAACTTTTTGGTTTTTCGACAGTTGTGCACCATTTTTTACAAGCCTTCAAAAAACTCTTCTATTTTTAAAATCTGTATCAGTATTGATCATTGTTCATATGGTTTTGAAAATATTCAGATACTCCTTGGGGGACCGACATTCCCCATATAAAATTTATTTGACCGCCATTTTGTTTTTAGTAAATTTATCAAAAAAAAAACTTAAATGTGGGCTATATAATGTCAGATTATAAGGAGCTCCTCTGAAGAATCAAAATTTGAAAATTCAAATTGATGATTTTTGAAATTTTCAAGATCGTCATACGGCCAGACTGCCGTTATACGCATAATTGTCCCATGTTCCAAAATATACAATCGAGAAAAACGCGTTTAAAGATTTTAACACATTTAGGCCTCGTATTGACCAGGTGTGTGGTAAATTAAATTAAAATTTTTACAATAGTATAAAGAATAGTGTGTTCATTAGAGTTTAGAGTTTATATTATGGGAATAAAGTAAATTTAGCTACAAAATTCAAAGTGGGACTGTTATGCCTAGAAATACGGGGTTTTTGGTGAATTTCTACGCATAACAGTCCCACTGATAGTAATGACCAATTATGTGCTAAGCATACTGCTGTAGATGACCGTACTTACGTATAGATTGTGCCGAATGTAGAGGAATTTATTACGTCTTATATACTCTCTAACTTACTCATCCACTCTTTCTTTCACTAACTCATACATTTTCTCATTATCACACATACAGAAAACTTTACTTTCCATCGCACACTATAAAATCGTATTTCCTCACGTGGCTCCGTTCAGTACATGTCACTTGAGCCTTCATTAGGTGCCTTAACATAGTCTTGAGGATTTACGTCCTCTACATTCGGTACAATCTATACGTAAGAACGGTCATCTACAGCGGTATGCTTAGCACATAATTGGTCACTACTATCAGTGGGACTGTTATGCGTAGAAATTCACCAAAAACCCCGTATTTCTAGGCATAACAATCCCACTTTGAATTTCGTTGCTAAATTTACTTTATTACCATAATACAAACTCTTGACTCTAATAAACACGCTATTCTTTGTGTTATAGTTAAGATTTTGATTTAATTTACCACACACCTGGTCAATACGAGCCTAAATGTGTTAAAATCTTTAAACGCGTTTTTCTCGATTGCATATTTTGGAACATGGGACAATTATGCGTATAACGGCCGTATAAAGAAAAGGGCTCTGCACAAAACTCAACCTCTCTCTTTCACTCTTCCATAAATTGTGTAAACAACAAGGCCAGTAAACGTCAAAATCCCATACAAAATCAAAACAGTGCAGAGGCCTATAGCGTGTTCATTAGAGTCAAGAGTTTGTATTATGGGAATAAAGTAAATTATCCTACAAAATTCAAAGTGGGATTGTTATGCCTAGAAATACAGGGTTTTTGGTGAATTTCTACGCATAACAGTCCCACTGATAGTAATGACCAATTATGTGCTAAGCATACTGCTGTAGATGACCGTACTTACGTATAGATTGTGCCGAATGTAGAGGACATGTATCCTCAAGACTATGTTAAGGCACCTAATGACGGCTCAAATGACTTGTGCCAAACGGAGCCACGTGTGGGGAAGTGAAGAAATATGATTTTATAGTTTGCGATGGAAAGTATTTTCTGTATGTGTGATAATGAGACATTGTATGAGTTAGGATGAGTAAGTTAGAGAGTTTATAAGATGTTATAAATTCATATATGTATCGACTCTTCCAGCTGCAGGCTTGACAGAAACTCATCTGGGAATTCAAGGTTATTCTGCGGAGTAAATATTTAACTCAAAATTCACGACACAAATCTTCACACGGTTTGACATTTCTTTGGACTTGGTTTGCAAAATCATGATATACATCGCAAATTAAGCTTTTGAACCACCAACATATTTGCCACTTGCACCGAAGAACCAATTATCCGGAATAACCCAGTATGTGGCCAGGTCAACCAAAACCACTTGAACTATTCTTCTTTTGAATTGACTTTGACTTCAACAAGTTTGATACGTCGCAAGATAGGTCTCAGAACCGCCAATATAATGGCCACCTCCTCTGGAGAACAGGGTATCCAAACAAACTGTCTGCTGACTATTTTGTGCGAGATCAGCGCAGCAAATTGTATAGTGTGACAGTTATGCGTAAAAATACAATAGTGGGACAATTATGCGTGGAAATTCGACAATGGGACAAACTTGACTTGGCTTGCTTTTCATTGAGTTTCCGAACAAAGTTAACTGTTAGTGTTTTCTAAAACTATACCGTTTTGACTCATATTCCGAACACTTAAGGCCAACAGTGACTTCAAATGTATCTGGTTGGCATAAATTAGCTGATATTCGTGAACATTTTAGTTTCTCCACAAAGTTTAACTTTTAGTTGTTGGTTGTAACGATAAAAAAGTTTTATTTAAACTTGTTTAACATTGTTTTTACGTAAAAGTATGGAACAAAATTTTGATTCAAATCCCGAACACTGTGTTCATTCTGAACACCTTGATTCAAATTCCGAACAGCACGAATAAATTGTATTCAAATGAATAATTTCGCAAATAAATGTATCCGAGCTTGTTCTACTGGTCTCAAACTAGAAAGTCATCACTACTCCCGCGGTATAAAATATATTGCAGACGTTAAAATTGAATTGCAATAGACTGCCATTTCCTTGTAATTTGATGACATATTTCAGCGAAATATTTAAACCAAATCGCCATACAAAAACCGAGTGTTCGGAATATGAGTCTGTTGGAATTGAGACAAAACGGTACGTAAAAATAAACTGTTTGATGACAAAAAGTCAAAATGCACAAAAAGTAACATGGGACAATTATGCCTATAACGGCAGCAGATTGGTAACAGAAACAAAAATGTTAATAGGGCTCTGCACAAAACTCAAACTCTCTCTTTCACTCTTCCATAAATTGTGTAAACAACAAGGCCAGTAAACGTCAAAATCCCATACAAAATCAAAACAGTGCAGAGGCCTATTACTAAAAAAAAACGGATGCACCAGTTTTTTCACAACATACTCTCATTAAAGTATTGTTTCGAACAGCGAATAATCGAGCATGAGAAAAATTCTGTGGACTGAGATATTTAAGTAAACTATAGAAAAACATCGGTCCCCCAAGAAATTTCGGAATATACCCGGAATCAGTTGCCCAATGATCATTATCGACACAGGTTCTTAAAATAGAGTTTTTTTTAGGGCTTGTGAAAAAATGGTTCAAAGATATAAAAAAAAAACAAAAAAGGTATCGCTGTTTGAATATTTCTTTGTGCTTAAAAAATGAAGATGCAGGTAGAGGGGTTAATGAAGATAATAATAATAATAAATGCTTTCCGGACAAAAGCAATCCTCATGTGCCAGAGAAGTTCAAATTTAAAATACTGACGAAAAACTTTTTGAACATTCCGCGACAATGGTTACGCAGTGAGCAAGAAATGTCAAAATCAAATCAACCCTTGTTGTTTTATAAATAGCGTTAAAAGTGGGATAAGCCTCTTAACGTGCCATAAATTAGTTTGTTCTATGAGCCTTTGTACGTGCTATAAATTCTTTTGTTCTTTTGACTTTTACTGTGCGCCGTGTGTTGGTGCTGTCTCGCTCTCTGTCACGGGTAACTTGAAAACAGGGCGCATAGTAAATGTCAAACGTTTTATAGCATGCATAGGCTCATTGACTTTTACTGTGCGCCGTGTATTGGTGCTGTCTCACTCTCTCTCTCTCTCATGGAAAACTTGAAAACAGAGCGCACAGTAAAAGTCAATCGTTTTATAGCATGCATAGGCTCAATAATGTCAATTTGGAGGATATCATAAGATGGGTCGTTTGGCCGAATGCCATTTGATCGAAATGTGAACTTAAACTGAATCAAATTGCAACAACGCTGATGTGTAGGATTCACAAGTGCGACGCAATGATTATAAACATCTATTTAGCCGCAGGCTTTTATGATGAGACGAAATGTTATGTTTGCCACTGTATAGGAACTCCAAAACAACAAATATGAAATCAACATATTCATTTTGGCCGAAGCTGCGAATTCCGTACATTGTGTCGAGACTCTAATGGTCGGTTCGTTTTTAATTTGATTTTAATTAAATCATCACACTTTTTTTCCTAATTTCAAACAAAGGCTGGTTTTTGGAGTTATACTAGTTTATAACTTTTGGCAAAGTTTATTTTCAATTGAGAATTTAACCTTTTTTAATTCATTGACAGTTTTTTTATTTATACCAATATAACGAATATTTGCGCAACATATACGATATGACTTATTTTACTGTTCAACTTACTTTATTTATTGTTTGTTATTTATTTATTTGTTGGTGTAGGAAACACCCCGTTTCAATAGAGATAGATTTTAGAACAAAACAAAGCTTTAAGGCAATAAATATCAAAAAAATACTGTAAGCATCCAATTGATCTGTTTCTAAATCGATTGATCTAGTCCAAACTGCACCGGAAACTGCATCTTCAGATTTGCCACTGCATGTGCACGAGAACAGCTTCACAATAACTGTTCGATATACTTAAACCATTTCCAGGACTTCGGATTATCGTTATGACCAAATTCCTGGTCCCATAACCTAAAAACATGTCTCTTAGGTTTAACGTTGGAAAGCGATTGAAAAGTTTTAATGATTATTACAACTAATGAACTTCGATTGCTGCATATGTCATTTTTTATGAACAGTTCGGATTCTGACATGGGCATTAGACTGATGCTAATTTGAAAGTTTTTGCTCCCCTATGCTTAAACGGTTTCAATTATGATGAAAATCATTCTCCCAAAATTTGAAGTGATTTGGAAGAAATTTGGTTGTGCACACGCCATTTGAAGTTTATATGGAAATTACTCTGAAAAAGGCAAACCTTTTGCGTACAGTCCTCTAACTGCTCCTCATAATAATCTATAGAAAAGTGAACATACTCATCTCATGTGAAAACTTCATAGCTACAACTTTGCCGAAGACCACATTTTGATTGGACGTAAGGATAATTTGTTATTATTGATGACAAAGTCTGAATCATGCTGAGATGATCATTCAATTACTTTCAGAGCAACACTGCTTTTTTGCTGTAGAACATAGTAGCCTGGATTACTTTGATCTATGGGGCTCTGCACTGTTTAGATTTTGTATGGGATTTTGACGTTTAATGGCCTTGTTGTTTACTAATTTCATGGAAGAGTAAAAGAGTGAGACTGATTTCTGTGCAGAACTGTTGCCTGCCGCATAGTTAATGAAGCATGTAAAATGCAAACCCTCTTTATGATTGTGAATAACAATTTATCCTGACGTCCAATCAAAACGTGGTCTTTGGCAAAGTTGTAGCTGAAAGGATTTCACATGAGATGAGTTTGTTCACTTTTCCATAAAATATTATGACGTAGAGATAGAGGGCTGAACATAAAAGGTTGGCGTTTTTCATAGTAATCTCCATATAAACTTCAAATGGCGTGTGTACAGTCAAATTTCTTCCGAATCATTTCAAATTTTGGGAGGATGCTTTTTACCATAATAAAAATCGTTTAAGCATACTTACATGATACTTGATGGGCTACAATTGGCTACGATGAATCTGCACCGAATAGATGTTGCATGACTCTTCTCCACTGGGCTCGGTCCTGGGTCAATCGCTACCAGTCGCTCTGAACGTTAAGTGCCCTTAAGTCCTTCTCAACCGCAAAAAGCCATCGTTTGTGCGGCCTACCACGACGTCGGCGGCCTCGTCCGGTTCCTCTCTTGAATACTATCTTTGCTTGTCGTTCTTCCGGCATACGGGCAACGTGACCAGCCCAAAGCAGCCTGCCGTGTTTTATGCGCATGACAATATCCACCTCTTTATACACTTGGTACAACTCGTGATTCATGCGACGCCGCCAGATGCCGTTTTTTAGTTTACCGCCAAGTATTGTTCGCAGTACTTTACGTTCAAACACCCCGAAAGCTCTCCGGTCGACTTCCTTCAATGTCCATGATTCATGATTCGTTTAAGCATAGGGGAGCTGAAATTTCAAAATTTGCGTCACTCTAACGGGCATTCGATCTCAATTTTACATGTTTCGAATTTTATTCGTTCTAACTATTCTAGACAGAAAAAGTTTTTGATAGTGTATGGCATGAAGGTTTGTTCGTAAAATAGAAAACAAACTTTATTTTTCTTAACTTTATTGCATTGTTGAACAATTCAAAGTTATCTATCAAATCGAATCGTTCACTTTAGGTTGATTATAAGAACTATAATTCTGATGTACTGTTGCTGGTCATTCTGATTTCAATCCCATAACACTTCCACTCGAGAAACTATGTCGAATATGTGTACACACTTTCCTGCAGTTTTGAGTCGTTATCACCCACTGCAAAGCCTGGGAATTACTCTTCCATCAATAGCAATTCATTTACAAGCAATAACAAGTAATTTCACTATCAAACTGCAACACTATTGTTCACTTCACACTAAGCTATGGAATGTGTAATGCAACCGTTTCGTTATCTGCATTCATATGGCTCTTGTCTCGGAACAAAATACCAATCAACTTATTCTGTGTTCTAGTTTAGTGTCGACAACCCATTGATAGTGTAGCTAATAGAGAGCCAATCGAAAATTGGCAGATTGGTTAGTCGCAGCAATGGCACCGAGCCTTCCGGACAGTGCTCTTTCAGTTGTCGTCGGCGAAACACTTCCAAGAACCGTTTCTCAAACGAAACCGGCCGTCAGGAAACACAGAGGTAAGGTATCGCCGGGCATGTGGGGAACTGGGGTAAGTGAAAAAACATTCATTTTAGTGAATTTTGCGTAAACCTTCGAAGTCATTCAGATGAGGTGAGAAATTTATGAAATTGTGCAATCATTACAGCACTACGACCAGTGAATTACACCAATTATATCCAAATTGGTTATAAATAGTTTTTTTTTCAAGTACATTCAAGGTATTTTCATGGAAAATTGCGAAGAAAAAGCTGTCGGTTGTTATGATTTGGTGTGAAAACGAAAATATCCTTTGTCAAAGTTTCCCTTAAGGCAATAAAATTATTCCAGTATCGGCCAATGTGACTCAATTATTCTTTTCATATACTGTTTGACAGTTTTCTTATGAAAACTCATGAAGAGAAAGCTGTCGCATGTCATGCTTATGCTTCCTGAATTTGAAACGAGTATGTCCACTTTCAACGGTACCCTGAGGGCACTCCCATGATTTCAGAAAGGGATGATCCTTTTCAAATATTTTGAAAGCCTTCTCATGAAAAATCATGAACAAAACGCTGTCGCATATCATGTGTTTGTGTGCAACCGAAAATAACCCATGTCACACTCTTCTTCAGGAATCTAGTAGGCTTCGCTCGCGAGTGAATGTGTTCTTAGTGACCCTGGAGGGATCTGATCGGCTTTTAAATTATTACTGAGCAGATATTTAGAGCTTACTAAACATTAACAAATTCGATTTATGTACTATTCGAAACGAAATAATGTATACAATAAATAAAACAAATATCTTCTCTTTTGATTGCCGGCATTCAAAAGATTAAACTTAAAAAAACAGAAACAACAATTGCCCTTGGTCTATTGCCAGCTTTACAGACGAATCCTGGCCTATACTTATTCCAACTCCAACTCCGTAGCACTTATGAGGGCGTCGCTGAGTCGATGACCTTTCATAAGGTAAGTGCTAAATCAACATTTCCTTCCCCTAGCCTAAGTTACGGTAAAGACGGGCGTGGCCGAGAATAGCGATATTCATGCTTTTGCTATTCTTGTTGAAGATTGGATCAAGGTTTATTCCCCGGTATTGTTCCTGAAAGCAGTCAGGATAAGATTATCAAATAGAAACATGAATGTTGCAAGTATTCAATCTACGAAGTATATCGTAACTACGCTAACGCTAACCGAAAATGACTCGTGTCACCTTAATGGCTCCAAATACGGACAATGTGGCCATTGTTCCATTTTCAAATATTAAGTCTTCTCATCAAAAATCATAAATGCCTTCGGTTCCATTTGAATTCGAATGTCGGTTTACTTTTGTATTTTTTTATTTGGCTGAAATTTGGCATATGCTTTCTATATACCCAAAAATGCCTATTTGCATAATCGGTTCGCCATTTTTACCCTAGCGTTACTTTTAAGAAGGGCCTAAGAAAAAAAACCTTAACAATTTTCAAAAATTAAAACTCAGAAACTATTTGTCTGATTGGTATGGTGTCTTCCGCAAAGTTTTAGGTTATTGTTGGAACTATCTGGAAAAAATATACACTGTAAAAAAAATGTTGTATTTATTTTTTATTTCGAAAATAAAGCTTAAAAATACATTTTCTCAAAAATCGTTTTTTCGATTTTTTTTTTTATATTTTAAAGTAGACAAAATGGAGAAATCATGGACAAAAAAGTTATGATTTTTTTAAAAAAGGTTGATTTTTCAATATGGTCTAAATAATCTTTTTGAATGCTTTTCGACCCGATTTTATGAAAGTACGCAAAATTTGCAACAAAAAAGGTATATTAAAAAAAATTGCTAATTGCTACCGTTTCCGAGATACAGCGATTTTAAAATTAAATTTACTGAAAATTCACAACTTTTGGTTGTTTTCGGATGTTTTTCGAGTTGATAAAATAAGGAATATTTTTTTCTGAAAACATTTTATTTCATGTTCTTATACAATGATGGAGATTTCGGTAACTTTTTGAACACTTTTTTGAAAACACATTTACACATCCTTTGTTGATGGTGTTCATTTTATACTTAATTGTTCTAAGCTATCTTTTACTTTTTATTTTCACTTGCTTGTGTCTTTGCTGCATCAGCTCTTTTTTATACCAACATGGGTACTTGAATCAACTATTAGGTACGTTTCTGTCCGACCACAAAATATACCAACGTGCTGTACTTTAAGAAAACATCAGGTATATTTGTGTGAGACAACTAGGCACGTTACTCCTCTACTCATAAAGCTTTTGTTTTCGAATGGAAATATTTCATTATCTTAAATCGATATAAATGCATTTCACGTATTGATTGCTTTATATTCGTTATTTTGTTATTTTTTAACTCTTAACATTTTGTTCCATATTTTCTTGATAATTACATATCAAAATATCACAATGTTGAATGTTGAAGTTGTGTTTCGTTAAAAAAATAAATAAATCATTTTTACAGGACACATTTTTTATTTCGCCTCATACCATGAAAAATTACCAAATCAATATTTTTTCAATCATTTTAATCAAAAATCAACTGCTCTTTCAGACAATGAACAAATTTCTAGGCTTATGAGCCTCGAAAAACATTCGAAAATGACCGAAAATTGAAAATTATATCATAATTTTGTATTAAAATCGCTGTATCTTTAAAGTGGTAAAAGTTAGTCTGATTTTCCCGTAAGCCTTTATTGTTGTAAATTTTGCGTACTTTCATAAAATCGAGTTTATTATTGACCATTTTCCAAAATTCACCTTTTTTTTAAAAAAAATCGTAACATTTTTGTCCATGATTTTTCCATCTTGACCCACTGTGCAAAAGACTTCATTTTTTGTCTACTTTAACATATAATAAAATAAAATAAATCAAAAATACGATTTTTGAGAAAATTTAAATATTTTTTTACAGTGTATATTTGCGGAAGACACCAAACTGATCGGACAAACCGTTTCTAAGTTATATTTTTTTTGAAAATTATTAAGGAATTTTTTCTTAGGCCCTTCTCAAAAGTACGGCTAGAGTCAAAATGGCGAACCGATGATGCAAAAAGGCATTTTTGGGCATAAAGAAAGCATGTGCAAAATTTCATCCAAATAAAAAAATATAAAAATGAAATTTGGGAAAAAAAAGTCGTCATTTTCTGTGGAACCGCTCTTATCTTAAAATTTCATGAGCATAATTCTGGTGAATCAAACAATCATTTATCTTGAAAAAAAAGGCTTATCGATTGGTTTCTCATTGGTGATGATCAATCGATCAATTTTTCAGCTCTAAAAACTATTTGTTTTTCTAGATTTGTGCTTCTGATGGTGGTACATTTTTTCGGTTGAATATTTTATACAGTTACATTTTCTACATTTGATGTGAAATTACAGCATGAGAAAATAAATGAAAAAAAACTGTAATTTTGCAGCCATTCCATGAAAAACCGATTCTTGGACGAAATGAAAGCTAAAGATTTTGACTTTTCAAGAAAATTATAAAATTTCACAAAAATTGTTTTTTTTACAAAAAAAAATATATATATATCAAAAAAAATCTGGCCTCGGAACCAAAGGGGCTATTGCTGTTCTCATTTTAGTTCAGAATGTTTTACGTTTACTGTCAAATTTTCAGCGATGTATGTTTGTTAGTTTTTGAGATATATATATTTTTTTTTTAAATAAAAAATCAGTAATTTTTTATCGGCACACACTGTAGGTCTCAGCGCATTAGATTTTTTATTAAAAAAAAATCATAACTTTTGAATAGCTCAACCGATTTCCAATCTTTTTTTTATGGAATAAAAGCTTAAAATTTGAACTTTTCAGAAAAAAATACAAAACTCTAAAAAAAATTTACATGAAAAAATATATAAATTTCTAGTTTTTAGGCTTTCTTTAGGTAAGCATACTGTTTGTGTTTGCATTTATTATCAAAATGTCAAACTGATTTTCCAAACTCTTAAAGTGAAAAAATGCTTCAAAGTAGTATTCATTCTTATTACGATCTATTTTTGATGATTCTTTGTCAGAACCCTGAAGAAAACTGTTGGTTACACAATTCCGACCACTGCCCGGGTAAAGAAACATTGCATTGGAACTAATTACACTTCTTAGTAACAGTCATATTGATTCCTTGCAAATCAAACAGTGGCGCCAAGCAGATCGTGGTGTTATGGACCTGGTTGAATTAGATGCACTGGAGTTTGCTGACACTTCAGTAGATAAACTATACGAGCTATCGCCGCTAAACTGGAAACTATTTGATATATTTGAAAAACAACTTAAAATTAAATGACTGCATAATAATATGTGATTTTTCAGAAAAATTTTCTTATGTTATACATGATGCCATTCAGGGTTTTCACTGGGCAAATGCACAGTGCCCAATCCATCCCTTTGCCATCTATTACAAAGATAAATCTTCCGGATTAGAATTTATAAGTTTCATGGCCATTGCAGAATTTACTAAACATAATCAAGTTGCGATTCGTTTATTCATATCGAGTTGCGTTCAATTTATCAAAAATAAGATTCCTGGCTTGCAAAAAAAACATTTTTTCTCAGATGGATCAGGTAGTCAATATAGAAATAAAATGACAGCCTATATTTTATGTCATATTCAAAAAGATTTTTGTGTTACTGCAGAGTGGAATTTTTTCGCTACGTGGCAAAGGACCATGCGATGCTTTAGGTGGAGTTTTAAAACGGAATGCTATAAAAGTGAGCCTGCAGGGTCAGCATATTACAACAGCCAATGAACTTTATTTATGGGCTAGTTCCAAGAAAGATTCAAAAATGCACAATGAGTTTTATTCAGAAAAAGTTTACAATGAAATTTTCATAATTTTTCATGTAAAAAAATATTATTCAGGTTTCTTTTTTTCTGAAAAGTTGAAATCTTAAGCTTTCATTCCATAAAAAAAATTGGAAATCGCTTGAGCTGTTGAAAAGTTATGATATTTTTTAAATAAAAAATCTAATGCGCTGATACTACAGTGTGTGCCGATAAAAAATGACTGATTTTTTATTTTCAAAAAATATATCTCAAAAACTAACAAACATACATCGCTGCAAATTTGACAGTAAACGTAAAACTTTCTGAAATTTCAAGAAAAAATGAGAACAGCCATAGCCTCCAAAACACGAAAAAAAAATAAACAAAATACAGTAAACTCTCCCTTACTCGATATTGAAGGGACCATCGAGTTAGAGAGGTATCGAGATACAGAACACATATTTTTGAAAATTTTAAACTTTTTATAATTTTGACAAAATACATTCAGAATAGTTATTTTCACGTAAAAAACAATACAATTTTACCACATTTACCTATGTGACACTTTTTTACCGTTCAGCAAAAATAAAAAATAGCACCCACAAATTGGCAGTAAACTTTATTTTTACTATCAATTTAATCATAACAATTAAATTCATGAAATTTATTAACGTTTGGAGGACATTTGGAACTTTTCATGAAAATATCGAGTTAGAGAGGTAAGCTTACTTGGGAAACTGAAACAGATACCATCGAGATAGGGAACATCGAGTTAGAGAGGTATCGACTTACAAAGGTATCAAAGCATGCTAGATTGAAGGGACCGCACATTCAATCGAGTTAGGGGAAATATCGAGATACAGAATATCGAGTAAGGGAGAGATGACTGTAATATATTTATTTTTTTGAAAAGTCAAACCCTTTAGCATTCATTTCGTCCAAGAAAATAAAAAATTGGTCAAGCGGTTCAAAAGTAATGATTTTTAAAAAAATAAAATTTTGCAAAGTCGCGTTTTTTTGGTCACTCTATTTTGAAAATGGTCACCCTAATACAAAAATCCAAAAACACGTCTATCGCGATAGCTATCCTTATTTCGGATAAGGAACAAAATAGCAAATTTTCACGGAGTTCGGTGGCCCACTAGATCGGTTTTTCATGGAATGGCTGTGTGTCGTGATTACGTATGTTTCAGATATTCAAGGAACTCCCCGGACAGGTTTTTTTCAGGATTTTTTCGGGTTGTTTTTGAAAACAGTTTATTCAGTTAATACCGCTTTTATGATGATTTTTATCAGGAGCTTCCTCATAGATATGCCCAATTATTTTCTTTTCTAAAAATATAGAAAAGAAATTTCTCCGGAAGTTCTGAGGATGCTTCTCAAAATTCCTCTTTTTTTTTGGGAATCCAGAACATCATTGAAAAGCAGAAATTTCAGGAATGTTCTTAGAAATAATCATGAATTGAATTAATTTTTAACGCATTATTAAATCCCTGAAAGATCCCGTTAAGATGATTACAAAACAAAGCCAAACCTTTAACTTTCAAGACTACTAGTCTAGAGAACGAAACGGCTCTTTGAGCTGGAAATTTGATCGTTTGGTCAGAATGCAACCAATCCATCAAACTTTCAACGCGAACGGATGCTAGGTTATCTGCATCTGTGAACTTGGAAAATCGAAGTTTGGTTAATCACCCTAATAATATCTAGATGAATCCCTCGGGGAGAAAACATAGGGGTAATTCATATCGGAATTCTGAAATATTACTTAAAACAAATTACCAATAACGAATCATCGTGAAGAATTATCGACAGTATTCTAAGAAAAAAAAATGCAAACATTTTGGGAAAAATTCTATGTGATCCCAAAATATATTTTTAAAAGAATTCCTGGAATAATCTTAGGAATTCATAATGCGATTCTTGAAGAAATTCAACACTGAAAGAAATTCTCTAACATTGTTTAGAGCATGCTGGAGATAAGAAGCTTCAAGGGAAATCTTAGACGAGTTCATGGAGTAGTAAATATTGAAAGATCATTATTATTATCTGTATTCGAATATCTCGAAAAATATGTTCAATAATTTCAAGAGGAACTTCTGAGAAATCTATGTGGGATTCCTTGAAGCAATTTTCAAAGAAAGTTCTTAGACAATGGCAGGAATTTAGTCTGAAAGAAGAAAAAGCCAAATTTAAAATAAGGTGGAGTCATATTTTAGGTAGTTCAGAAGCCGAGTACATATTTTTTAATTATATAATACGGATTTTCAAGTTTAAAAAGTAAGTACACTACCCACTATAAGTATGGAATCGTTGCAATACTGCGTATTGCAGAACGTTTAAGTTTAGCATCACCCAAAATCCAATGATAAAAGAGAGAAAAAAAAGGTGATGCTAAACTTTTGAAGGTGCTGCAATATTCAGTATGAGTGTTGCAATACGCGATTTCATACTTATGGTGGGTAGTGTAGATACTCAATTAGTCATTTTTATCATATTGACTTCAATAAACGCTCAAGAATGTTATCTGACAGGTATATCTCAGTAAAGTAAAAGCTTTTGATCGTGCAAATCATCGGATATGTAGCTTCTTGTACAAATCGTAATTATTTCGGTTCTAAGTACATAATCAATTCAGTGGTCTGTAATGTTTCTGGAAAACGACTGGAAGGTCAAGGGAAGTCAACAACCTGTAAAATCAAGCGCATTTTCGGTCTGCTGAAAATTACCGGTGCGAGCGCCTAAGTTAACCCTCTAAAATGGTAGTTTTTACCGCACATTTTCTTTTGAATGTGTAGTATTGCGGTTCAAACAAAGACAAAATAAAGACTTCCATGTTCCTTGTAGTTACTCAAAATATTATGGGACTTAGAGTAATAGACCAAATAATAAAACGTAAAAAATGGTTTTGCAATATGTCAAACCTTGACAAGAAAATAAACGATTGCTTGGGCGTCCAGGGAAATATGTTTTTTTAATTATGATAATAAAATATAATAACAACCATTTTTTAACGGACGCAATTCCCCCTGCACGCTCAAAAAAGAATTCTGGAAAACGTGAACTGTCAAAAATACACCATGAACTACCACAAATGGTCACATAAACATGATCTAGTTCACGGTGTATTTTTGTTGTTGACGAGTTCACGTCTGCTGTTCACGGATACGAGAACGGATTTTTTTCTGTGTGTGACGACCAAATTCCTAGCTTGGTTTTGACCCGATTTTCTATTTCGTTTTTCTGACTTTTGACTTGATTTTTGCTCACAATGAATAAATGCAGCGCGTCGTACTAAATTTGAAAACTTGAGCTGCCGTGAATCGCAAGTCAGTCCCATCTGCATTTTGGTCAAAATTAAGTTGAGTTCAGTTTTCAACATATCTTCCAATGCTCTTTCCGCTGCACTAATAAGATAATATGATTTGTTCTGAAAAATTTGGAAAAAAAACAACAAGTCAAATTGTCCCATAATGAAATGTAATCGCATATCAGTCCCACTACAGATTTCCGCACCGTGTCACACAAAAATCAATCGTGTTTGGGTCATCTTTATATTTTTCTTGGAAAGATATCGTTGTGAAAAGCAAATTGTGAAAGTTTCATTAAGATATGAACATGTTCCAATTCTTTGGAATTTTTTGTATATTCGTATGGAAACGAGTTTGGAAACTTCACAGGCCATTTTCTCAATGCCAACTTTTTACATATGGGACTGACTTGCGATTCATAGCAGTGAGGGGAGCTGAATGTATTGCCAATGTTCTTCTTGGCATTATGTCCTCACTGGGACAGAGCAAGCTTCTCAACTGTTCAATGAGCACTTTCACAGTTATTAACTGAGAGCTTTCTTTGCCAAAGTTGCCATTTTCGCATTCGTATATCGTGTGGCAGGTACGATTATACTATATGCCCAGGGAAGTCAAGGAAATTCCAATGTGATGCCTTAAATAAGCATTTGCGTAATATGTTCATCCCCTGATCTCCTTTAACCTAGAAAATGATATGCTAAATCTATATAGAGAAACTTTAAAGTAGATGGAGTACCGTGTACCTTTTAATTCCACTCCTAAATGCTTATCTTTGACAGATACGCGTATTTCGACTACCACTTGCAGTCTTCTTCAGTGTCAGTTACTCGTATCCACTAGTGAAGAAGACTGCAAGTGGTAGTCGAAATACGCGTATCTGTCAAAGATAAGCATTTAGGAGTGGAATCCACTAGTAGATACGAGTAACTGACACTGAAGAAGACTGCAAGTGGTAGTCGAAATACGAAATATCTGTCAAAGATAAGCATTTAGGAGTGGAATTAAAAGGTACACGGTACTCCATCTACTTTAAAGTTTCTCTATTTGAGATTCTGCTCAGAGGATTCGAACATTCATTAAAGAGTGCTAAATCTACATAATGCCTCTATACTTCCCATAAACGCATAATTGTCCCATGTGAATAGGAAATCCAGCAAACATGGGACTGACATGCGTTTATGGGCAGTGTAACTAATATGTAATAATTTCTGGCATTTTATTTTATGAAATTGTAACAACATTTTTTTAATAAAACATATTTCCATCCCAGTGCTGTATGAAAGTAGAATACTATTTGTGTAGCTTTACTTTAAAGCTAAAAGAGTAACATTTTACCAAATGGTAAAAATATAGTAGTAGAGTAGAAAAGCTTGATTATTTTATTCCTAGTTTTCCCATATAAAGTTGTTTTGATTAATTTCTTGCAATTCGATAATGAAAATGCCTCTGTTAGTCCAAATTGAAGTATACCGACAAAAAAATATCATTTTACTGTTTTCCATACAAAATAACCAAGTTTGATAACTTGGATCTTGGCTCCTAGAGCTCTATTGGGCTGACTAGAAAATAACTTGAAGTTTGTGCAGTGAAAAATGCACAGTAGGCCGTCCCTTATTTTTCGAATATGCGAAATGTTATAAGTTCGTCATTGTGCTCGTTTTGGTAAGAAAAAAATCAGGTATAAATTTGAAGTCCGTACGAGGACGCTAAGTGGTCCCCCAACGACCGCAAAGGTATTTGGTGTAGATGACCCTCGTTCGCCAAATCGAGCTCGCTGCTCTAGTGTACGCAACATGAGTACGAAAAGCCACTAGTAACAAATTGAAAATCAGCATACAATTATAGGTAAAACAATATTTTATACTGTGGTTATCTTCATAACACTGCACGCTGATATAAAATTCAGTACGACAAAGGGATCGTTTGAATATTACGTAACGCAACAGGGGGAGGGAGAAAGTCGTCCGTAATGTAACGGTCCATACAAAAAAATTAATTTTTTCATGCAAAAGCTGTTACGTTGGGGAGGGAGGGGGACTAATTTTTCGTTACGTAATATTCGAATCATCCCAAAGAAAACAAACTTCTATGCTGATTATCAACGCGCGCAGGACAATTTTTTGCTGCTGGCTTTCCGTACTCATGCTGCGTGCACTAGAGCAGCGAGCTCGATTTTGCGCAAGGGGTCATCTACGTCTAATACCTTCAGGGCCGTTGGGGGACCACTTAGCGTCCACGTACGGACTTCAAATTTTTACCTGAATTTTTTCTTACCAAAACGAGCACTTTACAATAACGAACTTATAACATTTCGCATTTTCTAAAAATAAGGGACGGCCTAACCCGACCAGAACCACATAACAAGATTATAACACATTCCTATCAGCAGCAGTTACATATAACAGAAGTTGATAAAATTTTGCTATCAAGATGGCTTTGTACTCAACTTGTTATATTTTTAGTAACACATTTATAACAACATTTGTTATATTTTTGACATTGCATTTATAAGTTTGTTGCAAATAACATCCGATGTCATAAACTAGGGTTTTGGTACCGGGAGTACCGGTACCGAAAGTACCGGTATTACCGACCATTTTTTGGTACCGAAATACCGGTACTGAAAAGCATTGAGTACCGGTACTTTCGGTACTGACGAAAAGTGTAATACTCGTTTGAATCAATAAATTTCTTCACAACAAATGGTACGTTAGTATGTATGTATGTATGTATGTAGGTAGCCACCAATCCTTGCTTGAGTCTTGCTCTGCATGCGGCTCCACTCAACAGTAAGGTCAAATTTTATTACCAATCTGCATTCAACATATCGCTGTATGAAGGGCCAAAAGGGGGGTGGCGGACCCGTAAGTAGAAACACTTACGCGAAACCCGCGGGAAATAGAGAATCTCCTTCCAGCCATATGATCCAACAGATTGAGTATTAGAATTTGCAATACTTGTCGAGCTTTCCACGGAAAGGTTTGTTAGAAGAAGGGCGCGTCAAATCTTTTACAACTGTTGGAGAAAAAAAAGTGCTAGACGCGAACGACTAACACTTTTCCTCCTGACTCCGATTGGCACTCCACTTCATTGTCCAGTTGTAAATTCAATGATGCCCTGATGCTCCCTCCCTCCCCAAAACATGATAAATTCAATTATAGTGACATGTTATATAGTAGAATAGATTATAATATATATAATAATATGATATATATAAATATAATAATATGATAATAAAATATGAAAATAAAATGGTAGTAACAATAAAATATGACGCAGTGAAACAGTATCTGAATGCATGCAGTATTATATCGGCCGATATATATTTTTCTTTGGAATATTTGTCCTTCTGATTATATTAGGCTGGTCGAGGGAAGAATGATAAAAATAAAAAAATAATTTGAATAAAAATCAACGATTTGTTAATAAAGTTTCCGGATACATCGAAAACAAAATTTCAGCTTCCATATGTTTAGGGAGGATAAACAAAATCATATTACAGCAGACGCTTCGTTTCATTCGCTGTAGCCTACTATAGTAAACAAGGACAATTACATTAAAATCATTGTAGCAGCATGTAGCGCAAGGATGTTACGGCACATTCCCCTAGACTCCGGCTGACACCCTACTACGTCGTCCATCTTTGACTTCTCTGATGCCTTAATGCACCCTCTCAATACCCAGCATATATGAATGAAATAATTATAATAAAATATATAAAATTGAATTTATAGTTGTATAGGATATGAATATAGATGTTTCAGAATTTCCATTCTTTAAATGTGATGAATTGAACCTCATTAGGTAGTCTCCAAAATAAGGACAAATAACGATTTCCGGAATAGAACGACATGCTGAAATATTAATATCAGTGTTTATGTTAGTATCTCCGATGACTCCATGATGCTTCTGGAAATCATGCCAATGAATTAGTATAACAAACCAATTATAAATAAGTAATTCGTGCACCTCCACTGGACTAGTAGCTATAAGGAATGAAAATTATCTGTTATTTTATGAGTCAAAGGAATTATTTGTATACCTATTTATTACCTATGAACAGTAGATATAATACAACGCTACACAATGTGTATGTATGTAGGTAGCCACTACCCTAGCTTGAGTCTTACTCTGCATGCGATTCCACTGGATAGTAGAGTCAATGTTAATTAATAATTTGAATTCATAAAACCGTTGTACGAAGGGCTAAAATGGAACATAAAATAGTACTCATCTACAAGGATGTTACGGCGCTTTCTCCTAGACTCCGGTTGGTACTCCACTCCATCGTCCAGCTGCAATTTCAATGATGCCCTGATGCTCCCTCCCAATTCCCAACATATAATGAAATGAAATGAATATTATGAGATATATAAGAATAGTGATGGTGTTAATATATGATTGATATAGATGTTTAAATTAAATTAATTCTATCGATATGATGAATTCAACCTCATGGAATACACCCCAAAAAAGGACGAAATACATTTAGTATAGATAAACGATATGCTGAAAGATGAAGAGCAGGGATAAAATTAGTATCTTTGGTATCGGACTCCATGATGCTCCTAGAATTTGACCCAAAGGAATAGAATAATAAACTAAACCTATGTATGTAATTCTCGTGCCTGAGAGAAAATAATTCCATAGCATGAACATTCAGGATGTAATATGTATGTGAATATTAGTCAAACAATTTAGTAATAGATAGAGGATTCTATTCGCCTTCAACTGTTGGAGACCAAGGCATAATGGTAAATGATCAAAAATCTCACTCCTGACTCCGACTTTCACTCTACGTCTTTGGCTATTTGTTAAATAATAAAATGTTATTTGTTTTGTAGAACATAAAATTGTGGATGGTTTTGTGGTAAAGCAATACGATAAATGTGATGAAAACTATGCAATCTTCTATCCTTCTTCATAAACGAAAATGCAATCATATAAAAAACCACGCATTAGCCTCAGAGCGTGTTAGATTATTTCATTGCTTCCAACTAAAAGTCATAATAAAATAATTCTACTGTAAAATAATAAAATTGAAAACTTCACTATTAGTTTTACAGGATCGCTGTAAGTGGTGTTAGCACAGTTAGTACGATATGGGAATATAATTTGATAATATAATACAAAATACAATAAAACACAAAAAAATAAATAAAAACAATATAATATGTGATGCAACATATAAGAATATAATACAAAAAAAATGCTATAAATAACTATAATTATAATATCTTTATATTGTTTGTTCTTTGTTTCTTTGACCTGCGGAAACCTAAAAAATAAAATAGAATTTGTCCTGATCCTGTATACACTAGTAGCATAGAGTATTAAACCAATAATCAAAATGATTTAACTGTTGCTTGCGTCCTGAATTTCAATCGGTGTTTGTTTATCAAACAAATCAAGACTAAACGTAAAGGGAATCAAAAATGGCCAATTACATTATGTTCGAGAATATGTAGTAATATAGAGAATTTAATATCGATCATGCAGAGTTGGCTGTATGTATTATAATAAAATATGACATAATATAATATATTATAATTTATTTAATATAATACAATACAACATAATACAGTATAACAGAATACAATACAGCATAAAATAATACATTATAATATCATAAAATATAACGTAATATAGCACAATATATTATAATGTAATACAATACAATGCAGCAAGCTGAAAATCTTGTAAGAACGCAATTACCAGTGTAGGTCCGCAATTGATCAGCAACCCTACAACTTTGTGCTCTGTAAAAAATAAATTGAAACGTACACATATACACACTACGGTCGTTCGATAAAAAGAAAGAAAAACGTGCTGCTCCTTCCTAGCAAATATACCAATACAAAGATCTAACGCGGGCTCAGTATATATGAGAAAGAGAAAACATTTTGAACACTAAGATAAGCAATACCACTACCAATAAGCATGTTCTGTGATGATGCCTTGCCCGTACGTTGCATCAACTTGGACCCCGTGAGTGTCGCATAGCTCGACCAAAGCTACAAGATACAAAATGCATGGATCAAAAATGTGGTTGTAATAATATCCGAATAAAGCTTATTTTTTAAAGAAAATGAAACGCATCGTCAGCGCATAATTTCTTTGTTGAAAGTAGCCGCAGCGTATAGGAGACTGAATAAATTTTTATCACTCCTTCATGACCACTCGCATATTTCATCACTGAACGGCTTCTGGCATGTACAAATATCAACACATCTACATATAAAGTTTGCAAATCAGAACAAACTCACCGAATTCGCCACCCGGCAGTTTCTCCCCACTAATCGGAGTGCTCGCCGTCCAATGTTATGGATTTTACTCCTAAATCCCGAACCTTGCTCGCCGTCGTCGTTCCTCTGTCCACGCTACACTATGATGCAACAGCATGTCACTCTTTTCCACTGTAGCCGAACCACTCACACAATCATCTCACTTCTTTCGAATTCTGTTCAACTCTTTTTTCACTTACACTTAGAAAACAACGGATGGGAAGCTAAATTACTTCGCAATTGTCCACCCGGAAGCCAAATCAGCATTCATTTGCATTTAGGAAAAACGGAATCAAAACACCATCAAGATGCCTACGTAAATCACTCCTACTTTCTAAACAATTCTTCACACCAAACTCAAATTTCTCGCTATCGGATAAAGAATTGGCTGAAGGGTAATAATCACCACCACTCGCGGAGACCACAACGGAGACGTCTGCTCGTGACGGAGTAGCAAACCGAACTGCACAACAAATGGTACGTTAGTTTAGTAAAATTCGTTGGTGGCGAATTTCCCAGGTCGACTTCTCCCCACTGATCAACTACACCCCAAATTGCGGTATTATTTAATGAATAAAAAGCACGATGACAACATGAAAATTTACAATGTAGTATTCATTTTGAACTATGTTTCGCACCACATACAATATTACACAATACATCTGCAACTTTTTCGAATTTCTTGTAATACGGTTAACTGTGGATTGTTAAAGGACAGATTTGAATGTTTTGATAAAACTTGAATTTCAACACATATTTTTGAGTATTTCATGAGTTATAGAGATAGAACAGTTTACTTATTATTATTGTAGGATCATATTTTGTTAGTGATAAAATTCATAAAAATATGAAGAATAAGCTTCAGCAAACTTGTGTTACTTGACGAATTTGAAATTTTGTAAATTTAAAGTCCAATACTGTATGCCTTGCTTGCAAAAAAAAATCTTCCAGTACCGGTATTTTACCGGTACTACCGGTACTGAGAGTTACAGTACCGTAGAACCGGTACTCGTCAAAAGGGGTCGGTACTAGGAACCCTATCATAAACAGAAACATAGTTTGCAATAATTTTGTTATTTTGTAACATTCTTGCAACACAGTCTGTAATAATTTTGATATAATTGTCACAGTGTTTGTTATATTTAAGTTTAATTTGGTGCAAATTTTGTTAGAATTTTTGTTATTTTAACTACTAACGGTACATGTTTTATAACAGCTGGTGATATAAAAAAATCATATCAGGGGAACACATTCTGTTATAATCTTGTTTCTTCCGTCTGGTCGGGAATGCACAGCATTTTAATCACCTACTTTAAAATTATCGCAAATGCCCCATTTTGTAAAAAAAAATGCTAAATTCTTCATTTTTAAGTATATTTTAAACGAAAGGATTCAGAGCAATATACCTTTTGGCAAAAATGTATGATTTAACAAGAGAAACCAGAATGTAGAACTGTAAAATTCATAATTTTCAAAATATTTCAAAACCAAAATTTTGACATTTTTTTCAATATGGGACATTTGCGATAACTTCAAATTGTGTGAGTTTTTTACTGCACAAATTTCAAGTTATTTACAAGTGGCGGTAGAAATTTCAGAAGTTTCCAAACTTGGCCATTTTGTATGAAAAACGGCAAAATGATCTTTTTTTCGCCGGTCACTGAATGAGTAAAAATACTTGACAAATTCAACCAATGATAAGGTAAAATAAATTGACTCAAACATTTATCACTCAAATATGTTGGCGTGAAGGTCTCTAAAAGCTTGTCAAGAAATTTTGATTTTTAAGTTACTTGAATTGAAAAGTGTTGCAGGTCACTCAGTTTGACGGAATATGATTCCCTTTACCCACTTGCCCCATGGTACCTTATGACGAACGAGCACGTTGCGATTCGCGCGCGTGGTTCGAATGTACGAACGACCAAGATTGACCTTGACAAGCAGCGGTAACGAAATCGACAAACATACCTTTCTGCAGACTGATTACTAATGATCCATTTCGCATTCTTGGTTGATTCCTTTCAGACGCGGAAGATGACTACTCGGAGGAGTTGCCCCAGCTTGGAGAGCTGTTCAAGTTCCGTTCCAGTTGCTGCAGCACCAAGTTGATCAAAAAGCGGCTGCCGATTTTGTCGTGGCTTCCCAACTACAACCGACAGTTCCTGGTGGAGGACATCGTGGCAGGATTGACCGTTGGACTGACGGTTATCCCGCAAGGAATCGCCTATGCCATAGTGGCCGGATTGGAACCCCAGTATGGGTTGTATTCGGCGTTCATGGGATGCTTCGTGTACTTTGTGTTCGGCAGCTGCAAGGACATTACGATAGGACCGACCGCGATTATGTCGCTCATGGTGCAGATCCACGTAGCCAATCTGGGGCCGGCGTTTGCGATGCTATCCGCGTTCCTAGCTGGTTGCATTATCCTGGTACTCGGCTTGCTCAATTTGGGTAAGTTTTCGAATGACAGCGCTGGTATCGAGTCGCTTTTTGGAGACTTGATTACTTTTTTGAGGTCGAAAAGTCTCTTATGTCATCCCCAGGTCAATTTTATGACAGTATTACTAACTATTTCTGGCAGCATTTCTTGCTACTAGCTCTGGGGTTAGGATATTTGTAACAAATTATCGATTGTTAATCGAATCTTCAAAATTTTAGGTTTCCTAGTCCAATTCATATCGATGCCCGTTACAGCCGGATTTACGTCAGCAGCAGCCATCACTATTGCCAGCGGGCAGGTGAAATCGCTCCTAGGTCTTCCGGGCAAATCTAATGAATTCCTCGATTCATGGGAAAATGTAATCCACAACATCCACCTGACCAAATTGTGGGATTCAGTGCTTGGAATCGGAACGATCGTCGTTCTGCTGCTGATGATGCAACTCAAAAATCTGGAAGGTTCATGGAAGACATTTGGCAAATACATTTCGCTGTCCCGGAACGCCATTGTCGTAATCGGTGGAACCGTACTAGCCTTCT
Organism: Aedes aegypti; assembly: GCF_002204515.2. Taxonomy (NCBI): domain Eukaryota; kingdom Metazoa; phylum Arthropoda; class Insecta; order Diptera; family Culicidae; genus Aedes; species Aedes aegypti. The sequence continues at coordinate 209,193,462 of NC_035107.1, forward strand.
GTCTTAGCACGGATGGCGTGGCACCCTTCCAGTTGACTGGTAAGTCTTTGCTAAACTAACTGTGTATTAGGCTGCGACTTATTTAAAAATCTGCAGAATCAAAAGTCTGATTTTTGAGAAAATAATTATCAAAAAAGCATTATTTATTGATTGAAGTTTACTTGCATGAAAGTTTATCAGCTTTTTTTTTTTTTGGGAAGGTTAAGCCACTGCGTCTATTGGATTGAACTTTTGTGGCATTGGAAATTTCTAAAAATAGTCCTCAGTTACGTCTGAACCCCACCAAGAATCGTTTTAAAATCCTCTTCTAGAATCTTAATAATCCTATCCCGCTCAGAATGTTGTACGAAATCCCTTAAAAAATAAGCCGCACCCTACTGGGTATAGCCGACCTAATATTTTCACTTACATTTACCCCCAGGTAACGTTACATCCGGACTCCCCCCGGTTCAGCTGCCACCGTTCTCGGCAGTGGTCCATAACCAAACCTACTCCTTCACGGATATGGTCTCGGAACTGGGAACCTCTGTCATCGCCCTCCCACTCATCGCCATCCTGGAGAGTATCGCCATAGCGAAGGCCTTCTCCAAGGGCAAGTCAATCGATGCCACCCAGGAAATGATCGCACTCGGACTGTGCAACATTGTAGGATCGTTTTTCTCGTCGATGCCCGTAACCGGTTCGTTTACTCGGTCGGCCGTCAACAACAGTAGTGGCGTCCGAACTCCGGCCGGTGGCATTACCACCGGTATCGTCGTTCTTCTGGCGCTTGGTCTCCTCGCCGGTACCTTCTTCTACATTCCGAAAACCGTCCTGGCCGCGGTCATCATCGCCGCCATGTTCTTTATGGTGGAATTCCACGCGGCCGCGGAAATCTGGCGCACCAAGAAGGTCGACATCATTCCATTCTTTGTCACGCTCATCACCTGTCTCTTCCTTGGCCTGGAATACGGAATGGTCATTGGAATCGGCGTCAACATGTGCTTCGTGCTGTACCAAACATCTCGCCCGAATATCAGTCACCATATTCAACGGATTTGTAACGTTGATATGCTGGTCGTGAGCCCTGATCAGAACCTGGTTTACTCCTCCGCAGAGTACCTCAAGGCTCGAGTCGTCAAACTTTCCCAGCAGAATCTTGTTGAACTAGTCGTAATTGATGGATCGGCAGTCAACTACATCGACTCCACTGTGGCCAAGATTCTGGCCGGCATCGTTGAAGATCTTAGAGTTCAGGAACGACCCGTTGTGTTCTGGAACTGGCAGCGGTCGGTGCAGCACACGGCATTCCGCCTGGATGCGGAGCTGTTTGTTCCGCTTTTCAAAACCGGAAGCTCGCTGGAAGAGATTGCCAAGTGCTGGTCGCTAGACAATCGAATTGAGGCGTGAACAAAACAGTACGCCCCTAATAGTGCTTTCGGTAAGTTGTGATAGCTGAGTCCGTATTCGGGTAGTTTAGTAACTTATTGTCAGGGAATTTACGCCCTTAGGATCGAGGTATTTTAGGTCACCGAAATCAAAATCGACGATAGTATTATTCGGTTATTACCTGTTAAGGTAACGTACAGTAAGGTGATGATGGTGAAGATTTTAAATATCGAGTAGAAATAATAATTTCGCAAGCACGTACAGGTACGGCGGTGCGAATGCTAGTCAATCTCGCGAGAAAATAATAACAGGTTGTTGATGATTTTTATGTGCCGAAATTCCTTATTCATCATTTGTATTTTATTCAATTACATTAATGAACTGCCAATCAGACAAAACACTTAAAACATTTTTTTGTAAGTAGCGATAGGGGTAGTACTGAGACTTTTAATCTGCCCTAAGCTTCTTCCCTTGCAATCTCTGTCAGGACTAGTTGCTATAGACAGTATCTGCATAGATTTGGTCATTCAGAATCTCCTGCGTGTCCCAATTATGCTGGTGTGGAGGAAAATTATGCTTGGCTGCAGAGGATTAGCCCTGCCGAAGCTGTTCCCTTGTAACATTGTTTAATTCGGCTAGGAGAAGCAGTTTGCCTAGGCTACTTCTGCTACATTTGTTGTGCTATATGCACTGGCCCCTCCCCGAATAAATACCGTAGGATGGTTCCGGGAAGATAAGACTCTGAGGCCAAGGGTCATGTCGATGCACTGTACACCACTTGAGCAATTCAACGAAAGTGCATGGGCTGGGTTTAGTGGGTCGTCGTTGGTGCGGCATCCCCACACTGTCTGAGTTACCTTCTCTGGGGGGTCTGTTTGCAGATTTTCCCCTTGTAAAAACCCTAAAAAAAAATTCGGAGAAATTTGGCTGGATCGCTTGCTGTTGCTACGAGAAGCGGTCCCTATTCTTGCGTCAACAGGGCAAATATACCATTAGTGGTGCACCTAAGGGAACTCTGCTAAAACATGATGATAAAAGCATGAAATATATGATTTAAACGTATTAGTCGATAGATTCCAAATTCTTTTTTTTTTTTAATTTCTTTATTAGTATTATTCCAACCATTACATTCATTACTTTTTAAATATCTAGGTGTTCTGTGTTATTAGACAACACTATCATCCTAATTTGGTAAAACAAATCTAAGATTTTGATAACAACATATTACATTTCATTTGCCGTAGCAGTTCAGATATTTTACAGGTGAGTTGATTTCACCTGCTTATAAGAGAAAAAAAACGTTTTGACGTTCTAAACATATAACGCATTGATCGTGGCAATGGAAGATTGTAACGATTTTTGCCTGAAATTATTAATTATTTTATTTGACATTTGTTCCAATGTTTCAACATTGGATATTCTATGTAACTCATTGGTATTATTATTTTCAAAATTTTAATTTTAATTCTCTGCAGAGCTTTCTTCCTGGTATTACAACAGCTAGTCCATATTGGAACAGCATACAACATGGCTGGCCTGCAAATTTGTTTGAACATCAAAAGCTTGTTCTTAAGACAAAGTTTTGATTTTCTATTAATAAGGGGTTAGCAAGGCTGGTAGCGAGTCACTTTTTAGTGACTTGGTCACTTTTTTGAGGCTAGTCACTTTAAAGTCTCTTTTTTGAAGTCATTTCAACTAAAGTCACTTTTTTCGTCAAAAAGTCACTTTTTTCAACTATTTTAAGCTAAATTTTCGGGAGAAAATTTGGAATCGGCCTTCTTAATTTAGGCTAAGTTTTAAGTTAGCAGGATGTCTACTACCTGAAAAATCCTGGAAAACCTGGAATTATCAGGGAATTTTATTCAACCTGAAAAAAAAACCTGGAATTATCAGAGGATTTCGGCTATACGCAGAAAAAAAACTCGAACCAGTAATTATTATGGCAGAATATGTCCTTTTTGTAACACAACATTTCTTCAATAAAAAAAAAATTTCGGCTACTCCGCTGTTACAACTTGAGGTCAGGTATTCAGTCAATTCACTTTAAGTTATTTTTAATATGTATTCCGAATAACTTGTTCAAATAAGGAAGTAGGACTTAGGATTGCTAAAATTAGAAAGGCAAATACAAGTCCCAGTTCTAGTTGGGTATCTTTCATGAGCATATGAAATAAATAATATTTGTAGGAAAAGATTAAAGCTAGTAAAAATAGTACATTTTCAGGTAAGCATATCTTTTTTAAAGGCTTGGATACTATCTCAATGCATATCTCTAAAAAGTGTTTATTTTTAGTTGAGGTCTCTAAAGACATTATAATCATTATGGTATCTAAAGTCACTTTTTTGACATAACCCTCTCTTTCCCATGGTAGCTCCAGAGCTCAATTATTTTTGACTGAACCAGAGGAATACTATGCATTAGTTCTACAGTCAGCTCTCCATAACTCGATATTGAAGGGACCATCGAGTTTGGGAGGTATCGAATTATGGAACACAAAACCAGTGCAAATGCGATCCGAGCGACCAACGAACTTTTACTATGGTTCTCTAACTCGATATCGAGGTAAAAAATATCGAGTAAGGGAGAGTTAACAGTAGATTATGATTCTATACTTATCAGATTAATCCAAAAGTCAACTAACTTTTTGAATAGTTTACTATTGTAAAACAACCAATTTTAAATTGATTTTGAAAAAAATAGACCCTTTGCAATATTGCTTTTTGAATTACTTTTTATAAAAACGCATTTCCATAAAGAAACTGTCGATCAAAGTCGTCGGAAATAGATGGTTAATCTGCTTGCAATGAATTCTGGTGCAACATTCTAGAGGCTCCAGAGAAACATTCAGAGACTATTACGTAACTATTTATCCAGAGATTCCTTCTGGAATACTTTCAAAAACTCCACCAGGAATGCCACCAGCAATTTTTCAATAGAAGCTCAGAGGAATTTCTTCTTAATTTGGTACTAAAAATGTTAGAGCATTCCTACGCTAGTAACTTCAGTAATTTGCACAGAGATTACTCTGAAGAAAAAATCTCAGTATTTCCTCCAGATCACAGATTTCTTCAAACGCTACTTCTAGGATTCTTCCCGCAGGCCCTACATAAGTTTTTCCCCAAAGGTTTATTATAGAGTTTTCGAAAAAAAATCGAAATTTTTATAAGAAACCCTACAATAATTCCTACGCCTTTTTTCATTTAATCCAGGCATTTTTATAAGGATTCTCTCAAAAATTCATCCATAATTACTCTCCGGAATCGCTCAAAACTTACTTAAGGTATTATTGGATAAAATCTTTTCCAAGAATTGCTCGATGAATTGCATCTGAGATTCCTCATTAGATTCCTCTAGAATTTTCTCCAGCATTTCTTCAAAATATTATTACTGCGGCTCAAACACTTCACTGATATTTTTTTCAAATACAGTTTCCAGATCTGCATAAATTCTTTAAAATTTCATTCAAGGTTCCACACTAGTTAATACTACAGCAATTATTACAGTTATTGCTCCGGCCATTGATGGATTAACATGTTTTTATTATCATATCAATTTATCAAGAAATATATTCATCATGAATTCAAGAGATCTTTCAGTGATCTTCGTAGGTATTCATCATTATAACTTACACAAGTTTCATCAGAAATTACACTAGGATTTTTTTTAGAAATTCTTCGCTGATTTTTCAAAATTTAAAAAAAAATATGAATTTTTTTCTTGATATTTCCCTGAAGACAACCCGACCAGTGGATTACAAAAGGGTTGTTACTCAGTTAGCGCATTTTCTCTAACAAAATATGTTATACTTTTGGCGGGTTGTAGTTAAAATAACAAAAATTAGAACACAATTTCTTCCACACTAAACAAAAATGAAACAAAATCTGTCATAATTTGAGCAAAAATATTACACATTATGTTTCAAATCAAATAAAAATACAACTTATTTTGTTATATTCCATTACTGATTTTTTTTGTACGGTATTCAGTTGGAGCTGCCTGACAGCTTAACTTGTCAAGGCTGAACCCTCGGTCTGGCTTTTGCCAAGTTTCCCATCTACCAGGACCAATACTCGGACGGACTAGGCTATGGTGCCCACATGAACACTGTTTTTTTTAATTCGTATTGTGACGTGGTAGTTTTTGAAAATTACCCATATTACCTTGCTTCGGAGAAACGCTATCAACGGTGCAGAACGTCCGTTGGATCACATCCGAGATATTAGTGCGTCTATGCCATATAAATTATGACGCGGCTTTAAACAAAAATGACAAAATGTGATGCCACCACTACAGGTTACGCCTTTGGTGTCCATCTAATGGGCTAATGGATTGTGCCCTCCCATCGCGGCAAGATCGCATAACCATGGGGAGGGATATTCTACTACTGAATTATAACAAAATTTGTTATTTTCGTTCCTATTATTTTTTTTATAACAAATTGTGGATTAATTCAGTTCTAAATTAAAACAAATTTGAAACTGCTTTTGTTATTATAACTGATTTTGTTTCAATTGTGTTATGATTTCCTCCATCAACTCAAAGGGCTTCCAACAAAAAAAAAAGTTATTTGTAACAAATCTCAATATAATTTTGTTGTTATCCACTGGACGGGAATACAGGATGAGTAACTGGAAAAAATCTTTGATGACTTCCTTGACTTTTTTTTATTTGGAGCAGGTCCTAGGGAAATCAATGAAAGAATCAATCGATAAATTTCCGGAGAACTTGGGACTTATTTGAAAAAATGTCTGAAACGATCTTTGGAGATATTCCTAATGGAATTATCGAAGTAATTTCTTCACCATGATAAAAAACAAACCAACCAATTAAGAAAATTGTAGAAAATCATCCGTGATAAATTTAGGAGTGTAGTTTTAATGAAACAACGTAGTTTTTCTTAGAAAAAAAAACAGATTGAATTCATGAAGGTATATAAACGATTCTTAGAAGAATTACATAAAAAGAAGTTCGTAAAATCACAAAACAAACTCCTGAAGAGGTCTTCGAAGTAATAAGAAATTTACGGCAAAAGTTACTTGTTGTAATTTCACGAGGAAGTCTTAGAATGTGAATACCTTCCATTAAACTTACTGATGGAAAATTTCTTCCTTAGTCGGCGTCTAAACGACGCGGTTTAAGCTGTATTCCAATCCAATTCGATCTTCTGTCATCACTTTTTATTTGAAATATCGATTAATGCATAAAAATATTGACCTTATTAGGTAGAAGAGTTGGAGTTTAAATGGAAATGTAGAATGACAAAAAATTTAATTTCACAAATGTTCCAAATTCTTTTTAAAATTTACAATATAAACTACTTTGGTAATATAAAAGACACAACATTTTTAAAATATTGAATATCCACTTAAAAAGGATTATTTACGTAAATATAAACTACCCTGTTTGAAAAAAATCTAGGCGATATGTTGTAATTTTAAAATCACAATAAAAATGTACAAATATGCTACTCAACTAGACCTACTACATGCAGAAGATCATATGGAATATTCCCTTATCATAATTGATATTGATCGTAAAACAGTATACTAGAATTGAAATAAAATTTTCAAGTCACTTTTAGTCACTTTTTCGAAAATCGAAAGTCACTTATTAGTCACTTATTTCTCAAATTTGGTCACTAAAATAACTTTTTTCGGTACCAATTCTTGCTACCAGCCCTGGGTTAGAGACATTTTACATATTTGTTACATTTGGCATTCAACCTCAATGTGATTTTTGAAAGTTAAATTCTTATCTAGCATGAGCCCAAGATACTTAACTTCATCTGACCAATTTATTGGAACCCCTCTCATCGTGACAACATGTCTACTTGAAGGTTTCAAATAAAGAGCTTTTGGTTTATGTGGGAATATTATTAGGTGAGTTTTGGAAGCATTAGGAGAAATCTTCCATTTCTGCAAGTATGAAGAAAAAATATCCAAACTTTTTTTGCAATCGACTACCTACAGATGACACGCATGCTTCGTCCTTTGGCGGAGAGGCCTGCGTCATCCGCAAACAAAGATTTTTGACATCCCTGAGGTAACTCAGGTAAGTCAGATGTGAAAATATTGTATAATAATATTGGTCCCAAAATGCTGCCTTGGGGACCACCAGCTCTTACAGGAAGTCTTTCAGATCTGAAGTTCTGATAATTAACCTGAAGTGTACGATTTGACAGATAACTTTGAATTATTCTAACAATGTATGTTGGAAAATTAAAGTTTTTTATTTTTACAATCAAACCTTCATGCCAAACACTGTCGAATGCTTTTTGTATGTCTAGAAGAGCAAGACCAGTAGAATAGCCTTCAGATTTGTTGGAACGGATCAAATTTGTTACACGTAAAAGTTGATGAGTGGTCGAATGTCCATGGCGGAATCCGAACTGTTCATTAGCATACATTGAATTTTCGTTGATGTGGGCCATCATTCTGTTCAAAATAACCTATTCAAAAAGTTTACTGATGGAGGAAAGCAAACTGATTGGACGATAGCTAGAAGCTTCTGCAGGATTCTTGTCTTGTTTTAAAATTGAAACAACCTTAGCATTTTCCATTTGTCAGGAAAATATGCTAATTAAAAATTATTAAGTGAGAGCTTTCTTTGCCAAATTTTCCATTTTCGCATTCGTATATCGTGTGGCAGGTACGATGATACTCTATGCCCAGGGAAGTCAAGGAAATTTACATTACGAAAAGATTCTGGACCGACCGGGAATCGAACCCAGACATGGCATGCTTTGTAGCCGTGGAATCTAACTACTCGGCTAAGGAAGGCCCCCTATGAGCTATGAGCTTGGTGTGTTCGAAGATCGGATGGAGATGTCCAAGTCGCAAATTATAGCGTACGATGCGTTTCGAGGGCATTTGAATCCGACATTGAGACGTTCGATAGGGAGGTCACTGGAGGAGTTCGACGAGGATGGTAATTTTGAAAAGATCGATACACTTGACACTAGATCAAGTTTTCATATTTTGGTAATAGATGGCAACACTGCTCGATTGTTATCAAAAGAGCCAATTTTATAGGGGTGTGATATGCAAATACCAAAAAAAATAGAGATAACGATACCGAATGTTCACCAAAGTTGAAGGAAGTGTTGCGTGCCATACAGTCGGCCGAATCACAAATGTTCATGTGGCTGGCAACACTGTTTAAGAAGAATAAAGTGAAGATCAAAACCATCAAACTTGAGCGGAACAGAAAAATGTAATGCTTAGCAACATAGCAATACTCTTCAACTGTAATCCAGTTTTTCATGAAGGGTTCAAATTTTTTTTCGTAGCTGGCAATACTGCTTAAGTGAAATTGCGCCACCAGGCAGTACAAGTGTGCATGCAACTATTGTTTTGCGGATATCTCAGGATCCTGACCACTTAGAAAAATGGTGTCTTCGGCAAAGTTGTTCAGTAGCTCAAGGACTATCATTATTCTAGCCAAGAGATTCGTGATTTTGCCACCAGGTGGCGCTAGTGTGCATACAATTCTTGTTTTCCGGATAGCTCAGGATCCTGGCCACTTAGAAAGATGGCGCCTTCGGCAAAGTTGTTCAGTAGCTCATGCGCTATCATCATAAAAGTTATGAGATTCGAGATTTTGCCACTAGGCGGCGCTAGTGAGCATAGAATTTTTGTTTTGCGGATATCTCAGGATCCTGACCACTTAGAAAGATGGCGCCTTCGGCAGAGTTGTTCGGTAGCTCAAGGACTATCATTTTAAAAGCTATGAGATTTGAAATTCTGCAACCAGGTGGCGCTAGTGAGCACATAATTTTTGTTCTCACTAGCGCCGCCTGGTGGCAACATCTCGAATCTCTTGGCTTTTATAAGATAGTCCTTGAGCCACTGGCAAAATTTTGCATCTTATAGCGTTTATAATGATGGTCCTTGAGCTACTGAACAACTTTGTCGAAGACGCCATCTTTCTAAGTGGTCAAGATCCTAAGATATCCGCAAAACAAAATTTATATGCTCACTAACGCCACTTAGTGGCAGAATTCCGCAATTCAATGACCACCATATGTTTGCCCTTGAACTACTGAACAATTTAGCTGAACATCATGATCCTCTATTTTGAATACTTTCGAAGATAATGATCATTTATAAAAACGGTCGTTAATCTGAATTTCGGTCGTGGGGGACGGACCTGGTGTAGTGGTTAGAACACTCGCCTCTCACGCCGAGGACCTGGGATCGAATCCCATCCCCGACATAGTCACTTATGACGTAAAAAGTTATAGTGACGACTTCCTTCGGAAGGGAAGTAAAGCCGTTGGTCCCGAGATGAACTAGCCCAGGGCTAAAAATCTCGTTTATAAAGTCAAACCAACCTACCAATTTCGGTCGTAAAAAAGTGGTCGGAAAAAGAACCGTCGGTAAAAAAACGGTCGTAAAAAGAGGTTGGAGTGTATTTCGATGAGCTGATCATTATCATTACTAAAGAAAGTGAAGTGTAGTTTAGGGATACAAAAAGTTGAACTAATATTATCAAGAAGACTTAAGGCCGCACGGGACGTCATCATAATCACCCTATCCATTTCAAGAAGTAAATCCCAAGAACCACCCCATATATCGATGCGAAAAATGTATCACTATGATTCTATATATGTAGTGCACAACCCAATAAAATTTCAGCTTTATCGGTTCTCTAAAACTCGAGATTTGCTTCCACACAGTTTTGATGATAATTGTTAGAGTGAGACGAAAGATAGGGAAAATAACACGGTTTCCCGTGTCACCTTAACATTAGAATAATAAGTTGATAACGTATAATAAATGCCTTAAAATATAAATCTTACATATTCTATTATTTCTGAGAAAAATTGTTCCACTTTATTTTTAAGAGAAAGCAAAAGAATCGTCTCAAAAAATCACCCAATCCCGTTGCTGAATCTGCTAGGATTCCCACTGAATCTGAAAGAATTCCACCCAAGTATACAAGGATTCCATTTAAAAGTTCTCAATAATTTCATTCATGACTCATCATTCGTCAATTTTCCTGTTCCGGCCTCTATCAAAAACCTCGTTTCTGCTTCTGTCAAGTATCTGGAAGATTCGGTGTATGGATTTTGCCTTTCCAGAATCTGCATGCGCTCAGGATTCCACAAAAGTCTAATTCCAGAAAGTGCAAAAAATCACCATGGTCTGTGAATTACTGATAGGTACTGCTCGAAGTAGCCCCAGAAGCGGATGGTTCGACGAGGAGTGCCAGAGGGTGATGGATGAGAAGAACGTGGCCAGACGTCGGATGTTAGTGTCTGGTACCAGGCTGAACAGAGAGCGGTACAGGGAAGCAAGATCAGCCGAAAAGCGAATCCATCGCAGGAAGAAAAAAGAGTTTGATGAGAACGTGATAGCCGAGGCGCAAAACTGTATGAAACAGAACGATATGATTCTATGAAACTGTCAATGGCGTGCGGAGAAAGTCAGCGCCATCTCCCGACCGTGAAGGTAATTTGCTGACAGATAAAACGATGGTGGCTGCCAGGTGGAAAGAGCACTTCGAAACGTTACTGAATGGAGGGAACGATAGAGCATCGGAGAACAGACTGAACATCGACAATGACGGTCAAGCTGTGGAGCCTCCATCTCTAGATGAGGTTAAGAAGGCGATTAAAGAGCTGAGGAACAACAAGGCTGCTGGGAAGGATGAGCTCCCGGCCGAACTTCTCAAGCACGGTAGTGAGCAGCTGCATAGAATAATTCACCATATGGTACTAAGGATATGGGAGGAAGAAGAATTGCCTGCTAGCTGGATGGATGGCCTCATTTGCCCTCTCTTCAATTACCGAGGAATAACGCTCCTCAATACAAAACAACCTCACGTATTCTGTTCAACAGATTGAGACCGCTTGAAGAGTCCTTCGTCGGCGAATACCAAGCTGGTTTTCGTGAGGGCCGATCGATGTTTACCCTGCGACAGATCCTCGATAAATTCCGGGAGTACAACTTGCAGGCTCATCATCTGTTCATTGATTTCAAGGCGGCGTACGATTCAGTCAAAAGAAACGAGTTGTGGGAAATAATTATGGAACATGGTTTTCCGACGAAGCTTTTTAGACTGATTCGTGCAACGTTGGAAGGATCGAAATTCAGTATACGGGTTGCGGATGAGATTTCAACATCCTTCGTAACCTTAGACGGATTGAAGCAGGGCGATACACTTTCAAACCTATTGTTCAACATAGCGTTAGAAGGAGCAATAAGGAGAGCTTGCGTGCATAGGAATGGCACTATTATCACACGTTCGTATATGCTCCTTGGTTTTGCGGACGTTATCGACATAATCGGGATTGATCGCCGAGCCGTGGAAGAGGCATACGTGCCTTTTAAACGGGAGGCAACGCGAATTGGGCTCATTATTAATGCCACAAAGACAAAGTACATGGTCGCTGGTAGATACCGTGGGCCCTTAGGTGATGTTGGTAGTGAGGTGGTGATATGTTTGAAGTAGTTGAAGAATTTGTGTACCTTGAAACTCTAGTGACTTGCGATAATGATGTTACCCGTGAGGTAAAAAGGCGTATTGCAGCTGCGAGTCGGGATTTTTACGGACTTCGTAACCAGCTAAAGTCCCGCAGCTTACAGACGAAGACCAAACTCGCGTTGTACACGAATCTAATTCTTCCGGTAGCTCTGTACGGCCACGAATCTTGGACGTTGAAAGAGGTCGACCGGAGAGCTTTTGGGGTCTTTGAACGTAAAGTGCTGCGAACAATATTCGGCGATAAATTGGACAATGGCATCTGGCGGCGTCGCATGAATCACGAGTTGTACCAAGTCTATAATGAAATGGATGTTGTTAAGCGTATAAAACACGGCAGTCTGCGGTGGGCTGGGCATGTAGCTCGCATGTCGGAGGGAGAGGCCGCATGGCTTTTTGCAGTTGAGGAGGATTTAAGGTCGCTTAACGTTCAGGGCGACTGGAAGCGATTGGCCCAGGACCGGGTCCAATGGAGAAGGCTTCTTCATTCGGCGTAGATTCAACGCAATAGCAAGGAATTGTTGCCCATCAAGTATCAGTCTGTGGATACAGACAAGAATACAAGGGCATAAAATATTATCTTATCTGCTACATAATATATTATTGATAAAACAAAAAAAAATTATCAATAGAAATACCAAAAACATGGAAAATTAGGTTTTGGATTGCAATGTTAAACCCGATAAGCAAGTCTCAGGGGCCTTCCTTAGCCGAGTGGTTAGAGTCCGTGGCTACAAGGTGAAGTCATGCTGAAGGTGACTGGGTTCGATTTCCGGTCGACTCAAAATATTTTCTTAATGGAAATTTCCTTGACTTCCCTGGGCACAGAGTATCATCGTACCGGCCACACGATATACGAATGCAAAATGGCAAATTTTGGCAAAGAAAACTCTCAGGTAATAACTGTGAAAGTGCTCATTGAACACTAAGCACGTTATGCCAAGAAGAAGAAGCAAGTCTCATTGTAAATGAAGCAAGCTCTGTACTGTTGTACTTATCACAAATAATACCAGAGTGCTAATAGACCGTTTTTCCCAAGGGGGTGGGGGGTGTGGTGATCGTATTACACCTTTTTTACCATACATACAGTTATCCCCCATGTAGGACAGGAAAAAGTACCGCGTAGAAGAAAACAGCATAGATGGAGACCCGTCCTACAGTTTTTTTTCGATCTATGGCGTACTTCATACGCCTTAGATAAGAAAAAAGCTGTATTCCAAAGAAATGTCTATGTGCAAACCTGTATGAACTTTATTTTCATAAAATCATTCTCAGTATTTGTGCACAAATGCACCCAAAAATTGTGCGATTTTACTTCCAATCTGACATGGAATGGCCTACTTTCCTGTACTGAATTAAATAATGAGGTAATAGTCATAACGCAACTATAACCAGTACTTTAATGATTCATCACGCAACTCAAAGCAGTTGCGTAATTAACAATTACACTTTTTTTTCTGAAATTGTAACATGTTGGTGAATACATTCCTATATGATTTCTGATATCATCAAGTGGTCTTCTACGAAATTGCAAAAAATGTTGTACGTAACTCGATTTTTACAGCACTCGTTGTAATTTTTCAACTCTGCAAGCCTCGTTGGATAAATGTACGACTCGTGCTGTAAAAATCAGGCCCTAGACAACTATATATCAATACACAGTATTTTTCGTAGTTAGGATGTCCCGGGCGATAATTGAATATCGCCCAATGTCAGTTGTGACAACTGTGAAAACAAAGACCATTGCTTTTTTTAATTGTTTGTTATGGTTTGATTATCTATTTTTGATATCGTTAATTGAGCTAATAATATGCCAAAAAGTTGAAGCAAATTCAATAGTTCGATAGTTTTGTAAGTAGAGCAAACATGTGAAGGCATCCTGCAAGCCTTCAAGCAAGCAATCAGTTATTTTATTGCGACGCCTGTTCGTTTACGGATCTTAAACATTAAACAAAACTTCGCATTATGATTGCACACTCGATTCAATTCAATTCAACCTGAAAATGGATAAACACATGGAGATGTTGATTACGCTAGAAGGTGTCCCTTGTCATGGGCCTGGTAAATATCATCATTCTGCAACTTGTTACGTAAACTAATATTACTAATCGAACTGAAATTCTGCACAGTTTTCAAAAAAATCGAAATTTAGCGTGACATAATTTGTGTACCGTAATTCGAGGTGTAGATTATCAGTAGGGAGAAGTTGATCATTCACGTACCCACATATATAAACTGTCAATAGAGCTATGATTTGATTTCAATCAGCACAATTCCTGTGACGTCGTATTACCTGATGGCTGCTCTTGATGTTCCTAAGTTCGGTTTGACATTCAAGATAATTATACCATGGAAAAACAGATTTTTTATGAAATGTTTGATAAACTGTTGAAGGGTTCTTCTCCAAACACTCGACTATTGACAAGGCTATATAAAGACACCATTTAAATAAACTATTTCTTACATTGCATATATGTTCTATAAATCCAGTTTTAAATTTGCATTGTGGATAAACAATCATTTTCTGAGTAAAAACGTATTTTTTTTGTGCGCGAGTTGCTAATTTTAAGGAAAATTGCATACCTTTAGGCGTTTAATGTGGTGTGTTCTGAAATTTCCAACATTCAAATTAAAAATTGATCGATAAATCATTAAGTTGTAAGATTTTTGGGACTTGTTCCAGATTCAGTGACCCCAAATTTAGTGGATAGCATATCTCTTTATTTTAGGAAACTTATCGCAATAATTGATCAACTTCACCCCGGAATCAAAAACTTCACTTTTTGATTTCAAATAAATGTTTTTGTAATTAAGTGAAAATTTATCAAAATTTCGTTTGTATAATTCGATAGATATCCAATCAGTACATGTTTAAAAAATATTTGGATAATAATACATGAATTCTACTAGGAGTTATAGAATAGAATCGCTTGAAAGTGATCAACTTCACCCCATTTTACGGTACCATCCCTTTCGGGGTGAAATTGATCACTTGTCAATGCCATTATTGTTAGTTTTCAAAACAACTCTACATGATAAATTTGAGCACCCTGAATTCGAATATGCTTGTCAATTTCTTAACAATGCAATATTTATATAAATAACGAATAGTCAAATTTTAAGAATTACACGGAAAACGCCCAAATGTATACAATTTCCTAAGGAATTCAATGATATCTAACAGAAATTCAATTATTTCAACCATATGAGCTAATTGGTACGACTTTTGGTGATGAAATCTGGTTTGGGGATATATCTCAAGCATTCTCACAAACTTTCAGGTTTATACCATGTTCAAATCCTTGCTTAGAAATATAAGTTGATACACAGAGAACAGACATGGAGGCTCGAACAAAGTTCCGTCAAAATCATGTATAAAGGTTAGAGTCAATCATCAGCGCCGCCAACGCAGACAGCGCGACATACAAAATCGTTTCGACCACACGATGGCACTAGTGAACGTTAACAGACATTGACACACAAAGCAACGGTAGCGACAAGTGGCAATTTTTGATGGTAACACTAGCGCCAAAGTGTAAAGAGCGGCAAAATTGAACCACCTATATTCTGATGACAGCGCCGCGTAACAGGAGCATAACGACATACTTTGAAATGGCCAGTACAAAGCTTTACACACGCTGATGATTAAAGATAAACGTCTGTTCTCTGTGGTTGATAGGTGTTTGTCAATACTGCAACGTGCATGATTTTGAAATTTTATATTATTTTCACAGTAATAAACATTCTTTAACGCAAAAAACTTCACAACACACAATGCGACAATAGTTACGACACACAACGTTCATATACTGCAGCTTACATTGATATTTGTGCTCCATTAAGCATAAATAAAATCGTGTGATACGATTTTACGGCATTTCGTTTAGTTTTCAACCATAGATGCTTGAATGTTACATGATCGTGTAAATTTAAAGTGCATTTGATTGAAAAATAAGCGATTTATTGTTGACATTTCAGTTTATTTTGATGCTCCAAATATGTGCATGAGAATAAATTTAAATTTACTACATATTTTTAGATGTGAAGTGGTTCTGTGTCATTTGGCATAATATCATTTGGATAATGCCATTTGGCATTTTTTCATTGATGATAGGCATCCATTGATTGATCCATTAATGACAGGCATTTGAAAGAAGTGATATAAATCTGTTTAAGGCTAAGTAGCCCGTTATTCGTTTTGGCAGCAATGATGATTTTACAGCTTGCAATTTCAAAGTGATAGAACTCAGTCATTTTAGGTAATATTGATTCAGAAAAGTATCACTACTTGCGCTTACATGCAGAAAGTATGCTGATACTTTTTCAGCAATGTCAGTTCAAAAACAAGTGATTTTCTTTAATTCGCAATCGTGAGACGAATTAGCCACAATCATCGATGTTCAGTACAAATTTCAATGACGGCCTACTTCGCCTTAAGCCAAAATAGCCTGCTCCCAGGAAGATAGGCAGGCGAATGCAAAAATGGAAATTTTCGTCCTCATTCTTATTTACGGCGAATCCAACTTTCGATCAAATCCATGGC
Source organism: Aedes aegypti (assembly GCF_002204515.2). Lineage (NCBI taxonomy): Eukaryota > Metazoa > Arthropoda > Insecta > Diptera > Culicidae > Aedes > Aedes aegypti. Next base: position 209,209,859 of record NC_035107.1, read on the forward strand.
TCACTTGATTTTGCTGGCGTAAACGGGGGTGCAAAATGCTTTTCGATCGAAAGAGCATTCGAACCTAAAGCTGTGAACCATTTCTTCGATTCGTTTAACTATTAGTTAATTTTTGACATTCCGATAGTTATTTTCCCCTCGAATGGTTAAATTGAACTTCGCGGTCGACCCATTTGAGCTTTGACAGTCGAGTAGTTATTTCAGAACAAAGTTGACATAGTTATTCTCAAATTCACGGGAGCAGAAAATAACTTTTGAACTGTCAAGTATAACCCTGCTCCAGAGCAGGGTTACTTTTAACCGGAGGGGAAATAACTATCGAGCTGTCACATTTTAACTAAAAGTTAAACGAATCGGTGAAACGGTTCACAGCCTAAATCCTGGTTTGCTACTGAAAAGGAATCGCTAAAGAAATTTCTCGTCGATTCCTTGCAGAAATTTTCTACAGCGAGTCCGATTTGACCTGACATTTCTTTTCAACTGCGTACTGTGATCAGAAAAAAAGCGTATTCTTGATCAATTCCTTGCAGAAATTTCCCATGTGTTGCGTACACCCTAGTTCTGACGCCGCACCTACCATCGAAGTTCGTTGATCAGCATACCTGCTACAGCATTTTTAAGCCGAGCTAAGTTGCTTTCAATGCTTTAAATGTGTGATGCCGGGCTATAGAATTGTCAAGAAGGATTGAAAAGCTCACATGTGGAGTTCAGATAAGACACCTATTTTAGTTAAAGTTATTTCTTAAAACTAGTGAAATTAGACTACAGTTAGCTAAAACTTAAATACTATTGGTAAAATATCCTGTTATACAAGTTGAACCTAAAACTAAAGAAATTATCTAGAAAATATAGGTTAGTAAAAGAAAGTGGTTGGAATCTACATACACAGAACTAAATAATTTGATTAAACTCTAAGGTAAATAGTGAATATATTAAGTTAGATGTCGAAATTAATTATTGTGCTTAAGAACTAGGAGTTCTGTTCTTCACCAATTTCGCTGCAGAACAATTCATACCCAAGCCTTAGGAAACGTACAAACGTAAGTTATCTAAAGACTAACCTAAACCACTAAAAACTAACTGTGAAATATGTTACAGGAGAATTTTAATTGTCAAGTCAATAAATACATCAATTAAAGTTTTGGAAAGTGTTTCCTTCGTTGAAATTACTTGTCAGCAGCAAATCAGGCCTAAACAAGAATAGGGGTGTATATTACCTACTTCCTCAACATAGGGGAAAGTGGGGCAGTTTGGCCACCTTAAGGAAATGTAGATAAAAAGCTGAAAATATTATGCAATCTTCGGATTTTTGCATGATTTCCAACTATGTCTAGATAAATACACTAGATCCGAATGATTTCTGTTGTCTTATTAAATTTACGAATAAATTTTTCTAGCCGATTTTTTACCGATGGGGTGATATGTGCACCCTAATTTTGGTTGAAAAGTTTTCTCATATAATCTAAAAATTCAATTACTTTTTGTACTACACTTGAAAGTTATTAGTATTCATAAACGTTCCGTGCAGAAAAATCAAATTTTAAAGAAAATTTTAGCAGTCAAACATCATTATTCTGAAATGACGAAATTTGAAAGAGCAATTAGAGGCAATATGGACTGTTTTTTCGAACATCATTTATTTCTTTTTATTTGAGTTTTGAACACTGACTTATAACATGGCTATTGCTACTTTTTTTATAAGCTTTGGGGTTGCATGTTATTTCAGATGAAATTTTGAAAATTTATGCGGTTTTCAAGGGGTGCTCATTCCACCCCATTGGCCAAACCGCCCCGACAACTCCTGCGGGAAGTATGCATACAATTTTTTTTTACAAATATTCTCTATTTTTTAACTCTTGTTAATGTATTCGAATACTCTGAGCAGAATCTCAATAGAGAAACTTAAAAGTAGATTGGAGTATCTGTCAAAGATAAGCATTTAGAGGCGGAATTAAAAGGTATAAGGTACTCCAATCTGTGTTTATGTTTCTCTATTTTTCACTATTTAAAGACTTTCGACATGGAAGTAACAAAGTGCAACTTTTTTTTTATTAGGACATAACCAATCTTTATTCATCGTAAATTGTCTTGAATCTCTCTTAATTGTGCTGATCTAAACAGTTCTGTACATTTAGAATAAGACTTCTAATCGAGCGAAATAAATGAACGTTACAAACAAATTTCTTTACACAAATAATAATAAATTCACTTTTGTCTCCGATCATTTAATCCTATGCCTTTTGATAACTTTTTTCTTTTACTCTATTATATTTTCACTCATAGTTTGATCCATCATTAGCATTCACACGCATTTGCTTAACAGTAATGTCACATTAAGTTTGAATTGTTTTCCATAACGAAAATATTCATTTCACACCATTCTGTAATATATTTCATCTAGTTAAACGTATAATTACAGTCACCTACCGTCTTTTAAGTAAATGACACACTTATTCGCGCAAGCGTCCTACTATTTCTCGCGTGGAACAATAAAAAAGTATACTACAGGAAATCTATCGTCTTTGTTCTCATGGTTTCAAAAGTCAAAACTTAGAATCTTACATGGCTACGAAATGCGCGCACTTAACCGAACGAATTGTAAAATATTTCTCTACATACTCTCACACTGAGTGAAATCGACACGTTCATTTCACGCTCTTTAACTTCTAAACTATACGGCTTGCGATCACTGAGAAGAAACGTTTCCCTAAACTAAACGCCTAAAGCTAGCCTAGATCGATTCATAAAGAAAAAAACAAAAACATATATTTTAAAAAGAAAATAGTTTGTCTCAATCAATGAGAGTCTGAGTGGAAGAACGAAACACAATTTATCTAAGTCGAAGAAGCTTCGAATGCATTCACTGTATCATCTGCAAGTAGCGATCCTCCTCGAAGTACGAGCTGAGGGAGGTGCTCATGTCGTTGATCACCAGATTGGAGGAGGCCACCGGTGGAGGAGGAGGTGGCACAGTCGTGGTTCCGGCCGTGGCTCCCGCCGCGTTCGCCCCTGTCGGATGGGTACTGCTGCTGACCATGTCCGCAGCGGATTCGACCCAATTCTGGCAGTTTTGAACGTATTCGAGGGTGCGCTGGTAGGTGTCCGAACCCATGGTGGACTGGCCGGCAGTTGTCGCCGTTGGCGGAGGAGGAACGGTTGCGGCGATCGTGTGGGGTGTCGAGGGGACAGTTGCTGAAGTTTCACCGAATCCGGTTGGAGTGGAAGGGAGCGGTGGCGTTTGTAGGCTGCTTTCCATGGGTTTCGGAGCAGGTTGCGGTTGGGATGGTGGTGTGGAGGGTGAAGGAACTGCAGGGTTGGTAACGACCGGAGGGGACAGTTGGGATTGGCTGATGTCGCCACACTGGATTTCTACGTCCGCCGGGTTTGAGGGCTGCTGGGGTGGAGCGGTTTGGGATTGTTGGCATGGTGGGAAAGTGTTGGGGTTGCTGAAGCTGAAGGGGTTTTTGTACTGTTGAGCGGAATTGGAGGTGGGGGCCGAGGACCCGGAAGGTTGATTGATGTGTAGGGACCCTTGCATCATCATAGCCAGACAGCAATGGTGGGCGCTCTGGTCCGTTCGGTGGAAGTAGCCGATCAGATTCGAGCAAGCAATTTGCCTGAGTTGCGGCGGTTGATTCTGAGGGAAATTGTTGTTGAAGATCTGGCCGTTGAAGTTTTGGATTTGACACTGGACGGGAGGAGCAGGTCGCTGGGGTTGTGGTTGAGGTCCATAATTGGAAGGGGTGAGAGGCCCGGCACTTTCGGCGGGCATCATTGGAGACATCATCTGGTGCTGAGGAGTCTGCGGAGACATCACATTGCTCATCATACTGCAATCGTCGTTGCTGTATTGGGACTGAGGGCTCATTAGAACCTTGTTCAGGTTTGACTGCGGTTGATTGAAGCCAGCAGTGGATGGAGGTTGTGGACGAGGTGGTGCTCCCCCGGGGTAAGCTGGAGGCGAGTTCTCGTTCGGATTCCATGCGCAAGCATCTGCTGGAGTAGTAGCGGAGTTTGGCGTAGACATTCCTTGCTGTACTGTCACTTTGCTTTCCTGATCGGCAACCTGGTTCAAATACTGCAACATCTCGTCTGGAATGACCAGTTTGTTTTCGACCATTTCATCTTCCTCAACTTCGTCAAGAACTACTTCCTGATTCGGGTGAAGCTTATTGGTAGCGGGTGAAGGAACCTTTGTTGGAGGAGCGGTGGCAGCTGAAGCAGCTCCTGAAGTTACTGTACTGCTCTTGGGAACTGTGGAGCTAGGTCGACCAACCATTCCTGCTCCAGTGCCGTACTGACCTGCGTGCTGATTTCCGGCGACTGGTTCGGACATTCTCCTATCCATATGGCCGAGCATTTGCTGCTGATGGTAGTAACTTCCTCCGCTCATGTTGTTCGGTATCGAATGCCGTGAGCTTCCGGCTGCTGGATGACCATGGCTATGACCCATCGAACCCTGTGTGTTGAACCGCTGCAGATGCGTTGAGATCAGATGCGAGGACGGAGGCGGCGGTAAGCTTTGGCCACCGGTTGTAGCCGTAGACATTGAACTTGACCGCCGTGAGCTTCCGGGTGAGATCGGATCGTAGAAGGACGAATTGTAGTAACTGCTGGGACGCATCGTGGAGATGGAACTCTGCTGTGAAGCCTGACTACTTCGTCGGCTGATATCTGCCGATCGCATGCTGTAGTATGAGCTACTGGTCGTACTGTTGTTGCTATCCCGTCGCAGTTGTCCCGGATTGAGGTACGCGTTGGTCATCATCGTGTTGGTACAGGATGGACCCGTTGTTGGAGGTCTCAGGTTACCAAGATCCGTTGGGCAGTTTTTATTTGAAATCGGCGATGGTTGCGGCGGGGGAGTTGTTCCCGGCTCCATCTTGAGATCGGTAATCCTTCGATTCAGTTCACCTAGACCAAAGTTTCGGTTGTGAGCGTTCATCTCCGGGATGTTGGACAGCGGATTGCTCATCAGAGATCCCTTGATGTTGATGCGATTCTTGAAGCGATTTCTCGGATTACTACTACGGGTTCCAGCCGTAGCAGTTGCTGCCGTAGGACCACCCAGATCCACCATTTCTCGTAGAACGTAAGGCAAGTCGGCAACCTGTAAACGAATACCGAAATTAGTGAGTAGGTCATTAGAATCTTATCTCTAATCAAACTTACCTCAAGATCCTCATCTACGTATGGCCAGGCGGGATCATCGATCGCTCCGAGGCTACCCAACTGCATGCTGCTTCCATCGTAGTCATCGACCAGTCCAGCCGTCATTGCCGAAATCGACATCGGACTGTTGATCGGTGGTTGTCCCGGCGAGTGGACGTCCGATTCCGATTTGATGCTTGGGCTGCTCATGCTCGTCGTCTTGCCGCTCTGCATGTCCTCGCTTCTCGGGCTTCCATCAAACATATGGTTGGATCCCTCTCCATCGTCGCCGCCATCTCCGCCATGGCCACTTCCGCCATTTCCGTGGTGGTGCCCGTTGCCCTTGTGCTTCTTGTTGGCATAGAAATCCGCCCCATGGACCGTTTTGACGTGCTTCCTGAGCGAACTCGGATCGGTATAGCGCTTGGTACACCCTGGGGCTTTGCAGACATATGGTTTCTAGAAGCGAGATGGGTAGACGTTAGGTTTGCTATGTTTGATTGATCGCGTTTGAAACTTACCTCATTGCTGTGGGTGCGGTTCTGGTGCTTTGCTCGATCGGAAGCATTGCTGAAAGCCTTACTGCAGCCCGGATATTCGCAGGTGTATGGCTTTTCACCCGTGTGCGACCTCAGATGCGTCTTCAGGTTTTCCAATCGAGAATACGCCTTGCAACAACCTTCAAACTGCAAGTATACAAAACATGCCCTTCAATATCCGAGTCCCGTAGAGCTTCAACCCGTCCTGAACTTACCGTACACTTGTGGGGCTTCTCTCCAGTATGCCTTCTCATGTGCACCACCAGCATGTATTGTGCCTTGAACGGTTTCTCGTCCCGGGAGCAGTCCTCCCACCGACAAACGAAAGATTTTTTGTTCGCGTGAATGTGATCGTTGTTGATGTGTTTGACCAGCTCGTCCTGGGTGTTGAACTCCAACGAGCAATCTCGCCAATGGCAATTGGTTTCAATGAAATCTCCCGGCTCATCCTTGGGGTCCGTCGAGTCCACCTTGGAACCTCCGAGCCCACAGCCTCCGTCCATCATATTGTGCATCGGGCTCAGATTCAGCCCAGAGTGGCCACCTCCCATCGTGGATCCGGTTCCATTCATGTGGTGATGATGGTGACTGTTATGAAGATGGTGCGTCGTAGATGTCGCTCCCGCGGACACACTGTTGGTTCCGTTAGTCATACCTTGAGTTGATGTAGGACTCAGCTGGTGGTTGGAGGTAATCATAGGCGATCCATGTGGAGGGCTTCCCTTATGCAATGGAACGTTGACGGAGGGTTCCCGTTTAATGCGGGACTTCTTCTGCTGGGCATTGCTGGCGCTGTCCGCCTCGACACGTGTCACCTGGTTCGTAGAACTGGGCTGTTCCGGCTTCTTGCTCGAGAGATCGGCGATGTGCTGAAATGAGATAAACATGAAGAATCGTTGCTTCAGGGAATCCAAAGTGTCCGAAACATACCTGTGGTTTGGTTAGAGAGTGTCCCGGGTGCAGCGGATGATGAGGTGGCAGTGAGAACATGCTGGCAGTCGGAGGATGATGTCCAGGCAGTGAATGCAGGAATCCACTACTTCTCAACAGGTGCTGCAGATGTGGAGGCATTCCACCGTGGACGCCGAGTGCCGGTGCGAGGGCACTCGCCGACAGGTGGCCGTACGATCCGCTGGCACTGCTACTGCGCGACGCATTAACCAGCGAGGCCAACGAGTTGGGCGAATAGCGGATCATCGAGCTGATGTCGAACGAGTCCGAGTATGGCGATGTGGAGAGAGCACGCTTCCGACTGACGCTGGCCCGTATGCTGCCGGGCCGAGGCGAGTTGAGCCGGCTGGCAGCATCGATGCTGAAGTGGAAGTCGGCACTGGCCAGGGAACTCGCCGGGTGCAGGTCGGCTATGGCGTTCCGCGCGTTGAGGTACTCCGAGGTGAGACCGAGACCTGGAATGGATAAAAGTAGCACGGTTAAGTATGAGGTCATTCGTGAAGGGTTTTGAAGAGCGATCGGTGATTTGTGTTGACTTTTTCGTATAATTTGGAATTGATTTTATTTTGAGTGTAGAAGATTGCAATGCCTAGAGTTATTTCTTTATGATCTGGGTAGGTTAAACATCTGAATGCTGGTAGCCAAAAATGTACGGTAAGCAGCTTTCTTACAAATGTCGTTAGAAGAACCTTACACATGTATTCCATTTGAAGGTAAGCCTTGCAATTCAAGCGCTTTCTTCCACACTTAGTTTTTTAACCTTTCGGTCGTCGCGCGAATTTTTGTAACGCGAGTAGTCGCGCGTTGTACTTTGTACAACACCCTTGGTTTTGCGAATATCCCAGGATTCTGACCCCTTAGAAAGATGACGTCTTCGGCAAAGTTGTTGATTCAAAATTGTGCCACTAGGTGGCGCTAGTGAACATAAAACATTTGTTTCGCAAATATCTCAGGAGCCTGATCACTTAGAAAGATGGAGTCTTCGGCAGAGTTGTTCAGTAGCTCAAATTCCTTAATCCTTAAAGTTCGAGATTTTGCAAAATAATGATAGTCACTGAGCTTCTGAACAACTTTGTCGAAGGTGCCTGTCTAACAAGTCGAGATCCTTCAGTATCCACAAAACAAAATTTCATGCACACTAGCGCCGCCTAGTGGCAAAATTTTGAATCAACTAGCTCGAAAAATGATAGTTCTTAACTTACTAAACAACTTTGCCGAAGACGACATCTATCTAAATAGTCAGGACCCTGAAATATCTGCAAAACAAAAGTAAAACTTCCATGCCCACTAGTGCCACCTAGCGGTCAAATTCCGAATTAAAGGAGGTACCATCAGATAGCGCTTCACCTCCAGAATAACTTTAATAAAGACCCCAAGTTTCTATATTATCTGGATTTTAAGATATGAGATTTCAATCTGTGGTTTCCTCGAACCGTACATAGTGCGTTCATTATTATGCGACTTGCATGTACATTTGTTGATTTTACCGTATTATAAAAAGCCATACTGTAAATAAAAACTGTCGAGTATTGTTCTTAAGAAGATTCTTGAAAAATACATTTTGGATTGGTGTCGATAGATATCTTTGTTGCAAAATGATAGCATATAAATCACAACTGTTGTACAAAGTACAACAGCGCGAGAGCCCGAAGGTTAAACAAAAGTTGTTAGATGATCATCCCCCGCGCGATCCTCAAACCGTGTCCGTATAACAAATGGCCTCCAGTGCCAATTACCTGGTATCTTGTATTTGGGCAACCGTTCCCCAATGCCTAATCAGGTATGTGCAATTTGTCTCCGCATGCTTTATGTGTTTTTTACGATTTTCTCACCTCCAAAAAAGTGCGACGCTCGAAACAGGTGCGTTACGGCGTGATTAGCATTCACACCCCAATACGATCGGCAGAATATGTCCACCGTGTGCCAATGGCATTCGATCAGAGACGGGGAACCAAATTGGCAAAGTTTTATCGATTCCGGCGAAGGTTATCGAAAATATGCGACCAATGTCGCAAATTTTTTGTCACTGTTTTAGTTGGGCAATGACAAGCGTCAGACGGACGATTCGCAAAAAAATGTACAGACCCAGGTGTTGATGCGGACTTATACAATCCGGTAATATCGAGTACGCACGTTTGTATTGGCCAAACTATCAGCGATTCTACTCTTCATGCTGCATCAATGGAATACAAACGGCATCTTTGCCTGCGAAGTTGAAATGTATTTCCTCAAAGTTATGGTTTTGGTGCTCTATTTGCATCTGATCAACAGGGGAAATATACTTCCGTTAGGTATATACAGCATTCGATTGGTTGTGGAAATTGTTCAACGCTTCTTCTATTTCATATCTCTCGTCAAGTATCACCTATTTTAAGCATACAGCAATAATAGAAATGGATTTTTCTGTTCAGATCATAGTAAATAACAACGAGTACTGTAAAACAGATTTATCTTTTAAGTGGAGTATATATTTTTTGCAATTAATAAAAACTCGTTGCTAAATGAGTCATTATTCAGCACAAATCAGTTGCGTGATGAATCTTAAGAATCGAAAACCTATGCAATATGAAAGTACGATCTATAAACTAGAATAACATCACGAGACAGTACGTGTTCCCTTATTATTGGGCGGTATGAATAAGATGAATAAACATGTAGTAAAGTTGAGTTTACTACATTATCGGTAGTAAACACTATATGTGGAACACGAGTGGAACATGTTTGTGTCATTTCTCTTTCTACTCCTTTCCAACGTACTACAAACAACGCGTTGCTATGAATAAAGGTAGCATTTACTACAAAGCTACTGGTAGTTAGCTTCAGAGGTTGCTACTCATGCTTAGCGATTGTTGAAATAAATGGAATAATTTAAATTTGAGTAAATATCATAGGAAAACGTTGTCAGCTTTGATATTTCAAAAGGTACTTTGAGAATTCCGTAGAAAAGAATTTTGAGATTCCGATAATGAATTATGAATTTATTTGAGAGATCTTTTATTCTTTCTGGCGTTTCGTCCCAACTGGGACAGAGCCTAATTCTAAGCTTAGTGTTCTTATGAGTACTTACACAGTTTTTAACTGATAGCTTTCAATATCAATTGACAATTTTGCATGTGAACATCGTGTGGCAGATACGAAGATACTCATTACGATAATTATGTTCAATCTGGCATTACGATAATGATGTTGTTTCTTATGAATTCTCGGATGTCGGATGGATATCAGCTAATTATAATTACGTTACCTCGTAGAAGTTTCCCAAAGTTCCCCTTGCCGATCCCCGTTTCCACGTTCCTGCCGACATCGACCTAGTTGTCGGAGGAGAAGTATACCACGAACTGCACACCGGCAGTAAGATATCGTTTGGCGAAGGACAGCCTGTCTTCGTCGAAACCCTGTTCGGATGGACTATCTCAGGGAAAGTACCAACCAAATCACCCGAAGTCCCTCGAGTTTGCCATCTCACTACCGTCGATCGCCACCTGGAACAAGCCCTACAGAAGTTCTGGGAGCTAGAGGCCGTTGAACAGTGCTCCAAGTTCACCGCCGAAGAAAACGTGTGCGAAGAATTGTATTCCACTACCACCACTCGCGATTCGTCGGGTCGTTACGTCGTTTCCTTACCACTCACCCGCGATCCGCTTGTCACTCTCGGTGAATCTCGATCAATCGCCGAACGCCGCTTCCTGAGCCTCGAAAGAAGACTTGAGCGTGATCCAACAACCAAGGAGGCCTACTGTCGCTTTATGGAAGAATACGAGCACCTGAAGCACATGGTGAAACTCGTGGATCCAGTAGATGAATCCCAGCCACACTGCTACCTGCCGCACCACCCGGTATTCAAAGAATTCAGCACAACGACCAAGGTCCGCGTCGTCTTCGACGCTTCGTGCAAAACTTCTTCTGAATTCTCCGTGAACGACCTACAGCTGGTTGGGCCCGTCGTTCAAGAAGATCTACTGTCGATCCACCTCCGCTTCCGCAGTCACCAGATTGCCCTCGTAGCCGATGTCGAGAAGATGTATCGACAAATCCTGGTGCATCCCTCTTTCCGTCGGTACCAACTCATCCTCTGGCGTCCTGATCCAAGTTTGCCCATTGCTACGTACGAGCTGCAAAAGGTTACGTATGAGATGGCTTCCGCACCGTTCCTAGCGACACGCACGGTCGTAAAAATTGCGGAAGATTCAACTGAAAGGTATCCAGCAGCTGCGCCGAAAGCCAAGAAGGACTTCTACGTGGATGATTGCCTCACTGGTGCTGAAGATGTTGAGTCCGCAATCCGCGTACGCCAGGAGATGTTTGACATGTTATCATCAGCGGGACTACCGCTGAAAAAGTGGGCGTCAAACTCGCCTGAAGCCCTTGCCAACGTTCCAGCCGAAGTTTTGGCACTTGCGCCGTACTATGATCTCCAAGATGCACAGTCGGTGTCAACCCTCGGGCTTATTTGGGAACCCAGGTCTGACATGATGTCGTTTAAAGTTCAACTGCCACTACCGGCACCCGTTCTCACGAAAAGGAGGATCATGTCGTACATAGCGCAGATTTTCGATCCATTTGGCCTGGTGGGACCGATCATAGTAGTCGCCAAGTTGTTCATGCAGCGTTTGTGGGCGTTGAAGACCGAGAAAGGAGATCCATACGAGTGGGACCGTCCGCTTCCAGCACATCTGCAAAAAGAGTGGAAGACGTTCCACGGGATGCTCGACGCCATCGCCACCCTCCGAATTCCACGCTGCGTATGCTTGGCCAATCCAACCTCGTTCCAGTTCCATTTTTTCTGCGACGCCTTTCAGAAGACGTATGGAGCTTGCTGTTAAGTGCGGACAGAATCCGCTGGAGCAGTGCGTATCCGACTGCTGACGTCCAAATCCAAGGTTGCACCGTTGGCCCATCCGCAAATCATCGCTCGTCTGGAGTTGTGTGGTGCAGTTCTGGCGTCTGCCCGATGGAAGACTTTCGTGGCCAATCGGGTAGCTCACATCCAAGAAACTACCGCATCCTGTCATTGGAACCATGTTTCCGGGACTTGCAATCCAGCTGATCCCCTTTCCCGTGGCGTTGATCCGGTCAATATTCAGCAAAATTCGCTGTGGTGGAACGGACCAGAATGGTTATCCCTGCCACCATCTGAGTGGCCCATAAGTGAACTGCCATCACTCGATCCCTCCTGGATGTCGGAAGCCAGAATACATGTTACTATGGTAGTTACCGTCGACTCCGAGTTCTCCAACCAACTGTTCAGCCGATACTCCAACTTCAGCATGCTTCGTCGTTCCATCGCATACTGGATGCGATATTTTCGTGTCCTAAAGGCAGCCTCTAAGAAGTCTACGATTGAACCGTTCGAGACCCTAACAACAACCGATTTCCACGAAGCTGACGTTACCCTTTGCCGCCTAGCTCAGCGTGCGTCGTTCCCGGACGAAATGTCTAGCCTACTTTCCGAAGAACGCTTCCCTATATCGTCGCCGCTGAAGTGGCTAAAGCCGAAGCTCGGCAAAAAAGGTGTTATCCGTGTCGGTGGAAGACTCGGCAGTGCTGTCGTATCCGAAGATGTTAAACACCCAATTGTCCTCTCTTCCAAGCATCCGTTGTCCCCTCTGCTGGCCAAGTACTACCACGAAATGCTGCTCCACGCTGATCCCCAGCTCATGCTCGCCACGATTCGCCAGAAATTCTGGATCATCGATGGCCGAAACCTCGTTCGCCGTACGTATCATCAATGCCACAAGTGCTTCCGCAGCAAACCCGTCTTGGTGCAGCAGAGCATCGCCGATTTGCCACGGTCAAGGGTCTCGCCGACCAGAGCGTTCACCGTGTGCGGGGTCGATTACTGCGGTCCCGTCTACATCAAGTCTCCGGTGCGCAACCGGGCTCCAACTAAAGCATACATCGCCATATTTGTGTGCTTCGCTACCCGTGCCGTCCACATCGAGCTCGTTTCCGACTTGTCCACGCCGGCTTTCCTAGCCGCCCTCCACCGTTTCGTCGCCCGCCGTGGAAGGATACGTGAAATCCACAGCGTGCCCCACACTTTGGTGGACTGTGGGAAGCAGCCGTCAAGTCCTCCAAGAACCATCTATTGCGTGAAATCGGCACCGTCAACGTTACCTATGAGGACATGTGCACTCTGCTGACCCAAGTGAAATGTGCCTGAATTCCAGACCCCTGGTTCCCATCCCAACCGAACCTTCAGACCTGGAAGTCCTGACGCCAGGACACTTCTTGATTGGGGAAAGTTTTCAAGCCGTTCCGGAAGATAACCTCTGTGACGTTCCGGACAAACGCCCACTTCCAGTTGACCTAGAAGCGCTTCCAGCGAATTTGGTCCCGGTGGGTACCGGAATATCTACAGCAGCTCCAATCGCGAGCAACGAAATGCAAGAACCCTGTCACCATCACCCCAGGCTCTGTCGTCGTGATTAAGGACGAAAATCTTCCGCCGATCCAATGGCCGCTCGGAAAAATCATCAAGGTGCATCCAGGAAAGGACGGAGTAGTACGTGTCGTCACTCTGAAGACCGCAACATCCGAGGCCGTTGTTCGACCCGTTGCCAAGATCGCGCTGCTACCAGTACCGGACAACCAAGTTCCGGAATCCAAAGATTGAAGCTGGTAGAGCACGCCGAAATTTGCTCGATGCCTTCGTGGGAACCTAAATATATTGACAGCTATAGAAGGTATGCTATTCACGCCTGTGCATTAGTATTAGTAGATAGTTATGAACTTTTACCGGATTTGTATGGGATTTGTTATATTTTAATGCAATTCAAGTAAATTTAGGTATTTAGGATAACAAAATATCGATAGCTTAGCAGAATAATTTGTGACGTATCCGATTAGGAGGTTATTTGATGCATTTGTTCTATTTATGAGGAGTATTTTTCATGTTTCTCATCACAACCCATTAGCTCCCTCAGAAATAACTAGCCGTGCAAGTTGTTTTTTTATATACAAGAATATATTTACTATCTGTACATAGAAAGGCCTTATTGTACGGAATGCAGGAATTGAATCTGATATAATTTGGAAAATTTGACCAAATGTCTAGGTCACAAGAGGGGCCCAAATACATAGGAGTGAGAGTGACATTTAGGTCGGTTTTGAGTTAAGTATACTGAAAAGTTTAATAAAATAAATAACACAAGGTGCATTTGCTTGTTGTTATTGTTTAGTATAATTTAATTTTCGATAGTTGTTCAAAACATAAATCAGGATTTTCTTTATTTTCTTCCGCTATGGTCCTGCTATCTGATTCTCGGAAGTGCTTGGAACAGACGACAAGATTCGTGCTATTTGTTTTCATGTTTTAGCCTAACGATCGGTTTCTCTGCACATTGATCGTCGGAACCGGTTTACATGCTTCTGTTTTAGGGTTTCTTCGAATATAATTTGCTCCTGCATGTTGGTACATGACAATTCGTCATTTTGATGATGAAATTTAAGCACTTTTCTAGTTTCAAACCGGTGAAATTGGCACTGAAAAAGTTTTCGTAGCTTGATCGAAAGAGTACATTTGTCTAGAATACAATTTGAGTGCGCTTCAATATTTTGACGTTATAAATGATTGATGAAGATTTAAATCTGTTAGACTCAATGACATTTCAATTTACATAATAAAAGCTCGTCCCGTAGTAACATTTGCGGAGCAATGATTCAAAAGCGATTTCCATATTAACTTCAAATGTATTTTAAAAATTAAAAATTAAAAATTAAAGTTCCAGGGCACGGAAATTTATGAAACTTTGGATCCTGGCTCAATTGTTGACGTAGAATCATGATATGTAAAAAAAAAACTAGATACCCCTATTGAATTGAATAAATTGAATTTTTATTCCGAATTCAGTACAAATCTGACGAATTTTCATAACTATTTTACCTGTTTGAGTATATTTTCGTGTAAGATAGACAAAAATGCAGCGTACCTTTAGTAGCTGTCAAAATACGTTGGGAACCTAGCAGGTAATTGCGGTTCCAGTCCTCTATAGTAACCTTGTCAAGGCTACCTGGTCTTTTTATCCCCAGACGACTACGAATCCATCGACGATTAGTGTTGAACTAGCCAAGCAAGTTCAAGGTGGCCGGAATGATGAGAATTGAATTGAAATTGAACTAAATTATGAATTTGTATCGTATACCCTACCTTGAGAAGAAAAGAAATAAGTGATTACGAGAGTAGTGCGCGTTTCAATTTCGAGTTTATAGACAGAGTGAAGCGAATCGTATATATAGTAGAGTAAGGTCAGTTCGATCTAGACCGTCGGAGTGATAACCTACGGGATTGATTCGGTCGTTTCGCGTGTGAAGGAAAGATTAATTGCCAAGTGAAATAGCCTTTTTTAATAAGTGTCCAAAAGTGTAACGAATCTAAATTGGCTTACGGCAACAACTTGAACCAGTGCAAGTGACCAAAACCTGAACCGAATAGCATTGTCAGACCAGTGGCTTGTAATTCCAATGAGGATTTGCTAAGTGCGGACGACAATATCCAGTTTCCCGTTTGGTACACTCATCGCAGCTATTTTTCTGGGCCGTAATCACTAAACGGTGGAAATTCCTTCGAGGAAGAACGGGTAAGCCCTTAACAGTAATTCTTAATTTTATGTAAGAATTCTGACATCCCAGATTCTCTGATTTTCTGCTGTAGGTGCAGAGGAGAGACTTCCCGGACTGTGGACTGATTAACATATTATTTTATTCTTTATTTGCAGGATATAAAACTTTGGAATTCTGAAATACCTATAGTATTGGTTGAATTGATCACCGTGAACTTCTATTTGATATTATATATTGGCTTTTCTCGGTGACAACAGACAAAAACAGCATATTTTGCGTTACGCGTTTCGGCTTACTTCACTTCAGCCCTCATCAGACGCAACATACTGAACGCAATCTTACAGCTTGGTCTGTTTTTGTCTGTTGTCACCGAGAAAAGCCAATATATAATATCAAACCTATAGTATTTCTGGGTTTCCGATAGGCATTATAGATTTGTTGTAACAATTCTGGGATTCTGGAAGCCATTCTGGGATTCTTTTGGGAATATTGTAAATCCGGTATTTGATCTGGCTATTAATCTTTTGAAATTATTCGGGTATCTTCAAAACGGTATTTCTCTAAGAATCTCTTGCAAACTCTGGTCCGAATCTTTGGAATTCTTGTAAACTTTAGATCCCTTTGATTTCCAGTTACATTGGGATTTCAGAGGAAATCTTCAATTTATATATACCTTTGAATGTCTGAATGTGAAAATGTAAAAGAAAATCCTTAATTCAACCACTATTGTGAGAATTTATTTTTCGGCAGACGCCTCACCCCATAATCTGACCCATGGGCTTTACGGACCCCCCTAGAACCTATGTTGGGGTGTTGCCCAGGATGTGGTGAAGTTCACAGAGGGCTCTGATGAACATTCGTAAATACCACAAATTCAACTCTGCAAAGCGATTGGTGCCGCTTAAAGAGCCAAAGCACCGAACTAACAAGAGTGCCAACCGGCATATCAGGATTGATGCCAGTGAGATCCCGATTATGGCATACTGGTCGCGATACAAACGGACAAGGCATGGAGCTACGAGTAGAAGTGCTTCGAGCACATTGTGACCAACGCCAGTACGGCCCCAATTATGTATACTGGCAGCGCACGACTAAGGATAAGTAACGGTATAAGTACTAGATAATATGCGTTGAGACTGACAGCGGCGACATTCTACTACCTTAGTAGTGATGGGTGACACTGGCCTGAAACGGCGAGTGGGCTAATGGCACAGGCTGCACCCGTTCCGTACAACCGTGGCCTTAGAGTACGATCCAAATCCGTCGCCTGGTTGTTCCAACTAGGCAGGAGTAGGCGCAGATGCTATTACCTGTTTTGCGCCGATCCCGCTCTGAACACAGTACCCCATGAAGGACTATGTCAACCCTAGCATGGCCTCCCTGCTTGCATAGATAAGCATGGGATCACAAAAGCGACTATTCCAGTGGAGATGGATAGCGGCTCTTAGGGGGACCCAAAAGAGATGATCCATCAAAACAAACAACTAGCGGAATGTGAAGGAGAGGCTTCTGTACCCATCAGTAACCGTCTAAGGTTCCCGCCAAGAAAGGAGGCGACTACTTAAGTGAGAACAGTGTGAGCAGAAGTCTAGAAACTGTGACGACGGCAGGCACTGGCCGCTCCAGTGCAACATGTGAGGTGACCGATGGCCCGGGACTAATCCAGGCCATGGATCGGAATAGGGAGTACCTTCCGAAAATGCAGCCAAGCTTCGCCGATCAAGGGGACATGGCAACAGTAGAGAGGCAAACACCAAGTCTAAGGTTTCTAGTCCAAGCCTAAATAGCCGAGGGTCTGAAGTCGATGCAAGGCACGGAGAAGCCATTGCACATTGGACCGAATCAACAATTTAGCCGGAAAAAAGTGTTATCTCTGTTCTCGTCGAATTTAGACGTTCGTTGTCTTTAGAGAAGTTATTCGTAATTGAGTTTTGCATCTTTTAAGGAAAAAGTTAAATAGGGTGGCGCATATTTAAGCTAAAATTTTGAATCAAACTTTTTTGTTTGATGAAATTTGTGGCTGCGCTCTTCTGCAAACTTTTAGAAAATATTATTTTGAACAACTTTGTCGAAGACACTTTTGATCTAACTCTTCATTTGAGCTAAGTAAATTGATTTTGAAAGTATTAACTTAGGGTGGACCCAAAAAATCAGTTATTTTGATCTAACTTTTTTGTTTTCAGTTTTACGTGAATGTGGTCTTCAGAAGAGTTGCAGAGGAAGTAAAGATACACGTTTTTGCTGAACATCGCAAGTTTGTAATTCTTGTGATTTTGAAGTTATAGGCAAATTTAAGTGAAAAACTATGAAATCTTTAGATGCCCATAACTCATGGAGTTGGTTCGATAAAATTTTTCTTCAAGTGGCATTCGAAAGGCCATACAATAGGCAACTTTTGCTGCAAAAACTGCGAGAATGTGTAAATTGAGAAAATTCACTTCAAAAATATACTTAAAAAACTCGAAATTCGCTTGTAACTCACAAGATTTTAAAGTTAACGGCGTGCTGTCTTCAGCAAAGTTGTAGAATTTAACTAGATCTATAACTTTTCCATACACCAATTTTAAGAGAAATGTGAAACAAAAATATTAGAACTTATAATACATTTTACTATTAGTTAATACAAAATTATTCAAGTAGTAGCAATATAATTGTACTTTTATTCTATCAATAATTTTCCAAACCTGCACACTTTTTGATAACCTTGGCTTCTTCAATAATGTTAGATTATTCCACCATTTCCACAGTTCTGTATCCCAAGACACTATTGTATGTATTCAGTCACAAAAAGGCAGTCACAATGACGAAACAGTTAAAGTATCTTATATTGCATTGGCATCATTTTACATTTTGAATTATACGTGAATTATACCACTGAGTACTGATAAAATAATAATAAAATCATAATACCATACAAAGTTTACAACAGCAAGTATATGAAAGCGACTGCTGATATACTAACTTAATGTTTTATAGTAATAAATATAAGGTGACCTACATCTGAATCGTATCATCATTTCTTCATATTTTGTTGCACATTTCTCTTAAAATTGGTGTATGGGAAAGTTGTAGATCTAATGAAATTCTGCAACTTTGCTGAAGATAGCACGCCGTGAACTTTAAAATCTTGTGAGTTACAAGCGAATTTCGAGTTTTTTAAGTGTATCTTTGAAGTGAATTTTCTCAATTTACAAAAAATACGTTCTCACAATTTTTGCAGCAAAAGTTGCCTATTGTATGGCCTTTCGAATGCCACTTAAAGAAAAATTTTATCGAACCAACTCCATGAGTTATGGGCATCTAAAGATTTCATAGTTTTTCACTTAAATTTGCTTATAACTTCAAAATCACAAGAATTACAAACTTGCGATGTTCAGCAAAAACGTGTATCTTTACTTCCTCTACAACTCTTCTGAAGACCACATTCACGTAAAACTGAAAACAAAAAAGTTAGATCAAAATAACTGATTTTTTGGGTCCACCCTAAGTTAATACTTTCAAAATCAATTTACTTAGCTCAAATGAAGAGTTAGATCAAAAGTGTCTTCGACAAAGTTGTTCAAAATAATATTTTCTAAAAGTTTGCAGAAGAGCGCAGCCACAAATTTCATCAAACAAAAAAGTTTGATTCAAAATTTTAGCTTAAATATGGGCCACCCTATTTAACTTTTTCCTTAAAAGATGCAAAACTCAATTACGAATAACTTCTCTGAAGACATCGAACGTCTAAATTCGACGAGAACAGAGATAACACTTTTTTCCGGCTAAATTGTCGATTCGGTCCAATGTGCATTGGTCGCAGATGTTCGGAGCATAAGGCGGACTAGGAATTGTGAAATGATACTAGTCTTGGAAAAAGACGCCAAGCAAAAGGGTGGAGCTTATAAGGAACTAGCACAAGGTGACGAGGTTGATGTGAGAGCCTTGACTGAGAGTAACTTTTCCAGTGTAAAAATCTGGATGAGGTTACCGATGCTGTGGAGGTTTCGGCTGCTCTCAAAGAGAAGTGTCAAACGACGTTGCCAGTAAGGCAATCCTCCTTAGAAAGGGTCCAGGGCACCCTGATGGCGGTGATCAAGCAGCCGGTTGCGGAGGCTAACAAAGCGAAGAACTTGGGCATACTCAAAGTAGGTTGGTCGGTTTGCCGGCTGAGCATACAACAGCCTCCTGAAGTTTGCTTCATATGTTTCGGCCATAAGTCGTGAAATTGCAATGGTCTCGACAGAAGAGCAGAATGTGCAGAAAATATGCGGCACCGTAGGCCATATGGCAAGCGATTGTAAGCACGTCTCTAAATGCCTAATATGTGTCGACAGAGCAGACAACGGACACTTAACGAGTGGACCCAAATGTTTGGGCACAAGCCGAGTATCAAAGCAGCCAAAACGGAAGTAACACAGTTAAATTTAAACCGCCGTGATGCAACCCAGCAGCTGCTTTGGCAGTCAGTCTTGGATACCAAGAATGACGTACTGTTACTATCGGATCCATACCGCATACCAGGCAACAACGGGAACTGGGTGGCGTATAGGGACGACAGGACGATACCCAGTCCAAGAAGTAGTCTCTATCTCAAATGACGGTTTTGCGATTGCAAAAACCAACGGCGTTTTCTATTGCAGTTGTTACGCGTCCCCAAGGTGGTCGATTGAGGAATTTTCCCACATGGTCGACAGGATGATAGCCGAATTAGCTAATCGGCAACCAGTAGTGAAAGCTGGCGACTTTAATGCATGGGCAGTGGAGAGGGGTAGCCGCTGAACCAAAAGAAGAGGCCAACTATTGTTGGAATCCCTGGCCGCATTAAATGTAGAGCTGGTAAATGTAGGTACAGTGAGTACCTTCCGCAGAAATGGTGCAGAATCGATTACCGACGTGACGTTTTTTAGTCCTAACCTTTTAGATACCATGAACTGGCGGCATAATACCAAACGGGCGGAGGACAGTGCTATATAACTCGACCCAAGCCCAAAATTATAAAACAGCGTGCTTCGACGGCGAAGTATTCACTGAAGCCCTGAGGCGCGAACGGAACACTCTGAACTTAAACGGTGAAAAGCTAGTTGCTGTGATTTCACGAGCGTGTGATGCTTCTATGCCGAGAAAGGCCTCTCCTAGAGAGAACAGGCCGCCGGTAGGTGTGACTCAATTGCAAATCTTCGAGCGATCTGCCTTTGGGCTAGACGAAGATTGCAACGCGCACGCACAAATGCACAAAAAGAAGAACGCACTGAAGTACTCAGAGAGACAAAGCTAGCTCTCAAAAAGGAAATCAAGAGTTGAAAACGGGCATGCTTTGATAGTCTATGCGAGAGATTCAAATCGAGTCCACAGAGTGGTAATGGCTACGACCAAAGGTGCCATAGCGCCCCAAGAGAAGCCGCCCGAGTTGCTGCCATCGATAATCGATGTACTCTTCCCGCACTATCCCATAAGCTCATGGCCCCCAGCGAAGTGGCGAGAGAGACGAACGAAGAGCTGGCAGAAGTCGTGAAACCATTCGCGTCAAACAACGCATCGGGACCCGATGGTATCCCGAATGTTGTCTTAAAAGCGGCAGTCAACGTGGATCCGGACATGTACAGAATCACGATGCAACGCTATATCGATGAAGGAATCTTTCCGGATGTATGGAACCGACAGAAATGGGTGCCCATTTGTCTACTGGATACGATGGGCAATCTGAGAGGAGAGGATGATCCTCAACACGGACGTATACGGAAGGTGTGGATAGCCCACCTAACAACCAGTTTGGATTCAGGAATGGTAAATCTACTCTGGACGCTGGATGGTCGTTCAGACAGATCAGGTGGCATCCGTTACTGAGCGGTTGACACTCTGGATGTGAAGAATGCGTTCAACAGCGCAAGCTGGGAAGCGATAGCCCACGCACTTCACCGCCTCAAGGTACCGATGCAGTTGTGTAAGCTTCTTGAAAGCTACTTTTATGGTAGGATTCTACTGTACGACACAGAGGAAGGGCAGAAAAGCGTTCGAATTGCCGCGGAAGAACCTCAAGGTTCAATCCTGGGCCCGCTGTTATGGAATGCGATGTACGATGACGTACTGAGGCTGCCCCTTCCGACGGTTTTAGAGATTGTTGGTTTCGCCGACGACATCACCCTAGTGGTCTGAACAAGGAGGCAGAACCTGGACACTGAGGTGTAATCTGAACGAGAAAGAGAAGCTCGAAGATAGAAAGAGTTCGACCGCTTGGAGGAGTTCAGTGTCAGAAGAAATTCATAGCCCACGATGAGATGGGTGGTAGATTGTGCGGTTGTGTGATTTGAAGGAGTTTGTTTCAAGCTGGTCAAAATCGCACAATTTTTCAATTTGACCCCGGATTACGAAACCAAAAGTATAAACTCTTTTGGTGATCTTTCCAAGGTCAACGATCCCTGAGAAGGCATCAACCGTGTAGAGTTGCATCCCACAGATCGTACAGCCGCAGGTCCTGGTTGAATTGCAATAAAAATACACCCAACTGTCACGTATAAATTGCAGTCATGTAAAACCTTGATTAATTCACTCCAAGCGCCCAATAGTCAGTCCATCGGGTCGTCACTCAGTTCGAACGAGAAGAGAAAGAAAAAAAACGTCGAGGACTCGGCAGCAGCAACGTACGGAGCATAAATTTAATTTACGAGTTTATGAGTGCGTTTATAATGCGATTTGGTCAATCTCTGACGACGACGACGACGCACCCGCTCGAACGTGTACGTGACTTACTGCTGTTTGCTGGATTAATTTGACACATGTTTGCGTCTTAAGCGCGAGTGCCAATAAAAATCGCGATGGTGCTTCCGCGTGAGCGGTAGCCGCTCGTGCCCACGATGAGGACACTGATGATGATGATGGTGACGGTAACAAATAGGGTGACATCTATATTTCACATGCGGCAGTGCACGGTCACGATGGGAGGATGCATCGCGACATAAATAATCGCGATGACACGCGCGTTCGACTTGGAACGCGACGGTGAATTACGCTGCATCAGGTGCCCCCAACGAGATTCGCGTGAAAATTGGCACCGAAATTGAGGCGAAGATGAAGCTGTTTGATTGGGACCGGACCAATCCCGACCAAAAAATGTCGTCAAATAGTTCAAGTTTGTCTTTATTCTTGAAGGGTTGGAATACGAATAATAGTCAACTTTCAATAACTTGATATTGAAAGAATAATCGAGTTAGACAGATATCAAGTAATAGAACACAAAATTAGTGCATCTTCCCTTCAAGGAACCATCGAGATAGCCATGAAACTGTTGCTATGATTCTTTAAGTCCACGGTGTACAATTTTGAAAAGGTAGTATATTTCGAAAACTGTCATCTACCTGACGACGTCCTTGCTATCCACCTGGAACAAATTTGTGAAAAAAAAGATCTAGTGGTCCGGATGAGATATGCTACGATATAAATGACGTCACATGTTTAAATCAAATTTGATGTTTACGGTAGTATAGAGCCTGCCTTGCTAATTTTGTATGCCGTGAATGAAACGATATCGAGATTTGGGATATTGATTAACGGACAGTTGACTGTAGATTGCTACGATTTGAAAACGGTTGGGTTGAACTCTCAGGGTTGAACCGGGTGGCTTTGTCTTCATTTGAACATTGCCATCAAGATTTTCAATAGTTTTGAAGTAGTCCCTAGTTAACTCAAAATAATGAGACGACTGTACACAGGATCATTGCCAAATCAACTGATTGATAGCAAAATATTTGCTTGTAACTTTTTCAATCGGGAACGTTATCTTCACCTGACCTGAGCACACGGGAGCTGCGTCGGCGTTTAGAATTCTGTTTCACCAGTCATCACCCCGTTCTCGACCAGTCAACGCGCGTTGCATTGGAGAGTACTAACGCTTCAAACGTGACGAAATTATTAATAGCCACAGGCGTGCAGCGTTCCTCTATCTCTATACAGTCCAGTAGCGGAGCGCCTCAGCCGTCAATTCAGCGCGCCTAATTCATTCCGTTCCTATCCCTCATTGCTTGTTTTGTTATTGTTTTTGGATTCCTGTCATATGCGTTTCACGCGCCTCATCATGGCTTGCTTGGTTGCACCTCCCTTTTGTCCCGGGACTCCGGGTTTGGGAATGAGTTTTATTAGTTTTCAAAACAATATTTGTTAAACCCGAGCGATCGCCCATTTCTCACACGCACGTACTCTCCATTGAGTTTTATATGTCCGACGGAAGTTGTCTTCATCGTCGCTATGACCGCCTGTCCCCCTGCTCCTCCGTGGCCACGTATTTATAACTCTTCGGGTGGATCCAGCTCGGCCCGGACAAGACGTCGTCGACGAAATGTGGCCCATTTGCTTGCGGTACGCGCATTTTCCGATAGGTAGTTGCTGCCGTTGTCATCCTGCAGCAAACATTGTATGCGGCCAAGGGGGGGGGGGGGATCGAGGTCGGGTGGAACACGGAACGGGGCAGTCCACACGCAGGTTAATGGAATAACATATTTAGCGCTCCACGCTCGGCTCTCGACTCCCTCGGTCTCAGTAGGGTTTGGGAATAGGGTTTTTACGAGCTCTTCCTGCGCTGTGAAAGCATTCTGATGATGATCTAGAATTGTTGACGCAAAGCCGAAGCAGAAGGGGTAAGACATTGGTGTATCTCCACATGGGCTACTGCGCTGCCACGCACTGCTGCTGTAGTCAAACTAATTTATTGTTTATTTACGAGCGTTTCACTTCGATCTTCGCGTCAAGCAGGCGGCCGGGACAGATAGAACTTCACGCGCGCGGGAGGAACAAAGTGTGGTCGGAAATGTCAAACGATTGCCGATGAATATTGTTGACTGTCAAAAGTCCATGCTTGATTAGGTGTTGGCGTGCCATGGCGGAGAGTATGGTGATTTAATTGCTTTTGTTGCGTGTTTGTTTAGCTTGTGGCCCCCTTTGACAGGTTTACTGTGCGACGTAAATCACACGAGAGTCTTACAGCCTGCGGCGGTAGAGTTAGGTCAGTTCGTAGTTCGTAGTTATTGATATGGCTGGGTTAAAATTTGTTGATATGTGATTAACATTTTAATAAGAATTTGATCGAAGACGAAATAAAGACAAATGTAGTAGTAGAGCTCCGAAGGGGTATCACTTCTAGTACTACCTTCGGTCCTTTGGTACTACACTGTGTACCCAAGTTTGACAGATCGCAGTACACTTTCACCAGCATTCGTGCCATAGAGGTCCCCAAGCAAACTGCCACGAATACCAACGCACAATCAATCTTACACAAGTCGATTTCCTCAGAATGAAAACGTATCGATGTTTGTTTGACGTAATTGAGCTTTCGGTCAACGGCAGTCCAACGAGGAAGCGGTTGTTTTGCAGCAATTCTGTTTATATTTGGATTCTCACAGCAAACAAAAGCAATGTTGTGACAGTTCTCACAGCAGACAAAAAAAATTTTGTCAACATTGCACTACTACGCAGGCAACTGGATTGGTCTATACAATTTTAGGCAACTGCAAGGTGTACGTCTTTATTAATTTTGTCTTTTGTTTGATGCATTCAAATACTGTAAGGTTGTCAGAATGCTAAAAGTTTATATTTGAAATCTGTGATAAAAGCTGAATCCTTATGTCGTTTTAGTTTTTACGATGTAGCACTACACCGGATTTCTCAACAGAACAATAAGCTGAATGTCTACACAACACATGTTGTTTGTAAACAAACATGGTATCGAGTGCTACACTCATTCAAGCTGAGTGTGAAAGTGTAATTCCGGTGCAGCACTACATCGCAAAAACGAAAACGACATTAATTTCCCAAAAACGTAAAAATGCGACGTTTGTTTTAATATAATGTAAACAATCCAAGAAGGCCGTTTATTTTCCAACTTATTGACGATTCAACAACTTCCGTAGCAATAACTCTCCATGGAGTGTTTGGTTACGAACGAAGTAGAATCGTTCACTTTTTAAGTCTGCTCCAGTTCGCCAAAACAATCATCTTACAAGAAGCAAAACAACGCTACTGTCGCCGTCCTTTGATCCAATGGTGAAGCTGCGTTTTTGCTGATATAGTCCGAATTTGACCGTTAAGACCCATTGTTCGTGCGTAGTCAAAACAATCTCTCGTGTTTCTGCCCTTTCCGTGGCGGCGACAGCCAGCAGGGTCACCCGAAGCCCGAAACGATTGAAAAACAAATAAAAAAAAGCTCAAAGAACTTACCATGTAGCGAGGCGGACGCGTGTTGCAGCGAGTAGAGATGTTCCATGTAGCCGGGTATCCTGTAGGCCGGGTGGAAGTCACCCGGATGGGGCACCGGCACCGATGGCAGCGTCGTCTGTCCAGCAGACTGGCCGCCACTGGGTGGACTGCAGCTTCCGCCACCATTGGCATTGGGAAGCCCTGGGCTGGCTCCTCCTCCGACAGCTCCGGCTGCCGTTGTCATGGTACCGCCACTGCTACTAGATCGCTCCTGTTGCTCTGAGGACGTGGCCGGGGGCGACACCGAAGAATGGGGCGGTGGCGGCGGCGGCACGATGGGTAATACTGTACTACCGGCGGCAGCGGCGGCTGCTTCTGCGTTGGCCACTGCCGCTGCTACGGCCGCTCGGCGGGCGCTTAAAAATTGCAACTCGGCGAAATTTGCATTGTTAGCCAATCTGCAAAGCGAGAGGAGAGAAGGGGAAAATCAAATTAAAATATTATGTTACACGCACCGCAAGGCGATCTTGGCTTTTTCGCTTGTTTGGAATCCATTTTTTTTTGCTGTTATGGAGGTCGTTAGACGGAGGGTTTCCGAAACTACTGTTTTGAGTGAGCAAGACATGAGTAAGACAAAGTAAAAAACGTCGAAATGGATCACTGAGAAGACCTCAGCAAAACGACCGCTCTGGAAAGATGATACAGTTTTGAACAGTAATTGATGGGAAAATATTCTCAAAAACTCAAAAAGCTTCCTTCAGTAGCTAAAAAAGCTTTCATCAGAAGCAGCAAAAGTTTGCTTCGAAAGCTAAAATAGTGTCAGAAGTTGAGAATACTTCTTTTAGAAAAAAACATTAAGAAGCTGAAAAAGCTTTCTTAAGAAGCCGATTATGTTTTCTACAATTTTTAGAGAAGCTTCGTTCAAAAGCTTCTATCAGAACACGAAAAAACTTCTCCAGAATTTGAAAAAGTTTCCTTTACAAGCTGAAAACTGCCTTCAGAAGAAGAAAAAGCTTCTTTCAGAAACCGAAAAAGCTTCTTATATGGCTAAAAAAGTTTCGTCAGAATATAAAATATGTGAAACCAAAAAACTTCATTGGAAAGCTAAATAAGCTTAATTGAGAAGCTGAATAAGCTTCATTGACAAGCTGAATAAGCTTCATTGACAAGCTGAATAAGCTTTTTTGAGCAGCTAAATAAGTTACAGAAAATGCATCCCTTAGAAAATGAATAAGCAGAAGCTGGAAAATCTTCCTTCCAGAAACTGGAAAAGCTTCTTTCAAGAGCTGAAGAATCTTCCTCTAGAAGCTGGAAAAACTTTCAGAAGCTGGGGAAGCATCTCGCAGAATCTGAGAAAGTTTCTTGCAGAAGCCGAGAAAGCTTCTCGCAGAAGCTGTGAAAGCTGCTCACAAACGTTCAGGAAGCACCTCGCAGAAGCTGGTAAAGCTTCTCGCAGAAGCTGGGAGAGCTTCTCGCACAAGCTGAGAAAGCTTCTAACAAAAGTTGAGGAAGCACGTCGCAGAAGGTGAGAAAGCTTATCGCAGAAGCAGAGAAAGCTTCTCGCAAAAGTTGAGAAGGCTTCTCGCAGAAGCTGGGAAAGCTTCTCGCAGAAGCTGGGAAAGCTTCTTGCACAATTTGAGAAAGCTTCTCTCAGATGCTGAGATAGCTTCTCTCAGAAGCTGAGAAAGTTTCTCGCAGACACTGATAAAACTTCTCGCACAATCTGAGACAGCTTATCGCAGAAGCTGAGAAAGCTTCTCGCAAAAGCTGAGAAAACTTCTCACAGAAGCTGAGAAAATTTCTCACAGAAGCTGAGAAAGCTTGACGCAGAAGTTGAGAAAGCTTCTCGCAGAAGCTGAGAAAGCTTCCCACAGAAGCTGAGAAAGTTTCTTGTAGAAGCTGAGAAAGCTTCTCGCAGAAGCTGAGAAAGCTTCTCGCAGAAGATGAGAAAGCTTCTCGCAGAAGCTGAGAAAGCTCATCGCAGAAGCTGAGAAAGCTTCTCGCAGAAACTGAGAAAGCTTCTCGCAGAAGCTAAGAAAGCATCTCACAGAAGCTGTGAAAGTTTCTCGCAGAAGCGAAGAAAAGATCTCGCAGAAGCCTAGAAAGATTGTCGCAGAAGCTGAGAAAGCTTATCACAATAGTTGAGAAAGCTTCTCGCAATAGTTGAGAAAGCTTCTCGCAGAAGCTGAGAAAGCTTATCGCAGAAGCTGAGAAAGCTTCTCGCAGAAGCTGAGAAAGCTTCTCGCAGAAGCTGAGAAAGCTTCTCGCAGAAGCTGAGAAAGCTTCTCGCAATAGTTGAGAAAGCTTCTCGCAATAGTTGAGAAAGCTTCTCGCAGAAGCTGAGAAAGCTTATCGCAGAAACTGAAAAAGCTTCTCGCAGAAGCTGAGAAAGCTTCTCGCAGAAGCTGAGAAAGCTTCTTGCAGAATCTGAGGAAGCTTTTCGCAGAAGAATCTGAGAAAGCTTCGCGCAGAAGCTGAGAAAGCTTCTCGCAGAAGCCGATAAAGCTCCTCGCAGAAGCTGATAAAACTTCTCACAGAAGCTGAGAAAGCTTCTCGCAGAAGCTGAGAAAACATCTAGCAGACTCCTAGTAAGCTTTTTACAGAAGCTGATAAAGCTTCTCACAGAAGCTAAGAAAGCTTCTCACAGAAGCTGAGAAAGCTTTTCGCAGAAAGGAGAAAGGAAAAACTTTCTTCGGAAGCTGGAAAGTTTGTTCAACAAGCTTTAAAAGGTTCTTTCAAAAGCTGAACTGAAAAGGCTTTTGGTAGAAACCTTTTCTCAGAAGCTATGATGGAATATTTTACCAAAATTTTAAATTCGTCTGGATTTCAGCACAAAGATGATAACAACTGTCAAGGAAACCCTTCGTCACTGACGCAACCTCTGCCAGTGGCCAGATATGCTAATCAGGGAGCTTCTTATTGCTTGCCACCAGCCAAAACTAATAAAACCGGTATCAAACGACAAGAACCATGAGCGCAAAAAAAAAAATATAACAACATACATAAATCGCTGACGGTTTCAGAATTTGAACCGAAAACCTCGTGTTAAAAGTGTGTTTTATTATTAGAGTAGGAGACCGGCCGACGACGACGACGACTAAGGCGCAGCGTAACTCGATACTTTGAAACCAATAAATAATCCTTTGATGGCTTTGTCGTCTCTCGAATGGGTCCCGATTTCCACCGCGCCTTGGATGCTCCCGGACTCCGGATCGGGACGGTTGGTAGTCAATGATCGTTTGCGAAATTAGCTTCTGCTGAATCAAGCACAGTGCCTCCCAAACCGTTATTATCAACAAAAAATCTCTGACAAATTTGTGCTCATCAGTCGCTTTCTCTGGTTATGTTTTGCAGTTACGCCCTTTTGAAAGTATTAGTCCGCAAATTCAAAAGAAGTCAGTGATATTTAAACGATTTTTCATGTAACCGATGAAATAATTAATCACACTATACCATCAAAACTTAGTACAAAGTTGGTTTGTACAGTGATTTTCAACCTCTGGCCGGAGTTTTTAATGGAAAAATCGTGAAAATTTATGGTTACGCCCTTTTGAGGAAAAAACATTAGAAGCACTCATAATAACTAGATTAAAGTGGTAGTAATATCAAGACCAACAATTGAAAAGGCCTCAAGTCCAAAATGTAAACAAATAGGTTTTCTTCTGATTTCAGTGTATAAGAGCCTATTCTTACTAAAACATACAATAGTCATTTAAAAATATGCATAAAAGTTGAAAAACTAACATTTTTCTTAAAGGCCCCATCTCATTTTCCGCTAACCAGGATATTCATCGCAAATGCGGCCTTTTCTCAAAAAGGCCTCATTTCTATATCTGACGGAAACCGAGTTGAGGCCTGTTAAACAAACATCAAAATTGCAATGTAGATTGCGAAAAACGTTCCAAACTCACTAAGTAGATGCAGGTTATACTACGGAGCGACTGCTCCTTGTATTATTTTATACAGTGGTTGTCTAAACGGCAAACATTACACTGCGGAACACGTTTTTGTCTCCAGCACCAAAATACCGCTATTCACTTAATTAAGGGTTGCTGAATCCATTGCCGTTTTCAGAAATATCATAGCACGTCCAGTTTTTGAGATATTGACTGTTGAAAATGCAAAAAATGACTATTTCAGCCAACTTGCATGCAAGTTTCCCAGCTTGTAAGGTAATATATTGGCTTAATTTGCCACTGAATTCAAACTTTATGTGTATAACAATACTTATCATAAAAGTTTGTATTATTTTCGATACGGAAAAGTTTTTTTTTGATGGTTTAAAGAATTGTTGTATTTTGCCATATAGAAGAAACGAAGAATTTTGTATGGAGACTGCAAGCATGTTAAAAAAATCGGTTTAATCGAAATTTAATCGCGCAATTTCAATCAAATTATGTCTGAAATGAAAGTTCAAGTTCTATTTTGCATGTTTGGTGGATTAGATTACAAAAAAGTATGATGAATTGTACTTTAAATTTCATGTAAACATTAATAAAAGCAGTGTTTTGTACAACTTTGGCGACCTGTAGCTAAAAATTGTGACGTGCTGGAATATTTCTGAGAACGGCATCAGATTCAGCAGCCCCAAATCTACAAGAGACACATAATTTGGTTCTTGAGACACGCAAACATGCCATTTTTGTTACGCTGTGTTATCGGGTTCCTGTAGACTGATGTATTTTGTATCATACTACCTAATAATACCAGTGTCAGCCTGTCTGTACTTCACAGACAATCAACAAAAACACGATTTGGTTTCAATTGCATGAAAAATAACGTTCAATTGCAATATTATTTCAATTGAACCAATATTTCCATACATTTTCTCGACGATAAACTCGCGTAGCACATACATAATGTTCATGGATGACGAAGGGTTCAATCAATCACATATTTACTTTACCACTTAACACTCTTCCACACTTCAAATTTCTTATTTCATCATCAATTTTAAATGATTTTCAAAAGGCCACATCAGAAGATGATGAAAAAACAAGCCACAACTAGAAGGCCTCAACACATTTTAGAGTAAACAAAGGCGTCAACTCACAGGCCTCATCAGCGTCGGCCGGCGTATATGGCCACAAAAAAGGGCTGCACAGCTTTTGGTGAAATAAAAGCCTCATTTCATTTGACAGGGTTTTTTGCTAAAATGATAGTAATGAATATTCATAGCTTTAAATCAGTTTATCTATCGACTTTTTGGACGATAAAATAACATACAATGCTTAAATTCATAATTTAAATTTGATTTATTGTTTGACAAAACAAGATTGCATTTTTCTCATTGTTTACTTTTTGGAGATGAGGCCTTTTGAATTGTTAGTCTTGATATATCGTTAATCGTAATAAAATGTTGTCAATGATTAACTACAATTACATGCAATTACAATTACATGGCATGCAGCTTAGCCATGGAAAACGACTGGTAAGCACCGATTTGATGTATAAGTAATTTTTGATAATAACGATCTGGGGAGCACCGTTCAGACGAGATCCGGGGCCACTGGAGGTAATGGAGGAATCATGGCCAACTAAACCCGAACTGCGACGCCAATTTCGCCTCAGCCATCGGAGAAGAAAGCTAACTACAAAAGGGAATCTCAACTGAGCAGGCTGCTGTGCTCTAAAATGGCGTGGATCAAAGGAGACCATGTGATCGCAGGCAGAGTAGCGAAAGATCAAATATTTACACGGTATTTTAAAAACGGTGTACGCCGCCGGTTCCAGGTGCGGGTCCACTGGTTTTCGAGATTAAAGCTAGCCGCCGACTTGCGGATCAAGTTTGGATTGGGTGGGGTTTGGAGAATGACAGGGCGCTCGCTCGCGGGAAACAGCCGGAAGTGACCGCCGAATCGATATTTCAATCACGTGGATACCGAACCGTACGCTCGGTACGAAACCCACATTCGGTGTACCTAATCTCCAAAGATCAAAGCTTGGAATCGGCTAGTAAAAGGGGGAAATTAATTAACAATTGGTTATCGTGCGTGGTTTGCACGTACGCGGAAAGAGTTAAATAGACGATCATTCGTTCGGACTTTGGTTTGTGGGATAGTGCGCACGTGCAATTTTGTAATGAATGTGTACTTGCTTTATTTTTCATAATTGAATGGATTTAGAACGAAAATAGAATCATTGATTTGTATTGGTCTTTGCAATTTGACAGGAGCTGTCAGGCACACTGAAAAACAATTATAGAAAAATTGAAGATATCCCATTACTCATCTACAAATATGGCGTCTGGCCACCAAAAAGAGATGCCCACTAGCCCAGACCGTCTAGACAAACTAAAAAATATTTCCACGCAATTAATTCACACAATTAACACAGCACAACAAACTCCATAATTAACCGACTAGGTTTGGAACCGGAAGAAGTGGAATACTCGGCAAAAGAATCAATTCACACCACTTTGCTAACCAAAGTGTCGTCCTCGACTTGATAAATGTTCCTCCCGAATCTAAGAAAAATCTTTTCCAAATATATCTACCTATTCGTACGAGACACAACCACAACAGGATGGTTCCAGCACAGGCAAATCGACTTAATACTTAGAACAAATTTCTTAAAAAATCTTGGACCAGTTACGGTTTTCAGCAGTAGTGTGAAACGTCAAATCTCAAAACAAACAATGAGCGCGCCTCTGGTTGTGATGTTTAAAGCATAGTGAATTTAACATAACCATTTAATTAGTGGTTGATGGAAATTTCGTCAGTGTTAAGTCTGTTTATCTGTGGTTCCAGTTCCAGTTCAAACTCGCGGTAAAGCATGAAATTGACCGCGGACCGGCAAATTGTACTACAGTGTAAACACTCGCGCAGTTAGTGGCATGCTTGGATCGTGAATCTGTCGTCGCCACTCGCTCATCATCATCATCTTCGGCGATCTTGCGATCATCTGCTCAATAAAGGCTGTTTGTTTTGCTAAATATCGACGTTATGGTATGGTAGTGCATATATTTATACTGATAGTGGTGAAACGGAGGAGCTCTGAGTAAACAGACACATTTTGCCCACATTTGATTGCGATTTGCGATTGAGAGTTGTGTCGTCGTAGCGAGGTGAGTTTTGTGCTCTAAGAAATTAAACAAATTACTAGCTGCCCATAACTGCAAAACAGTCACATTCGACATTTTTGACAAAATGGAGTTAATACCATGGAGAGTCATCAAATGATAAATACTTTCGATCAACTTACTGAAATATGTGAGATTCAGAGGCGTCGCGTGACCTAATTATCCACCTGTGCACTGCTTACTTAACTTTATCTCTTATTTTTTGCAATATGTATGCCCCACGGACATGCGAAGTTTTTTAGTATAAAGAGCGTAATCACCATTCTCGAATATGTGTTTTTCTCAGCTTTTCAATAGAATTATATATTTTATATTTTATTTAGTAATCAAGCTCTTTAGTTGAATTTATCAATAGAGTTGTATATGGGTATCCAATTTATATATTCTAAATCTTCGTTAAAAATTGAACTAGAATCTTGCTTCAACATTTTCCGTGCCCTGAAACTTAGCAAATTTTACTACAGGACGAGCTTTCGGGATGAGATGTCATTGAGCCTGAAATTTGAGCTTGAAATCTATTTTGATCATTCAGAATATCAAAAATAAGATATCGAGCGTAATAATATTGTTCAAAACAAGAAAAAAGTGCGCTTTCGGTCAATGGATTATTAAAATAACCAAAACGGCCGCAATGAAAAGCACAGATAGCGCTACCGTAGTCTTGTGTGTTTGACATAACAGCGATGCTGTCACAATGTTAAATTTCATATACGGTAGCGCCGCTGTTTTGATGCGGTGAGTACCGAAAGAGTTACCTTCAATGATCCATTTCTGGACAAACATTTGAAAAGGGCCCAAGAGGTCTTGAGCCTTTTTTTAGAAACGTTGCTGTTGAGCCCTTCTCAGCCCGCCCACGCAAACTAACACCACTATCTGAAAGATTGGTGTTAGCTCTTCCTGATAGTGGTATTGGTGAGCGTGATTGAGTTGAATTGGGCTCAACAGCGTCTTGCAAAGCCAATGTTTACCAATGTCGATGTGCCCTTTTGAAATGTTTGTCCAGATTTATTCGTTATCAAACCGCAAAATCGCTAGTGTTCAGAGGTGATGTTTTTTTCCAAAATGCGAAATCATCACCTGCAGCTCCAGTTCTAAACCCACCGTTATATGAATAATGGGGGCGCGTCAGTCGTCGCAAGTTTCTTGTTAAACAAACCGGTAAATTTGTCATCGCAAAATAACCCAATAATCAGTCATCGTTCAATGATGAATTCTGAAAAAGTAGTGACAATTTTAACAGCACTGGATTCAAACTAATCTTGCAATTTAAAACTGTGACTATCTATAGTCACCATGGTCATGTATATCGTTACATAGAATTGAACCAAAACAGTTCGCATCGTGTAAAATACTCGCTTGTGTTACATATAGAACAAGCGTGATGACGACGATGGCGCGTCCATTCTGCGATTAATTATTGCAAAAACTACTGCGCAGGATGCGAAAAGCGAGGTTTGATTACTGAAAGTCAACTAAAAAATAATCCACCTTCCGCTGCCTGAAACACACCCGCGCTTCACACCACAAGCATGGTGATCCTGATTGCTGACGGCGCGAATTCCAAAAGAGAGCAAGCAAAATGAATCTCTCTCGTGGATTGATTTACTCTCTTTTCATGCCCTTCTGCACTCTCACACTGGTCGACTTGGTTGCTGTAACAAGATGTGCACTGGTCGGAGTTGACAATAGAAATATTAGTAGTAGAACGCTAATGGCGTTGTTGTCACAAAACTGATTTTAATTATTATTACCTTAAATTATGCATTTCCATTGTTTGTTCAATACCATGTCGTTGTTTTGGTTTCTAAAATTAATCTGACACTTTGAGGCCCGGTACTCAAGCTGTCAGTTCGTGGCAAACTAGATGTTGGTAACACGAACAGCAGCGACATTAGCATTCTTAGGTTAATGCTTCTACTGAGTTGACGCTTTGGCTACTCACACACTGGCATTTGTAGTTCAAAAAGCTCTCTACCACATTGGCAGCATTGCGTGTATGATACCGGGCAGCCCGTTTACCGATGAAAGTGCACACGTTGGGTTTCATCGTCCCAGCCAGCAATGTGTAGCGTGGGATAAAGTGTTGCGTAGCATGCTTCGCGCTGTGCGCGAGCAAAAGAATAGTTCTTAGATCGTGCGTCGCACGAAAATGCCTATTTAATTTAATTTGCAAAGCAAAATTTTAACAACTATTTTGATGAATGTAAATTATTTAGCAAACTATTGATAATAGTGATAAGGTACCGTGGGGCAAGTGGGTAATGGAATTCGCATAGTCGAGATTCTTCAAATTCTAGAGACTTTAAATTGAAACAAATGAGGTGGTATATATTTTTTAGCTTGACTCCCACCAAATATAAGCAGCATGCTAAAATTGATTTTTATGAAAAATTGAAGAAAAAAATACAGAAAAAGTTTATGAAAAATGTCTCCTTACTTTTCACTTGCCCCAAAAGTGGGGCAAGTGAAAAGTTTACCGATTTGAACCAGTTATAAACAGTTATATTTACGATTTCTATTAGCTTTAACATTTGTTAATGCTTCCCAATGAACAATAACATAAGTAACATGTAAACAAAGAACTTGTTATTCTTTTCACTTGAATTTTCTTCTGTTCAGTTATGTTAGTTGAAATGATTCGACAACATTATAACTGCAACATTTCTAATGTTAGTTCTTACATTATAGGACAGCAATTGCATTTCTACTTTGTAGAATTTCCACCGCTCGTTATTTGTTTTTGAGAAAGTCGGATATGACGTCGGATAACTCTTCGGGAGAAATCAAACGGATTCCTTCAATAACGTATTTAGAATCTTTTTATGTGGATAGATCTATACTCCATTTTTATGTTTTGAACTAGCTTTACATAGACATTCCACGAGATTTCCGTGTGTTCTCTAATATTGCAACTTTTCTGTCAAAGTCTTCTTTTAATTGGCTGCCCGAAGTAGACATATTAATATTGTAATGTTTGGCAACATATTTTAGAGAAGTTCCATGATTTCTAATAGCTTTTAACGCTTGAGTATAGTGTTTCTTGAATTATCAGCACGTTATGTTTTTCTATGATAATTGCGAACCATGTTTACTTATGGCTACTTAAAGAGAAAACACAAATTTTATCTCTAATGATAAACTTTTCACTTGCCCCACCTGATAAGAAAATTGACGGTGTTTAAATTTAGTTATTTTTAAGTCTACGTCGCATTAATTCTAAAACTTTTTTTATTGCAGTTTGAAACTGTCACAGAGGACAACTAAGAAGTGGTACAGGAAATTATTTTCCGCAACTTTTTTCCACTGAAAATATTAAAATAAGATTGTACGCCGCCAACTTGTTACGGAGTAACAGTTGACAGGTTAACAATTTTTCGCTCTATTATGCAATAATGGCTGAAAAATCTCAGAAATTTCTTACCTATCGTAATGTTCTCAATTGCCTCGAAGGTTTACGCATGAGTTTAAAACGTTAATTCACATATTCAGTAAAATATATCAATTGTTTTCACTTACCCCATTTACCCACTTGCCCCGCGGTACCTTACTTGTAAAGGGCTATATTTTGTTAGGTGAATGAATTATTAAATTGTCATTGATAAGTTATACATATTGTTGGCGGTCAGGATGAACGAGATGCCACCTGTGCAGTGCACATGTTGCACATGCGGACGCGACGCCTCTGGTGAGATTGTTCTAGAAAATTCGAAAAATACCAAGTTGTTTTGTCACGGTAATTATAACCGTATAACAGTCACATTGAGATCATGAATGAGCCTCGTAATGTGATAACAATGAAATTTCTATCAGAATAATTTTCTGATAATTCACCTAGTATGCGATATAAGTTGTACGAAATATCAGCCTCAAATAAGTACTTTTGAGTTCCTGATAATTTTTAGAAATTTTAGTTTCCTCTCATACTGTCATAAAATGCTCATTTGGTATTCCATGTACTCAATGCCTACTTTTGTCGAATGTTACAAGTATGCAGTAATGGGCAGTTAGGTAGATGATAGACTTTGGATCATTCTCGAATTGCTGAGGAAGAGATAAAACGGAATCTAACGAAAATTTGAAAAAAAAAAAACGTTCCCAAAGAAGCCTAGAATTGGTCCTCGCAGATACTTGAAAACGCCTTTTTTCAGAACCTTGAGTAGAAGTAATCGTCAGAATTACCCTAAGGAAGTGTCTCTCAGAAACTGCAGAAACTCGACAGTACTTCCAACAGAATCTTGTTAAACCTTCTCTCAGAAGCTCGTACAGCCATCTTGCAAATGCTATAGACCCAGGGCTGCCAGATGTACAGATTTCTCTGTATTACACAGTTATTTTTATTCTGACACAGATTCAATTTGTATGGAACACAGATTTTCTTTCAACAATTTTTGTATGGACACAGATTTTTTTGTATGGGACACAGATTTTGGAACCTCGTGGATACAGATGTTCTATCAAATCACCTGGCAGCTCTGTATAGACCTTCTCATGTGACAGGTCCGTCTATGCATTTGTTTACATCGGTGAAAGACCGATGCTAACACGGGAGTGTCATCTCCATAGAAGAATTGCCAAAGAGCTTCCCGATCAGCTTATTTGAAACGTTTGTGAATAAGCTTATTCTCAGAAGCTTGTCAAAGCTTGTTTCAGGATATTGACAAGATTTTTCTCAAAAATTTGAAAAATATTCCAGATTGTACTGGGATTACGGCGGTGCCAAATTTGAGAAATGTGATTTTTTTTATTAATAGGGTCCTAAAGCCCTGTCTCAATTTTAGTACCAAACGCTTAAGTTTAGGGCAGAAACACATGTTTACTCAATTTTTAAATGATTTTCATTGGTTTAAGTACAAAAAACATATTTTTTATGATTTTTGAGATTTTGTCACACCCTTTGGTTTAAAATCAAATGTTGGGTATATTTTGTTTTCCATGTCCCTTCCGAAATGTCAGATAGGAACAACCCCAGTGGCATTTTTGTCGAAAAAGTGAATGTCAAACAAGATCACAAGTGTCAAGGTTTATATTTGGAACCATTTTTAAAATTGAGGTTTAAAAATGTTATAGCCGTTATTTGATCTGGAAAATTTGCTAAAGTAGTTGCAATAACATGCTCTTTCGTATTATTAAATATAATCAAGAATTCATTAAA
Source organism: Aedes aegypti (assembly GCF_002204515.2). NCBI lineage: Eukaryota > Metazoa > Arthropoda > Insecta > Diptera > Culicidae > Aedes > Aedes aegypti. Next base: position 209,247,459 of record NC_035107.1, read on the forward strand.
CATTTTAGGACTCAATTGCGGTTACAACACCGAAGTTGCTATGTAAAACATAAAATACTGATCGATTGTCATCATTTAAACATAATTTGAATTAGGGGACTGTTCCGGAACAAGGTAGCCGGTTCCGCTAGTGCTCCTTTGGAGACATTTCCGTTTTATGTCCAAAACATACCATGCGACGTCTCAGTCTTCATGAATTCGAGAGAACATGTCAATGAATGAAGAAGAACAGATGTGGCCACTCCAGAGCTACAGGTTCCTCTGGCTTCCTCTTTCCGTGTGACGGTTTGCTTTGGATTTGAATTGAAAATGTCCCCAAACAGGCCCTGGCGGCAACTATGCTAGGTGCTCTGGAGTGACCATGTTGATACCGAAATAATCTATCATTTATCGATATGTTCTATCGAATGCCCAAAGTTTGAGCCGTCACACAAAGAGGCCCTGGTAAAACCTGTATCCGGTGCTCTGGAGTGACCAAATCTGTTTATATTTAGTTTATCTTTCCTTCATTGACGTGTCCTTTCGAAATCACGAAGATTGAAACGTCGCAAGGACATTTGTTCGAAACATCGGAACAACCCTGTATCGCTGAGATTATTGCTAACCCTTTGGGAAATATAGACCATCGCGATCCAACGCAGAAGCAGCGTGTGTCATCGGAGTTGTCAGCAGAAACACGAGTAGAAGGCACAGCAGAATGACAGAACAAAAGTGGAATTAATGCTATTGAGAAGACACGTTTATGGAGTTTGTAAAATTTCCCAAATTTGCTGAATTTATTATTCTATTTCCTATTATTTAAGCGCAATTAGTGACACCTAAGTTCTTATTTTTTCACTGTGTGAGTTAGCAATTGAATTTGTTGAAATTACGGCTAAAATAATCATAAATTGTTTATTCCTAGATGCGCTAAAGAATTTGATAACCTAAAATCACTAGTGACAAAGATTAAATCACTAGTTAATTAGTAAGTAAGTTATGGAACAGCTTCGAAATTAGTTTAAATACTCAAAATACCCTATTTACTTAATTTAGTTCTTGAATCCTACGAAGAAACCGTAAATTCCCAGTGCAAGATATTCCTTCTGGTTACTTCATCAAGACAGAAGAAAAACTTGATGTAAGTCTCTGATAACCCTAGCAAAATCCTACGAAAAACCTAATAAAACTTATTTTTTAGCTTTAAGCTGTCATCACTAACGACTGCTTTGAGGACGGTTTGCATTTCTATCCGAACAAACTTAAAGATCAACATTCGGAGACTCTTGAAATGCCAGAGGAATCGGAGGCGATGGGAAATGAAGGTCGCAACTGTATGTTGTGCGAGGACCATGATAGCGCAGACGACATGGTCCAATGCGACAACTGTGACCTGTGGGCCCACTATCGTTGCGCTAATGTGACCGAAGCTGTCAAGGAAAACCCGTGGGTGTGCCCGAAATGTACCAACTCCTTGCAGGTACCAAAAAACCCCAGGAAGCCCACGACGAGGAAGACTTCCGGTAAAAAAGGTAGTAGAAGCGATACCGGGTCGGAATCTGGGAAAGTGGATGCAATCGTCGCTAGCTTCGAAGAGTCGCTGGCTCAGTTGCAACAGGAAAAAGGAGACAGAGCGAAACAGCTGGACGAAGAGAGAATCCTTCATGAAAAGCGGCTTGAAATGGAGCGTGAGATGATGGAGAAAAAACGGTTGCAGAAAAAGCAAATGTTGGATAAACAGCTTGCGCAGGAACAACAACTCCTTGAGCAACAGCTTCGGGATGAACAAGAATTCCTTCAACGACGACAGGAGCTTCGCAACCGATTCCACAAACTCAAGCTTGACCTTAGTCAACAATTTGATCAGCCAAGCGAATCGGATGATGATGGAGAGTCAGATGCTGGAGCCGCCGCAAAAGCAAAAGATTGGCTGGATTCGATGAATAATGATCCTCGTGGTGCGTACCCAAAAAGTAAAGGAGTACCGGAAATAGCAGTTCCAAGTTCAGCAGTGAAACAATCCGTAGGAAACTACAAGCAGAACGCCGATTTGGAACATCCAAGACTTGCGAAGCTTAACGAGCCGGGGTCGAAGCAAGCCACCATCATCGGTCAACATATGCACCAGAATTCACCTCACCAGCAACATCAGGCATCAGTTAACACTCCATGCGAAGTTCTGGAACTACTGCAGTGCCCCGATTTGACAGCACATGAGGAAACTGTCCTCAGAAATATTCTGAATCGTAGAAGACAGGAAGGTAACGATCAAGTTCAAGACATCGGCCGAGGCCCGACCCAAGAACAGCTAGCAGCCCGACAAGCTGTCTCTAAACATCTTCCGATATTTCGCGGGGAACCAGAGGTATGGCCTCTATTCATAAGCTGCTATGAATATACGACTGCCGCATGTGGGTTCACAAATACGGACAACCTGAAAAGACTTCAGGACAGCCTTCAAGGACTTGCAAAAGAAGCTGTACAAAGCCGACTTCTAATGCCGGATTCGGTTCCCGAGGTAATAGAGGACCTTCGCAAGCTATTCGGAAACCCAGAAAAGCTTTTGAAAACCCTGGTGGCAAAAGTTCGTAAGGCACAGGCTCCTCGATTAGACAAGCTCGAGACATTCCTATACTTCGGGATCACAGTCAAACAACTCTGCGATCATCTCGAAGCAGCCGGATTGCACGATCACTTGAGCAACCCAATGCTCGTGCAAGAGCTCGTGAACAAATTACCGCCAGAATACAAACTGGACTGGGTTCGGTTCAAACGCGGTAAATTTGGAACACCGCTAAGGAACTTCACTGATTTCATCAATGAGATTGTGTCGGAAGTCTCTGAGGTAGCTGACTTCACCGGAGTAGAGCAATCTGTATCTAGTTCGCCATGGAAAGGAAAACCGAAGAAAAAGGAATTCGTCAACACTCATAATACTCAACCGAACCGGTCAGCCAGTTTTCAAACGGAAATGCAACAAAAATCGAGAAAGCCGTGTGTCGTATGTAATCGAAACGACCACAAAATTCGATACTGCGATGATTTCGCCAAGCTTGGCATCAGTGAACGATTAGGAATCGTCGAAAAGTTCAAACTGTGTCAACTCTGCCTCAACGATCACGGAAAAGCGCAGTGTACGTTCAAAGGACGTTGTAACGTGCCTAATTGTGGTAAGAGACATCACACTCTGTTACATCGAGCGGTTGAATGCGTCCAACTAGCTTTAGTGGAAAACAACACCCACATACAATCCTTTCGATCGGTGATATTCCGCATCGTTCCCATCACGTTGTATTATGATGATCAAACCGTTCAAACAGCAGCGTTCCTCGACGAAGGCGCGTCGACAACGCTAGTTGAGGACTCGATCGCTGATTTGTTGGAGGCCGATGGTGTTTTAGAACCACTAGAGGTTACTTGGACAGCAAATATGAAGCGATACGAAGAAACATCGCGAAAAATCGATCTTCAAATCTCGGCAAGAGGGTCGTCGAATCGGTATGAGCTGAAGGAGGCGCGTACGGTGAACGAACTAGTTCTGCCCAAGCAGAACGATACAATCGAGGAGATCATCAAGCGATACCGTCATTTGGAAGGACTATCGATCATTGATTGTGGCAAGGACGTTCCCCGCATATTGATCGGTCTGGATAATCTTCATTTGTTTGCTCCTCTGGAATCGAAAGTGGGCAATTTCGGAGAACCTATAGCGGTCCGTTCACTCCTTGGATTATCAATATATGGTCCAAATCAACAACGAACTTCACCCAAAGCATGCGTACATTACCATGCGATTCAGCCGATCAGCAATCAATATCTCCACGATCTGCTAAGAACGCAATATACTATTGAGAGCACACACGATCAAGCAGAAGTGTTACCGGAAACGAAGGACGTCCTACGAGCCAGGGAAGTTCTAGAACGCACCACTAAACGCATCGGAGACCGTTTTGAAACGGGGCTGATCTGGAGTCACGAAGGCGTAACTTTTCCAGACAGCTACCCGATGGCCTTGAGATGAATGATGGCGCTAGAAAGAAAGCTTGCTAAGGACCAATGGCTCCAAACCGAGGTGCACCAGCAGATTGAGGCGTACGTTCAGAAAGGATACTCCCATCAGGCGACCAAACATGAGCTTTCGGGTGCAGACAATTCCAAGGTTTGGTACCTCCCGCTGAATGTAGTCCTGAACCCGAGAAAGCCAAACAAAGTGCGATTGGTGTGGGATGCAGCAGCGACTGTTGCAGGCGTCTCCCTTAATACAAAATTATTAAAAGGCCCAGATCTTCTCACTTCACTACCGGCAGTGATCAGCAAATTCCGAGAACGGCCGATCGCAATCGGTGGCGACATACGCGAAATGTACCACCAGGTACACATTCGAGATGCCGACAAACAAGCGCAACGGTTCTTATTTCGCTTTGATTACACGCAACCTCCAACGGTCTACATTATGGATGTAGCCACCTTTGGGGCAACATGTTCCCCTTGTTCGGCTCAATTCATAAAGAACCTAAATGCCATGGAGTATTCGTCGCAATTTCCTGATGCTGCTTCTGCAATCGTGGACCGAACTTATGTGGATGACTACTTTGACAGTCTAGACTCCGAAGAGGAGGTCCTACGAAGGGCCAAAGAAGTAAGGTTTATCAATTCGAAAGCCGGGTTCGAGGTCAGAAACTGGACATCGAATTCGTCATTAGTACTCAGTGGTATAGGAGAGGAAAATTCGAATGGATTGGTACACTTTCACCTAGATAAGGCAACCGATAATGAAAGAGTACTAGGCGTTATCTGGAATCCGCATCTAGATACTCTGTCGTTTGCAGTTCCATCAGGAATTGCAATTTCAGCAGAACGTCCTGAAAAGCCGACAAAAAGAATAATCCTTAGCTCGGTAATGGCCCTCTTCGACCCATTGGGCCTGCTAGCTTCATTCACCACATTGGGAAAGATGGTTATCCAAGATCTCTGGAGAACTGGGTGCGACTGGGATCAAGCAGTTGACGAAGAGTCGTTCAAAAAGTGGAAATCATGGATTGGGCTGCTTCCAGAAATCTCCAAGTTGAAAATACCTCGTAGCTACTTCGGAACGGTGCAATCCAAGGATTTTGGACCGGTGCAACTGCACGTATTTTGTGATGCAGGCGAAAGCGCTTTCGGGTGTGCCGGATTACTGCGGATAGAGATCAATGGAGAAATTAAATGTTCCTTAGTGATGGCGCGGTCGAAAGTCGCTCCTCTGAAGCAACTCACCATCCCTCGCCTAGAACTGGAAGCAGCTGTATTGGGCTCGCGCTTGTCACACACAATCAAGAAAAAATTGTCTCTCCAAATAAATCAAACTTTTTTCTGGACTGACTCCCAAACTGTCTTGTCGTGGCTGACGTCGGATCAAAAGCGCTACAAACAATTTGTTTGCTTCAGAATCGGAGAGATTTTAAGCCTAACGAAGCTGTCCGAATGGAGATGGGTACCCTCGAGGATGAACTGATAGCCAAACAAAATGGAAGAGTGATTTTGGTTTGTCACCCGAGTGGTTTAGCGGACCGAACTTTCTCTATCAACTCCAAGAACTATGGCCATCTAAGAAACTTCCGCAGGCGAATATAAAAATCGAATTGCGAGCTGTACATCTGTTCCACGACATCATACTCCCGGATAAGCTGATCGATGCAACGAGATTTTCAAAATGGAATGTTCTCATCAGATCGATTGCCAGCGCACTGCGGTTTATTTCCAACTGTCGTCGGAGAGCAAATGGGGAACCCATCGAAACGCTGAAACCAACATCAAGTCAACGAGATCAAATAATCGCCGAGATGCATTCGGTTCGAGTTCCGCTGAAGCAGAGCGAGTATCAATGGGCCGAGAAAGTGCTATGGAGATTCACGCAAAGTAACGTCTTTGGTGACGAAATTAAAACGCTTCGGAAGAATCTGGATCGCGAACCGTCCAAGTGGATTTCTTTGGAGAAGAGTAGTCCGCTTTATAAGCTGACACCGCTCTTAGACAACGAAATGGTGCTGCGAGTAGAAGGACGATGTGACAAAGCCGGACATTTGCCTTTTGACATGCGGTTTCCAGTAATCCTTCCTAGGGACGGAGCAGTCACCGAATTGCTAGTACGTTACTACCATGAAACCTTTGGTCACGCTTTCAGAGAAACGGTAAAAAATGAAATTAAGCAACGCTTCTATATCTTCAATCTGACTTCGGTGCTGGCAAAGATAGAGCGAAGTTGTAACTGGTGCAAGGTTCACAAAAATCGGCCAAATGTACCCAGAATGGCCTCTATTCCCGTGCAGCGTCTAACACCGTACAAAAGACCTTTCACATTTGTTGGTATTGACTACCTTGGACCAGTAGAAGTCTCGGTAGGCCGTCGCTCAGAGAAAAGATGGATCGTACTATTCACTTGTTTGGTGGTTCGAGCTATCCACCTTGAAGTGGCCTATAACCTGACTGCGCAATCGTGCATAATGGCAATTCGACGCTTCATTTGCCGTCGAGGACCTGCGGCAGAATATTTTTCGGACAACGGCACTAATCTTAAAGCAGCTAGTAAGGAGTTTGTCCATCAGTTGCAAGTAATACGGAACGAATGCGCTGAAGAGTTTACAAGTGCCCGGACAAAGTGGCATTTCAATCCCCCGGCCGCACCCCACATGGGGGGCATATGGGAGCGAATGGTCAGGACTGTGAAGAACGTGATGACGGTCCTAAACGATGGACGTAGATTAACCGACGAAATTCTGCACACAAGCCTAGCTGAAACTGAAGGCATGGTAAACAGCCGTCCACTTGTCTATGCTCCACAAGAATCTCAGTACGAATCGCTGTCTCCTAACCATTTTCTACGGGGTATAGCTGCCAACGAGCCCCATGAAGTACTTCCTCCTACTGATCCTGCTAGTGCGCTACGTGACACGTATCAGCGCTCAGTACAGCTGTCCAACAATTTGTGGGAACGCTGGCTTAAAGAGTATGTCCCGAACTTAAATCGACGCAGTAAATGGTTTGATGACTCGACACCGCTAAAGAAAGGTATTCGTTGTCGACGGAGGCCGAAGAATAGTTGAAGAACCGATAGTGTCGATTGATGGGAGGATTCGCCAAGCACTCATCAGGACAAATTACGGTATAGTTCGACGGGCAACTGCCAATCTAGCAGTACTGGAGATAGACGGAAGTAACGCTGTTCCAGATGATAACTCCGGACCAGGATTACGAGCCGGGGATGTGTTCGAAACATCGGAACAACCCTGTATCGCTGAGATTATTGCTAACCCTTTGGAAAATATAGACCATCGCGATCCAACGCAGAAGCAGCGTGTGTCATCGGAGTTGTCAGCAGAAACACGAGTAGAAGGCATAGCAGAATGACAGAACAAAAGTGGAATTAATGCTATTGAGAAGACACGTTTATGGAGTTTGTAAAATTTCCCAAATTTGCTGAATTTATTATTCTATTTCCTATTATTTAAGCGCAATTAGTGACACCTAAGTTCTTATTTTTTCACTGTGTGAGTTAGCAATTGAATTTGTTGAAATTACGGCTAAAATAATCATAAATTGTTTATTCCTAGATGCGCTAAAGAATTTGATAACCTAAAATCACTAGTGACAAAGATTAAATCACTAGTTAATTAGTAAGTAAGTTATGGAACAGCTTCGAAATTAGTTTATATACTCAAAATACCCTATTTACTTAATTTAGTTCTTGAATCCTACGAAGAAACCGTAAATTCCCAGTGCAAGATATTCCTTCTGGTTACTTCATCAAGACAGAAGAAAAACTTGATGTAAGTCTCTGATAACCCTAGCAAAATCCTACGAAAAACCTAATAAAACTTATTTTTTAGCTTTAAGCTGTCATCACTAACGACTGCTTTGAGGACGGTTTGCATTTCTATCCGAACAACATTAAAAGGAAATATTCCCAAAGAGGCCCTCGTGGAACCAGTGCCAGGAGCTCTGGAGTGACCACATCTGTCTGTACCGAGTTTATTCTTTATTTATTGACATGTGCTCTCGAATTCATGAAGTCGCACGGTATGTTTTGAACATGAAACGGAAATGTCCCCAAAAGGGCCTTGGCGGAACCTGCTAAGGTGCTTCAGAACGGTCCAATTTAAATTATGTTTAAATAATGACACTAGATCATTTTCTTATGTTTTACATAAACTATTTGGTGTTGTAACTGCAATTTATAAAAAAAATGATTTCATTTCTAAAATATTTCACCCTTGTGACCCAAGTACAGTACGGAATATCTCCGGCATGGTTCTGATTTTTGTATTGTCCATTGATGACAAATAACTGGCACCTTCTTAAAGCCGATTGAGGGTAGTTTCAGAAAATTCGAATGAAAATTGACGAAATACCAGCTATTTGAAAATGCCTTGTCCGAGGTGGGGACGTAAAGGTTAAAGCTTTTTTCAGAAACTTGTAAAAGCCTATCTCATAGGCATGACAAAACTGCTCACAGAATCTTGACAAATTTTCTCTCAGAAGCTTAACATAGCTTTTCTCTGATGATTGCCAAAACTTGTCTCTAAAAATTGGAGAATCTTCTCGCAGAAGCTCGATAGAAAAACTTCTCTTCGAAGCTTGGAAACATGTCTCAGCAACTCGACAAACTTCTCTCAGAGGCTTGAAAAAACTTTGGTGGCTTTTGATTTAACTTAAACCAGAAGCTTGACAAAGTTTATCCCCGGAAGAGTAGAAACCGAAAAAAAACTTTTAGAAGCTGGAGAAACTTTTTACAGGAGCTGAACAGTTTTTCATAAAAACTGGGTAATCTTTATTGTAGAAGCTCATATTAGTTTGCCATAGGGCATTGAAAAACTTCCAGAAACTGAAAAACTCATTCTCATAGAATTTCAAAATCTTTATTGCAAAAGTTCAAAAGAACTAGTCACAGAAGCTGAAACTGAAAGACGAAAAAAGCTTTTCCCAGAAGTATGAAAAAGAATCTCACAGTAGTTTGAAACAAATCAGTAGCTGCCACACGATACACAAATGCAAAAATGGTTAATTGGCAGAGAAAACTCTCAGTTAATAACTGTGAAAGTGCTCATTAGAACACAAAGCTGAGAAGCAAGCAATGGAAAGTTTCTCACAGATGCTGAGAATGCTGAGGAAAACTCTCGATTAACCAAAGGATGCTTCTTTTAGATGCTGATAAAGTTAATCTTCTAGGCTGAAAAAGCGTCTCGCTGATGCTGAGAAAGCTTTCAGCAACGGCTTAGAAAGCTGCTCAACGAAATGCTGAAAACTCACTTAGCCGAACGCTATTGATTAAAAATAGCGAAGTATCTGCTGCCACCGAATGCTCAGTGACAGCCGAACGCTACTAGGCAGAGCGCAATCCCGACGAATCGCAAACGATTGAGATAAACCGAAAATCAGAAGACGCACGTAGCGGAGGGAGAGCCATTCCGCTCTTAGGCTTAGCGACATCCCAAGTAGAACGGTCAAGTACAGTTTGCTGCTAATTACCAAAGTTATTTTGACAGATGATCCAGTATGTGCGAACTGTCACTATTTTCCTAGCGGAATAATCGAACGGACCATTTTTCCGCGCGGCAAAATTACAGCTCGATTCGATTAGCACGGCAGGCATTATGGAACGTTACGAACATTCGCTCTACTTGCCAACTGGATACAGCTCCAGCATATTGGACAGCTGAAGCATTCCCTGGCCAGTACTCGTCCTATCCTTTTGCACGGTACTTACGATACTACCCATTAACTGGAAGACACGTAAGAACGTATTCACAATCAAATCACTGAATGCAGTTTCCAAATGTACGGATTTCGCGCTCACTGAATCATTTCGCCGGGTGTATTTCCACTCAGTGAGCGCTCATCAGCATTTAAACACGAATTTGTCGCTCGGTGATGAAGTAGAAAGTACATTGGAAAATGAAAAACTCAGCTTGGTTAGAGAAATGGAAACCTCGCTCTTGAATGCTTGTGGAAATGAGGGAGGGGAACGCGAGTGATTGTTTATCATGTTTACTTGCATCTTACAGAAAAAATACTTTCGCAGAAGATGAGAAAGCATTTCGCAGACGATAAGAAAAAAAACTTCTCACAGAAGAGAAGTCCGCAATTCCACAAAAGCTGAGACAACTTTTCGCAGAAGCTGAAAAGGCTTCTCAAAGTAGCTGAAAAAGCTTTTGTCATAAACTGAGAATGCTTCTCACAGAAGCTGAGAAAGCTTCTCACTGTAAACTTTATCGAAGAAACTGGCAAGCTTCTCGCAGAAGCTGAGAAACCTTATCATAGAGACTGACAAGCTCTGAATAGAAGCTTCTCACAGAGGTTGGGTAAGCTTTTAACGTAGAAGCTGGGAAAGCTTAACATAAAAAACCAGAGATTCTCTACCGTAAAAGCTAAAAAAGCATCTCGCAAAAACTTAGGAATTTTATTGCAAAAACTTTTCACATAAGCTCAGTTTATTTTCCAGCACAAAAGCTTTGCGCGAGTAAGATTTTCACAGAAACTGAAAAGGTTTCCCGCATATGCTTTCTGTCGCAGCTAAGAAAACTTCTCGCAGAAACTGCGAAATCAAATTTTTAACATGGGCAATTGAAAAAAAAAAATCCGTGCACAAGCAGAGAACGCTTCTCGCAGAAGTATCAAAAGTTTTTGAAGAAGCTTTGAATGATTCTCGCAAAAGCTTAGACAGTTTCTTACAGATTAGATGCTTGGAACAGAGTATTGTTACTTATCTGTAGCATATTGGGCTATTTGTCATCTAGTGGATAAGCTGTATTACTTCTTATTTATCCTACCATATGTAACAGTGGTGAAGTATACTACTCTTCGCATAATTTTGAAACGCATTTATACGTTTGCTGCGTTGGAGGTACAAATTTACGCATTCGGCTGAATTTAAGCATTCCGTTTGAACCAATCCGACTCGACATTATAGAACCAAACGCATAAATCATTCACAGACCTGCGCGAGTTCATCGTGCAATATGCATCTCATGGGCCACGATCTGAAGCAGCGGGCGGAATCTATAGAAAGCGAGAGCAACCGAGCGCCTCGTAACGTGTTTATTTGTGGCTTAACAAGAATGTTAAACGATTGCGATCGCAATGGGGGGAAAGGACTCAATGCGGCGCGACACGTAAAACCAACTCACTAAGCGAGCAATTTTCGACATTTTAATATTTCATCCCCGGCGATCAGATAATAACATATTGTTTTTTTCCCAAGTCGAGTCGCGAGTCGCATTGGAACGCATATTCAAATCAGACAATTCTCCGGAATCGACCCGGGAACGAACGAAGCGACGCGGCTTGGCTTTCAATTGAAATGATAGAGATCAAACAACTCTTCGAACAGCGAACAGTCGAATCTTGGAGGAGCGCCGTTCCCCCTTTTGCCAATGCGGTACTGTAGAGTTGTTTGGAGTGTGTATTATGAAGTCATCAATTGAGTAAATGAACTCTTGGAATTTGCCGTTGTCGTTTGCGCCCAGTTAAGTGAAAGGTCGCCTCCAACGAGCTTATGATGACGTGACGTGAGCAAATGGAGAAAGAAATGTCAGCCATCAGATGAAGCATAGTTCCAAATTCAGATCGCGATCAAATATTGACACAGTTTCGTCTGTTGAACCTGCGGGTCCATTGGTAATTGGACAGATCAATATTTGGCTGATAATGTGGAGAACCAACGAACGAATGAGAAGAAACCACAAACTGCGGTAGCAGCAGCAGCAGCAGCAACTGCCAACTGCTTGTTGTATCAACAAATTTGATTAGAAGCAAACATTTTAAATAGGGGGATCTTGCTGTATGGCTTAACCTATATCTATGTTCGTCTAATCCAGTCAATACCAACTAATCGATTCGAGATAGATAAACGATTAAACTGTATTGCATTAAAATCTGCCATCTTAAATAACCATTTGCTGTAATGTTCGAAAGATGTCACCAACAGTTACTTATCGATTACGAATATTTATAAAACGTAACAACGTTGCGCTGTCAACCCGGCATTGCACTTTAATGAGTAAAAAATACCTATTATTTTCCGAGTATATTTTACACCCACTTTATTTTCCATGTTTAATTCACCCGCATTTGAATGTTTTTAGCGTAGTGTGTTTAACGTCACTTTGTGTTGATTTGTTTTCATGTTTTGTAAGAATGGTAATAGCTGGGTGCTGCGAACTAAACCCTTTTTTATTTGCAAGCAAATCTTGAAATATGGTTCTTGTGAAGAATTGGGTTTGTCGTATTAGTTCTAAACATCACATTAAATTCTCTGTTTATTAAAGAGCATGAATGCGTTCTAGCTCGCAAGACTTTCTCATTGTGAAATCGACTAATAGCGGGTCTGCGAGAAGTGCGTGGATCTATTCCGTTTTTATGTGACTGTGCGTGTGGATTACAACGGTGAGTTCGTTCAAAAGTTGCCGGAGGAGCAATTAAAAGTAACATATCAGCTTCTATCGTTTACCAATGGATGTTATTCTCTGCTCCATGTGGCTCAAGTGATAATGATGACTTTGACGGCTGACCCACGCATGATGGTTCTATTATTCCGGCCGTAGCATACCCCCTCAATCAAAAAGGTGGACTCGATTCCTAGCATCAAACCTAATAACATCGAAAACGACGATTCTGATGAATTAATTTTAGAACCACCGATGGCGTCAGTATCTTGAACGCTTTCACTTTATTTATTGCTCACTCTATTAAATATCACAAACTTAAATATTATGGATAAGGCTCCTGATTTTGAAGATTATTTGGGAGACCGAATGCATGGAGTAGAAATGCTTAACCGACAAGTCTAGAATGTTGCGTATGGAATGTCAAGTATTTATCCTTGTGTGTATATTAGGTACACCGTTGTTAAAATAAGTATATTAATTAAATATTATTTAGAATATTGAATAATTTGTTGCAATATGAAAAATACAACAAAAATAAATAAAAATTTTATCTCTGAGATAACAAAACATTCTCATGAAATTACTTTACTCTCTAACAAGTAACATAACCACAATCTCGAATGTTTGGCTCCGGCAATCAGGCTCCCGCTTGACAAGCATATTGAGTCAGACCGCAGTACCCAGGTGCGTGCCATTTGTGGCAAAATTCCGCAGAATCTGCCGAGACTGTCTACGGTGAGTAGAAAATCCGGTGTTTATCACCAGCGTCGCTAGGGGGGGGTGGTTCGACAAAGGAATCTATCCCCTCCCCGTAGCTAAGGAAGAAAAAGTTTCGCACAGTACGTGCGAGGTGGAAGGAAGAAAAAAATGACCAATGCCTCCACTGCTGTTCATCGAGGGACCTCAACGAGACCAGTGTAGTAGTATGGAGGAGTGGAGAGAAAGGTCAGACGTAGATTATAGCTTTTAAATTGAAATATTTTCTTTTTTCCCAATTAAGATTCTACCCCATTACCCCGAATCCCATTACCCTGAATGCCATTAACCTGAACGCCATCACCCCGAATTCCAAAACCCCGAACGTCCCATCACCCCGAATGACATTACCCAGAATTCCAATATCGTGGGGAAATGTCATCAATATCATCATGTCATGATAATTGTAAATTCGGGGAAATTGCATTCGGGGTGATGGAATTCGGGGTAATGGTACATTCGGGGTAATGGAATTCGGGGTGATGGCAATCGGGGAAATGGCATTCGGGGTAATGGGGTAGAATCGGTTGGTACCTATTATTCATTTATTAGTTGCGATGGTTTACTCTTTAGTGGGTGAAGAATGTCTTAAGGTTTTTGGAGAACATTGTTCTCTTGTTCGTTTTCTCTCTCAAAAGCTAAGCAAACAAGTAACTAAATATGTTGGTAAGTGCAAAATCAAATGAAATTATCTATTACGGTACAAACTAAAGAAACGTTTTTGTCTTTGCAGGAAGAGTTTGAATCTGCGGATCCCAGACCATGTAAAAAGCTCGCTGGAACGATCACCTTGCAGCGATTTGTTTTTCAGTGATTACCAAGGTTGAGAAACAGTGAGTTAGATGATCAAAAAGACCGACGCGAAATGGAGGAATTGTTAGACATAAACAGACATTCCGATGCCAAGAAGCGCTTCAAACCTTCACCTAGGTACATTGTACACGGAGACACAAATCAACCCAACTTTGACTTCTTCTGACGCAATTCCGCTCTTCCGTGGGATAACCCAAATTTGGGTAAACTGACATATAGCTATCGTTAGGTAGTTCTCCTTTGACAACAGCGAAAAAACAACCCAATGCAAAAAAAAACTACCCAGCGTTAGCTTTCGAAGTCTCCGTAGTGGGTTAAAACAACTTAATGTTGGGTAAACTCGAAAGAACCCAAATTTGGCTTATTCCATTGAACTTATACGATGGGTCGGTGCTTCTCTCTCTGTTTTTGACAACATTGCTATTGCGAGAGAGGCAAAACAACCCAACCATGGGTAAAAACTAAATGCAGTTTACCCAAATTTGAGTATAAAGAACTTATTTTTTGGTTAGTCTGATTTCTCCGTGTAGGTGAATTGTGAATTGATCAACATGGTATTTATACATCTCACGTTTAGTATCAAATAGGCGTATCTGCAATGATCGATTTCTATTCATTGATTTTCTATCTCGATTGGTACACGAAATACAATTGGGTCCTAAAATGTTTAATGAAATCTTGTTTTTATTTAATGACACGAAAGAGCATGTTACTGTAACTATTTTAGCAATTTTTCCCGCTCAAATAACGGCTACATCATATTTAAACTTTAATTTAAAAAATGTGTCCATAAATGAACCTCAACACTTTTGATCATGTTTGACGTTCGCTTAATCGACAAAAACACCACAGGGCTTTTAGTTTTAACACTGGGGTTGTTCCTATCTGACATTTCGAAAGGGACACGGAAAGCAAAATACACCCAAAATTTGAGTTTAAGCCAAGGAGTGTGACAAAATCTAAAAACAAGTTTTTTGCACTTAAACAAAAGAAAAACATTAAAAAATTGAGTAAACATGTGTTTTTGGCCTAAACTTAAGCGTTTGGCATTAAAATAGGGACAGGCCTTTAGGACCCTATTGATTTTCAAAGCGTTTTTTATGCAATATGATGAAGGACGATGAGCACTTTCTACTGAATCAAAAATAGCAGTTAAAACGCTCGCACGGTTAAGTAATTTGCCGGAGAGGAAATCGATCTCAGCAGATACGTCCTTATGATACAGAACGCGAGATATATATAAATCAAGAAGATTTCTCAGTTTTGTGGGAATCTTTTTAGTTTCATCCAGAAACTATCTTTGATTCTGCCATCGTCTAGGAGATGTTTTGCTCAGCGTTTTCTGAAAGAATCTTAATCAGCTTCTGCCAAGATATCTTTCTCGCGTTCAGTATCTTGAGAGCATAACTGCAATGATCGATTTCTCTTCGACGATTTTGTTTTCAGCTAATAACTAGGCCAGACGACTGTTTTCAACTGATATTATCGATTAATTAGAAACTATTCATCGTCCTTTGTCATGCTGCATCGTAAAATGTTATGAAAATCGATTGGATTTTGTGTACCAACCCGAAGTGAAAATCGACGAAGAGAAATCGATCACTGCAGATACGCCTGTTTGATGCTAAACGTGAGATTTCTCAGCTAGGGTAGATGTACCAGTTATGGACACAGTGGTTTCCTATTTCGCCATACGTGATTACTTTAATATATTCAAATTTCCAAAACTTTTGTGTGTTGTAGTAGTTTAATTTTAAAATATATCTTGATGTTAAAACATTCAAAAAGATTTAAAATTTGAAAGTTATCAAAATTTTACATATGGCCAAATAGGGAACCACTATGGCCATAACCGGTACACTTTCCAAACTACAGCTAACTCATATTCTATAATAAGTTTTTTAGCATCTTAGACAGGTCTGTCAAAACTTTTTGAAATTCCAACATTTTTGAAAAATTGATAGGAAGTCCATAAGTGAAAAAGGTTTGAAGGAAAAAAATGACGGATAGATAGGGTAGATGTACCAATAGTGGTGGTACTAAGCACGATTGAACTTCATTTAACCGCCTAAATTCTAGAAGCGCAATTAATGTACATGTTAATGTTGTAACGGGAAGTAACGACCATTGAATAAATAAGAAAAATGATTTCATCACAGTAATCCACGGCATGTCAGTGAAAAATAATACCTCCACTATTGGTACAGGGTTCCTTTAGTTGCGGTATATTTTTGATTTGTGTTCCTATAGTTGCGGTATCCGTGGTTTTCTTATGGGATCCTCCACTATAGGAACACTTTACCGCAACTATTGGTACAAGCAAGAACAGTTTTTGTGATATTTCATCAGTTTTAAAGCAATTTGAACGCTCTTTACAACTATTCCGGGTATCAACAAGCCAATACGTCGATTGGCAGTGTCGGTTCTGTGGATAACGTAATAAAATCAGTGAAAACGCAACTATAGGAACACCCACAACTAAAGGAACACTTACCCTATTGCCATCCATTTTTTGGAGTATTGGGATCTCATCGGGATACCGGCAGGGCAAATCATGAAAAGCGTGAAATTTGCTGACGAACCGCAATAACAAAAATTGACATTTCACTAAGGATTTAGCCATATACAGTCGACTCTCCACATCTCGATGTTCTACATCTCGATATCTCTCCCTATGTCGATGATTTTTTCGGTCCCTTCACCCTGCATACATTTTCGCTCTCCATATCTCGATATCCTCCTTATCTCGATATCTCCCTATCTCGATGTGATTTTCGTTCACAATTTTCTCTCCGTATGTCGATATGCCCATTATCAAAGGTTACTAGACTAGATTTCAGAGATTCAAAACAATTTGCGAAGACGAAATGAAATCTGTTTGTTTTTGATTTTCCTGGCAACGGAGTGATTTTCAATCTAGTATTCGTTAAAAATTTGTTCTATGTCTCGATCTCTCCCTATCTCGATGGTCCTTTCGATATCGAGATGTGGAGAGGCGACTGTATTTTCAAAAACCTTCAATATGTTTCCGGTACACTGCGAAGAAAAAAATCGCTCCAAAATTTGATTGTAAATCTAGTAAATATAAATCTTTTTTGCAAAGGTTCCGCAGACCCCTCGAGAATTCATCAAATCTGCTATAATCTTGCTCAGGATTTTGAGGGAAAAGTACTCACGATAACGTCAGAATATTTTAGATGTTTTTTTTTTTAAATTCTGCTCTGCATTTTAGAGGATACATATTTTGTATTTTTAGGAATCCCACTTGAATATTATCTAAAAGCCTTACCCTGAATTCTGTGAGAATCATGTCCAGAATTTTATGATAATCATGTTCTGGATTCTCTGAAAATCTTGCCCAAAATTTCGTGAATCATGCGCAGAATTTTTGTTAGTCAAATTTTTGCACAAAAATTTTCAAATCCAGTTCTGGAATCTGTGAGAATATGCTATCGAGGACTTTTTGCTCAAAATTCCGTCAGATATCCATCTAAGGTTTTGTGAAATCGATGCCCAGAATTCTATCACGGATTCTGTGAAAGGCTTGTACCTGATACTTTTAGGGCCGTTGGGGGACCACTTGGCGTCACCTTACGGACCTTAAATTTTCGCCTCATTTTCTTCTCCCCAAAACGAGCACTTCTGAACAAACATTTGAAAAGGGCCCAAGAGGTCTTAAGCCTTTTTTCAGAAACGTTGCTGTTGAGCCTTTTTTAGCTCGCCCACGCAAACCAACATTACTATCAGAAAGATTGGTTTTAGCTCTTCCTGATAGTGGTATTGGTGAGCGTGATCGAATTGGATTGGGCTCAACAGCGTCTTGCATTTTGCTTTGAGTTTACTCGCAAAGAATGGGAGACGCACGATTAATTTCTGTGTGAAACGCATGTTTATGGCACAGCACTGAGTTTTCCGATATTCGATGCTTGTAATACTTCGCGTCTTCGAAAATTAAGGGACGCTTCCGCGAGAAACTTTCTCAGCTGCTGAGAGAAACTTCGACAAGCTTATGATAGAAGCTTTGACATGACAATGACGAGCTTCTGAGAGAAGCTGCGAAAAGCCTATGGGAGAATCTTTCAAAAGCATCTGTGAGAAGTTTTGACAAGTTCAAGCTCTTAAAAGCTTCTAAGAGAAAGTAGTTTTGTTCCTGGGAGGAGCATTTCCATGCTTCTGCAAGAATTCATACCACGATTATTTAGGATTATGCTGAGAGAAGCTTTGACAAATTTCTGCGAGATCCTTTCTCAATTTCTTCGAAAAGCTTCTGCGTTAGGCTTCCCAAGGTTCAGCAAAGGAGCTTTGTTATGCAGCGTATGCAAGTAGCTTTTTGTTTCTGCAAGTTTTCATAAGTTTTCATAAGCGCACAGTTAAAAATAATGAAGATTACACGTCATGTAAACTTCATTTATGCGATGTAAACATGATGTCATGTAAATTTCAGTTTGAAATCATGTAAAAATGTGTTATATGTCATGTAACCACTCAGGATCCTGCTCGATTACATGAAATATAATTGAAGTTTACATGACATACCATGTAAATATCTATGATATTCCACGCTCCAATTATGTGCATTATATGTCTCAGAAATTTACACGTTTCGTTCGAACTGTGCGGTAACGATAGAAATTTGTTCCAAACGCTATATTTGTTGATCTATGTTATTAAGGTGAAACAGTTTGGAATCAAACTTCTAAGATTGCACTAAAACTTCAAAGGCACTAATCTCGCAAAGGAAGCATCCAACAACAGTGCACTTTTTATTTTGGCTTTGTGCACTAGTAAAAAAATAAAAAATAAAATAAGATCAGGAACTTTACCTACTATTTCTTCAGTTAAGTGCCTTCGGGTCACAAGTCGGTCTTTGTGGCAGCCATCTTTGGATTCCGAGTTGTTTCACCTTGAAAGCTTTTGGTTAGGAAATATCTATTTTTAAATTTAGGTATGATTGAATAGTCAAAAAGTTATAATTGATTGGCTTTGAGCAGGTTTAACATTACACATTAAAGTTGTGAAAACATTAAGTTAAGGACGGAATGAAGGCGCAGTACCCAACTAACAATTCAGAACCACAAACAAGCATGCATGTTTAATTATTGTTCAATAATGGTAATGGCAGCTGAATAAAAAATTTGCTCTATAAAGAGCTTAGAAGGTGCTTTTTTAACACAAACTAAGATCAATGTTCAACGTTATGCATTAGAATGAACAAAAGTTGAATCGCCACTTATTAAACGTTTCCAAAGATTCTCATTCGACTAGTCAAGATTGTTCTACAAATGAGCTGAACAAGGCATGTTTCCCCCAATTAAAAAGCCAATATTCCACTAAACAAATGTATATGTATAAAATGATATTCAGAAGACGAACTAACGTTTTACTTGCGTCGCACTTCAGCTATTCCCACATGTTTAACATAAGCATGAATAAGAGCTGAATAAGTATCTTATAAAATTCTAATTCAGCTTCAGTATATTATAAGAACAGTTGATCCAATAGAGGCCAAAATGACGATTAACAAACACATTGTTCAGCAATAAATAAGCCTTGTAAAAGCGATCACACTATAGCTAAATTTCATAAAATGGACAAAATATCCGAAATTCGTGTTGAGTTCCGAATGCATTTCAAAGCTCATAAATTATGCTTTCTTAAAACTTTTGAAATAGCTGTTCAGAAAATGAACATGGTCAGTCTCCAGAAATGCAGAATTATTGTGAAAAACAAAAATAAAGATTTAAGCTAAGTACTCCGAGTAGGAGCAAAGTACTGACATACAAAGCGTGATATTGACTTGATTGACATAAGAGATAAAATATCTGAAGACAATATCAAAATTTTGTTCCTGGAACTTTTAAACCTATGAAAAATTTGATGTACGCAGACCTAATGAATAGCTCGCAGCTATTGGTAAAATCTTGCAGAATCTAAATATGACATGCCAATTTTGTTCTAGCAGTTTATTTTAGGTATAATTTCCAGATATTTTATACCATATATCTATCAAGTTAATATCACTTTTAGCTATCCATATTATATTTTCTATTGCTAAGCTTTTTTCGCCTGCTCGGGATGTTTTTCCGTACAAGAAAAATGGAAATTTTTTTGACAGAATTGATTAAATAAATTTCTATAGCCAGCTACATACACAACTGAATAAATACTGCGCTCTAAGAAAAATGATTTACTTGGCCATTTCCGAAAATAAAAATCGCATCAAGATATTCGAATATTTTTCTATTCAGGTGGGTGCTGAGGACTAACCCTTCAAATGATTCAAATATATTCATACAGAGAACTTTTACTTCAATGCATATGTAATAGGTTTATGAAAAAAAAATAAAAAAATAATCAAACTATAATTTATAAAATTATTTAAATTAATTAATCAGTTTTGAACAAACTAAAACTTATTATGAAATTACATTAATCATTTCAGACTGTTTTTACTTTGTGTAAATAAACATTATTTTGACCAACATCGACATAAATTTTCTCACTGTGCGCTAAAAATAGCCGACTGAACTCAGCTTGGATCAGCACTAAACAGCAGCTGAATAATATGCTTGTTCAGTTGTAGATTAGCGTACCGTGTGTTGATGAGAAGTTGTCGAATAGAAGCTCGAACATGGTCAATATTCAGCTATGAGAAGTTTATATTTTGCACTGGACGGTATAATCATCAATTCTAGGATGGCGCAGATGGCAAGGCATACCGCTGACGATTGGAAGGTCTCGAGTTCGAATCCAGTATACAGGCGATTTTTAATTAAGATTGATTTACTATCATAAAAATAGTGCACACTACATTTACAAGAGCCTAGAAAAATATTTTTTTTGTTTTTATTAGTCTTTAATTATTTTTAGACCAGCCGTATAAAAGCTGAACTAAATGCTTGTAAAACGTTTTTAAAGCTGAAAAATAAAGTTGGTATTCAACGACATGCTTTAAAGTTTCTCCAAATTTGTGTGAACAATGCTTTAACAAAGGTTGGCCTTGGAAGTTATTAAAATGTTATAAAACATGATGCTGGATAAAACCCCAACTAACAATTCAGAACCACAAACAAGCATGCATGTTTAATTATTGTTCAATAATGGTAATGGCAGCTGAATAAAAAATTTGCTCTATAAAGAGCTTAGAAGGTGCTTTTTTAACACAAACTAAGATCAATGTTCAACGTTATGCATTAGAATGAACAAAAGTTGAATCGCCACTTATTAAACGTTTCCAAAGATTCTCATTCGACTAGTCAAGATTGTTCTACAAATGAGCTGAACAAGGCATGTTTCCCCCAATTAAAAAGCCAATATTCCACTAAACAAATGTATATGTATAAAATGATATTCAGAAGACGAACTAACGTTTTACTTGCGTCGCACTTCAGCTATTCCCACATGTTTAACATAAGCATGAATAAGAGCTGAATAAGTATCTTATAAAATTCTAATTCAGCTTCAGTATATTATAAGAACAGTTGATCCAATAGAGGCCAAAATGACGATTAACAAACACATTGTTCAGCAATAAATAAGCCTTGTAAAAGCGATCACACTATAGCTAAATTTCATAAAATGGACAAAATATCCGAAATTCGTGTTGAGTTCCGAATGCATTTCAAAGCTCATAAATTATGCTTTCTTAAAACTTTTGAAATAGCTGTTCAGAAAATGAACATGGTCAGTCTCCAGAAATGCAGAATTATTGTGAAAAACAAAAATAAAGATTTAAGCTAAGTACTCCGAGTAGGAGCAAAGTACTGACATACAAAGCGTGATATTGACTTGATTGACATAAGAGATAAAATATCTGAAGACAATATCAAAATTTTGTTCCTGGAACTTTTAAACCTATGAAAAATTTGATGTACGCAGACCTAATGAATAGCTCGCAGCTATTGGTAAAATCTTGCAGAATCTAAATATGACATGCCAATTTTGTTCTAGCAGTTTATTTTAGGTATAATTTCCAGATATTTTATACCATATATCTATCAAGTTAATATCACTTTTAGCTATCCATATTATATTTTCTATTGCTAAGCTTTTTTCGCCTGCTCGGGATGTTTTTCCGTACAAGAAAAATGGAAATTTTTTTGACAGAATTGATTAAATAAATTTCTATAGCCAGCTACATACACAACTGAATAAATACTGCGCTCTAAGAAAAATGATTTACTTGGCCATTTCCGAAAATAAAAATCGCATCAAGATATTCGAATATTTTTCTATTCAGGTGGGTGCTGAGGACTAACCCTTCAAATGATTCAAATATATTCATACAGAGAACTTTTACTTCAATGCATATGTAATAGGTTTATGAAAAAAAAATAAAAAAATAATCAAACTATAATTTATAAAATTATTTAAATTAATTAATCAGTTTTGAACAAACTAAAACTTATTATGAAATTACATTAATCATTTCAGACTGTTTTTACTTTGTGTAAATAAACATTATTTTGACCAACATCGACATAAATTTTCTCACTGTGCGCTAAAAATAGCCGACTGAACTCAGCTTGGATCAGCACTAAACAGCAGCTGAATAATATGCTTGTTCAGTTGTAGATTAGCGTACCGTGTGTTGATGAGAAGTTGTCGAATAGAAGCTCGAACATGGTCAATATTCAGCTATGAGAAGTTTATATTTTGCACTGGACGGTATAATCATCAATTCTAGGATGGCGCAGATGGCAAGGCATACCGCTGACGATTGGAAGGTCTCGAGTTCGAATCCAGTATACAGGCGATTTTTAATTAAGATTGATTTACTATCATAAAAATAGTGCACACTACATTTACAAGAGCCTAGAAAAATATTTTTTTTGTTTTTATTAGTCTTTAATTATTTTTAGACCAGCCGTATAAAAGCTGAACTAAATGCTTGTAAAACGTTTTTAAAGCTGAAAAATAAAGTTGGTATTCAACGACATGCTTTAAAGTTTCTCCAAATTTGTGTGAACAATGCTTTAACAAAGGTTGGCCTTGGAAGTTATTAAAATGTTATAAAACATGATGCTGGATAAAACTGCCATAATGGTGTTTGTTAAATGAGTGAATGTTAGTTGGGACTGCCATAATGGTGTTTGTTAAATGAGTGAATGTTAGTTGGGTAGTCAGCTTCAACATAGTTAAGCTTTCTATAACTACATTTAATCACTCGATACCCAAGCTCGACAGATCGCAGTACAAGTTTTTTCAGTATCCTAAATTTTGCTCTATTATTTCACGGGTCATAAAATGTATACAACTGTACGGGTCTTGAAATTCCTTATTTCGTCTTTGATTTTGTGGCATTACCTCCATGATACAGTTTCACTATATTGTTCATTGCCCAAATGTTGTTTCGAATAATCGTCATTGGCTTACCTGGAAAAGAAAATAGAAAAAAAAGATTTCATTAATAACGAAAAGGTTAGCAAGTTTAAGTTTGTATGTATCAAAGTTTGTATTACGTATTCAAGGCCATATTCACTTCCATAAATCATATTCAAGTAAATATATTTGAAATAGAAGTTTTATTACTTATTTAAAACCTTTAAAATGACATCATTTTTTTTCTAATCATACAACAAAATTTGGAAGATTCAAAATAATTCCAAAAATTTTAAACTGTTTGAGGTAATACGAAACAATATGCAAGATTCAACCAAACAAACCCAAGGCAAAAAGAACTTGAACAAAATATATCAATTTTCATGGATTGGACTGCACGTCAATTTGAAATTGTTCAAAAACAATTATGTACTCCCGGTCCCCCACATTTGTAAATCTGGCTCTGTAGGTAGTAGTATAGTTTTCGGAGAAATATAAGTATTATACTTATCATAAAAAAATAGAAATTTCTTCAAGATTATTTTTAAAATACATTGAAATTTTTCTTTTTCCGTTCAGTTTTTCACTACTTCACTACTCACGCCAAATGTTTACTAAGTTTCAGGAAAAAGTTACGAAAAAATACTTTCAAAATGATCCTAAAAGTCCGTGTTTTCGTCCATAGATACTTAGTCCAAGCGTTTTTCAGTGTTTTTCCAATGATGCCTAATTATGTAATTGAGCAGTAACATTCCAATCGAATTCAACAACCATTTAGCTTCCTCGGAAAGAACAGCGCTAATAAAGCGATTTAATTCATCCGGGCCCATCATTAACCATCCCGGCGAAAAATGTTGGCACATTGTTGCGACTGTCTCAATTTGCATTTCCACGAAAAAAGAAAATCACACAGCTGTCAAAAACAAAATCGTGAGCTCCTTTGTGCAGCATTGCATCACGATACGGATCAACCAATCGAGGAATGAGGGGGCAGTGAAGGAGGAAAACCGTGCAGCAGGTATTTCCTTTCGCTCACTTCGGCTTCTGAGTGCTTACGTAGGTACACGTAGTAGGCCATGAGAAGCACCGATACCCTGTGTGACTGTGACCAGCAGGGGTGGTCCAGCTCCAGCGATTCAATCCGATCCTTCTTGAGCAGTGCAAATTTCGCGTGAACTCAATTCCAGTATTGTACCTCTTAGCGGAGTTTGGGGCAGGTGGGCCACCTTAACCAGATATGTCTCTATACCTTTGTCGAAAGCTTATCGAATCTATTGATTTAGGATTATGTTGTTTGTTATAGTTTTCATGTTCGTCTTCTTATTGTCATTTAAAATTACTAAATTTCTAAAGCTTCTCAAATATATGCCAAATAACATATTTTTTTAGAACTATGGGGCAAATCTATTACTTGTATTGTATACAAAGCAGAGTCCTAGTGGCAATTTGAAACATATTTTCGTTCGTTATTTTTTACGTTAAAATGCCATAACAAATTACATATTTGAACAGTTGTAAGCTGTACCAGACATGAAAAAAACCTTTTTTTATAATTTACCATATAACATGCTTAAAAACAGCAAATTTTTAAATATCAATTGGTATTTGGTGGTTTATACAAAAGTCGATAAAATATCGATAAAAATGGAACAATTTTCATGATATTTTGCACACTGTACTCGGGCACATATCGTTAAACTTAATAAGGAAAAAGATTTACTAGAGGTTTAAAAAGTAGGGATGGCCTTCTTGCCCCATATAACACACTTGCCCCAAACTCCGCTACATGCGCAAGTGAAAAAGAGCATCCATCCGGCGTGGTTGGTAGAGTTATCGCATTGTTCGACGAAGCAGGATCTCCTTTGTTTGTTTGCGGATCATATTGCCCATGGAAACCACCGAACAACGGGCGAGGATTGCTACGGATGCTGGTCCATTCATCCCCCTTCATCGTCATCTTCATCGTATTGCAATCCCTGCAATTCCAACTGACAGACAGGCGGAACGAGGAGGGATGATTGCTTTATTTGATAAGCAAATTATCTATTATGATCTGCGGAGGGGGTTTATCCGCTCAGCTTTCTTTCGCATTCGCGCTCGTTTGTACGATGTACCATCATGATGGCTGGCACATAAAAAGCGATCGCGAATAATTGAGAAATAACATTTCATAAATAGAGGAAAGAAACGAAATAATGCACTCCATCATCGTGGGCTTTGCTTTAAATCTTTTTGCATCGTTCGGGCGCTCCTCGATGATGGTGAGCACTGCGCAAGCTTTTGGAAAAGCCCTGAAGCTGGGCTTTGGATCTGTGCGAAAGGATGCGAGAGCGTAATAGTGGAGCGAGGATGCCCTTTAGAGGAAATCACATGGAAGATCGAATAAAATCTGTGTGCACCGACTTCCTGGACTTTTGGATGGAATCTGCAGATTTTGGGACCACTCGGTGACTTCCAAAAAAGACATGACTCGCGAAACAAGCAAATCGACTGGATCTTGTAATGTTTTGTTCTTCTCAACATTGAGTTCAGCAATGTTAGGCACGGCTATTCAGTTGATTGTGCTTCAATAACAACGTGATTGATATCTTTCTTATCTTATTCTTCTTGGCATTGCGTCCCTTCTATGACAGAGTATGCTTCTCAACTAGGTGTTCCAAGTGCACTTCCACTGTTAATAACTGAAAGTTTTCTTGGCGAAATTTGCCATTTTCGCAACCGAATATCGTGTGGCACTCAATGGTACTTTATGCCCAGGGAAGTCCAGAAAATGTTCATTGCGAAAAGATCGTGGACCGAACGAGAATTGACCCAGTCACCTTCAGCATGGCTTCGTTTTGTAGCCGCGAACGTCATCACTAGGCTAAGCAAGGCCCCAATCATGCTTGCTTTGCTTATGCAGTTTTCCAACATTTTTGGACACATGAGGTAGTGAAGCGAAATCTAGAATGATGTGAAAAGTACACTATGATTTGTCAATATCGGGAACCAAGAGACCAAATGTAATACAAAAAGTTGTACCCATTCTGAGTCAGAATGAGTACGCCTTTATTTCGTCCCTGGTAGGAAATTTTGATATTGATGATAAGGTTATGAATATTTAAACTGTTTGATATTGTCTAGTGTTGATAGATTATCGGGTCCGATATCATCGTATTTTTTGACAAAAACAACTATTTAGCACAGCTCACGTAAGTTTTTGAAAATTTATGAGCAGGATTCGTTTACGATGTATTCGCAGAACTTCTAGATGATCAGCGATTTCTTCAGAATCGAATCGAACCTTTCGTTATTTAGCTGAAACTCCGTACCCAGTCAACATTTTGGTTGATATAACTTTTGTTATACATCATTCTATATGAACCAATTCAATCGTATAGAATGCATGAAATGGCTATATACGTACCAAAGTGGAGGCTATATGCGTACTTGGCACGACTTTTTCAGACTTTCTGCGATCAGATATACGATGCCACAAAATTTGGATGAAAATAAAAAAAAAGTTTCCAGCGAGTCTCGAACGCGGGACCTCTGGATCAGGAATCGGACACCTTACCACTGTACCACTTAGGATTACACATCAGACGATTGATTAGTTGCCAATATTAATACATGTTTCATGTACAGCGATACATACTTTGTTGTTCTTTGAGGCAGTAGAAGCATTAACCTAAGAATGCTAATGTCGCTGCTGTTTGTGTTACCAACATCTAGTTTGCCACGAATTGACAGCGTGAGTACCGGTCCTCAAAGTGTCAGCTTAATTTTAAAAACCAAAACAACGACATGGTATTGAACAAACAATGGAAATCCATAATTTAAGGTAATAATAATTGACATCAGTTTTGTGGCAACAACGCCACTAGCGTTCTACTACTAATATTTCTATTTTTGAGGCCCATCGTCAGCAGATACAAAGTTTGGGTGGCAATTTTTGCTAAGTTATTGCGATTTCATACGATGCTTTCTGGATTGATATATGATCTGTCAGTTTATATAACATAACGCGATTCTATGTTGCACTATTTAAGACATGTTTTGTTGTCAACACAGATTGTCGTTTATGAATCGTATTGGGGATTTATATACAACTTGTATTAACATTGATAACGCCTTATTTGGCATCTTACGCGATTCTGATTTTGGACGCATGAATATGTGATTTTAGAAGCACATTCTTATACGATACGTGGTTCACTGGGTAGTTGCTCTCAGGCTCTCAATTTCTATTTAAATGTCTTCCGCAACTATGAAGTTTCAAATACAACATATTCGAAAAGTTTTTTTTTTCAATCGAATGGATTAGCAGATCAGTTCTTGAATACTCTCCAGCAAAGGTTGCGGAAAATTCGTCTGGGAAGATACACTGCAGAAAAAGCTCTAAGTTTTTTTTTGGTATATGCAATTTGGATGGTAAATCCCGTGCTGAGCATGGAGTGGTGAATTGATAATTTTCTTCTGGTGAATCAATTTATACATTTGCTCACCAAAAAAAATCTTGGAACTAGGGGTAAGGCTACAATTAGAGGACCCATTGCTAGGAAAAATTTCACGGGATTCCCGTTAAATATTTTATTTTGTATTCCGGAAAGTTTTGTTATGATATGCAATTGATTATCTATTTTCAAGTAGTAGTCACAATTTCATCGTTAGTTAATCATTGAGCTAGTTCTAGAGCTTTCCGAATCGGGAAACATGATCGAACTTTTTGTAAGTATTTATAATTATAATTTATATATTGCGCAGTTCCCACCTTATTGGACCCCGCACTTCAGAAGTGCGGGCGGGTTCATAAGTGCGGAAACGTCAAACCCTTTGTTTTCGCCGTTGGCGGGCAAGAAAAGGCAGTGAATCGGTTTCGCGCCAACGAAAATTGTTTACGTTTTAGCAAAAGCATGTGCTCTCAGCAGGGTTGCTAGTTTGTTTGTTTTATTTATTTCACGAAAACTTGCTTGTAAAACATTTGTAAAAGTATGTCAGCCACTTGAAATAGGCTTGTTCGATTATAATTAATTATGGCAATGATGCAGTCAAGTGCAAATCTGCATTTGGATAGAAAAAACAGTGTAATTTGTCGCGTAAATGTACATTTGAAGAACTTTGGGTATGGATCCATTTGCATGGAAACATATTTGGAACCACTGCTTGGTGACCTTCGAAGTGCGATACACAACTTTACCAATAATCCATTTATCAAAGCAAAGCACAATAATTATTCGGCCGTGCGGTTAGTGTTACCAAGCATTTAGCCGCATCGAGCTTTCGCACCGACAATTTTCAGCAGACTACAGCAGCAGTCTGTAGTCGGAATCAGATGGATGAAATAGATTTGTGTCAAATGTACCAGAGACGGGAGGGGTTTATTACAAACATGGTCATTTTCTCTGAAATTCCATGGCAGTTTTAAGAATGGTCGTAGTCAGCTAAAATAGTATTTTTACCATAGAATTTTTTCCCGTGTGTAGCGAAAGCAGCACCTTTTACGAAAAATGATAGAAACAAACAAAATATTTGCTACACGGCAACGCGGATCTACTCAAATCTGAGTTGTTTCAACTCAAAACCGTAGTTGAGCCCAATAACCCAAATTTAAATAAATTCCCAAGGCCTTCATTAGGTAATTTGCCTTTGAAGCCATAAGAAAAATTTACTTAAATTTGGTTTGATTCAACGCAAAATTGAGTTCATTCAACCCAAGCTTGAGAATAATACATTTACCCAAATTTGGCTTATTGGGTCAAACTACCCCCATTAGGTAGGTGCAGCTCGCTCTATTTTTGACAACATTGGTGGGGAAGAGAGAGAATCCCGAGAGATTTTGGGTTGAGAGAATAATCGATATACTCAATTTTGGGTAAAGTCAAATCAAAACTTTGATAATCTGTTTTTTCCGTGTAGCGTTTCTTTCCGACATTCGTTCAATCGCTCGTGTTGGAAGCACTGCCGAACATCAGCGAAAAAGTGTCGACTACAGTGGGGATTCGCTTGTTGGGAGTCCGCTACATGGAATGTTCCGATGGTTGGAAAAAAATCCAACTAATGACTGGTACGCTGATCATAAGTACTGTGCAAAAGGATAGGACAAGAAACAGTCAAGGAATGATTCCGCAACCGAAATTACTTGAGCTGTACGCTGCCGTTCTACACACAGAAATAAAAATAGTCACAGAATTACTAAAGCTTATACATTAATGACTATTTTATATCTGCCTCTCTTTCATTCTACTGTGAATATTTACACTAACTGTCATTTCGATTGGGTTGAAGCTTAGCGATCTTAAACCAGGCGAATTGACGAACAGGAATAAAATTCCCTACAGAATGAAAGAGAGGCAGATAGAAAATAGTCATTATTTACTAAAACTTAGTGTTTCTGAGTGTACGCATATTTGTCCCGCGGTCCACAAGGTTTATGGCCGGTACGCTGATCATAAGTACTGTGCAAAAGGATAGGACGATTTTTAGCGTAGTTAACATCTCCATGTGTTTACTCATTTTTGGGTAATTTAAATCGAGAATGCTATCAGAATGCGAAGTTTTGTTTAATGTTTATGATCCATAATCGAGCAAGAGTCGTAATCAAATCACTGATTGCTTGCTTGGAGGCTTGCAGGATGCCTTTTAATGTTTGCTCTCCTTCCAAAGTCATCGAAATGTTGAATGTACTTCAACTTTTTGGCACATTATTAGCTGATTTAACAATATCAAAAATTGATAATCAAACCATAACAAACAATTAAACAAAACAATGGTCTTTATTTTCACAGTTCTTACAACTGACAGTGGGCGATATTCACTTATCGCCCGGGACATCCTGGCTACGAAGAACACTGTGTATCGATATATGGTTGTCATGGGCCTGCAAGAAACGGTCAAGGAATGATTCCGCTACCGAAATTACTTGAGCTGTACGCTGCTGAGAAGTAGAGCTGATTTCATAACGTCGGTAACGCCAGCTGACTGACAGTGGGAGAAGATGTCAAACTTACTTTGACGTCTGAGAACCGTCGCATGGAAGTCTCTATATATATAGAACAAATGTGTAGGTTTATGTGCGTTTCGTGACGATTTCTGAGCTGCCAGATGATTTGATAGAAAATCTGTATCTACTAGGTTAGAAAATCTGTGTCCCATACAAAAAAATCTGGGTCTATACAAAAATTGTTGAAAGAAAATCTATATTTCATACAAATTGAATCTGTGTCAGAATAAAAAAATCTTTTCGATTTGCTCTCCAGATGCGTCAGTCTGGAGCATTTTCACCAGCTGTCAGTTGTTTCAACTAACGGGCCGGATTCGTTACATGGATGGTTCCAACCAGCGGAACCCCGCTGTACCGTGATTGCTTACAACACTGGTGTCCTGTTTTATATTCGCCTGTTTAATAAATTTCAAATGATGGCGGCCAAGGATTTTAGCTCTATCTGATGTACTAAAACCGTGTTTTTCGAAATTGTGGCCTGCGACGGTTAAAGATTACTTCGCGCGTTTCACGCATTCTATAATATAAAGACTACTTTGGATCATTGTACGTGTTTAGTTTTGAATGTTTAGAAATACTACGCATTTTTTTTTATCCTGATGACGTTTGGTTTCTGCTTTCTTTTTTGATGACCCTAGACGGATAGGTTCTGCTTAAAAATCGGACAGCAAAAAGTTATTCTCTCACTTTTTGTTTCGTGCACTGCAACTACATATTTCGTTCTCTTGGTTACACGTCAATTTTATTCACGCGACATTTCATTTTTATTCATTGTTGTTTTTTGCTTATAAATTATTACTGAGCAGATAACCAAAACTTACTACAAATCCGATTCATGATACTATTCAAAACAAAAATATATATACGATTAATAAAACATACGGTATGACCCATAGAAAATGTGAACGAAACATAAATTTATTGATTTTGGACATGATTTTTATCTGTTTCTTGCACCTTGAAGAGATAAATTGAAGGCATACTTTCAAATTTTATCTTGCGGTCGTCGAGTTCAATATCTTTGTGATAAAAGCTTCTAAAACATCAACGATGGTGTGAGATTATTCACAGGCCTTGTCTCATATCAAACGATAGAACTGGTTAATTACTGGGTCATAGGAGATTTAAACATATTTTCGTAAAAACGGCTCGTTTTGGAGATTCGTGGTTGATGCTTCATATAAGTGTGATGAGCTGCTCTTTTTTGCTCAAAACCTATGAGCTTGTATTGATATAACTTGTCTCTAGCCGAAGGAACAAATTTCATGCTTAAAAAAACTATTATAGACCTCCATATTATTTTTTTTATTAAACTTTAACAAAAAATAAAGGCATATCAAACCTATAAGACGTAAATGCCCTCAAAACTATGACCCGGCAAAATATTCTATTGTGACCATGAAAAACACGTTTTAAAAGAACTCCTCCATCCTCTGATGCTAAACAAACTAACATGTTCAACAATAAAGTGTGATTTTCGAAGGTGGAAAGTTCATCACCAAAGTATACGACAATCAGACGCTGTTTCTAACTTTGAATGGGCAAAAGCTTTAAACTTATTTGCTTTATTACATTATTTAGGAACGTAAGAAAAATATGACAAAAATTTTCCTTGATAGTAAAGTTATGTCAGAATATACTACAGTAATCAAAAATTACATTCACTCACAAAAATAATGAAAATGACGCTTGTGTCTTCTCTTTTGATTGTCAGCATTCAAAAGATTAAACTAAAAAAGAAACCTAAACAACCCGCCCTCAGTCTACTGCCAGATTTTCAGACGTATCCTGACCATATACTTATCACAATATCTACCTCCGTAGCACTTATGAGAGTGTCGCTGAGTCGGTTGCCTCTCGTTAAGCAAGTGCTATATAAACATTTCCTTCCCCTATCCCAAAATACGGTAAAGATGGGCGTGGCCGGCAATAGCGATATTTATGCTTTTGACGGCTTAAACGCTAACCAACTATGTGCGAGCAATGAGTAAAGAAGGACCAGAAAAAGTTGAATTTTACAAAAAAAAAATCAATCATCAGAGAAGCCTGATTTCCGAAATGGAGCCATTATAATAATTAAAGAAGAAAATTAAAAATCTTTAACAAAAAAATGAAATAATTAGGATATCAATGCTAGTAGTGGACCCCTTAGTAGATGAAATTTATTGTGCGTGCAGTTCGTTAGGCCAAATGCTGTTCGGTCGAATGCCGTTAGGCTGGAGGCCATTTGGCCTAAAGGGTCGTAAGGCCGAAATAACATTTGATCCTGGGGTACGGGTCTAGTGTAGTGGTTAGAACTCACGCCTCTCACTCCGAGGACCTGGGATCGAATCCTATCCCCGAGATAGCCAATTATGACGTGAAAGTTATAGTGACAACTACCTTCGGAAGGGAAGTAAAGCCGTTGGTCCCGAGAAAAACTAGCCTAGGGCTAAAAATCTCGAATTATAATAAAAAAGAATGATCATTTACTTTCAAATGGTTTACATATTCATCAGTGTTTTTTCCTTCTTTTAATCGAAGGCTGTTCTTTCTAGCTACCTATATTTCACAGCGGATATTGTGGGCTTCTAGGTAATTCAAATTATCCTAATCTAACAACTATCAATCCTTTCGACATGAAAATTCATCCAGTGGCTTCTAGCTAATGCAAATTCCTGGTCCTGGTCAATCTAACATCAACAAGGAACTACAGTCGAACTATCAACGGTAGTTAACGGTAGTTCATGATGTATTTTCGACAATTCATGTTTTCATGAACTCTTTTTGGAGCGTGAATCCAAAATTGGTGTTCTCATCGAATCTGGTCAGTTCACTCAGGTACCGTAATCCGGGGGCAAATAGATCACAATTTCAGAACCTCTTGTTATGTCATCCTCTGGTACTCAAATATTGTAAAATTAATTTCGACAAAATTAGTTCTTCATCGGTCCATCTATCAGTTTATGCAATCGATTTTTTATGAAATAAGATTTAACATTTCATAAAATTCGCTTTAATATAAAAAAAAATGGCACACTGGGGCGAATTTGATCACCATATAAAAAGCTGGTTTTAGAATATTTTTTTCTATCTACTAAATTCGTATCTTCGAAAGCTAAAAATGGAGTCAACATTATTACAACTTATATATTTCATCATTTTATTGCAAAATTAATCTTTGTACTCCCTTTGAAAAAAGCACGTTCTTCTAGAATAAACGGTTTTATGAGCAAATCACTTGTAATGCTGTACGATTTCAGAAATGAGTTTAATAGTAGTACCACCAGCAGTTTGTTTAGTATCCACATTTCCTACAGTATTGCTTACATCTTCAAAAAACTGTGAATATTTCTATGCAAAACTGATTTTAATAGAAATATTCACGGTTCAGAAACATCATTAGACATCTATAAACTAGAAAACATGGAATGTATGCGATGCACGGAAAAAATGCGTTGCCGGAATCATGAACAAAAAGTCATGAAATCATAAAATTTTATGTTTCATAATATCATGACTAGAAGTCATGAAACCATGGCAATTATTCAAGAATTTGTGTGCTCAGGGCGTTACATAAATCCAACTGTCACTTTTTTCATTTAAGTCAACACGTCTTTTGGTAGTGTTTTTTTTTCTAGTGAAATTATACATAAATTTTGTTTGCGGAAGAGGTTAATTTGAATACCATGCTCGTCGGAACTTTGCCATCATATCGCTGACATTCCCGATGACCCAATGGCTGCCATTGCTATTAGATGTGCGAAAATGTACTTGCAAGAATTCTCACTGATTATTCCGTACCGGGCAATGATTGACGAAGGTTTTGCTTGACACATTCGTCGGTGATTTTAAATTTTCGGTGTGATGCATTCTCCACATCTTACAATAGAGCAGCTCACACAAACCTTCAGCAGCCGGATGATCTTTATCACTTTCCACGCCCGCATAGTCGTTTATTTTTCCATCGCCAATACAATCCACCAGCACTTTGCAGCCCAGGGACGATGTGCCAATTCAACTGATGTTTGGAATGACATTTTTCGTTTTTTTTTTTAGTTCATGATTTCATGATCCGGCTTCATGATTTCATGACTCAAATTTCCACTTTTCATCACCAAAACTGGAATCATAAATGACAGGTATCTAAATCCATGAATAGTTTTCATGTTTTCATGAATTTTATTCATGGTTCCAGCATACATAGTTTATGATTTGATGATTTGAATTAACACTTTGGAAACGTAACGTACAGCTGACGTTACGGTAAAAAGATTCATGATTTCATGACTTTTGGTCATGGTGTATTTTCATAACATGAAAATACACATTCCTCCCAAAATCATGACCTTTTCTCCTTGTTTTGGGTGCCGCATTTTTACCCGTGTGCCAACGAAACATAAGCATCCTTGGAAGGAAATGCAATTTGGTACCGACCTGATCAAACTCACCCCAGTGATCAATTTGCCCCGGATTACGGTACAACCAAATCTGGAGAGCGTGGATCGAAATCGGAATTGGGATCGGAACAGCCATAAACCAACTGAATTGGCATAATTTAGTTACTGAAGTTTTATCGAATTAATCGACCATAATACCAAGTAAATAAATAAATCCTGGGCTTCATTGAACCTTGGATTGGTTTTGACTGAATTTTAATAGCAAGGAATATTTACTAATTAGATTATATGTACAATCCATGGTAAAAGCCATGTTTTTTGTGTGTTCAATAAACTCTCCATTAACTCGTTTATCCAAGAACCGTTTAGACTTTTGCGATGCCTCAAGATCACCGAAAGCCCAAGAATTAAGTTGCTCCACAAGTTACTCGAATGCACCGCATCAAGCCTTATGCCCACCGAACCAAATCCTCAACCACCGCGCGAGAGCTCCCAGGCTCCGGGAAGATCAAGACAGCCCACGAAGAAAACAACAAAAGCCGGAGAAAAGTAAACAATTTGCTTGGAGGCATAAAAACGAGAAAATTATGATCGCACGACGAAGGATTCGTCGACGGCTCTCAATGCTGACGGACTGGCAGGTGAGGCTGCACACCAAGACCGCAAGACGATCGTCGATTCTTCGGACCCCATGGTTCTTGTTAGGTACGCTGGAATATCGACGCGAGAGGCGTTCGATTGAGCGTGATAAAAATCACTGCTGCTCGGCCGTGCTTGAGTTGTAGTTCCGTCGGCTAACCGATCGACCGCGATCGTCGGACGGACGGACGGACATGATGGTTTTAATTGAAGCCCCCCACCGATTGGCTCGCGGACCACGCCCACCAATTCAACGCTGCCGAAGAGGGCCCCGCACAACATCGAACCGCCGGGGCGCGATCACGCCTCCGCGAACGATCATGAACCTCCGATTCCCGAATGGTGCGCGCGCGATCATCATCGACCGTCGTCGTGGTCGTTGGGGTCTTAATTTAATTCCACATCATAAGCGCTTTGTTTCGCCTCTTACCTTTCTTCTGCTTCACCGTATTCGTTATTGAATCGTGCCCTGGCAGGCCAATCTGGCTCCCTGGCTGGCCGGGACTGCAAAAGGTTCCACGGGAAGATATTTATCAGCGATCCCTGCGGCTGCAGGGCGGAAGGCGGCGGTGGTGAAAAATCCACAATTCGTTGCAGCGAGCCGTGGCTCGGACTAAATGAAGAAATTTTCGATGACCTTTCGCTCTGATTCTGGCCTTAAGGCAAGAACAGCGATCATTGGATCGATCGGTTCGTCGTGACGGGATCTTCGGGAATTCGTACACACTGACTCCGCACTGAACACTGATTCTCACGAGAATTTTTCTGAACGATTTTTCAGAAATGAAAACATCAAACAAAACGAAACGCACGACACACTACGTCACTTTACTCTCACTGATTGATCGTTGTTGATATTCCTTGTTGTTCTAGTCACTCGATTGCGTGCCGCGGAAACGATCGCCGCGAGGATCAACAATGAACCTTTGAACGAGACGGCACGACACTACCGAAAACACGATCCGAAGCATACTGGCGAGCGGGTTCGTTGAATGGAGTTGTCATGGTTCGGAGAGGGAAGGAGAGCGAGAGAGTGATCGTTCGCGATCGGCTCGCCGACGAGTGCATGCGAAGAGAGAAAGGAGGGAGAGCGGACAGTTTTTCTCTCTTACGATCGCGAAGAACAATCGGGAGAGGAAAATGTCGCTGTAGTTGTGATTGTACGTAGACGTCGTATGAATGTCCTCATCGAACGGATGCAATGGAAATGTTTTCATCGCTACTTATCAGTGCACTGGTCCGGTTGTTTGAACGGGATGATGCAGTTGCACAGAGTGTAGATCTTCTATGGGGCACATCAGAACGGCAGAGTAAGATGTCGAAAGGGACGACGACGAAAAAGAAGCAGATAAGGGTGACTCAAGTGGAAAGCAGCATTGATTTATGTCGGGTGCAGTTCTGGAACCAGTGCGCAGTGCAGCGGATCAGAACCAAGTGCAAACGTTCGGTTTCGTTAGAAGATCATTTTAAACTGTGATCTTGGAAGGCTGGATTGGCCCCGCTAGAGAAGAGCATAATTGGTCGTTGATCGATAACTGTTGCCACCGTAATGTGATGTCAAATGAGAGAAGGATGTAACTGATGGGACATGTTCACTTTAAAGATAAGGGTATTTTAATGAATCGAATGTTACCTATGCTTTAGTAATACCGTATAGCAACAAGGAGCTTAGGTATCCTATAACATCGATCCTATAAATGCATTGGATGTCTTCAAATATTTGTAAGGTTAGATATGGACCGTTCATTTGAAATCTTTTAGTTCATTTAGTGCACTAATTGCATGTTGAATGTTAATTGCTTGTAAAGCGGAACTTTTCTTTGGAACTCTAGAAATGTCTCATAAGTCTTCATAAGAATCGTATTGTTGATTTATTTAGAATGATCACGAAAATCTCTCCTCTTCTCTTCATAAAGGTCTCGAAATATCTTTAGTCTTTACAGAAGTCTCTACAGAGATTTCTACAGAAGTCTCTAAAAAAATATTGACAACTCATTCTATGGCGAACCTACAGCCTTGGTGTGTTAAACAGAAAGGCGTATTTCATTATTGCAAACAATTTTAGAAAACATTGTATTGCCATAAATCTTAAAAGATAAATGTTTTGTTGAAAAAGTGTTTTAGGGGGTCCATCCTCAAACAAAGCGCTATATCTCGATTTGACCAAAACATAGGACATTCATGTTCTCAGCAAAGTTGTTTGTAATGAAAAATGCCACAACTTTGCTTAAGGCACCAACCTTCTATCTTGACGATGCGAAAACATATTTTTCTATCTCCCTTTTGTGGGATTAATCCCAGAATCAATACTGTCAAAAGATGACACATGTCATACCGATCATTTTTGCTTGAGACGTCATGTCTTAAACCAGGGAACTGTTAAATAAGAACTATAAAAGGGGTCCTAAATTTTCTAATCAAATTTTATTTTTATTAAATAACACTATAGAGCGTGTTCTTGCTACTACTTTGGCAAATTTTGCCGTATCATATTTCTACTTAAATTTTAAAATATTGGTCAAAATTTGAACCTTGACACTTTTGATCATGTTTGATGTTCACAAAAACTCCACAGGGGCTCAACTTTTTAACGCTGCACAGAGAAAACGGAAAACCCATATTTGAGTATTTTTAACTTATTTTTCTCTCCCTATTTAATTTGCTCTTTCTATTGTTGTCAGAGAGCGAAGAGCAAAACAACACAAAAACCGAACCTTTGTGCGTTACCTCAAAAAGAGCTTAGCCAGTAGGTGTTTTTTGGCATGGTTGCAAATGGAAACCACTTCTACCCCATCAACTCAAAATTAGGTTAACACACGAACCCCCCGAATTGAGTGGAATGAACTCACTTTTGTGTAGTTCATTTTCACCGTGTGGGTTTGTTCATTTTGCAAGGGACACGGAAAATAAAACACACCCAAAATTTTAGTTCAAACCGAGGAGTGTGATAAAATCTTATAATTCAGAAAAAATGTTTTTTGTTCGTAAACCAAGGCAAAATCTTTCAGATGACGTAAAAATAATGCCGCTGGATTACTTTCTCAATTGCATATGAACATTGTGCTTAGCTGTGTGGCTACCAAACCCTACAATTAATATGAGCTGCATCTTAGTTTGACTAAGCCTACTTTAGCCAGACTCAGTTTATAGATAGATTGCAAAACGAAACCTTACTGAATTACTATTGTTTTCAGAACACAAACAGTAACTTGTTTTCAATTGAACTAAAACTACCTTCCATATCTAATCACAGGAAACTCGCTGCAATCTGCACGATGATTCGTGATTTCGACAGCGTCTGGCGAACCGCTCACGACGACACGAACGAAGGATCAAATTTCCCAACTCTGCACCACAAGAACAAGTGGGGCTCATCCGTCGCGAAACATGACGGAGCCGGGAAGCACCACCAATCCGGACCAACCCCCGACGTCTTCGCCCTTCGAATCCACAACCAAGCCACAGTAAATATGTAATTACTTTATTATTTTTCATCCGTTCAACTTGAAGGTAATATTTCTTGCGC
Source organism: Aedes aegypti (assembly GCF_002204515.2). NCBI lineage: Eukaryota > Metazoa > Arthropoda > Insecta > Diptera > Culicidae > Aedes > Aedes aegypti. The sequence continues at coordinate 209,286,276 of NC_035107.1, forward strand.
AAAATTCGTGTGTAGCAGCAATCCCGGGTCCGGAGGCCCAGGTCCCCGAAACAAAGCACAAAAGTGATCCGTTCCGTGCGGAGCGGCGCAAAAACATCATGATGCACACAGCTTGCTTGCTGCATACACCATCAGAGAGAGAGAGAGAGCGCGGACAAGGTTAGGCGTTTTGCTGCGCTCTGCGCGAAATGAATTTGGCCCCCGGGGGATGTGCGGCCGCGCCATCAGGGCCACGTTCCTCCCAAAGTTCGCTTTCCTTCGATGGGACGTGGTCGATCACGACGGGAAGGATTTGCAACGGGCTCCACGGTGAGCAAAAGGTGACCAAAATTTGGAGCCATATCTCAATTTCTGTATTAAATGTCTGAGTTTGCGACAATTGATAAACGTCACGTTTACTCAATTATCTAATGTTTTGTATTGGTTTAGGTCAACAAAAAGAAATTCTTCTGTTTTTTTAGTTTATGCCATACTGCTAGATTTTAACTCAAATTTTGGGTGAATTATGTTTTCGTGTATCTTCCGAAATGTCAGAAAGGAACAACCCCAGTGTTAAAAAGAAAAATCCAGGTGAGTTTCTGTTGACGAAGTGAACGTCAAAGATGATCAAAAGTGTTAAGGTTGAAACTTGGCTGTAATTGAAATTTCAACGCATATTTTAATTTTAAAGTTTGATTAACGCTCAACGCTCCGTCATTGTAATCATCGAAACTTCAAAAGTAGTTTTTCTGTCCAAATCTAAAAATTATTCGATGAAAATGTGTACACTATGTTTCGGTTGGAGAATAAAATACTGTGAACACATTTTCATGTAAATTTTCCTGATTTTGAACGAAAAAACTATTTATTCAAATGGGGCCTTCCTTAGCCGAGTGGTTAGAGTCCGCGGCTACATAGCAAAGCCATGCTGAAGGTGTCTGGGTTCGATTCCCGGTCGGTCCAGGATCTTTTCGTAATGGAAATTTCCTTGACTTCCCTACCCGTTATACTCTATGATAATCGTACCTGCCACACGATATACGAATGCAAAAATGGCAACTTTGGCAAAGAAAGCTCTCAGTTAATAACTGTGGAAGTGCTCATAAGAACACTAAGCTGAGTAGCCGGCTCTGTATCAGTGGGGACTTTAACGCCATATAAAAAAATTCAAATATGTAGTTTGTACAACGGGCCACATTGAAGCAGCTGGATGAAGAGCAGGAGTTTCTGAAGCAAAAGTACAACCTGTTGATGCAGATTGAGGATCAGAAGGAACCATCGAATCGACGTAATGGAGTAAGCCAGAAAAGTAGACGGACCGGAGTGAGTGAGAAAAGTAAGAATGATGACCAGTTGGAGAAATGGTTGAAGGGACCTGCTGTAGACGAAGTTGGTGAATCAAAACCTTCATCGTTGGGATATCAAGCTGTTCCGCTGGTTTCTACAATTAGTAATTCGATTCAACCTCCTGTTGGGATTAGCGAGTTGTAACTACCAGCTGTTATGGTGCCAAATAGTTAAATCACTTGTGTCTTCCTGCATCGGCGAATGTCCCCAACATTGGCTGAATACCATGAACAGTTTTTATCAGGACAAGTAGTCTTCTCAGTGTCAACTGTTCCATCATCGATTCCATTTAGGCCAGCAGATCCTTCGGATGCGCTGCTTTCAGGAATGCAAGATGTTCGTCTTCGAATTCCTAATGAACCGATAGCAGCAGTTCAACTCACTGTCACAATACTGGCCAGATATGCAGTAGGACGAGTTTTTCAAGTTAACCAGTCACAAAGTAGTTTGGGTTGTGTTCCACCTCCAGAATTGGCAGTCAGTTCAACAGTTGGTCATGGAAATGAATCATTTTCAAATCCAGCGGCGACGATAGTGGCAAATATTCTTCGACCACCATTAGCTTCGGTTGGATTTACAGATCCTGGTTTGTATGGAGTACGAGCAAGTTCTGTAGTAGGACCATCAAGCGTTCAATGGCAATCCTCAGGAATGGCCAATCTTCTACAGTTCATTCAAGAACACGACGAAGGTTTGCGGATATACAGATGCTGCCAATTTGGCTCGACTGCAGCGAAATTTGGGTGGCTCTGCATTAGAAGCAGTACGAAATCAGCTGCTGCTACCGGCTTCCGTGCCATACGTGATGGATACGCTTCATATGCTGTACGGAGGACCGTAGATACGGACCAATACGCTTCTGATGAAAGTAAGCAACGTGCCTCCACATTAAAAAGAGAATCTTAGTACGTTCGTCGCCTACGGTCTGGCGATTCAAAATTTGGTTGATACAAGAATTGATCGATAAGCTGCCAACCTCGCTGAATCCAGCATCTGGACTCACAGCCAATGTTGATTCTACTCAAAACCGCTTCAAACAAGTCCGGACAGAGAAGCCGAAGCAAAAGGAAAAGTAGTTCACTCACGCTAACGAGTCTTCTGATGTTTCCAAGAAGGAGAAAGAGACGTCAGTTGAACGAACAACAGCGAAAGCCTGCTCGTATTGTGGAAACGAAAATCATCAGATCCTAATCTTTTCCAGTGTCAAGTCATTGGATATCGGAGCGAGATGGAAAACGATGCTACAGAAGAATTTGTATCGCTTGTGTTTAGTTCCGCACCGGAAGTGGCCTTGCCCTTCGAAGAAAGAGTACGGCGTGGATGGCTGTCGTATTCGACGATCCGATGGAGACAACACAGCCAACCGAAGCAGTGCATCACAACTACCACCATTCGAAATCCTTCTCGCTGTTTCGATATCTACCAGTCACACTACAGGGCGAAGAAAAAAGTGTACAAAAATACGGATTTCTGGATGATGGATCGTCGTCGACACTGTTGGAGAAGGCGATCGCAGCTCAACTGGGAATTGAAAGAGAGCCGGACAGCTAGGGTGGACCGGAAAGATTGACAGGCATGAGAAGAGTTCTAGTAGAGTCTGTCTGGAAATTCCTGGTGCTGGCAAGTAAAATACCTTCCAGTTGAGCAACATACGGACCTTCCCAGTTAAAGCTCTAAGTACACCGATCTGTTGAGAGTTTATCCACATCTACAGGGTCTTCCAGTCTGCAGTTATATCGCTGCAAAACCTGGAATGATCATTGGTATCGAGCACGTGAATCTCATAACCAGTCTGAAGAATCGTGAAGGAGGGAGAACTGATCCAATGGCTACGAAGACTCACCTCGGCTGGTGCATCTACGGAAGGAAATCCGGAAGCGAAGCATCCGTAGAATAGTTAAACCTACACGTCGGACAAGAAATGAGCAGCAGTGATTCTATAAAACAGTTTTTTGCCGCCGAGGAAGCTGTAGTGACATCGACTATCGAATCCAATGAAGACAAACGAACTTGCAGTATCATGGAAGCAACAACAATACGTCTTACATCAAGAATCGAGACAGGTTTGCCATGGCGCAATAATGACGTCTAGTTTCCAGAAAGCTTGAAAATGGATAAGAATAGGCTCTTGGGATTAGAGAAACGGTTATCCAGAGATTCGAAGTTTCATAGATCGTCAGTTATGGGCAAAAGCAATACATCAGTAAAGCATCGCAGGACGTAGTCGCCATTCTGAGCACTCACCGAGTATGGTATTTGCCTCTGGGTGTAGTGATCAATCCCTAGAAAACAAATGAAACCCGTATGGTATGGGATGCAGCTGCAACAGGTGAAGAAGTTTGCTTCAAACGATATGCTACTTAAGGGGCCTGATCGCCTCGTACCGCTAATGGATGTTCTACTACGATTTAGACAGGGCAAAGTTTCTGCGGATTCTCAAAGAAGACAAATGGTCGCAATGATTTCTGTGGAGGTTCAATCTTGATGAAGATATGGAAGTTTACGTGCTCAAGGTTGCGATGTTTGGTGCTACAAGCTCTCCCTGCACAGCGCAATTCGTAAAAACCTGGAATGCGTCAGAATACAGTGAAGAGTATCCAAGGGCAGTAGAAGCTGTAACCAAGAACCATTACGTAGATGATTTCCCCGACAGCGTTGATTCCGTGGAAGAGGCAGCAACACTAGTGGAACAAGTGCAAAAAATCCATGCAGCGGCAGGAAGTACTAGACCGACTAGGAGAGCGGAGTTCATCGACCAGTAAGCCACTGCCCCTGGGCAAAGACCGAACAGACGAACGCGTCCTGGGCGTAAAGTGGAGTCCATCAGAAGACAACTTTACGTTTAGCCAGCAAACAGCTGAAGAGGTTCTGGATACCAATTGTGCATTTCCGACAAAACTACAGATTCTGTGGATTGTCATGAAACTGTCACAGTATACAATATTAATAATTATTAATCTACCGGAAGCGATTTGAAAATCACTCCGAAAATTTTTCCAGGAATTACTCCAATGATTCCTCCATAGAATCATCTGAAGTCTTGCGATAACACCTCCTAAATTTCCTCTATATATAACCATACCGTAAATTCATCCGGGATATTCTCAAGCAATTCCTTCGAGAATTTCTCAAGGAGCTTCTCTGGGCTTTCGAAAGGAAATCATCTGTAAATTCCTTCGTTATTAATATTCTTTTAATGAACATTCCGTGAATTATTTCAGAATACTATTTAAGGAAATAATCAACGATTGTTTTCTAGAAAACACTTCGGAAATTAATTCAGGGATTGCTACGGGAATGCTTCAAGCAACTAATCCGGTAATTTCTCTATAAATATTGCTCCGAAAATTCTTCCAAGCATTTCTCGTGAAATTATTTAGGAGTTTTATCAAAACTACTCTCGAGGATTTCTCTGAGTAATTTCTGTAGGGAATCTTTTGGGATTTTGTTTTCTAAATTAACTCTAGAAACTTCTTTGAGATTCCCTTCAGTGTTTCTTTTAAGATTTGTTCTTTGAATGAATTTAGGGCATTTCAGGGAACAATGTCAGAAGTTCGTCAAGAAACTACTTAAGGGATTCCTATGCAGAATTACTTCAAAAGATCTTCAGGGAATTATTCCCAAAAACCATCCAGGGATTCAGTTTGTTTCAGAAACGAGTAGAGGACATGCTGCAGGATATTCTTCAGTGAACTTCGTAGGGAATTCCGCCAGGAATTTTCATGTGAGTTCATTCCAGTATTCCCTTATAAATTCGTTCAGATTTACTTTGGAACAAAAATTCGCCTGAGAAAATCTCCAGGTTCCATTGCCAAAGGAAACCACGAGATATTTCGGAGGAACTCCTTGAGGATTTTCCAAATGAATTTTTAGACAAACTTCCAAAGGAACTATTAGATGTACTTTCGAAGCAACACCTAGAGTAACTTCTACTTTTAGCGAAACCGCCGAAGAAACTCATTGGTCAACTTCCGGAGGAAATCCTGAGAAATCTTGCAGAGGAACGCGAAACTTCCTTCCTGAGGAAAACCTCGAGGAACATCTAGACGAACTCCTAACTGTTAGTGAAATTGCGAAGAAACTCATGGATTAACTCCCAGAGGAACTCCTGGGAATTCTTGCGGAGGAACTCCTAGCGGAACTTGCGGAGGAACTCCTCTAAACATCTCGAAGATTTACTATCATCTGGAGCAACTCCTACATGAACTTCTGTAGGTACTCGTGCGGTACTCAGAAGAATTTCTAGAGGAACTCTTAAGATAACTTGCAAAGGAACTCTTTGAAAACTTCCAGAAGAAATCCTAAAGAAGGAACTCAAGATGTGGGAAAATATCTGGAGAAACTTCTTGGCCATTCCTAGCAAAACAGGAAGGACTTTTGGGGTAACTTCTGGAGGAACTCTTATAGGAACTATTGGAGTAAATCCTGCAAAAAATGCGACAGGAATCTGAAGAAAACGTTCAGAAGAACTTATAGAGGAACTATCAGAATAAATCCATAAGAAACTTCCGGAGGAATTCCAGAATTCCAGTATTGGGAATACTTCTGTAGAAACTCCTTGACAAACTTCCAAAGCAACTCTCAGGGGAACATCCAGATGAATTTGCTGCGAAACTCGAAGGAATTCCCGCAGGAACTTCTACAAAAACGCTTGGAGAGTTTTCAAGCGGTACTTCCATAGAAAATCCTAGGGAAACTACTGGAGAAAGTCCTAAAAAAGCATCCGAATTAACTTTTAAAGGAGTTTCCGGAGGAACTTGTGAAGGAATTCCTACATAAACTTTTGGAGGAACTTCCACACCAGAAATATAAGAAGAACTTCCTAAAAAACATTAGGAAAACTTTCCAGAAGAACTACAAGAGCAATTTCCGGAAGATCCCGTAGATAAACTTTCGGGATAAACTTTTACCGCAACTTCTAGAACAACTCTGCGGAAGAACTCTTAGTGAATCTTCCGGGAAAACCCTAATAGTATTTTTCAAGCAAACTTTTATAGAGGAACTTTTAGATAAATTTCTAGTTAAACTTCTGGGGAAACTTCTACAGTTACTTTCGGAGGAATTCCCACAGGAACATTCGAATGAACTGCGGCTGAAACTTTCGGAGAAAATATCAGTAAACTCCCTCAGGTACTTCCGGAGAAACTCATACGAGAACATCCAGAAGAACACCTACTGGAACTACTACAAAAACTTCCGAAAGAACTCCTACAGGAATTTCCAAAAGAACTTTCGGAGGTACTACTACAGGAACTGCCGGATGAACCCCTGCAGTAACTTCTTGAGGAACTCCTTCAGGAACTTCCGAATGAACTCCCATAGAAATTTTCGGTAGAACTTATAGAGGATCTTTTAGAACTTCCAAAGAAGGAAATCCTTCGGGAACTTCCAGCGGAGCTCTTACAAGAACTTCCAGAGAAACTACAGGATCTTCTAGAAAAACTTGTATAGGAATTCGTACAGGAACTTCCAGAGGAACTCCTATAAGAACGTGCTACAAATTTGGCAAGAATTAGGTAAGAAGTTACTTCTTCCTCTTCTTCATTATATCAGCTATCGAACAATATCACCATAGTATTCAGTGTGAACGGGCTTCGTGATACCATAGACTTAAAGAGTGTGGTATGTGTAGGAAATCAGAAAATTCAACTCAATAAAATAAAATAGTTCATCGATTTTCCTATTGCTTCAATAACAACTGTCATTAAAATTCTTTAAATGGAAATATCTGCAGTAAAATTTAAAAAAAATCTGGGCATTATTATGAACAGACTTTGGTAATTCTGTATGGGAATTCCTCTGCGCAAAATTTCCGTCGTTTTATCTAGTTATTCCATTTCGGATTTTTTTTTTCGGAATTCCTGCAGGCTCCATTCTTTCACCAGAAATCCCTCCTTGGATTATGCCAGGGATTCCATCAGGTATTCCACCTGGGATTTTACCAGGTATTTTCCCAACGATTTCTCCATAGATTCCCTCAAAAATTTATCTTCAGACTTCTCTAGAAAATCCTACAAGAAATTCATCCAGACTTTCCTACAGTTTTTTTTTTTCGGAAGTACTGTCAGATTTTTTTAAAAGAATCCTCTTAATATTATTCAGGATTCCCTTCACTTATTCCTCCAAATATTGATACAAATAATTCCTCAAGTGATTTCTTTATCAGGGATTACTTAAAGGCTGTCATCCACAAGAAATTCTTCCTAGGATTCTATCAAAAATTCAAGGCATAACCAAAAATTCGTGGCACAACCTAAAATTCGTGGCACAACAATTTGTGGCACAACAATTCGTGGCACAACCAACAATTCATGGCAGTGAACGTGCTTCTGCAGCCGGACTTCTGAAGGGTATCTCTAGGAATTCCTTCATAGATTAATTTAGCGATTAATCCAAGGATTTCTCTAGGAATCCTCCATAGATTCCTTTAGGGATTAATCCTTTAATTCAATTAATTAATGATTAAAGAGTTGTTTAAGTGATTGCTTCGGGAATTCCTCCACGGGTTTTGGGATTCCCTACCAAAAAAATCCTACAGGGATTGTTGCGCAAGCAGACGGACGGATTAACAGACAGAACGGTTTCCGATTTCGTAACAATTTATTCACGAAGCGTTATAAAATCCCTTTGCGGAATAGAGACAACCAAAAAATATTTCACAATTAATTTCAAATTTTGGCATTAATTACGCTAATTCAGCCCACTGTGGGTTCAGTACTTAATAGCTAATATGTTGTGTTTGGGATATATAGGAATTCGTTTTTGTGTCGTTGCATGCATAATCCGTATAATAATTAGTTACTCACGTTTAGTGTTCTTCTGTTGGTACTTTCGTCCGTACTAGCTACAACATCTGTACTATTAGTTTAATGATTTATGTCGCAATTGCTGTGGATATGTGCATAATTAGGGTTAAGATTTGCATGGTTTTTAGTTCTTATTTTACCTGTGCTGTGTGTTTTAGTTTACGTAGAGTTTAAGTAGGATAACAAATTAAACACTCGGCCTAGCCGTAAATACTAGATTAAGGTAGAATAAACAATTCAAATTAGGATTTAAGTAGAAATAGATAAATAAAGCACCTACACGTTATCTGCTGATCAACTTTCCACTTTGTTTTGTCTACTCACGATAGCTGACCAGGGTCGGCGCTTAGTGTTGATTGACTGCATTGACTGTCGGTGCATCGCGTCCCATTAGGGTGCGACAGGGATTCCACCACGAGTTTCTTTAGGAATTCCTCTAAGAAATAACCAGGAATTCTTCCTGGGATTCTACACAAAAATCAATTAAGTGATTCCTCTAGTAATTTTCCAGAAATTCCTACAACAATTTATCCAAGAATTCTTCCAATCCCTGGTTCCCATAGGTTGCTAAATGAATTCTTCTAGGAATTTGTTCGAATATTCATACAGAAATTCTTGCAGAGATTTCCTCCTGTAAATCTTACAAGAATTCTACCTAGAATTTCGTCAAGAATTCCTTCAGAAATTCTACCAGGTTTCCATCAAGAATGCTTCCAGGAATTCCTCCAAAGAATCCATCAGGAAGGCATAAATTTCAAGGAATGCATTAAGAATTCTTCCAGGGTTCCACAAACAATTTTGCACGGGAATTCTCATAAGCTTTCTCCCCGGGATTCCACCACTTCCAGGAAATCCTAGGGAAATTTTTCCAAGAATATTCCCAACGTTTTCTCCAGCAATTTCTCAGTGATTACTCCAATGATTCCACCAGGTATTTCTTCAGGGACCATATCAGGAATTACTTTTGAGATTTCTTCAAGGATTCTTAAAATAATTGCTCCAAGAATTTATTGTAGTTTCCTGCAAAACTTCCTACAGGAAGTGCTCTTTGGGAATTTCTCCAAAGATTTCACCAAGAATTAACTTGAAAATTCAATTAGAAACTCTTTCAGGGATTGCTTTAAAAATTCTTCCAGGGAAACATTTAGGAATTCCTCCTTGGAATTTTAGGAATTTCTCCAGTGATTCCTTCAAAAATTTCTCCAAGGATTCCACCTAAGAAATTGCTGCAAGGATTTCTTCAAGAAAAAGAAAATCTAAAAATTTAACCAGGTATTTCTTTGAGAGTTCCACCTGAAATAGTATTTATTACTGCTATGTTCAATCCTCTGAGAAAATATTAGTGGAATTCCTGGAGGAATGTGTTTTGGAATTCTTAGATTTTCTGATGGAATATCTTAAGGAAAAAAGGAAGAATTTTCTGATTAAAGCCTGATTCGCAGCTGACAAGTAATTTCTTGGCCTATCTTGATGCATGGAAAATTCCTGCACGGAATCGATCAAGGAAGCGCTTTTTTCGGATCGCAGTACGCAGTTGAAAAGAGATGTCAGTTTAAACGGGAGTCGCTGTAGAAAATTTCAGCAAGGAATCGGCGAGAAATTTCTTTAGCGATTCCTGTTCAGCAGAAAATCAGGCTTAAATCTTTTGGAGCAATTCCCAAGTCACCAGATAGCACTTTAGCTCGCCTTCCGTGATAATATAAGGCTATAATAGAGCTGAAAAGCCATATATTAGCCTTAGAACAGCCCTATAAGCCTAAAAAGGCAAATTAGCGGGCTAGTGGTTACTTGGGCTCCTAGTAAAGTGCCTTGCAGAAATATTGGTGTTTTTTCGAAGGAATTGCTGTTGAACTGCTTGAGAAAATTTCTTGTTAATTTTTGCTGGAGTCCATGAAAAAATTCCTGATGGAATCCTTGGAGGAATTCCTGGTGGGATCCCGTGGAGAAATTCCCGGAAAAAATGTTGGTGGAATTATGGGGAAAATCCTGGTGGAATTTTAGGTGGAATTGCTTACGCAAAAACAAAAACTATTCCCTGTGGAATCACTGAAGGAATTCCTGTTGGAATTTTTTTGAAGATATCACTGGAGAAATCCTCATAGATAAAATCTGGTAGAGATCATCGAGAAAATTCGGAAAAATCAAAGAGCAAATTCTGGTAACCCTGAAAGATTTCCTGAAACTCCCGAAGACACCGATAGAATTCCTGATAATACTAATTGCAGTCCTGAATACATTACTGCTAAAGTCTCTGCAGCAATTACTGATAACCCTGGAGGAGTAAGTACAAATCCTTGAGGTTTTCTTAATAACCCTGGAGGGATTCCTGGTGCATTTCTGAAGGAGTTTCTGGTGAAATCTTTGGAGGAACTTCTGATGGAAACCCAGGAAGAATGTCTGGTGGTATTCCTTGAGGAATCCTTTGATTTTGCAGCATCCATGGTAGGGCTCACGAATGAACTTCTGAACGAATTCCCGAGGAATCTCCAGAAATTCTCCTTAAATATCCCGTGAGAACTTCAGGAGAAAATCTAGAAAAGGATTGAAATACATTAGTAAGCTCCAAAGGAATATCTTGTTGAATTTTACATTATTGAGGAAAAACTTCCTTGAAATTCTTAGCAAAACTTCGGCAACTAGCAAAAGCGGAACGTCTGGCTTTCGGATAAACAAACGAGTTCACTAGAACGTAAATATAAATATCGAGCGATGTACGAGCTCACTATCTGACGTTCGAGCGGTGCCGTGTAATTTACATAACCATGGCATTTAATATCTATTACAAAACTGAAATCCAGACCAAACCTTGTAAAGATTTGAGAAAACAATCAATTATACTCAAGAACAATTTGAGATTTGAGTTGAATGAGTCGCGCAAGTATACGAAATTCTTAGCCATTCTCGTAAAGGTTTTGCCCACTGTGGGCTGGGTTGCCGTGGTTACGCACTGGCAGTGGCCTCCTTAGGAAGTCTCAGGCTCATCACGATCATCATGCGCCGCGTTGGCTTGGCCTGGGCTGTATACATTCGGGCAGGAGAGAAATATAATACATGATATTATCGTGGAATCGTTTTGTTGTTTATTATAAAGTTAGCCCTTCGTCCCGTGTCGTTTGTTGTGCGTTTGGTCCAGGTTCGCAGACCAAACAACAAACACCCCATATCCCGGGAGCGATTCCGACTGCAGCAGGCTCCACACCGTCATCATCTACGTCGATTGCGTCAATTGCTATCGCTGGCAACATTGTCGATCCGTCACGCACACTCGGATCCTCTGGTCCATCAGCAAGGCAAATGACTCTATTTCAATGCCGGACAGCTGCTGGTCAATCGTCATTAGGTTCCTGAGCACAATTTATGCGCACCTTCGAGTCGTTTCGATCGCTCTTCGTTCGGGAAGGTACATATATGTTTTCTTTTATGGAGATCATGAAGATGTTTATTACCGTTTGACAGCTGCCTCCGCATCTCGCGCGCACTGTTCCCAGCGCAGCCTACTAGATGCGTTTGACAGATAGTGCTAACGCAAACACGTGCGCCACCTAGCGCCCATTTGATGGATGATACGACTAGCTGCGCGGATATCGCTGGACGATCCAAACTAAGCCTGCTGCGATTTTCTCGATTTATACGGCTGATTTACGGCAGGACAAGTTCACGATTGGTTGGCTTCTCTCCTCGGCAGCGGAATTAACCGTCAAAGGAGACGGGCAATCATTTATGCGAGCGTCAATTTTCGCGAATGCAAACGAGGAACCAAGCTCCGATTCGCTTCCACGGAACACGGCTCGTAAAAACGACTCCACCGCGCACCCGAACTGGCAAGGCTTCTAATTACGGACTGTGAAGGGTAATAAGAAACCGTCGGCAGTCCAGGGCAAGACAAGCACGACGATGCAACGACGAAAAATTGAGGCACATTCCCGAGAAATGAGTTGGCTGCCGATGGGGTTTGCGCAGGGTGCGGCGATGGCAAGGAGAGGAACGGCGAACCGCGCAGTGAGTAATGAAAACATAAATTTTTGCAAGCATAATTTGCACGACAGGTTCAGACGACCATTCATTCGGCGGTGGGTTGGTTGGCTGGTGCATCAGCGCTGCCAACTAATGAGGAGAGCCCCGGACGGGTTGCGGCAGACAAATGTTTTGTAATTTGAAGCGTAATTGTTTTGATTTCGATTCGGGTTAAGAATGACTTCATTTGACACTTGGCTTCCGTTTGGGTCCTTCCATCGAAGAAGGTGACGCCGAGGATTGCAGACACTGGATGCGTTCCCCAGGGTTGGAATGGCTTGTAACGATTTCCTTCCCGAAGGGAATGACATTAGTTTTGCTCAGCAAAAATCACGCATAACAAATTGCTCCAAAACAGTAGTTCCTAAACTTTTTGGAGCCGCGGTCCTCTTGAAGCTTTACAAACGTCTTGCGAATCCCTAATATAGGATGTTCTTGAAATCAATGTTCATGGAAACCTACCGAAGTTCTATGAACGATTGAACTGATGTACTGGACAGGCATTCCTAATACAAATAACGTCCGTATTTTAACGGTTTTCGGCTCTTTCAGCCTAGATAAGCAGCTAAAACGCCTTTTTCATCTACTTTCCTGAAAGTAGATGAAAAAGGCGTTTTAGCTGCTTATCTAGACTGAAAGAGCCGAAAACCGTTAAAATACTGGTGAATTACAGTCGAGAGCAAATCACAAATCAAATAACGTCCGTAAACCACAGATCTTGATGGAGAAAACGTCAATGCAAGAATTCTGCTACGATTCCTTTGGATGAGTACTATTACTAGTAATTGAGCTATAATTATAAACAATTTGTAGTCAAAAACTAAAGTTTCTTCAGAGAGGCAATATGAAGAACTGGTAGCATGCCGTGAAAGAAGTTCTCAATTCGCTTAGAATCCAAGTAAGCCGTTTTCGTGCATTTTTGCGACAGCATCTTCTCCGTCTCAGGTTGCATTCCCGATGTTTGCCGATTTGCCTTTTGTGCTTTATTTCCAGCAAACGAGTTCTTCGCCCTTCGTTCTACCTTTCGGCTGTTTTCCTCCATTTCCGTCGGGAAGAAGAAGCTGTTTGGGACCATAGGAAGAATAAATATCTAAATTAAGCCATTATCTCAAATGTTATTCCTTGCGTCGTGTGCATCGTCTTTCTCTGTCTCTCCTTGGGCTTTGACCCTGACAGACCTGGCAGACAGGGCCGCTCCAGGAATCGCAAAAATTCGTACGCCAAGTCGAGTCGAGTCCCAAGCCAATAATGAGGTGGCCCGGCCCGGATGCGAAGACGAAGCTCGTGGCTGCTGGGTGCGTGACTTTTATCTCAGTCTGGTTGTTTATTTTGATGCCACCACAATGCAATCGGAGCGCAGAAAAGGTTCCGTTTGTCCGTGCAAAGATAAATATGAGGCCCTGGATGGTTTCATGACTGAAGGGTTGCGGTGGATGCGAACATGAGTATACCCTTGCGTGGTCTGGTCGGCCTACTTTGGTGTTACGTTTTGATTCTCCACTTAAGAATAATGGGACTCTCCAGTGGTGGCGCACTGAGCTTGAACAGCGAAATGCTGACAGTTGTTCGCAGTGAAATGGTTCACTTTTTAACCGGGGACGGGAAAGATCGTTTTCTGGGAATGCTGGTCGTGGTTTTGCTGGCTGCAGCTCAAGCAAATACGAAAAAAGACCTTCGGTGAGAAGGAATCCTTCCTTTTTGTGATTTCAACAGGTGCAGAGTTCGTCCTGGAGGAGTTGCTGAGACCGATTCTTAAGGTGAAACATCTCGAAATCCAAAGATGGCCGCCACAATGACCGACTTGTGCCCCTACTCACGTTTTCAAAGGCACTAAACTAGAGAAATAGTTGGCAAACTTTTCTGATCTTCTTATTTTGAGTTTTCTGCTAGTGCACAAAGCTAAAATAAAAAGTGCACTGTTATTGGATGCTTCCTTCGCGAGATTTGTGCCCTTGAAGTTTTAGTGTAATCTCAGAAGTTGATTCCAAGCTGTTTCACCTTAAAAGAGGACACAGTAATGAAGTTATCATGCTAGAAAACCCTGCAATCAGTTGAAACAAAATCTGCTGTACTAGAAGTGGCATCCCAGATCCAGTCCAGATAAGATTGGACTTGAAAAAAATGCGACTCTTTGTTTTGGTGTAACTTTTTATCGCATGGGTAAAAATAATGAAATTCTGGGTAATAATAGTTTAGAGTGTGATCTGTCAAGTAGTTTTCAATATAAGGTCAGGAAGGTGTCGAACCGGACTGACAAGCAAAACACGGTGGTCAAAAGTAAAGTCCGCGGCCACAGAGCAAAGTCATGCTGAAGGTGTCTGTCTAAGCTGAGAATCAGCCTCTGTCCACCCTCCGAGAACGTAGTGTCAGGAAGAAGAAGAACAAGTGGCATCCATTCTGAGCTCGACTACTACGCCTTTTTGTCGTCTTTGGAAGAGTTGCTTACTCCAAATCAGCGTTCGGACTTCAAGTTTCATAATTTTCGTTTCGTGAAAGGCATTATTGTACTCTCCCAGTAAGTAGTCTCAAATGGCCATGTGAAGTCTTAACTAATACAATAGGCCTTTTCATGTGACAGGTCCGTATATGCATTTGTTTACATCGGTGGACAACCGGTGCATACACGCATCTGTCATTCCCATTTAAGAACTGTCAAAGTGCTATGAGAACAGCCGTTTTTCAACGTCTCGTGGAAAGGTCTATGCCACTAGAATTGTTTTCAAATTTCACCACTCACTCAGAAACACCAACCCGAGGAAGAACGATAATGTGTGCCACATCATGATTGTAATTACTATAGACACTCCATAAAGTAATAATTGCTTGCGAAGGTAACGCGAACCACTCGAAAATCACCCTGGGCAGGGTCGCAAACGATCAATTTATCCGCATAATTACCTGTCACCATCGTCTTGTCTTCATCGTATCATCGTCGCACGCAGTCCAAGGCGGCCATGTGTATGTGCCCGGTCTAGTTTGCCTTGGCTTTCAACACGATCCACACGCGGATTAACCTTCTTGTCGTTGTTGTTGTCGGCTGTCATTGTTGCTGCTCTCACTAAATACTCCCTCGGGGGCACAAAAGGTCCCGGTAGTGACAAATTTTCCGCCTACTTGGGTCGATCGGGCACATTCTCGAACTCTAGAACGCTCGTTGCCGAATGCTGGTGCTAAATAGCTCATTTACGCTCACGGGGCCGCACCGTGCAGCCATCTGTCATCGGTCCGTCGCTTTTGTTCGTTGCGCACGATTTAATCGAAACCGCAGACATGGTTACAACAATGTATTGTACAGTCACCAGGTATGCTCCCTTTCTCTAAATTGCTCCCGTAAAACTGCGGCAAGACCGGGTTATGACCGTGCAGTGTGTACAAATAAAATGGTAATAGCCATAATGGCGGGTAGCAGCAACACAATAATGGGTGATTAACTCCTTCTCTCCCTTTGCCGGTGCAATATCTAGGTAGGTACGCACTCCCGGCCAAAGGTAACTACTGAGGTAACGTGTTCGCCCAAAGTGTGTAATTATCGGCAATTTCCGAGTTGTCGCGCACCATTGCGGCCGACCGATTAGCCGATCGTCGCACTCTGCCACCACATAAATACAAACACGAAAGGTGTCAAAACGGGAGCAAACAAAAATGGCGGACGACACCGCGCGCGACAGAGGTTGCCTAGGCGATTGGAACCACGCGATTAGTTTATGGCCCAGCCTACTGTGCTGCGCGCGATTGCATCTTCTGTTTTTGCGCTTGATTCGCGTTTGGTTGCAGTTTGGTACCTAATACGGGTCACAGCGCCCAGACTCTGGCCGATGACACATGGTTGCGGGGGATTTCATTTTGATGGCGCTATCGTTTTTTGACCGTCAGGGTAATTTCGAATGATGATTAACTCGGTGAGGAAACTGGTCGCATAACCGACATAACGGTCACTTATGGAATATCTACAAATGATAAAGCAACTGTTTTACATATGTAGAGAAGGTATCGACCGTGATTGTTTTTATATTATTTGTTATGGCTATATCGGTCATGCGACTCAAAGGAAAAGGGAGTCCATAGGGTATTGGTCGTATTTTGGACCCCCTAAGGAAGTGAATTTAGTTTTTTGTCCCAATTCTGCAATTGCACAGCGTAACCGAGTCAAATAACATGACAAAATGTAAAGACGAATTTCCTCTACGAGATTAAAATGCCCAAACGGTCATGTAGGATCCAAAAAAACGTCAAAAATAATTGAATTGTTAAGCACTGTTTTACATTATTTTGGACACACCAATACATTTTGGACCCTCAAAGTATATATTTTGGACACCCGGCATTTTTTATCGTTTGGCGACGAAGTCCACGACACTGGTTGTATAATATGGTTGCCCATAGTCTAATCAATTGATTGACTATGGAAAACCGCAGAAATTCTACGCTTTTAGTTCAGAAACTTGAAAAATAGTTTTTATTTACATTTGAAAAATGTTTGACGGCTTCAATTTCTATGTGTAACGTGTTGTAACGGTTGCGTGGATGAACTGATTAAATTTAGTTAATTTCAGATAAAATAAACACATTTTTTATCTACAAACGTTTGAAGCAAGTGCGGAATAGTCCTAGCTTTCCAAATGGCATGCGAATTGAGTTGGTCTTTCGATTCAAACTGGGAAATTTGCAGGAAAATGGCTCAGGGGGTCCAAAATATATTGGTTACTCTAGAAGATTTTTTTTATGATGAAATGAACAGGTGGATAGGCGTCGCAAAGGAGCGACAAGATTGAAATTAATTAGGTGGTTGAAATTGAGCAACAAGTAAAGCATCGAAGCGTCCTGTATTCTACCTAGCTTCTCTACTGGAGAAGGGTTGGCTCAAAGCTTTGAGCTTTGCTACCAACATAGACTAGCTTTCCTTTGAGTCGCATGACCGATATAGCCATAACAAATAATAGATAAACGATTTACATAGGCTATTCCAATGAAATGCTTCTCGTAAATAAAATGTTCGCAACTTGGAATCGCACAGAGGGACATCGAGATCGACGAGCGTGTGACTTAGTCACGCATCCATTTTGGCTAATGATGAACATTGCAAACGAATATCGTGTACTAGCTTCGACTTCTACTCGAGTTCAGTACATGACACTGAAGACGGCATTACAGTTGAGATTGAAATACGCGTATTATGGTATAGTACTTAATTTGGTTTTCATTTACTTAAGGTACATGCTGGTAGGCAAAACTGAGCCTGGGAAGCAGGCGCATCATCTGTGACAGTCATACCTACTATGGACTCCAGAACAATCTGCAATCGAGAAAGATTCAACCCCAAGCCAAGTGCACTAGGCACAAAACGCTCATAACCCAGTCAACCAGTCTGTGATTTTCGATAGCGATCGATATTGATTCGTTTTGAAACGATCGCCAACATTGGACAAAGATCTATGAAGAAATCGAAAGAGTGGTTGATCAGGAAGGCCGATGGCACTTGGAACAACGAGTGCCTACAAACCAAACCGCTGTGCAAGAGAACAGTGTGTGGCACCGAAGTATGAATCACGCGCTAGCATAACTCTACGTCGAACGCTGTATCCTGATGGTTGCTAAAGCCGGAAGAATACGCTGGGCAGGACATGTTGTAAGAATGTCGGACAACAACCCTGTAAAAGGATGTTTGCTTCGAACCCGATAAGAGCAAGAAGGCGTGGGAGCAGCGAGCTACATAGATTAAACAGGTGCACCAGGAGAGCGTGAATGAAAAACACTGAATTTCTTGTTAATCACCTTTTTACAGAGACCATCCTATCATTGATTGTGAGTTTTGCCAAATTTATGTTCTGACAGCTTCAATCGTGGCATCATGGCATCGTGTCTTTCTCGCGTATTCTGCACAACAAAATGCAACAAATTGCACAATCTGTTGCCCCATTCTCACCAACACCAGCTGCCCAGGGCTCGTATTGCTTGCTCCTCCAAGAACTCGGCCCTTCCAATCCGTATCTTCCTCTTCCCAGGTTCCAACTTTGTTAACTCACTCGGTCAACGTTTGCTAGTTCATCTCTATTCCGTTGCAGCAGCAGCAGCAGCAGCTGCTGTAGTGTTTGTAGTTAGTTGTTGCTCAAATGATGATTTATAAAGACGATTTGTTTGTTTACACTGAAAACAATTACCCGAGAGCAGTTCCATCCAATTTCGCTCGGTTTGCCTTGTAGGGTCCTCCTTCTTGCACTCTCATCATCTCATCATCATCAGCACCAGGAATGCATTCTTCTCTTTATTAATTTATTGTACAGCGGAGTTCACACTTGAGACCAGCGGCGACAGCGTAGGCAAAGTAGGCTTCGTCCGCGGTGCAAAGCTTATATAGTATCATCGGATACCCCTCGGTTGAAAACCGATCGCGCGCGGGGGACTCTGCACTCACATATTTTATCATTCAAACGTGATTCATGTGAAGAGGCGGAAGGTGCATGCCGGGTGTACACCGAGTCGCATAAATTTCAGTGCTAGTCAGCAAAGTTGTCGCATTCCTTCTATTTCCCGACGAGGACGACGACTGTGTGAGCCGAAGTGCGTTTCCATGTACCGAACAACCGTTTGGTCTATGCGCGGAATTGACAGTCTTGCGCTGCGTCGCGTCGCAGCCATTGTTCTCTGACGCGATGATCTCTGAGACCCCTCGCTCGTTCCGCATTATGGGTTGAACGCGCGAGCACGTGCTCACCGCAACGACCCGAGACAATGACGATAAGTAAAATGTAGTAACAAGTAAATTAAACACATTAACTAATAATATCGCATAGGGCGAAAGCGTACCTATAGGTGCAGAGCAAAACCACCAGTCAAGTCAGGAGAGGGACCAGTAGAGTGGATGCGTCTTCGCTCGCTAGTAAGCTCACCTTCCTTCGACGAGGAACCGCTTGACGTTGGCTTCTCGGACGATGGAACCAGCTCGGGCAGGCAGGTAGGAAGCAATTTGTAAAACATACATACTAGGCGAAATCTCCTCACTTTTTTGCCTTCTTCCTTTCTTCTTTCGTTTTGCACATTTTTTACCGCTTCGACGAGAATAGCCTAGCACTCCAGCGCTACCAACCGACAACGTCAACGAGGGGTATAATGAAACATGAATATATTTGTAATGTTTTACACACGATCTCGGCTCGTTTTCCGCGCAGGTTATTAATTATTTATAAAGTTTCCTTTTTCATAGAACCCGTGAAGCGCACAGTGGCGAGTCAACGAGCGGTCGAAGCGTTTGATATTTACACCTCACCTTCCACACAATAATAACAACAATCAAGCGAAGCCGTTTTGCCCGACGGGCAGTGAGAGGTGAAAAGTTTGACAGTTACACCTCGCACGCAATAATAGGCGCGACAGTGCTGCCGGCGGGCAACTCGCCACTCAATCCCGCCCACTCACGTCTTTCGCATCATCACACCGTGATCGTGGAATTCGATCTCACAAGCTCTGATTTAAGAGGGTATCACGACAGTGATCCCTCGCCTTTTTTCCATCGACTGCGAGACATAAAAACAACAACGCCTCCAACGGTTTCCATAGCACCCATAGTACCCGGCTGGAAACGAGAGGGTAAAAAACAACACTTTTATGACATCTTTATCAGCTTGTTTTCGGTAGGATTTTTTGCCTGACTCGACGACCCGATCGTCCGAATCCGATCGCAACTCATAAAATCCCGCGCCGCGTCGCTGCTGCCGACCATCTCCTGGTGTGATCCTCGCCGAAACCAGCTTTAATTATACAGTCACTCACAATAAACCCAAGCGCACACACGCACGTAGCAATCGTAGCAGGCTTGGAAAAGAAGACATTATTTCGCCATTCGTTTGACTTGTACTACGGGCCAACAGTTATCTTCATCTGACGCCACCGTGTACTGTTTTGGGAGAAAAAACGGACGCAATTCAGGGGCGATCGAACGGCTTAAAAAATGCGCGAACTGAAGAACCGTAAGGAAGCTGGCTTTATTGTTTCCAAGGCAGCGTACGATACAGTGGAAATAAATAAGCTATGACAGATAATGTCTACACATGGTTTTCCGGCGATACTAATTAGGCTGATACGTGCATAGCTGGATGATTCGAAATCAAGCGTTCAGGTTCCAAACGAAATGTCAACGAAATGTGAAGTTAGACGGATTGAATCAGGGAGACGCACTTTCAAATTTACTGCTCAACATTGCATTTGGGGGTTCTTTTGGAAGATCTAGCGTGCAGAGAAAGGCACTATCATCATATTCGTGGCTTTGCAGACGATATCGACCTCATCCACGGTAAAAAATAAGCACCATGCTATCAATAGTTCTGCACTTGGATTTGCACTACTGTTGAATCTTGACAAAATCAAGGTAACAGCACTTGAATACAACGTTGCATGTTTTGATTTGAAATAAAAAAAAATTAAAACAAACATTTCCGCCTGACCCAGATTTGAACCACCAACCTTCGGAGTGCAAGTCTAGTGTCATACCTCGACACCAACTCGCATCTGTTGAAAGGGTTTGAATTGACCTCAATCACTTTCTACAACGAGCTGTCAATGATTGCTCTCATACAAAAGACATGATGTTCAAAATCAACGACTTTTCACTTCAGAGTCTAGTTCTAGAGACAGTAGAGCAAATCCAAAGTTTAAACTCTTCAAATCATGGTGATTGGTGTTTTGAATTGAGTCAAGTGATCAATCTATTCAATCGAACGTGCTGATTTTTTACCGTGTCGGATTCGATCACATGTCAATCGTGCCTCTGAAGAGGGAGACAGCGAGGATAGGACTGACCATTAATTCAACAAATACCTAAGTACATTGTTGCAGATAGAGATAGAGTGAAGCATAGTGGGGATGGTGTTGAGGTAGTATTTGATGGGGATTTGGGATTTCGAAGTTGTTCAAAACGCTGTTAACAAGGGATGGACTCCATTCGATTCTTCCTATTTTTGCGTGAGATATCGTAGTTTTCTTAAGTTGTTTGATCGCAGCAGAATTGCGTCCAGTTTTTCTCCCAAAACAGCACACTGTGTGACGTCTTGGGGATCCGATCGAGAGTCAATCATCTTCCGGACTCGCCCGCCTACTGATATCGACGGATCACGCTGGAGTTCGGCGGATGGACGGACGGACGGACGGACGGCCGGACGATGGGAGGACTCGCTCATTATTTACATTCTCATCAATCCACTTATCTTCATCTCGTCCATTCCTCGATCGTCGTCGTCGTCTGGCAGGTTGAAACGGTCGATCAATCGATCGATCGAGTCGACTCCGTCCGTGTGTCTTTCAACAAAACTGATGATGATCGCGCGCCCAGTGTATGCTGCAATGCTTTGGATCCATGTGATCCAATTATTTCCACACTGACTGGCGGCTGCTGTTGACTGGTGGGAAACAACTTTTGGAGTTCGGGTTTCGACTCTATCATTCTCGGTATCATCTACCTGTATATCTGTACTACCATGCCAGATCAGCGGGAACAGGTTTTTATTTTCGTTTGGTTTGGCGCGCAGCGCATCGGAAATCATGTCGCGATTGCTAATGGATCGATCGATCGATCCGGCGATTGCTGCGAAGATTCTGGTTCTCGCGTGAGTCAGGTTAATTAGATCACCTCATAATGACAACCAGGTCGAAGATAAGGCGCACAGTCAGGAAGGGGCCACGCTAATTGATCACCTGAGTGTGAAAGTTTATGGTGAAGATAAATCGAAGCCAAAGTTAATATTCTCAAGAACATAAATCTGGAGAACCAAACAAAGGTCTGATGTGGACATTTGATCACCCACGGCCCAGTGACCAATAGATTAAATTTTTAGCGCGAACGGTTGTCTGGTTCTCTAGATGTGCGTTTGGCTACGATGCAACCTTACATTAACGGACGTTTTTGGTTTAGACCCAATTAAAAGCCTTAACTTGCAAAATTCTACTTCTTCTTCGGATACTTCGAAATAGAAAGAGTCGTCAGATTCATTAGGTTTTTTATTCAAAGCAGGTATCTCGGGTTCATCGTCATCAGCGTTCATAATGCGCCTTGGAAATTCAGAACTGGAGTCCAAATCTTATGGAGCTATGGAAAATCATGGACGAGAACAGCTTTCCCGGGAAGCTCACGAGACTGATAAGAGCGACGATGGAAGGTGTACAAAATTGTGTGAAGGTTTCAGGCGAACACTCCAGTTCGTTTGGATCCCGCCGGGACTACGACAAGGCGATGGACTTTCGTGCCTGTTGTTCAATATTGCGCTAGAGGATGTTATGCGGAGAGCCAGGCTTAACAGCCAAATCTAGAAGGATACGATGGGCAGGGCATGTTGCAAGAATGCCGGATAGCATCCCTGTAAAGATGGTGTTCGCTTTGGAACCGGTTGGTACAAGAAGGCGTGGAGCGCAGCGAGCTAGGTGGGCGGATCAAGTGCGCATCGATTCGGCGCGGGACGGGAGCGTGGGACAGAATCGAGGATGGAGAGATGCGGACACGAACCGAGTATTGTGGCGTGAAATTGTTGATTCAGTGTTATCTGTTCAGATGTTAACTAAATAAATGAATGAAAATAGAGTTCGTTGAAGAACACTGATAGAGGTGATGGATCTTGATATGAAATACTTTCAGGGACACGTTGATTTGCATGAAGACAGATGAGTCGCTGACGTTCTTCTAGTTATCCTTTCCTATTCGTTCTAAGATGGTAGACTTCTTCCAATTACACGAATTGGTTTGATATACTTTCGCGTATACCGCCTCTCCTACTGCAAACTGCCGTTCTACAGCATCATGCTTCTTATTGAAAGCTGCATAATGCTTCTCTGTTATATCCCAGGATGTTGATGGAACTTCTGTCGGCGGATCCAGCAGTGAGAAAACAGTTCGAATTGGTCTCTGGAACACTATTTCGGCAAAAGATTTTCCGCCTAAGTCGCTTGATGGAGTAGTGTGCTGTGCTTCTTCTAAAGTATCTCTTTCGGTACGAATTTTCCGTAAGCATCACTTTAGGGTATCCACAAATAACTCTGCCATTCCATTTGATTGAGGGTGGTAACGGGCTGTAAGAATGTAATTGATGCCGAGGTTCTCACAGAATGTCCAGAATTAATCGCTAGTAAATTGAGTTCCGTTGTCGGATATGATGGTTTCCGGAACACCGAATGTAGAAAACATCTGGTTGAGGAACTTGATTGTTGTTTTGGAGGTGATCTTCCGAGACGCAAAAACTTCTGGGCATTTTGTTTTCGGATCGACAACCACGAGAAAATACATATCGTCGACAGGATCAGTAAAATCCAGATGGATGCGTGATCAAGGATTCGATGGAGCTGGCCACGATTCGAGTAGCGTCTTGGTTAGACCTTTTCCTGCGGTAGAACAGGGTGAACATCGCTTGACATAATCTTCTATGTCCTTGTCGATTTGGGGCCAATAGATGTAACTACGAGCGATTGCCTTCATTCGGACTATTCCTGGATGACCACGGTGAACTTGCTTCATAGTCAACCGTCGAGACTTGTCGGATACCACCACTTTATCGTGGAACATAACGCAGTCTTTGACTAGACTTAGCGATTCACGCTTGTGATTGTAGGTAAGGGCTTCTTGGTCGGTGGTGATCGAAGTTTGATTTCTTGGCCATCCATCGAATGATCAGAATGCTTGTCATGTCTTCTTCGAGAGAAACTGTAGCATCTACATGCTGCACTTCTGGTCGAATGTTGCGATCGATGAGCCTTGACAACATGTCTGCAAAGTCGTTGATAGCCACATGCTGAATCTGGAAATCGTAGTTCAGAAGAGTCAGCGCCCATGATTGTAGCCGATTAGTTGTGTGCATTCCACGCTCTTTTTTGATCTAAAAATCGATATGGTCCATCAATAGCGTGAAACGTCGTCTCAGCAAGACGGATTGAAGAATCTTCTTGAAGTCATCGAAAGACTGTTGACATTCAATGTTCCATTCCCACACAAGATCGAAGCTTGGAAATGTTGGTCAGGGTGGAATTGATGCAATGGCCTTCAGCTTCTCGGGAGCCGGACGTTTGACTTTAGAGTCGACAATATGAACTAGATATCCTATCTCCGTTTGGTAGAATCAGCACTTCTTCAGCATGATGTGGAATCCGTATTCTTGCAATTGACTGAGTAGCTTCTTGAGTGAAGCGTTGTGTGACTTCCAGTCTTTTCCGAAAATGATCAAATCATCGATGAACGAACGAATTCCCGGAATATCTGTCACCATGCCATCTATCAAACGTTGGAATGCTCATGGTGCCGATTTCACTCCTGGAGCGAGTCTGTTAAAACGAAACAATCATCTGTGGATGTTGATAGTGAGGAACTTCTTGGAGTCATCGTCCACTTATATTTGCAGATAGGCATCCGAAAAGTCGATGATGCTAAACACAGTGCTCACATTGAGTTGCACAAAAATCTCCTCCGGCATTGACAGAGGATAATGATTGGCTTCGTTCAATCCTGTCGAATAATCTGCACAAATCCGTACTCATCTATTCGGCTTGAGAACTGCTACAATTGGCGCTGCCCACTCTGAGAAGTCGACTGGTGTGATGATTCTAAGATTCAGCAGATTGGGTTAGTGCGGCGTCAACGAGCGGAACAGTGTGCTTTGCTTGAAGTTGATGGAGTGCATTGTTGGTTGATGGCTTGTCTCCAGATCCAGATGTGGTTGCAGATTGCGTCAAACGATATTGACTACTGGACCATTCTATGCCCAGAACATTGAGATCAGGAACAACATATTGACTAGCTTCACAACGCCATTGATAGCCGCATCACACTGTAAATCTCCGATTGGATCTAATGGCTCACCAAACGCATTGACAGCTTCTATTGAGGGTAGCTTTGCTTCTGGCATCTTCAGCAATGTCCAGGTTGTTTCTACTATGTGATGTCGCTCGCGGAATCCAAATAAAATGAAACTGCAACTCCCTTGATTGATGTCCTCACAAATTTCCGATTCCTGCTTTGATTCGCAATTTAATTTACCATGAATACGCTCCTGGTTTGTGTGGCTGATCTGTTCTACTTCTTTCCCTTGTAACGTTTGTTTTGAGGTGAACTGTCTCAAGATTTCTCAATACAGCCGCAGTAACCTTCCTTAGGGGCCCAGATAGCCGTAGCGGAAAACGCGCAGCTATTCAGCATGACCAAGCTGAGGGTCGTGGGTTCGAATCCCACCGGTCGAGGATCTTTTCGGGATGGAAATATTCTCGACTTCCCAGGGCATAGAGTATCTTCGTACCTGCCACACGATATACACATGCAAAAATGGTCATTGGCATAGAAAGCTCTCAGTGAATAACTGTGGAAGTGCTCATAAGAACACTAAGCTGAGAAGCAGGCTCTGTCCCAGTGGGGACGTAATGCCAGAAAGAAGAAGAACCTTCCTTATGGCCAGTTCGATTGCACGTCTTGTGTAGATGTGTAGAAAATGGACTGTCACGAACAAAATCCATTTGACCGCATTGCCAACAGGAAGTACAGGATGTCTTCGATTCCGTCTTCATCGAATGCTAGGGAGACTTGTCGGGTTTCTTCTCCGAGAGTGCACGATGACTTCAAGCTTAATTGCTGCTCGATCATTGATGAGCGGACACACGAGGAGTTGAAACTCGTTGATGAGCGTCTGGAGTGTTACCAGGTGTTCTGCCACTTCACCTTCGATGCCTGCTCGGATGTCTGCATATCGAGGAGCTTTGAGTCCACAAACGAATACTAAATACTTGAGATGGTCGATCTTGCAATTCTGGACTTCGACTACTGCTCTATTCATCATAGCTGATTATGTCGTCGCCTTTCGACTTGACTAGCGGCAGACACTGGAAAGGTCAGTGGGCAATTGAGGATTGCGTACCGAAAATCTTCTTGAGTACTCAGATGGTTTCGGTGAAATTAATATCATTGGATATCTTCCTAACAATGTAATTCAGTCTCGAATAGCTACGTGTATCGGGAAAACCACTTCTCGTCTGTAATCCCATTGACCGGATCGAAGGTGAATTTACTGATGTTGGTCGACAGAGCTTATAGGGTTTGTTCGGTGTTCGGTGGTGATGCAACGGCCAGCCACGTCAGAAGTTTCGTGATTTGCAGCTCGTTTCCTCCGTTGCCTCCACCACTGCTTCCTCAACTGATATGTACCACAACTGTGGTGACACAATATTCAATAAGGGGATAAGAATTTGAAAAGTAAAAATTAATACGTTTATTCCGTTCATGAGTGAATGTTGATTGTTAAACATATTTTCTAGATTGATTCAGTTTTACTACTAGTACATAGCCCCTTATGTCTAGTATTTTTCTGGGACTAAACTAAAAGCGAAACAAGGATGGGACTAGAGTTCCGCTGCATGGCCAAATATCAGTAGTAGCGATTTGATTCCTCAGAAATTTAATTGATTATGTTTGCTAAGCGCCTTCGCTGAGATGTTAGTTTCTATGAAGAGTGTGAATAGCGGGACCTTTTCATCACATTCGATTTTTATCAATCTCTGAGGAATCAGAACAAGAACTGTACTGAAATCGAAGCTTCATTACCTATCTTTCGAAATAGAGTAATGCGACATGCACTATACATTGATACGAGTAATGCCACAATAGATCTAAATAATGATCGCAGTGGCGCATCCAAACAGAAAAAAAGCTCGGTGGCTCCAACTTTGAAGTGGCTATGATCCAACAAGGGGCGTCTTTTGAATGTCTCTATTCCGTCTTCATACAAATTGCGTTCCACTTCTAGAACTTAATTAAGAAACAAAAACATTCATACACTCCGTGCCATGATGGTTTCTCTGTTGTTGATACATTTTACAAATTTGATTGTCATCTTAGAGTTTAGTGTTGATTCAAGATGTTTTGGCATGTACTTACTACAAATTCATGTACTATTCTCTAACTATTAGAATTTGTTCGCAGTATTGACTCACCTGAAAAAAAAGGAAAAGGAAAAGGTTAGTAAGTTTACGAAAGAAATATTTCTAATTGATTTTAATACAAACATGGTCAACTTAATCTACAGTCATTTGAGTGGTTTTTGTAATGCAGTCCAATTTCCATGATGTTGATTTTGAAAGGACCATATGGAAATGTCTAAACAGAGAGCAGCCACCCAGGTTCAATTTCAAAAACAATACGTTACCGAACGTCGGTTGGTGTTTTACATCAAAGGGAGAGCATGGGTACGGATTGTGAAGTTACGAGCGTTAAGTTTTCTAACTAATGTGCCACGTAAAGTTGAGGATGATGTCTTCGTAATCGTTCTATTCGAAGCCGAAACTTTGATCAACTCATGATCTTCCACCTACATTACAATAGAATCAGCGGACCAAAAGGCGCTTTTTTCTAATCATTTCCTCCTCGAGTCTTCAAATAGCGATGAACTTCTACCGGTTCAAGACATCGGAAGTTCAACAGCTCTAAGGAGAAGTTGGAAAGTCGCACGAGCAATAACGCAACAGTTATGCTCGAGATAGCTTAAACAATGTTTGCGCGATGATGCGAAGATCAAAATGGTTCAAAGAAGATCGACTCGGTGTCGAGCGGCCCTCGATCAAACTCTCTAGATAATTTCTCACGAATTCGTTTGCTGTAGATGATAGATGACTTGATGAGTCCGGCTTGGATACCATCTTGAGAATTGGCCTTGTGTTCGTGATTTGTTGAATGTAATTTTTTTCGAGACCTTTTGAATGTCAGTTAACTACCCCATCGTGGAACGTGGTTAGTTTACACTATCCTCTGAGTTGACGTAGCCTTCACCTTCGCTTCCCTGATCCCTGATTTCCAAGCCATTCAGGTGTGCATCGTAGTGATATTTCCACCTTTCGATCATCTCGCATCCGTCCTGCATCCCTCGTTGTATTCTTCTCTTCCATCAACAGTTTTCGAGAGAGGCCCCATCCAGGTTGCCCTTAGCGCTGCCTCAAGACGTTGCGCCTATGCGTTTAGGATATCTGGTTTACTCAATCGCGAGTCGCGGTCGATTGTACCGCGGCAGGCGTCGGTACCGTACATCGTTGATGACGGATAGTTTAGGGCGCAGTATCGCCATCATCAAATAGTGAGCGGAGTCAATGTTATCAGAAGGCCGGCTCCAAAGGCACGTTCCCCTCCAGCATGGTCTTGCTGAATAGTTGCACGTTCACCAGTACCGCTATTTGAGCTTTTAATTGACGAAGTTTGAGTTCTTCGAAGCGACAGATACTGGCGCTCAACAATTACCTAGATCGAGCACCCAGTAGGGCTTCTCGGGTGGAAGACTCCCATGCTTGCAAGCATATGTCAACACACTGACAATAATCGCCCAAACTGACATGATGGACCAATTCGGATTCGGGGAGCCGCAGAATGATTAAATTTCCATTACCCAAAACATCTGCCGACTGACTGCGGTTCGTGTACGTACAGCTTCGGATACAGGACTGGAGTGCATCCAATCGACGCCGCAAGCGCACAGATTTAATGGAATAAACAAATCCCCCAAAAAGACATTAACAATGGAACGCACAAATTTAAGTACACACCGGTTTGTTGTTGCCCCCCCGGTCCCCCCAAAAGTTAATGCTCCACCGTCCGCAAAAGACCACTGACTGCTGGTGTGGAAACACAAACAGAAGAAAATCCCAGCGTGCAATTTACCAGAACAACAACCGCCCCGAAGAAGGCACACCAAAGACCGAAGCCATCAGCTTAAAACGGAGCAAACGAACGAACGAGAAAAGGAATCAGACCCCAAACAGAGAAAACAGGGAACAAGAGCGAGAGAGATGAATATCTCAATTTTCAATTCTCAACAACTTATTTAAATTGATTAACTCGTATATGTAAATTAAATTTATTCGAGAGCGCATTTATTATTTCGAGTTTATTTCCACTTCGTCGCGATTCCGCCGTCTCTTCAGTTTCTCGCCATCGTCGTGTGCACAATGGGATAATTGCGGAAAATTCGTTCAAAACCTCTAAATCTAATGGCTCTTAGATGGCTTCATCCAGAGAATATGTTCAAAATGTCCTAAATATCTTTTTACCAAATGAATTAAATTTTCCTATTTTGAACATTGAGGCTAACTAAAACGGCCTACAGAAACATTAAGCCCCAACGACCTTAAGCCGGTGGTTCGTCGTGATCGATACTACTCGGCGGCGATGGAGACTTCCTCGACGGAGGAATATTTTCCGAAACCAGTAACTTTACGCGTTGCTCTTACTCTGTTACTACCGAAGTAGGTCCAGCGATTCCTGTTGGAGTATGGCTTCCGGTTCACTGGCGCTCCGACCAGCCCGGTGCTAGGCAGCCATGTTTTCGAGGTCAGCATCAAACTTTTTTTTTTTTTTAAATTTTTTATTAGTATCATTCCAAACATTACATTCATTTCTTATATCTAGGTGTTCTGTGTTATTAGACAACACTATCATCCAAATTTGGTAAAACAAATTTAAAATTTTATTAACATTTTGTTAACAACATATAACATTTCATTTGCCGTAGCAGTTCAGATTTTTTACAGGTGAGTTGATTTCACCTGCTTATAAGAGAAAAAAAACGCTTTAAATATACTTAACCTAACTTAACCTAAACATATAACGCATTAATCGTGGCAATAGAAGATTGTAACGATTTTTGCCTGAAATTATTTATTATTTTATTTGACATTTGTTCCAATGTTTCAACATTGGATATTCTATGTAACTCATTGGTACTATACCAGGGAGGAAGCCTCAGAATCATTTTCAAAATTTTATTTTGAATTCTCTGCAGAGCTTTCTTCCTGGTATTACAACAGCTAGTCCATATTGGTACAGCATACAACATGGCTGGCCTGAAAATTTGTTTGAATATCAACAGCTTGTTCTTAAGACAAAGTTTTGATTTTCTATTAATAAGGGGATAGAGACATTTTACATATTTATTACATTTGGCTTGAATGCCCTCAATGTGATTTTTGAAAGTTAAATTCTTATCTAGCATGAGCCCTAGATACTTAACTTCATCTGACCAATTTATTGGAACCCCTCTCATCGTGACAACATGTCTACTTGAAGGTTTCAAATAAAGAGCTTTTGGTTTATGTGGGAATATTATTAGTTGAGTTTTGGAAGCATTAGGAGAAATCTTCCATTTCTGCAAGTATGAAGAAAAAATATCCAAACTTTTTTGCAATCGACTACAGATGACACGCAGGCTTCGTCCTTTGGCGGAGAGGCCTGTGTCATCCGCAAATAAAGATTTTTGACATCCCTGAGGTAGCTCAGGTAAGTCAGATGTGAAAATATTGTATAATATTGGTCCCAAAATGCTGCCTTGAGGAACACCAGCTCTTACAGGAAGTCTTTCAGATCTGGAGTTCTGATAATTAACCTGAAGTGTACGATTTGACAGATAACTTTGAATTATTCTAACAATGTATGTTGGAAAATTAAAGTTTTTTAATTTTACAATCAAACCTTCATGCCAAACACTGTCGAATGCTTTTTCTATGTCTAGAAGAGCAAGACCAGTAGAGTAGCCTTCAGATTTGTTGGAACGGATCAAATTTGTTACACGTAAAAGTTGATGAGTGGTCGAATGTCCATGGCGGAATCCGAACTGTTCATTGGCAAAAATTGAATTTTCGTTGATGTGGGCCATCATTCTGTTCAAAATAACCTTTTCAAAAAGTTTACTGATGGAGGAAAGCAAACTGATTGGACGATAACTAGAAGCTTCTGCAGGATTTTTGTCTGGTTTTAAAATTGGAACAAACTTAGCATTTTTCCATTTGTCAGGAAAATATGCTAATTGAAAACATTTGTTAAATATATCAACTAAAAATGATAAGCTACTTTCTGGAAGTTTCTTGATGAGGATGTAGAAAATTCCATCATCGCCAGGAGCTTTCATGTTTTTGAATTTTTTAGTAATAGTTCTCACTTCTTCCAAATCAGTCTCCCAGGCATTTTCGAAAACGTTCTCTTGATTGAGAATATTTTCGAACTCCTGAGTAACTTCATTTTCAATTGGACTAGTAAGTCCTAAATTAAAATTGTGCGCACTTTCAAACTGCATAGCAAGTTTTTGAGCTTTTTCGCAATTAGTTAGTAATAATTTGTTTTCCTCTTTCAATGCCGGTATTGGCTTCTGAGGTTTTTTCAAGATTTTAGATAATTTCCAAAAGGGCTTAGAGCCAGGGTCCAATTGCGAAATTTTATTTTCAAAATTTTTGTTTCTTAATTGAGCAAAACGTTTCTTGATTTCTTTCTGCAAATCCTGCCATATAATTTTCATTGCAGGATAGCGAGTGCGTTGAAAATCAGCATCAAACTCAAGAGCAACAACGTACATTGGCGTAATCACATTAAGGAAATTTTTCTTCGATATTTAATGTGTTCCACGCTAACCATATCAACTCTAATTAACTTGCTATACTGCAAACGAATAGTTTGCAACCGTTTGTTTGTGCTAATATAACTGTTGTTGTGAAAAAAGATATTTTTCAGCAAAAATGATATCGCCTTCCTCGATTGTTAGTCCTTAAACGACTATTTGTTTACAAACATTGAGTTGTCAGTGGGAACCACTTCCCAGTGGGAACCAGGGATGTTTGCTCGTTATTTTCCAATGGGGTTGTATGGGCGGTGTCAGGAGGCTGGCTCCGACGACTCAAGCCGGTGATACGATTGTACTACTTAGAATACCGGTAGCCGATCTGCTTGGTTTAGATTTGCGTAGGACACCTGTTCAAACTACGAACCCAAGCCCTAGCAACAACAGAGTTGGGAAAAGTTCTGAAATTCACACTACAGTAGGGGGCGATCCATTAATTACGTTAGACAATTTTCGGGGTTTCTCGACCCCCCACCCCCCATGGTAAGATTTTTTGTATGAAAATTAAAAATAAATTGTATGCCGCGTAAGAAATCTCAAACCCCCCCTCCCCCCATAAACCCTTACATAATTAATGGATCGCCCCTAGGCAAGCGCAGCAAATCACAGTCAGCGGAGCCAGTGAAACTCGCGCCTGATGCTGCTGTAGGCAAAATGCCTTGAAAATAGCAAAACACCCGTTGCTAAGAGCAACCCAAAACTACCGTAGAAAAATGTTCTATTTCCCGTATTTACAGCCTTCAATGACACTACTGATTTAGAAAATTCATGTACCCAACAAAGGCTACTTGATGAGCTTCACAATTTTGAACTACTGTTTTAGAAGAGCTACGTGATTTTCGCAAAAACTCAAGCCTACTACTATTACCATTCCCAACTCTGCTAGCGACTTCGGTAGACCATATACTCCAACACCTCCTCTAAATCCTTATCAAGACTTCGACTTCAACCCGGTATCCAATCGTGCCAAAACTATACCGGTAGTAAAATGGCCGATGAAGTACGCTGGTGATGACCGAGGTACTGGACTAAACAGCTTCCTTGGGAGGTAAATGATTGGACCAAATCAGAGCAGATTTCAGAGCCAGAGTTACTGATATCCTTCGGTAACCTTTTAACTGCCAAGGCGAAGATGTGGTTCACTAGCAACAAACATCGATTCACAACCTATTCGGAGTTGATCGATAGTTTGAAAGCAGCATTCCGGCATCCAGATCTGGATCATTACCCGCTGATGGAAATTCACCAAAGGCGACAGCAGAAAAACGAATCGTTTTTGGAGTTTTTCTTAGATGTGGAGAAAAAGTTTAAGAGCTTATCGACTCCAGTTTTGGAAGTTGAAGTTGTACAAGCGGTGCGCCGAAACATGCGCGCTGATTACAAACGAGCTCTAATCGGGAGAGAATTCCATGATTTGTTTTTTTTTACAAATGGCCGGACAAGAAGTCGATGCGACAAATACGTACCGTCAAACGGGGTAACTTGCAACAGGGGTGAAACTTGCAACACAACGACATGTAACTGAATTGACGTTTTCTAAAGCATTAAGTTGAATTGTTCTAATTTGTTACATCGGTCAATGACCTTAGGTATAAAAAGAGAGGTTTTGGTGAGGATTTGGGTATTATTTCTACTTTGGTTGGTTTGCTGGAGGAGAAAATCATATCACACGTTTGATCGTATAAAAACAAGGCGGAAAATCGTCCCTAGGTATTTGCTTTTCGCTACAGTATTTAATAGTGTGCAAAAGCACAATAAAAAAGTTTCGTTAATTTCACGTTTATACACTGAAAATAATTGAAAACGTTTTCGTTACCCTTGTGGGGTAACTTGCAACAGCAATTTTAATCTCAACGGCAAGATGTTTTCTGCCGCTTGTCATCAAAAACACATGAAAAAGCAAGATTGACCATTTATTTGTAGAATTACATTAAAATTGTTAAACCTCAACCAACTTATTACACGTTTGATAGAAGAAAGTAACATCAATCGCATTATTATTGGAATTCATTATTTTTTATTCGTGAAAACTATGATTAATTTTAAAAATATGTTTCAAATGTAACTTGCAGATGTCATTATGAACTTTTTGCATGAAATATAAATATAGCTATTTTCAATGACCAACAGAGGCCATTTCAAGACATGCGATCAATATATGATACGTTGTTTTGGTTAAAACATGAATGAAAAATATCTTATGTGAAGCAAAACCTCAAAACCATTGCAGTTGAATTGAAAGTAGCACTAAAACTTTTAAATGGCTTTCTACTAGACGTCAAGACTTGTGATTTGCTAAAAATTTCCACTTGTGGAACAAATAAAATACAAAATCAATCGATTTTTTAATCGTATATGGTCAATACTCATAGTTCAATCAAAAATAATGATTTTTCAAAAATGATGATACCTAGTTTCTGTTTATTGTCATGTTTTTACTGCAGTTAATTATTTAATGATTTAAAAAACGGTATTGATAACATTTTTGATAGTAAACTTCAGACTGTATTGTGTGTTGCATGTTACCCCACATCAGGGGTAGCATGAAAAAAGTGTAGAAGTGAGCAGTGTTTGCCATATGCAATCTTCTCTACATGAATAACTCACACTAGCAGTAAGCACACCTCGAACAAACGAGCCGACTTTGTTTACTATTTTTAAGTCACTAACAAATCAGTGTTTTCGATAAAGAATGTAATCTTTTTACTATCAATTTAATATACGTTTGTGAATTCGTAATTTCGCGATTGTAGTTATTTTCTTCGACTGTTCCCAACAGGTTATGGGCCCAGGGACGCGGTGCGCGAGAAGAAAGTTAATTACGGATCGGAAAGAAAGCGAAAAAGTTTGTTATTTTTATCGTTCGCGTTCTGAGTGATTTGCGAGAAAAATATCAGAATGGCGGAATCGAAAGTTGTTATTGAACGTCTGAATAACTTCAATTGGTCCAGTTGGAAGTTTAGGATGGAGCTACTTCTTCTCAAGGAGCAACTGTATGATATGGTTATTCAACCGAAACCAGAAGCCCCACCAGGAGATTGGGATATAAAGGACGGAGCAGCCAGAGCAACAATCGGTCTTGCGCTCGATAACGACCAACTGTGCCATGTTATGGCCGCCCGCACAGCGAAAGATATGTGGGATGCATTAAGAAACTACCACGAGAGAGATTCATTGACCAATAAAATTCATGTTATGCGAAAACTGTTTACGATGCATCTTGCGGAAAACGGAAACATAGCGGAACATTTAGTACAGATATCGAAGCTTGTCCAACGATTGGTTGCTATGGGAGAGGATTTAAAGGAGCACTGGATTATTGCGGTATTATTATCGAGTTTGCCCAGAAGCTATGACGCACTAATCACAGCATTGGAGACACGTCCGGAAGAGCAATTGAAGCAGGAGTATGTTAAGGGAAGACTTTTAGATGAATGGAAGCGACGATGCGATCATAACGATTCAGACTCGGAGAAAGCGTTGACTGTTCCAACGAGATCTGGAGTGCGGAAGAAAAAGACGTGCTACTGCTGTAAGAACGAGGGTCATTTTTGGCGTGATTGTCCAAAACTTGAAATGAGAGATCAGCATGATGAGAGTGAAGAGCAGTCAGGACAAAGTGCAAGGCTGACAAAGGCACTTGCGCAGAATCACGGAGGAGGCGATGTCTATTTTGCAGTTTTAGGAGGAGATAATGTTGGTGTCAAAGCTGAAGTGATACATAAAACTAGCTGGTGTTTGGATTCAGGTTGCGCCACCCATCTGACTGGAGATTCAGGACTGTTAGAAGGCGTAGTTACGTGCAACAGAATAGTCTATTTAGCGGATGGACGTAAAGTGCTAGCAAAAGGTGTAGGGACTGGAAAACTACAAACCAAAGGAATCACAATCGCAGTGAAGAATGTGTTGTTTGTGCCAGGGCTTGTTGGAAGTTTCTTATCCATACCAAAAATTGTTGGGCTTGGATACAATGTACATTTTGACGCAACAGGTGCTAACATTATGAAGCATGGCAGAGTAATTGCTAATTTCGACAAAAAGAATGGTCTTTATTTTGTCTAAATTTAGTTTGGTATGCGTGAACATGTAGTACGACTATTTTTATGGGGCTCACACTGAGGAAAAGTGTAGAAGTGAGCAGTGTTTGCCATATGCAATCTTCTCTACATGAATAACTCACACTAGCAGTAAGCACACCTCGAACAAACGAGCCGACTTTGTTTACTATTTTTAAGTCACTAACAAATCAGTGTTTCCGATAAAGAATGTAATCTTTTTACTATCAATTTAATATACTTATGTGAATTCGTAATTTCGCGATTGTAGTTATTTTCTTCGACTGTTCCTAACAAAAAGCACATTTTCAGCCTCTCTTGATCCCAGGAAAACAAATTTTAATAAAATAAATACCACATGGCATTCTTTACGTAGCGATTAGGATACCAGATTGTATTTGGTTCATCTAAGTCCCTAAAATTTTCGTCCAAATAGATTTGAAGTTGAAAAATGTTGCAAGTTACCCCGTTTGACGGTACCTTTTCTCGAAACCTCAGGTACAAACCAATGCTATTGAAGCAACCGGAAAGCTTCCATATAATCAAAACCGTAAGGGAGGACAGTCTTCTCAACCATTCCAAAAAGGTTCCCATCAAGGGAAAAACCAACCTTGGAACCAAACTAATAAATCCAATCCAGGATCCTGCGCGAACAATCCGCCAGGTCCGTTCCGGAAAGAACAGCGTTTCCAACAGGATGGAAAATAGCAGTCCAATCCAAGATCGGAGAAGAATGGATCCAGCGATTCGGAGTCACCGGACAGCCCACCCTCTAAAGACGTCAGTAAGGGAGTGGAAACCCAGATTCGCACCCACATTGCATTGAACGACAAGTTCATCTGTTTCAATTGACGAGTCAGCAACACCTGACCAACCGTACAAAGTTCATTGTCAAGTGTGCGGGTTTCAAGGGTTTCCTACCCACCGCTGCCCATTTTGTTCAAAAAACGGACAGCGTCGGAAGGACAACGGTCCTTCCAAATAGTCAATTCCACGAATTCAGATCAATTGGCGAACCCCTCCATTGATGAGTCGCTTGGCGAACTCGGATATGAAGAGTTAGCAATTGATCGGGGCGTACCGGCGTCGGACGTCCAACCGTCGACGGTTCTTTCATCTTCACGAAAATAGACCCTATATTGAACCCAAAATTTTTGGAATTTCTGTTCGCACTCTTCTGGATTGCGGTAGTCAGAAAACTTTAGTTTCTGCTAAAGTTGCTTTTCTTTGGACAGGTCCTAAAGCAAAGATTTTCCCAAGCAATCTTACACTAACCAGTGCATCTGGTGATGCAGTGAATGTGGTAGGATGCATTTACCGTCCTTTCGATTTCAGGGATCAAATTAAAGGTTTAGAGACTACCATTGTTGAAGACCTTCCCGTTGATTGCATTGCCGGGATGTATTTCTTCTCTGGTTTCAACCTCCACATCTCACAAGGCACAGATATTCTGTTCCTCGTAGATTATGAGGAAGACTCAGATAGTAACCCACCTGACTTCGTTGAGCTCAGCTCCGAGCAGGATGCGGCACTGGAAATTGTTGAGCAGAAATTCAAGCCATATATGTCAGACCAGCTCGAGGTTACCTCACTAGTCCAACATTCTATACAACTGACGGATAAAGATGCTCCACCAATACGGGTATCTCCATTTCCGTATCCACCCGCAATACATACGCTCAAAAAAGAATTCTGGAAAACGTGAACTGTCAAAAATACACCATGAACTACCACAAATGGTCACATAAACATGATCTAGTTCACGGTGTATTTTTGTTGTTGACGAGTTCACGTCTGCTGTTCACGGATACGAGAACGGATTTTTTTCCGTGCACAAGGCTTTGAACGAGGAGATAGACCGTCTATTTCGCCTCGGAATTATTGAAGAGTCGTCTTCGGAATGGACTCTCAATGCAGTTCCGATTAAAAAACCTAATGGTACTGTACGTTTATGTTTATGCTCGGACCAAACGAAACAATTGTCCGTTAGCGCACGTCGGTCGTATTTTAGGATGATTGGGCAAAACTCGATATCTGAGTACAATCGACTTGAGGGATGTTTTTCATCAAATTGCAATGAGCGAAGAATCGAAGCCGTTAACAGCGTTCTGTATACAAGGTCGCGGAATGTTTCAATACACGCACCTCCCGTTCAGTCTCACCAAAAGCCCTGCAACTTTGTCCAGACTGATGGATAAGATCCTCGGAGCTGGAGAGTTGGAGCCGTTGTCGTCTAGATACATCATTGTGGCCAGCGACAACTTCGAGGGCCATATCCGTCTTTTGGAAGAAGTAGCACGAAGGTTAAGCGATGCTAATTTATCGATTAACCTCGAAAAGTCCAAGTTTTGCCGATCCGAAGTTCCGTTTCTGTGATATCTTTTGTCTGTGGTGGACTCCGTTCTGACCCGTCAAAAGTTCAGGGTGTCCTGGATTTTGAAGCTCTCCGAACTCAGAGTTGCTCGTTGTCACTATCAACGCTTAAAATTTGCTGATTTGTACAGGCCGACTGCGATACAATTCGGATCAATCTATATCACATCAATATCATGCTGTCTACTCCATCACAAGTGCATTGATGGCGATAGACTATGGATATCACTGATGGATTAAGTTTAGCCTTAAATTAAGCAGATAAAATGGCAATTTATCAGTACGATATTTTTGACATTATTGTAGATAGGTTGAAACTATTTGTTGGTCACTGAAAAACAGTAATAGCATGGATAATTACCACGTGATCACTCATTCCGCAGTGATTATGATCTAGAGTGCGATGTCGCATCACTGCTGTTGGTTATCAAATCAAAGTGATATAGGCCTATTCACATGACGTCTCAAATCAGCTGATCGGGAACCACTTTGACAGTTCTTCTATGAAAATGACAGGGCCGTGTTGGCACCGGTCCTCCACCGAAGTAAACAAATGCATAGACGGATCTGTCACATGAAAAGGCCTATTGATAGCTCGCAAGTGATAGTGATAGTTTTAGACCATCAGCAATCAGCTAATATGATTGATATTAAGCAACTCTGCTCCGAACCATCTGTCAAGTCCGACGCTTTCTCGGAATGGTTAATTATTACCGGCGTTTTATACCCGACTTCAGAACCCTCTCGGCGCCGATCTCGGATCTGTTTGCCGGAAAGCCCAAGAACGTGCTTTGGTCTAAAGACGCGGAGGAAGCCTTCCGAACGATCAAAGAGCGGTTGATCGCAGCTCCGATTCTATCAAATCCCGATTTTGAGGAAGAGTTCATAGTGCAAACAAACGCGAGCGATCGCGCCGTAGCGGGTGTACTCACTCAAATTCAGGACGGGTCGGAGAAAGTCATCAGCTTCGTTTCCCAGAAACTTAATGCGGCTCAGCAAAATTATGCGGCTTCCGAAAAAGAGGCACTCGCAGTACTCATTTCGGTAGAAAAAATCAGGGGCTACATTGAAAGTAGTCACTTTACCCTAGTAACAGATGCTTCGGCGCTCCAATACATCCGTAACAACAAGTTGGACCCCCTAAGGAAGTGTCTTTAGTTTTTTGTCCTAATTAATTGATTGCACAGCGTAATCAAGTCAGAGAACATGCCAAAATGTAGGGAAAAACTTCTTCTACGAGTTAAAAATGCCCATACGGTCATGTAGGATCCAAAAAACATCAAAAATAGTTGAATTGTGAAGCACTGTTTTCCATTATTTTGGACACGCCAATACATTTTGGACCCTCTAAGTATATATTTTGGACCCCCGGTATTTTTTATCGTTTGGCAACGAAGTCCACGACACTGGTTGTATAATATGCTTGCCCATAGTCTAATCAATCAATTGACAATGGAAAACCGAAGAAATTCTACGCTTTTAGTTCAGAATTTTGAAAAAAGTTTTTGTTTACATTTGCAAAATTTCTGACGGCTTCAATTTCTGAGTGTAACGTGTTGTAACGGTTGCATGGATGAACCGATTAAATTAAATTAATTTCAGAAAAAAAAACACATTTTCCATGCACAAACGGTTGATGCAAGTGCGGAATAGTCCTATATTTACAAATAGCATGCGGATTGGGTTGGTTTTTCGATTGGCCCAGGGGGTCCATAATATATAGAGGTCCAAAATATATTGGTTACCCTAGTCGGTGCCCAAGCAACACTCATGTTGTAATTGTGTATTATCAACTTATAAAAGAACTTGTCACCATTTTCAGTCGGTTTGGACTTCCTTCAACTTTGCGAGTTGACAATGGCCCACAGTTCAGCTCAAAATGTGAAGAGTTTCTGTGAAAGCAATGGAATATCTCTAGTGAATACTGAAGAAACTATAAGCAAAGAAGCGAAATGTTCCAATTGGAATTCCAAGTTTACTGTCAATGTCATTCCAATCGAGCAGGAGACTTGTCAAACACTTTTTCACACAAGCTGAAAACGGCTCACACAAAAATGTTACCGCTCGCGAAAATTTTTCTTCTTCTGAAGTAGCATATTTTCTGA
Organism: Aedes aegypti; assembly: GCF_002204515.2. Taxonomy (NCBI): domain Eukaryota; kingdom Metazoa; phylum Arthropoda; class Insecta; order Diptera; family Culicidae; genus Aedes; species Aedes aegypti. The sequence continues at coordinate 209,326,334 of NC_035107.1, forward strand.
ATACTTGAGTGTCGGTTGGAATTTTCATGCTTTGCATAAAGAATGCTCTACTCATTACATTGGTTTTCCACACATTCAGTCAATTTTTCATTCGTTACCCAAACCTGTGAAAATTCAACACATAAAACCTGTGACTCACTTTTAGCGTGGGATTCAACATTGACAGTGCTGCGTAATAGATTTGGCATAGTTGCTAGCTGATTTATTTTGAATATGATCAGATTTCGTCTCTTTATAATTTAGACTCTTTAGTGAATACCATTCCATTTTGGCCTGCCATGAATGGAGAAGTAGAACGCCAAAATAGATCTTTGCTGAAAAGATTACAAATCGCTCAGGAATTGGGTAAAGACTGGAGATCAGAAATCCGAAAGTATTTACTCACGTAGCATGCAACAAATCACAGTACCACAGGAAAGTCACCAGCCGAATTGATGTTTGGCAGAAAAATTAGGAGCAAACTGTCTCAAGTAGAACTCACTGACTTCAATGACGAAGAAGTACGAGACAGAGATGTAGTATCAAAGGAAAAAGGAAAAATATATGGGGATGCAAAAAGAAGGGCGAAGGAAAGTGAGATTGGCACAGGAGATCTTGTCGTATGTAAAAGAATGAAGAAAATCAACAAATTAGATGCAGATTTTTCAGCAGAGGAATTCGAATTTGTTAGAAAAGTAGGAGGGGATGTGACAGTTAAGTCTTTGGAATCAGGGAAGGAGTATAGACGTAACGTAGCTCATTTGAAAAGGATTGGGGGTAAGAATAAATCTAAAACTGTATCAGAAAATGAAGCCACTCGTGAAAAACGTACGAGAGTGGAACCTGCAAAATTCAAAGATTTTATACTACATTAATTGTGTAAAAGCAACCCCCCTTAGCTTAGCCCTTAGGGTCTTACGCCCTATAAAAACCAAAAGCGATGAATCAAAGTAGGCACTGGGAAAAGAGAGAGATGAGTAAGAACCGATCGGTGTGGATGCGGAGAGAAAAAGCTTGTGAAAAAGTAGTGAAAATATAGGAAAAGCGTTAAGAGAAGAATTGAAGTTATTATTTCAAATAGTGTCCTGAAACTTGCTATCCGAATGTTCTACAGAAGTGTTTTATGCGAGGTAGCTCATCAATCTGACGAGTTTATCCACTGTGTTCTGCGGGTTTGACGTAATTAGTATGAATAAACGAGTTGTGGCCTTCCTTAGCCGAGTGGTTAGAGTCCGCGGCTACAAAGCAAAGCCATGCTAAAGGTGTCTGGGTTCGATTCCCGGTCGGTCCAGGATCTTTTCGTAATGGAAATTTCCTTGACTTCTCTGAGCATAGAGTATCATCGTATCTGCCACACGATATTCGAATGCGAAAATGGCAACTTTGGCAAAGAAAGCTCTCAGTTAATAACTGTGGAAGTGCTCATAAGAACACTAAGCTGAGAAGCCGGCTTAGTCCCAGTGGGGACGTTAATGCCAAGAAGAAGAAGAAGAAACGAGCTGTACCGTGAACTTTCATGCGATTTCTGGTTGTCTGGGGTGTTAAAACAGCAAAAACTCCGCCCCTTCAACTGTGACGTGAGTGACCCATGTTTCGCGCCAAGAATTTCCGCGAGTGCCCTTAGTGTGTGGTGGTTGCTGAGACCGCGTCCCGGTGCCCGTACCTGACGCCCATTCATCCACCGGGCGCTGAGAAATCGCTGCGAGCGGAGCGGCGGCGCGAGCGCAACGTAAATTGCTCACGAGTGGCAGAGTAGGCAGCCCCTGAGGTTAAGGTAGGTTGCATGAACCTCTAATTTGTTATAATATACAATACAATATATCACTGTTACCCTTATATAGTGAAAGCTCATATTCGAAAGTAGTTCGTACTACACTGTCCATAAGTACATGCTGGCTGGCGGAACTGAGCGCGACAGGGCCCGCTTAGGAAGCAGTATTACGATAGACGGGGATACCTTCGAGGTGGTGGACGAGTTCGTCTACATCGGATCCTTGCTGACGGCTGACAACAATGTTAGTCGGGGAATACGAAGGCGCATCATCAGTGGAAGTTGTGCCTACTATGGGCTCCAGAAGAAACTGCGGTCAAGAAGGATTCACCCCCGCACCAAATGCACGATGTACAAAACGCTCATAAGACTGGTAGTCCTGTACGGGCATGAGACGTGGACTATGCTCGAGGAGGGCTTGCAAGCTCTTGGGGTTTTCGAACGCCGAGTGCTAAGGACGATCTTCGGCGGCGTGCAGGAGAATGGCGTGTGGCGGCGAAGGATGAATCACGAGCTCGCTCAACTCTACTGCGAACCCAGTATCGTTAAGGTAGCTAAAGCTGGAAGGATACGCTGGGCAGGGCATGTTGCAAGAATGCCGGACAACAACCATGTAAAGATGGTGTTCGCTACGAATCCGGTCGGATCAAGAAGGCGTGAGGCGCAGCGAGCTAGGTGGATTGACCAGGTGCACCAGGACCTGGAGAGCGTGTGTCACAGTCCAGGATGGAGAGAAGCGGCCATGAACCGAGTGAATTGGCGAAATATTGTTGGCGAGGCTTTATCAAGATAATTGATGTAAAACCAAATAAGTAAGTAAGTAGTACCGCGGAGAGTCATCAAATGAAGTATACTTTCGATCAACTTATTAAAATCTGTGATTTTGTTCTAGAAAATTCGAAAAATATACCAAGTTGTTTTGTCCCATTGGTAATAGTAACCGCACTTTTGAATTCTTAGTGATTTTTTGAAATATTAGTTTCCTCCCATTCTGCAATGAAATGCAAACTTGGTATCCCATTTACTCAATGCCTACTTTTGTCGAATGTTACAAATATGCAGTTATGGGCAGTTACAGGTTCGAAAGGTTTTTCATTGATACCAAATGTGAAGTAAAGGGTGGGGATTTTGTTTTTAAGTAGCAGCTATGTGAAGTACAGTTAAGCGCTTTTTAGTCATATCACCCATTCTCTGATGACACGGTTACGCAATAATGCCATCCAAGCCCTCTCAGAGGTTTTGATCGTCTGTTATCTGATATAGTCCCATTGTGCCGGTGGAAGCTGAGTGCAGGTTAATGGCAGAAGAGTTCAGCTCGCAGGAAACTTGTTCCAGCGGAGGCATAAAATATCGATACCTTTTAGCTTGTTTGTGTCCGTCCAGAGTCCGCGGACTTTTCTAACTGTACGGTACGACCGCCGCCGCCGGTTTACTCCCATCTCTATCTGCTCAGAAGCACACCCACTCAAATGCTGGGGCACATCAACCGAACGGTGGACATAATTCCGTGCGCGGATCGAAGGTTATTACACGACCCCGACGCTTGTAATTTCTCCAGGCTTTGCCGATCATCTGGAGCTGCTGGCTGCCGGGGAGATTGCTCGTAATTGATATATTAGGTCCGATCGTCGTCTGGGAACCGTTTTGTTGGGGAAAGCTGGATTCGGGATGAGTGGGGTCTTAGAAGTTCTGAGATCTTTGGCGAACTTACTATACCCCACAAGCTGAAACAGGGAGACAAAGAACCAGAACCACTGCCTTCCGGTAATTGGACACCGAGCGGTAAATGCAGAACTCGCAGAGCAAACTGGCCTTCGCTACGGCTGCTTAAATATGCATGGTGTTAATTAAGCAGCACATATCACAAAACCTCGAACCTCTTCTCAGCCCGGCGAAATGACCACAAGCACCAGACACCGCCCGGGCCAAAAAGAGAAGGGAAGGAGAAGCGGCACGAACGGAAGAACGGGATGCAGAGTCAGATACAATTTTGAACACAAATCTCCACTCACGACCACGACCATTCGAGTTGCCTTGCGATGCAGCTTCCGAACGAACTTCTGAGCTTCTTCTCCTATAGATACACGTAGGTATGCAGAAGTCGTAGAGCCGTAGCTGGCTGGCTGGTGTGTTGCGCGGGTCGGGGCGTTTTAGTCAATGAAGCGAAAATTGAACCAAAGAGCGTGATGATGATGAGTGCGCGCAGATTAAATTACCCAGCCGTCGCGTTTTGATCTGGCGGGGTTCTCCGGGTGGGTTGCGGAGTGACCGAACTGAACAGCGACACTTTGGTGACCTTAGACAATCTAACTATTGCTGTTAGCATTGTCATCTATTTCCGATTTGATGCTAGATCTCGTGTTTAGTACCATAAGGACGTAACTGCAGTGATCGACTTCTCTTCATCGATTTTCTCTTACGCTAATAACATTCCCTGGTAAATATTTTTGATTGTTATTCTTGTTTCTTCATAATGTTCTCATCGTTCTCTTCATTGCTAGGATTTTTTTTCTGGAGAGGGATTAGGGGGGCCTAGCAAATCCTTCAAAAGTAATGTCAGTAGCAATGATAACGATTTTCAAAAATATCGTAGTTTGCAAAGATTGTTGTTGTTGTATTGCTTTTGTTTGTTTTCGATTTTGTATTATTTCGCTTCACTTTAGTGATATTTATAAATTTTAATTTTCACTACGAAAATAGCCATTCTTGGTCTGATCTAGTAAAAAAAATCCTTCAAGAATGCTAGCAGAAAACTCACTGGGAACTCTTCAGGTATACATATGAGAAACCCCACGGGAATTTCTTTATTAATTTATTTTGTACTTTTTCAGTGCTTTCTCCAAGAACTCCTTTGCCAGTTTTCACTGGGTTTCTTCAGGGATTCTCGCGGAAAATAATTCTCAAGCTTTCTGATTTTAACAGAAAATTTCTCAAAGAATCTTAATCAATTTCTTAAAAAATCTCCTGTAGAATCCCGCCAGAGAATACTTTTGACATTATTTTAGTCCTCCAGTTATTCATTAATGATTAGTTGAGGATTTTCTGGAATTACTGAAAATTTCTCCCAAAAAAAAGTACCGTAAAACGGGGTAACTTGGATAGTTTGTTCGAAGAAAATTTGAATAATTATGCATGCTGTTTCAAAGAATTACAATTTATATTTTTTTAATCAAGTACTGGCATCCTAGCTATCGATTGCAGTCGATAGGTTTCAAAAGGATTAATTTTGAATGGATATATAATTTTTCATATAATCGAAAGTCGGTTTTCTGCTTTGGGGTTACTTTGACAATGGAGTATAAATCGAACAAAATTGAATGAATTGCGTGAAAAACGAGCGTTCCATAGCGTTTTTTCAACAGCCTACTTGATGGCAAGACGAAGTTTTCCGGGACCACTAGTATTCAAATAAAATGGTTTCAACATTTCCATACTTGGTCACAAATCTCCGTTATAGTTAAAAATAATTGTTTCCAAGCTTATTGGTTGTACTATGAATTTAAAATTACTCTGATGATAATATTTACAATATCTACTAGATCTACTGTTACTGTTTCTCACTTGTTTTCAACATCTGATATCGCAAAATCTCTAAGGGCATCTTCATAGCTTTGGAAATGTGATTCGGAAGTTTTCTCTCCTTTCTGGCGTTACGTCCCAATTGAGACATTAACAATTAATTGATATTGTTTTGCATGAAGTTTCATGATACTATGGTGAACAAATTATAGCAATCAGTTTTAACTGTCATGTCTACCTATCTCATATGATATTCCTTATGACTCTGGTACCTTTTACTTGTTCGTACCTACGGAATTTCTGAGCTATAAATACTGGCTGCCGTAAGAGCAGAAAGAGAGACTTCCCGGACTGTGGACTGATTAACATATTATTTTATTTTTTATTTGCAGGATATAAAATTAACTACTTTCAGAAATTTCAAATAAACTTTTTTGGAGGGTCTATTTTTTATTGTTTTGGTAAAACTGTATAAGTTCAACGCGAACCATCATGACGAATCATGGAGGAAATTTTTTTGAGACATTCTTGATGGACTTTAAGAAATTAGGAACCATACGTATAAGAATTCTGAAAATTTTTCAAATTCCTTTAATTTACCTTTTTTTTTAGATTCCTTCAAGTGTCGCTTTTAGTAGTATGAAGAGTTTTGTACGAAGTTCCTCAAGAGAGCAAAAGGCAAAAGTAGAGCAAACGGATTGATTTTACGGCAACAGACCCGGCAACGAATAAAGGACAACGATTCGAAAGTTGGATCTTGGAACGTGCTCTAAAACAATGCCTTATGCTAAAATATTTCAAACAGTATCGTGCTGGGTTCGATCAAATAGTATAGTGTGGGTTCGATCAAATCAAAATCACCCGCCTCAGGCCGAAACACTTTTCGAGAGGAATGTTTTCCGTCTGTGCCACTGGGCGTTGCATGCTAGCCCGTTATCTAGTGTGGTGCTTACTTCAAAGGGCAAAAATATCCCACTGGAAGCATTAACGTGTAGTGTCTATTTTGTTTTTACCCCATTTTGCTTCTATTGATCAGTGAAAAATATAAACTTGAACGCAATTTACATTTTGCAGCTGTTATTTGAGTTCAAAGTTCATATAGAGACTGTTATGCCTTTATTTTTCAATATGGGACTGCATCAACTTCATATTTTTTCACAACATTTTCAAACAAAGAGTGGTTATTTCTATATGCATAGTAAAGTATACGCTTAAACATGGATGTTGCGACGAAAAAAAGGTGTTGACTCGAAAATCAAAAGGAACAGTTATGCTTCTATGGACAGTATAGTGAGTCAAGGCAAGCTTTGGATTTTGTTTAGTAATTTTACTAGAATGAATTTGTTGTAATTGATTTTTTTTATTTGAACTGTTCATCTTGAAAAAATATTTATTTCACAATTTCATTGTTAAAACATTGTAAAATTGAAATTATCTTTCAAATTCAACAGAAAAACAAGTTTTATTGAAAATCTTAGAAATCCCGGGATCCCGGAATTTCCCGGGACAAGCATCAACAAGCAAAACGTCCGAGAAATGCACACTTTATTCCAAACATTTGGCAGAAGAATTCCTCTGATGATTTTTTAAGGAAACTTCTACAGGTACACTTCCAAGAAATCCTGAACCGAATTTTCTTTACAAATTTGTAGGGGTTATCCATTAATTACGTATACAAATTTTGGCAGTTTTTTAAACCCCGTCTCCATATGGTAGGATATTTTTGTATTAAAATAAAACATAATTTGCTTGGTCCGTAAGAAATTTCAAACTTCCTCTCACGAGGCCACCAATAAATTGGTTGTTGCTGAAAGATTGCCTTACTACATGAGCTCGCAAGACTTGATACTTTGTTTTACCTAATTTCCTGCACACAACTGTTGAAATTTTGTGAAATGGTCAATAGGGTCCTAAAATGTTTAATGAAATCTTGTTTTCATTTAATAACAAGAAAGAGCATGTTACTGCAACTATTTTAGCATTTTTTTCCGCTCAAATAACGGCTATATCATAATTAACTTTAATTTAAAGTGTAGGGCCATAGATTAATCTTGACACTTTTGATCATGTTTGACGTTCGCTTAGTCGTCAAAAACACCACAGGGGTTGTTCCTATCTGACATTTCGAAAGGAACACGGAAAACAAAATACACCCAAAATTTGAGTTTAAGCCAAGGGGTGTGACAAAATCTAAAAATAAATAAATTTTTTGAACAACAATGGAAAAACATAAAAAAAATGAGTAAACATGTGTTTTTAGTCTAAACTTAAGCGTTTGGCACTAAAATTGAGACAGGGCTTTACTGCCGTGAATCGCAAGTCAGTCCCATCTGCATTTTCGTCAAAATTGAGTTGAGCTCAGTTTTCAACATATCTTTCATTGCTCTTTCTGCTGCACTAATGAGATAATATGATTTGTTCCGAAAAATTAAGAAAAACAGAAAGTCAAATTGTCCCATAATGAAAAGTAATCGCATATCAATCTCACTACAGCTTTCCGCACCGTGTAACACAAAAACGAAGCGTGTTTTGGTCATCTTTATTTTTTTCTTTGAAAGATATCGTAGTGAAAAGCAAATTGTGAAAGTTTCATTAGGATTTGAACATGCTCCAATCTACTGGAATTTTTTGAATATTCATATGGAAAACGAGTTTTAAAACTTCACCGCCCATTTTCTCAATGCCTACTTTGTACAGATGGGACTGACTTGCGATTCACGGCAGTTTAGGACTCTATTGAGTTAAAAAATATGCACAAAAGAGTACTAAAAAATCGTCCCCGCCTCTTGAGGGTTAATGTTTCAAAAGGAAACTATCGTTGTTCGACTTTTTTTTGGGTTGTTCCATAAAAGTGTCAGAATGAGTCAATTAAACTCAAAATTGGGTAGATCTGTGGCTTCGTGTATGTCTTTCATAAACCGAACAATCAGTTCCAATTTCGAAATCGCCCACTCGACGAAATAAATATTCCGGTAAAAGCACGCTTTCGGAATTTCATTATTTTTGGAGCACGAATAAGCAAAACTGCCTATTTTTTTAAACATTTCGAGATATTTGATTGTTATCAGATTTCATATTCAGAGTCCCTTCAGACAAATTCACAATGTTGCCCAAGTATTTCATTTTTGTATAATGGGTTAGATTCCAGTTTATAAACTGAACTATCTCAATAGCAGATCACTCGAAATTCTTTCATACGTCTCAACTGATTGATGATTCATCTCATCAATTCTATCCCTATCCAAACAATTGACTCAACAATTTCCGGAAATTCCTCGCTTCGAATTGCTAATTGTCGAACAAATCACAAAAGCATCCATTCAATTACCCATAAACCGGCGACCGGCTGCCGCAAGTTTCTCGAAAAGCTCACCTGCACAGGTGGAACCTTTCTGAAACACAAAGCAAAAAATGCTAAGTAGCAACCAAACAGAATTCTATGGGCACGATCGGTTGGTCGGTCGGTGGCAGAGCGGAAAAGTACCGATTAATCAAACAATTAGAAAGCTACTGCTACTTGGTTCGCGGACCTATCAGCATCTCAGCATCTCATCCCGGCCAAAAATCAAACAGACAAACAGCGCCCAACAAATGTGAATAAGTGTAAATGTGAAGATCGATACGGAGTGCGGTACGTTAACCCATCAGGGATGAATGAGCCTCCGTGAGGGATTTTGCGAGGCACTGTGCTCTTCTGCAGCCAGTGTCGGTCAGTGCTTTGCATTCGAGTTTGCTTCAGATTGAATAATTATGTTAATTATTTCGAGCGCTAGTTGGTGCATGGTACGTATAGTTGCTTGGACGCTTTGAAAGCTGGTTTGCGGGCGAAAGAAAAGGTGAGTTTTACGAGACAATCATAAATCGGTTAGCCCGCGGCGAGAACAGCTCGTGGGCTGATTTGGCTTAATTGACTGAGCTGGTTTTCAGTACCAGAAGTCGTATTGTGGGGAAAATACATTAGAATAGCTCAGTATATAGTATTAGCACAATTTTCCAAATATCAAAACGAAGCAGCCTTTGGTTCAGGCTTTTTATTCAAGTGAGAAAACCTAGGGTTCCGCCAATCGTGGTCAGTTGTTCATCAAGGGAATCAATGCTTTCTTACAAATTGCAGATCGCGAACTATTTCTCGAACATCTTAAAGATAAGAGGCATATTTTTTCCACTTATGAGGAAATTGAAAATTGCCTTGAAAGGCCTTTCAAGAGACTATAAATTATCTCAAGTGATTGAAAGTAACAGTAGTTTACCCGTAAAAATCTTATCTGCCACGGTAAATAACATATAACATGTTGTTAATGCATTGTTAGGGCAACTTCATCGGTGGTCCATTTTTTGGTGCTGGAAATTCCTGGAGAAACTATGGAGGACCCCGACGGAATTTCCGGTAGAGCTCCGAAGGAACAACCGTGGAATTGCTGGACCAAATCTAGAGGAAGTACGTGAGGAACTCCGAAAGAATTGATGGAAGAACTTTGGAGCAATTTCCGGGGAATTGCTGGAGGAACTCCGAAGGAATTTCTGGAAGAAAGGAATTCCTGGAGGAACTCCGGAAAGATTCCAGGAGGAATTCCAAAGGAATTCTAGGAGAAACTCTCGAGAAAATCGCAAAGGAACTCTGGAGGATTTCTCGGAGAAAATCTACAGGAATGCCCGGAGTTATTCTAAAATTCCAGGTGGTACTCCGGAGGATTTCCGAAAAATTATTGAAGGAACTATGAAGAATTCCTGGAGATACTCAGAACTTTGGCGGACATTCGAAGGAATTTCTGGTGGAACTCCAAAGGGAATTCCGTAGGAAATCTGAAGAAATTGCTGGAGGAACTCCGAAAAAAATCATCAGAGTTTATGAATAAAGAGTTGCGCGAAGAATGAAACCAAATCTACAGTATCGGACCTATAAAATGCACCAAAGCCGTTTTCCCATACAAAATGGTAAACTTCAGAGAGCTATATTTCCGCCGTTTTTCAACCAAATCTTTTCATTTTTTCTGTGACGAACTACAAATTTCCTCAATTTTCGAAAACTATTGTTAAAATTGGGTGAAAACTATTGATTCAAAAGTTACAGATAGGTTTAATTTTGACATAAAAATGCATTAAGACATGATGTAGCAGAAAAACTACGCGTCGTAGCATCTTGGTGTCTTCAGCGCATTCGTTAATTGCACGATAAGGACCAAATGCGCTGAAGACACCGAAAGGATACGACGCATTGTTTGTATGAAAGGCAATGTTTTCGTCTTGGTGCATTTTTTATGTCAAAATTCAATCTATCTGTAACTTTTAGACCAATAGTGTAAACACAACGTTTTCAATAGTTATTAAAAATTGAGGTAATTTGTAGTTCGTCAAAGAAAAAATGAGAAAAATCGGTTGAGAAACGGCAGAGATATAGCTCTCTGAAGTTGACCATTTTGTATGGGAAAACGGCTTTGGTGCATTTTATATGTCTGATATCGAATTGAATTGAATTTATACGACCTATCGAACTGTCAAACCGTCTATTTATCGAGCAGATCAGCAATACAAATTGGGGCTGTGACGGGGTTGGTGGTCTGATGGCTGCCGCTTCTGCTTCATATGCAGAAGGTCATGGGTTCAATCCCAGGCCCGTCCCTTTCCTCGTACTTTGTAGTTGTATATCTCTCACTTGCTTCTTTCTTCCATTCTAAATATATCACACTCAAACTATTCGTTCACAGCAAACGCTAGAACCAGAGACGGACAAGAAACCGTTTCCCTAACGCTTCCTACTTCCATGCGCACGCCTTTCTTACGCCTGATACATAGGCAGTCTGCTAACCACAAAAGCAAACCTCTCTGCCATGCTTTTCCCCCAATCCATACACTCCCGCATGAACTGGCGTGGATGCAGTGGAATATACGGTCTACGTGGGAGCCAGTTCAATGCATCATCAATTCCTCCCCCTTCCCCTCATTGGTCTGCATTCTGACGTGGCAGGTGCCATTGTTGTCTAAAAATAGAAGATCACCAGCACTTATACACTGAGGATGCCTGTTAGTCCCAAGCAGTCATTCGGTTGGCTCCTTGTGTAAGTGCAGCTGATCTGGCGATACTGGAGTGCATCCACGGGCGGCCAATCAAGCTCAAGCTCAAGCTCAAGATCAGCAATACAAATTGGGGCTATTTTCTAAGACGAAGAAGAAATATCATTTAAAGAAATCTCTTCACGCAACTCTCTGTATATAGACTCTGAATTCCATGAGGAACTTTGAGGACATTCTTAGAGGACCTTCGAAAGAATTCCTGGCGGAACACCGAAAGGTTTGCTGGAGGAACTGTGGAATATTTTCTAGAGAAACCTAGAATAAATTCCAGAAGGAACTATGGAGGATATCCCGGAGGAACTTTCTGAAAATTTCTGGAGGATCTCTAAAAGATTTTTTGGAGGAATGCCGAGAAATTTCTGGAGGAACTCCGAAAGAATTCCTGAAGGATCCATAAAAGAATGTCCATCAAACGTTTTAAAGAATTCTTGGAGAAATTTCCAGAAGAAACTAAGAAAGAATTCCTTGAGAAACTTCGAAAGACCTCCTGCAGAAATTACAAAATGATACCTGGAGAAATTCGAAAGCAAATCTTGGAGGAACTCTGAAGAAATTCTTGGAGGAATGCACGGAAAAGCGAAGTTACTCTGATGAAATTCCCGGCAGAGCTCAGGAGGATTTCCAAGAGGAAATCTGGAGAAATGCCTGAAGCAGTTCTGAAGGAATTCCTGGAGGAACTCCGGATATATTACTGGATGAACTTCGGAGAAATTGCTGAAGAAACTCCGGAAGATTTTCTAGAGGGTCAGCTGAGGAGTTCATGAGGGAAATCCGGAAAAATTCCTTTATGAATTTCTGACAAAACTGCGGAATAATTCCAAAAGGAGCTATGAAGAAAATTGAAAGGAATTCTCTGTGGAGCTCTCGAAGAACTCCGGAGGATATGCTGGATAAAATTCAGAAGAATTACTGGAACAACTCCGGAGGAATTTATGGAGCAACTCAGGAGGAATTACCGGTGAAGCTACGAAAAAAATCTTGAACGAACTCTGAAGAATTCCTGGAGGAACTCTGTACAAATTCCTAGAGAATCTCCAGAGGAAATCCTGGAGGAACTACGAAGCAATTCCTGGAGAAACTCTGGACGTGTTTCTGAGAGAAATTCGGATACGTTTCTAGAGGAACTCCAGAGGAACTTTCCGGGAATTATTGGGTGAAATCGCTGGAGGAACTCCAGAGGATTTTCTGAAAGAATTTCGGATGAATTTCTGGTTCCGAGTTCCGAGTAATTGTTGATGGAAAACCAGAGGAATTGCCTGAGGAAATCCAGAAGAACTTCTTCAAGGACCTAAAAAAATCCTGGAGGAACTTCTGAAGAATTTCACGAGGATTTCTGGAGGAGTTCCCAGAGAAAGTCTAGAGGAAATCCCGGAGAAACTCTTGAGACATTTTCTGAGGAACTCTGGAGGAATTCTTTCAGGGAGTGTAGGGAATTTTTCGAAGTAGCATCAGAAGAATTTCTGGTAAAATTATTCGAGCATTCCTGACGAAATTCCGAAAAAAAAAACAGGAGTAACTATGGACGAAATGCGAATGAATTCCTAGTGGAGCTCCGAAAGAATTCCCGGAGGAATTACTCCAGAGGCATTTCGTGGAGAAAATTCCCAGAGGAATTTCTGAAGAAAATGCTTAGAGCAATTCCTTTGAGAAAATCCCGGATGAATTTCTGGAGCAAATCTCCGAGGCAATACCTAAAGGACACACCCGGAGGAATTGCTATCGGAAATTCTTGAAGAAAAATCCGGAGGAGTTCTTGAGGGATATCACCGGAGGAATCCTTGAAATCTCCGAAAGAGTCCGCTGTAGAATTCCTGGAGATTCTCGGAAGAATTCCTAGGGAAATTCTCTGAAAAATCCCCGAAATAATTTCTAGAGAAAATCTTCGGAGGAATTTGTAAATGACGAAATCCCTTAATCTTAAACGGAATTCCAAAAAGAATTCATAGATAAAATCCACGTAGGAAGTGCTATTGGAAATCCCATAAAGAATTCCTGAAGAAAATAACCGGAGGAGTTTTTGGTGAAAATCCCCAGAAGAATTCTTGGAAAAAATCTCTAGTACAAATCCCCAGCGATCCCCGGATAAATTCACTGAAAAAATCCTGTTGGAAATCTCCTAAAAATATTCTGGAAGAAATCCCCGGAGGAATTCTTGGAGCATATTTTAAAATAAAAAATTTGGAATTTTAAACTGCTTTCTTTCGTTTCTCGAATGTTTCCGAAATCTTTGGCTTTCTTTCATTGGCGTAGCTAGGATTTTTTGCTGGAGGGGGCCTACGAAATACTTGTTTTACAGATTTCGTAGTGTTATCAGATTTGCATTGATTTTATTAACTTGTTATCTAGTCTCATTTCGTGGCACATCCATGATATTTGTAAATTTTAATTTTCGCTACGAAATAGAATGCATTCTTTTTGTAATTCTGTCAAAAATTTATCGAAAAAACTCACCATATCCTTTGTGATTCTTCCACGAAATTTTTAAGGTATTCAACCATGTGATATGAAGAGATTCTTCTCCTATCCTCTCCTCTGAGAAATCATACGGGAATTCCTTCATGAATTATTTTCGTACCTTTCAGTGCTTTATGCAAGATCTTCTGTACCAGTTTTCACTGACTTCGTCCTGGATTTGCCACGCAAAATCATTCCCAGACATTCTGATTTCACCAAAAAAAAATCTCGACGAATCTCTAACGAATTGGTTAAAAAAATCGTTTGAAGGATTCCGCTAGATAATGCATTCTTACAATCGTTTATCCTGAAAGGTCTTCTACGTAGTTATTATATAATTCCAATTGTTAGTTTAAAGAATCCACCTGTGTTCATTAACAATTTGTTTAGGATTTTCTGGAATTGCTGAGGATATGTTTTTTTATAGTACAAAAAATTCTAGGAGTCTCACCAAAAATGTCTTCAAGATCACCAAGCAAGGATTCATTCCACGAATTGTTCAGAGAGTTTGCCAATAGTTTTTCCAACTTTGCTTGTGAAGTTCATCCTAAAATATATCTACAGGATTGTTTGATAAAGTCACAGCAAAAATTATCCAAATTAAAAAAAAATGATTGGCTGTTCCATGTGTTGCTGTAAGAATTCCTCGTAATATTCCACAAGAATTTCATGAGCAATTAAAATTATTTCAATTAAAAATATGTCATTCATGATTTCTCATTCATGATTAATGTTCAAAAAATATTTCAATAAAGTTTCTAGCATAATACATTCAACTGTTCTTTTAAAAACTCTTCCGCGAAAATACTCAAAGATTTGCAGAGTAATTCGTTGAGGGGTTTCTTAGAGAATTATATGATTGTTTCCCTCATTTTCTTCCGAAAAATTTACCGGAGATTCATCTAAGTATTTTCCAGAGATTTTTTTTTTCTTTGAACCGCACTAACGTTCCTTTTGGGATTTATTTGAAGAAAATTTTCACCAGATTTACTAAGATTTTGCAATTTATTCCTGAACTTTCTTTAGGAGTTACATCAAGTATTGTTTAAGGTTTTAAAAATAATCCATTTTTATTGCGAATGGGAATCTCAGGATTCTTTCATAAATAAAATTCAAAAATTTATCCACTCTACAGTTTTAGGTTCAAAACTACTCCTGGAATATCTCAATATTGTTAAGGAGATTGCTTCACCAATTCCTCTACGAATCACCCCATATCAGATTTGAAAAATTGATTGACTCTTTTGAAAATTTAAACACATACAAAAAAAGAACCTTGTCGGTATTTTTTTTTTTAAATTGCAGCGTAAGTATAATTTGAAAAAAAAAATACTGTATTCCTGTCGTCAAATTTAAGAAACAAATCGTAGAATTTCTGAAGCTTGTTGACCATGTACCTCACAGAAAGTCTTAGGTGGTCCTTGTAGGATTTACTACAAAAATTCTTGTTCTTTTTTCTGTGTCATTTATAATAGAAAATTATTTTTAACACCAATCATTTGGATGGATAGAATTTTCACTGAAAGTATTTGTAACTAAAATCTTAAATAATATGAACTCCGAAGTTTCATGATACTATGTTGAACATATTGATGCAGAACTCATTTTTCTTACCATTTGAAATTCCAAATTTGTAGATCATCGAATATTTTGTAGTATTGTAGGAGTTGAACGCAAAAATATTGCCGGTATTTTTAAGAACGTTACCGAAGATCTATTGTGGTAAAATTCTTGATCAAGATTTTAATGAATTTGAATCATTTGGGAAACTTTTGCATTAAGGTACCCCGGGGCAAGTGAGAATACGGGGTAAGTGGGGCATTTCGTCATAGCTCACTTAGGGAAAGTTTTTCATGGGGGTATTCTTCTAGAAATTTGAAGATACAATGAAAAGGAATGTATTTAGTACTAAACATATTGCTATTTTTATTACCATGTGGTTCATGTAACAGTTGTCAGTTCAGCGCCATTTTCAACTTGCATGATAAATTGTGACACGTTTCATGTCTTGCATTGACTCGAAAAAAATAAATGTGTTATAAATCGAAATTCCATCTGTAAGCTACAATTTTAAGTATTATTACAAGCTTCTAACGATAAACCAGTATTTTGTTTTCATTTCATATGAAATTTTCGATGGTCTTTCTTACTCCAAAATATGTTTATACGCGGGGTAAGTGGGACCTATCAAAACAAAAACCAAAATCAAAACTTTTCGTATACGTTTCATACATTTTCCTAGAGAGTAGAACAAAAACATTCAAACAAATTATTTTTATCAAAAAAAGATCAATCTCAAATTACGTAATTGCATAAGAGAGAAAAATAAGTGTAAATATTCTTATTTTTTTCATTTGTTTTTATTTTTGAAATACGACTTCAAAATTGAACAAACACAAAGATGAAATTTGAAATGCATCATGAAAACGATTACTTTACTATTTTATTTGAACTTTATTTGTTTTTTCTACCAAATTAAGTAGTGATGGAAAACAATTCCGCCCCATTGAGTGGTTTTCTGCCATGCATATAAATAATAAATAACAAAACATATTTATAATTTCGTAATTTGTTTTATTGTTTATTTGCTACAATTTATTTAACCACTTATAAATGATATATTTTGAACATCCTCTTTACGCTTTTATTGAGGAATTTTCAGTTAATATGAAATGTGAGGTGACATACTATTAAATAAAGGTTTTCTTCCTAAAACGTTACGTATTTTATGGTTGATCCCTCATGTGCATCAAATATGCACTAAAAATTAAAAATCTATGATTTATTTATCGATCCTTTTATTGTAATGGTTGACTTACTGATGTGGATTGACGCATGAAACTGGATGTGTCCCACTTGCCCCGTTTAGCGAGTTAACTGCGTCCAATGGCTCGTTCTAAAACTTTCTTCCAAGGTTTTCACAATTTCGAAATTATTCGATCAGTTTCATGCACACACCAGGTAATATGTTGCCAAAATGTGATTGTGTTGTTGGATTTGAAAAATATTGACATTTGAAAATTTTATTGAACAATTTGTTTGAACTATCGTTTTTTTCGTTCCCGCTTGCCCCGCGGTACCTTACTCTGATTTTTTTTAAGGAATTCCTGATAGACTTTTAAGAATCTGGAACTATACGTATAAAAATTCTGCAATTTTTTAAAATTCTTTCAATTTACCTTTATTTAGAATCATGGAAATGTTGCTTTTTGGAGTATGAAAAGATTTTTGTACGAAGTTCCTCAAAACGTCATGCGAGGAGAAACAACAAAATGTTGAAGCAGGTAGAAAAATAGATGAGCAACGGTACAATAAAAGATAATTTATAATCTTTTCTCTAACGATAATTAAAACCTCCCTAATGAAATTACAAATGAGTTGAGTTTCAACAAATTTCCTTTAAAGATTCAAAGGCAAAAGATATTTCAAAAACAATATTCTTTCCAATTCTTGAATAATCCGGGGATTTGAAGAAAAATTTCTAGAAAAAAAAACAGAACATAGAAGAGTTTTTGATACAATTTGTGTAGTGTTTTGGAAATATTTATTAAGTTCTTTTGTTAAACTTTGCGGAAAAAAATTAGTAACATTTTTGGAAAAAACTATTTTAATAAATTCACAGATCTCAGTATTAGATTTGGCAGAATCAATTATTTTTTTGGAGGAATTGCGTGTGAAAACTGAACTTTTGATGCATGTAAGTAACATTTTTTAGGTAAATCCGGGAACATCTTCCGGAATCAATTTGCTTATAAAAAGTAGACATAGAAGGAATTTATGTTTACCAGGAGGAATTCGCTGCAAAAGTATGAGCAAGTCCCACAATATTATTTCCTTATTTCCTAATTTCCAAGAGATTTGCAAAACTTCCGAAGCTACCCTTCAATATTCCTTGAGGAATTTGATTATACTAGAATTTAAAAACACCTGAATATGGAATCGTTTTTTTGAAAAAATCTGCTACAAATCTGTTGGATATTACTCAAATAATTTATGAAATAATAAGTTTCATTGTAAAAATAAAGCTTAAGCAATAAATTTATTCATACAAAAATACTTCAAAAAATGAATCAAAATTAAAGCGAGAATTTATTGCTGAAATAAAGCATTACGGTCGATTTTGATACATTTTTTCACACCAGGTTAAATTTCTGACATTCATCTTTACAAAAGACTTGGCCATGCCAAAGCTGAATGTTAAATCATCATCACCGGACACTTCGAGCAGGGTTTCCTTCAAAAACATGATAAATCAGAATGCTGTGAATATGCTGTTTTATGCTGAAATAGCATTATTTGGATTATTAAAAAAAAGAATTTTGGGAATCAAACTTCCTGGATATTGGCACTTATTTGTACACGGTATTTTTTGTAACGGAGATGTCGAAAAGTTGCGCTAATCACACACTACAAGAAGCCATTTCTAACAGTAACCAAAGGACGGTTTAGCTTTCGGTTGTAGCGCGATTCACCGAAGACAGAACCACCACGCTGATGCTGTGTAAGACAAGCGAGGTTTTCTCACTATAGGAGTACAATATAAAATAACGTAACTTCCGAAGAGATTTTTGTCAATAACAAGAGTCATTTACATTGTTTCAGAAGATTTTGCTTCATGTTAATTTTTTTTATTATCATAAAAAATTCTGGGGGGGGGGGCCTGGATGATTCTGGAGGGGGGCAGGCCCCCCTGGCCCCCCCTGTTCCTACGCCAATGCTTTCTTTCGGAATCTTTTGCTTTCCCTCCTTCCTTCTTAAATCACTTCAACTTTTGCACCTTCACCAGTTTCAGAGAGAAAAATCCGAACTGGTAAACAAACATGTGTCAAGCCAGATTTGGAACATTTGAAATCTTGGTCCAAATCCGATCAAAAATGGACCAGGTAGTGAGCCTGTTCCAAAAAAAAAAAAAAAATAGACCAGGAAAACCGGTATAAAATAAGATTCGAACACTATTTGCAACAACCGGTGCAAGTTCGAATTTTTAACATGGTTCAAAAATTTGGACCAAAGCTCTGATTTGGACCTGTGATGAAATTGTTCTTAGCAATAACTTTATTTAATTTAACAAAATATTAATGATAATGTTACTTAAGGTGAAGCGGCGTGTAACTCAAAGAATCATTAGAATCATCATTGATGTAATAGTAGTAGTGTCGCCTTTCCATGTACATTTTCAAAACAAACAAACAAAAAACATAACATTTGTGTTATTTTTATGTAAACACATGGGAATTGCATATGTTTATGTAAACACATGGGAAATTTAGTAAATTGACGAGTATTGGAAATCAAAATCATCTCTTCAATCGTACATATTAAAAAAAAATTATGAGAGGCAACGGAATTTCTCTGTTTTTTATTGGACTTATCGCATATTTCTGTTATGCACCGGTACGGTTTATGTTTGCAAGAGATGACGGTGTTGCCAGGTGGTTGGTGAAAGATTTTTTGCTGTTTTCGGAACATTTGCTGCATATTATAAAAACTTATTATTTTGCAAATAGTTTTCCATCACAAGATCACTGATTTAATCAAATTCTAATGATTTTTGTGATCAATTCACATTAAATGCTATGATTTCACAGATAGCAACTCTAACATCACTGCGCTCAACGATCGCGATGATTGTGCACAAACGATAGACGCGTCCCGACGCATCGCACTGTGGTGCTTTTCAATTATTTTGGGTGGTCCAAATTGATAAACTATTGGTATGATTTTATGCTTCGTAGAGATGGTTTCTGTTATTTGAGAGAATCGAAAAACAAACAACGTATGAGTTTCTATGCTTTGCCCAATCTTTCCGCACTGAAAATTGATACAACAGAAAAAAAGTTGGATATTTTAGACTATAAACACAGGCATTTCTCAGTGTGCGGCGGCGGCGTCGATTCGCAGCAAGTGAAAACCACCGCTATAATAGTTTTGATTGTTGTGGTTAATAAAACTTTTTGATTCCCGTTTGAAATGTGTTCCTTTAAGGAAAGTTAATGAAAGATTTGTTTAGTGGAAGTGATGTGAACGCAAAATGGAATCCAAAACACAAATGCTTGCTGCAGAATTTCAATGGAAAAGGTAAGCACCTTCTATTTTCAAGTGTAGTTGTGTGAGGCAATGAAATGCGGCATTAGACCGGAGATTTTTTTTAAGAATGTAAATCTCTTGTATATTGTCGCTAAATTGATAATGCTGTATCTGAGAGTGGTGATTTAATATTGTAGTTCCACCTGAAGCATTTTTCTTCGTTTAAATTATCCATTAAATCAGCTGATGAGCAGTTATATTTCATCGATGCTGCAAATACCAATACTATCATAACAATATGTGGATGATTTTAGGAGAAGCCATTTTTGTTGTGACGCACCATAAAGCCTTAACAAAGAACGCCTAGTTACAAAAAATAGTATAATGTTCAAAATGATAGTGATAAAGAAACGAAAAAAAAATCAGGTTAGTTAGAAATCTGGATTACATTTTTCAATAAACATCTAAATCTAAACTTTTCCTGTGTAATCATTCACATAACGAGGCTTATCGCGCTTTCCGACATTTCAATCAACCCAGTTACGCATACGCCACAGTATAGTGCCGGTCATAGACGCACAAAAGATCGATCGCGAGTGGGTCGAATCTCCGTTAGCTAGAAAGCTTCCACGGAGCTGTCAGAAGTTGACAGGAGCGGCTTCCAAATTGAGATTGCGACTCAATCTCTCGAACTCCCGAAGCGGACTTGTCTGATTTTCACCTCATTTCGCGGTCCGCGGGTCTCTCGTTCCTTCCGAACCTCTTTCCAGCAGAGTAAACGATCAATAAATTATTAATTTGGCATACGTTATTCCAACTATTCGTGTCGATCGATCAAGTCCCTTCTCGTCCGCCACTTCTCCCCAACATTGGGCAGCAGCGTGCTCGTCAGTCAGCTTGAGCTTTTTATCGCATTTTCCCGTGCATGCCCCGTCGCCACAATCAATCTTATTTTGCTCCGTAAATGCGCAGAGCTCCTCATAACTTCAGTTGATCAGAGAACAGCTCTATTGAACGTCGCGCGATTGCCGAGGTACACAGTTGATTGGTTCCAATAGCCGCATCCATCCATCTCGATACGGAACGATCGCCGAGGCTTGATTAGTGCATTCGGAACACTACAACGACGAACGATCATCACCATCATCATCGACCCTGTTCGTCGTCGTTCCACCCCATTGTTGGGCAGATTGGTGGGGAGCGGGAGAGATAATCCACTTAACACAGTCCGCACAGACAAATAGACGTAACATTTAGTGGATTTCCAGTTCACACCACCATCATCTGGAGAGCATGTTGCACGAAATGTTGTTTCGTGCTATGAGACCTGAGATGGCGGTAGTGTGAAACGTCAAGCACGAAGGAGACGATGCGCGCGCCTCTGCTTGTGAGGTTTGAAACATAGAGCATTTGAAATGATCGTTCAATGAGTGGCCGATGAAAATTTCGGCACAGTGTTACGTCCGTTTGTCTGTGCAATCCATCCGCATCCGTCCATCCACCCGCGAGGGAAACAGATGAAATATGTCTTGTTCGATCGCGTTCCGCGTTTGGTTCGAGGGTTGCCTAATCAGCTGGAAGTGATCGAAGTATGGAAAACGAACTACGCCACCGCCGCCGCCATGTTTGTCGCTCCCGATCCGCGATCGCAATCGATGCAGCGCGACAATCCCGTTCGTTCCAATCAAACTGGCCTAACGACAATGGCCGCCGTCGAACCCGTCAAACTGGGAAGTGAAATGTCAGACTAGAGGGTTTGTTGTCAGCGGTACGGCTGCCATAGTTGATCTTTCATAACGTCGACCACTGAGAGTTCATAAATTGAGTTATTAAGTCGTGAACCAACAGTTCAACAATTTTATCGATTTTCAATCACGGCTCGGCTATTTTATCTCCACAGATTCCAACCGAAAGGGGGAACCCATTAATTTCGTTCATATCCGTGTTTTTGCTCGATTTTTTGTTTTTTTGTTATGTATTTTGGAGTATGTTTGGAGGAGAGTTGTCTGACTGCAGCAGGATCGCGCAGCTATATTGATCGTGCAACACGATTTCTGTTCAATTTCCTGAGAATGGTATGCGAGACATGCAGGGGTACGAGAAGAGATGGAGATGTTTGCCGATAATGGTAGAAAACGGGATGCATTCCAGTCGGAAATGGGGATTTCAGGAGGAGGGCTGGAGTTGAATAATTCGTTGCGATCGAGTAGATCGGTATGATTTGGGGTTATGAGAGCGAGCTACAGTTGTATAAGGTTTTATATGGTTTTCTAAGAACTCGATAAGCTGAAAAGATCAAATGTCAAACATGGATGGCACAATTTCGTTTTCTTATGTTATGTCCATCTCTTTCTCGCTCTCAGTTTATTTTCGCATATTTTACAATAACATTCACTCATAGTTTTATCGTACAATTAGTCTACATCCAGACATCTTCACTGCATTGTGTGTGATGTAAACGCTCTCCAACACTCTTCCTGGTCACACAACCTCCGAACTGCACATCTGCCATCGAGCTCTTTCTGTCCTCCAAGCTTCTTCTGGCAGCGAACTCCGGTCAACTTGGTCCAAGCTCCTCCTTGCTATCAAGTTCCTTCCAGCACCACCAAGCTCCCCCATCGATCAGCCAGCATCCGCACCTATCTAGCCTCTTTATCAGCATCTTGGCAATCAAATTTTGGTTCCTTCTCCAAGCTACCTCCCATCTACACGCAGAAAATAAAATACACTAAAATGATTAAATATCATACTAAAACTATATTCAGTCCATTCACTCATTGGGATGCATATTTGCGCAATATGATTTGCTAGTATAATCAGATTTTATATCGGCGAAAGTATATTCGAAAATTATTAACGTAATGCATAAATCCGTAAAATCCTCTAAACGGATTTAAATTTACCATTTTGATTTGTTCTGAAAAAAGCAAAACAAATAATGAATGATAATTTTGAAAATAATAAATTTTTGTCTTTATTCAACAACAAATATGAAGCTTTATCCTTCAATTTTCATAAAATAAATTGCTGCCGTCGTTATTGCGGTCTTGTTCCAGACAGTAGTGCCGTCGTTTCGCTCCAAGTGAAATCCGTTCCTCTTAGTGCCAACCGGATTCATCCACCTCCATGAAGTTCACTGTAAAATAGTAATATTTTGAAGAATAAACACAATAAACTTTGCAGCCAGTGAACTCACCTTTACATGCAATATCGCTTCCGGTGGCAATTTCCCCGAAGAAAGCTTTTTTGGATGAAAGCTGGAAGAGAGCCGATGGCATGGCGGAACCAGTTTTCCAGGAACTTGGAACCTGGCTACTGATTCAGCACTAATATTTTTACAGCCACGATGAACATTAAGAATACAGGTTAATACACAAAAAATTAAGATTTTAATGAAAATTTGGCAACATATAATATTTTCCAGCGCGATGGCGTGGATTACGTACGATTACAGAACAAGTTTGATTTCGCAAGTCTCAAGTGTAGCGTGAGCCAGCGGATATACCCGGCAAAATATAGAACAAAAAAATGCATGACGAAGTATAAAAAACGCATATTTTAAAATCATTACAATGATTAAAAGAGGATTATATTATAAATGTAATATATAACACACTAACTAGTATTTTCGTTTTTAACCGTGTAGATTCCACCTCATCGTCCAGACTCTACCTCCATCGTCCAGACTGTGCCTCATCGTCCAGGTTCAACTTCCTCGTGGTCGTTGGTTTAAATTCAAATTGTGGATGAATTTTGTTTTCCGTGTCCCTTCCGATATGTCCGATAGGAACAACCCCTGTGTTAAAACTCCAGCCCCTGTGGTGCTTTTCTAAAAAGTGAACGTCAAACATGATCAAAAGTGGCAAGGTTCAAATTTGGTGCTATTTTGAATAATTAAAGTTTCAATATCATATATCCGTTATTTGAGCAGGAAAATGCTAAAACAGTTACAGGAGCATTCTCTTTCGTGTTATTAAATTAAAACAAGATTTCATTAAACATTTTAGGACCCTATTGCAAGCTACAAGCTGAGTTCCAGCAAGTCGTTTCAGCTACAAAAGGACGATCACGCGGTTATCGTCTTCTCAGAGGTTTCATAACGAATATTTCGTAATCTGGCGATCCAGCACATCCAAATCGGGTTAGATAATTAAGGCCATGGTGTTCTGTTCAATCTACGTGAGGTACTACTTAAACGCATCCATTTCCAGGAAAATTCTAAAATTACACATCGCTGTAGCGGTGAGTTCATACGAGCTGCTAAACAATCAGCTTCAAAATTTTAATATCTTGGAATTGTCGATATAAACGTTAAGTTCGCATCTGACGAGGGCCAGAAGGCGAGAAAACTACCGGAAGATACCTAGGAAATCGGATTTCAGACCAGACTCCTCTGAAATTTGAGTATCCTGAATTCCTAAGGACTTATCTGATGGGCATTCTACGAATGAGGGCTCTTCATTGGAGGTTAGTTTCTAACTCGGCGTCTCCAGGAATCTTTTCGCAATTCCTCCAGTAGTTTCTGCAGGAATTCTTTTCAGGAATTCCTGTAGGTGTTCCTTCAGGAATTCCTCCAGGAGTTCATCCAGGAATTCCTCCAGGAGTTCCTTCAGAAATTCCTCCAGGAGTTTCTCCAGGAATTCCTCCAGGAGTTCCTTCAGGAATTCCTCCAGAAGTTTCTCTAAGAATTCCTCCAGGAGTTTCTTCAGGAGTTCCTCCAGGAGTTCCTTCAGGAGTTCCTCCAGAAATTCCTCCAGGAGTTCCTTCAGGAATTCCTCCAGGAGTTCTTTCAGGAATTCTTCCAAGAATTCCTTCAGGAATACCTTCAGGAGTTCCTTCAGAAATTCCTCCAGGAGTTCCTTCAGGAATTATTTTAGCAATTCCTCTAGAAGTTCTTTCTGGAATTCCTCCATGAATTCCTTCAGATGTCCCTTCTGGAATTCCTCCAGGAGTTCCTTCAAGAATTCCTCCAAGAGTTCTTCCAGGAATTCCTCCAGGAGTTTCTTCAGGAGTTCCTTCAGGAATTCTTCCAAGAGTTCCTTCATGAATACTTCCAGGAGTTCCCTCTGAAATTCCTCCAGGTGTTACTTCAGAAATTCCTCCAGGAATTCCTTCAGAAGTTCTATCCAGAATTACTCCGAAGTTCCTTCAGGAATTATTCCAGGAGTTCCTTCAGGAATTCTTTTAGGAATTCCTCTAGAAGATCTTTCTGAAATTCCTCCATGAATTCATCCAGGATATCCGTCAAGAATTCTTCCCGGAGTTTCTCGAGGAATTCCTCCAGCAGTTTCTTCAGAAATTCCTCCAGGAGTTCCTTCAGAAATTCACCCAAGAGTTCCTTCAGGAATTCCTCCAGGAGTTCTTTCTAGATTTCCTCCAGGAGTTCTTTCTAGAATTCCTCCAGGAGTTCCTTCAGGATTTCTTTCTAGAAGCTCCTTCAGAAATCCTTTTAGGATCTCCTCTAGAAGTTCTTTCTGGAATTCCTTCATGAATTCCTCCAGGAGTTCCTTCAGGATTTCTTTCTAGAAGCTCCTTCAGAAATCCTTTTAGGATCTCCTCTAGAAGTTTTTTCTGGAATTCCTTCATGAATTCCTCCAGGAGTTCCTTCAAGAATTCCTCCAAGAGTTCATCCAGGATTTCCTCCAGTAGTTCTTTCGGAAATTCCTCCAGGAGTTCCTTCAGGAATTCCTCCAGGATTTTTTCCAGGAGTTCCTTCAGGATTTCCTTCTGCAATTCCTCCAGGAGTGTCTTCAGGAATTCCTGCATAAGTTTCTTTAGAAATTTCTCCAGTAGTTCCTTCAAAATTGTACAGAGAATCAACAGATGCAGCTTGGGAGTAGCATATCATCATCAATGTACAATTTCGAGAACTCCAAATACAGTAATGTCAATAACGGCGCTGGCCACGTCCTTACGGTCACCAGGAAGGCGAGGAATGCTAGTGTGACGTCCATTGCAACTAGAGACCGAGATCACCTCTGCATCTCCATGGTTTTCACAGGAAGAAATATTGTTAGTGGGAGGGTTCAAAAGCTATATCATCAGGATTCACCTTGGTAAGTGATACGATGCATGTAGCCTCAATTTAAATAGTTATCTATCAAAGCGTCGACATTTTTAATGTCGAACTTTTCAAATGTTATTTGTAGTAATTGCGATAAAATAATAAAAGAATAGGTACGTGTATCTCAATTTTTAGAGAACAGGAATAAGGGCTTATGTCGACACTTATAGTGACGAACCATCCATTTTTTTTTAATGATTAAATAAATATAACATTGCCATTGATAACACAAATTTGTATTCACAAGCATGAAATCGAGTAATCCATCCTTGACTGAAATCTTGGCATCTGCGTGTTGATTTAGCTGTTGAGTTTAGTGTTGAGCTGAAAGCTGAGATTTGAAATCACTCCGATGACGCGTGAATTATTAGACTTGGGCCTTCACAAAGCACTGCTCAACAAAATGTGGGAACGAGAAAAACAAAAATAAATCCGGCGAAGCAGAAAAAAAACGAGTCCACTTGCTTGGGTTTTACCAAATACAAATTAAAGACCCCCATGTCCCTTGCAGTTGCCCAACATTTTATGGCTCATAAGGTAATCTAGAATGCCGTTCAAAGTGTACTGCGATCTGTCAAACTTGGGTACCTTCTGCACTACCGAGGGACCAAATGCAGTACTAGAAGTGGTACCCAATCTGAGCCCGAGTGGGACGGACCTGGTTTTACTAAACGCACTATTTTTTATAATCTAACGCACAATTTCCAAAATCAATCCATACGCTCACGACGGTACAAAACGACGAAGTCCAATCGATTCGCGGTGGTTTCCAATAACTTACGATTGACAAAAATCATTTGTTACCTAAAAACACCACCATTCAGTAAAGTACAAAAGAATGGAACTTTAAATAGTTGCACTCTGAGAGAGAGGAGACAGCTGGCTTAGATTGCGAGCTCACAAAAGTCATGGGAACCTGTCACCAACTGTCACTGGAAAACCCCACATTTAAGGTGAAACATCTCGGAATGCAAAGATGGCCGGTACAATGGCCGACTTCTCCACCTACTCACGTTTTCAAAGGCACAAAACTGGAGGAATAGTTGGCAAATGTTCCTGAGCTTCTTATTTTAAGCTTTCTACTAATGCACAAAGCCAAAATAAAAAGTGCACTGTTATGGGATGCTTTCTTCGCGAGATGTGTGCCTTTGAAGTTTTAGTGCAATCTTAAAAGTTGATTTCAAACTGTTTCACCTTAAAGGGCAGAGCGTGGAAAATCGTCAAAATTCAAGTAAAGTAAATTAAAATTTCTAGGTGTTTTTTTGATGATTTCACATTTCAAAAAAATAAATTACTATATATAGTCGTGTGTTGGCAAACTGCTCTTAATTTTTTATATTCATGCCCTTTTTCATAGTGAACAACAAGAAGCGAATATAATTTTGACCAGAATAAGTACATCTGACCGTTTTGCACAACCCAAGAATAAAAGAAAGAGGTCAAAGAAGGCAAGAAAACATGCCAACTGACAGTGAGCTGTCTCCTCTCTCTCAGGTTGCACTTATCAAGAAATTTGATTAGTACAGCCGATTCCGCCGGCCAAAATAAAAATTTTACGGAGAAAAAACGCGACAGAAAATTCAAAACACGTCAGTTTAAACGCGTGTCCTGCTGCGATCTCATTTCTGAAAAAAAAAAAGATTTTAAAATACAGAAACAAATACCGCCCAAGCAATCAAAAGTTCAAGTAAAAGGGCATGTTTTGGTTTTAACAGCTCACTTTAAGTAATCACCCGAACTGCAGTTCACTTAAAGTTCATTTAAGTAGCTTAAATATAATGATGTTTACCATAAAGTAGGTAAAAAATTCGACTCGAGCTTGTTCCGAACATTCTAGAGTTGTTGATAATTGCATGAGTTACTTTTCCGAGAATCGAGTTCTGTTAGAAGACGTTATGTTCTCTTATAAGGCTATCCATGAGGACTTTCCGCGATAGGAGTGACAGCTAAAAGTGTGCATGTAACCGAAACTGAAGGGTAAACAAAACATGCGAGTGTTACCAGAGCTCAACATTTTCCTTTGTAATCGAACGGTCACTCCGATCGCGAAATGTCAAAAACTCACGGTAAACAAAAAACCAGCTGATCGCATCTGTCTCATGGATTGCCTTATTCAGCGATTTAGTTCCATTGGAATTCAAAACCCACTAGATGGGAATTTTGAGTTATCTCCTTAACTCCTTGCGGGGATGAATCAGGCTCGGGCTGAATTTCCCCATACTAAACATACAATCAATCAATCAACTCCTTAAGGACAGACCCTTTATTTCCAATCGAATTGTTCTCAGAAACAAATAGGTTTAAGTTTTAAGAGAATGAGAATATACCAAGAACAGTTTCTCCGAACAATGTCGCTCAAATCCACGGTTAAGGCGATTTTCAAAAAGCGCACGAAATCGACAAAACAAAACACAGTGTAACCCAGCCTTGGCCATATGGTAAAGTGACCAGACGTCCCGGATTATCCGGGACAGAGCAATTCTCAACTTGACAGTATAGTGTCAATTCTTTTTATTTCAGTTAACTTAGTATATAGTACATGTCTTAGATTGAATATGAATGTAAATTTCACAACAAATACATGCAGCGCTTCATTGGAGTTGAGATCTGACAAGCGTCCCGGATTTTTTCCGGGACACATCTGGTCACATTACCATATGGTAAATTGACAATATTGATATTTGATATCTTACATTGGGTTTCTGAGATGATTCCATGACGTTTGAGGATTTTTTTACATTGCAACTTTGTAAGATGATATAATAAAGGTAATGTAACACTGGTTTAGAGAAAGGTTTTCAGATTTGCAACAGATTGATAGAACACGAAAACTTTCTTAACAATGTATTGAATCTCTGTCAAGCCTCCTGGCTTCTCGAAGGCCATGAACCGCAATCACCTCTGTTTCAGAACACACACTGACAGTTAGGCTGCTTGTTTGATGTGAAGTTGTGGTTCAGTCCGTTTAACACTTGCCCGGTCATCGTCGTCGTCATCGGCGCAAATCGAAGCAGAGACACCGCATTTTTACTGCGGTTAGTCTCCTTATTCGAACCCCGGAGTGCTGCAGCAAAACACTTGCACGATCACTTTACGATCGAGGCGAACCAAGCCGAGCAAGTGGGACCACATTGCCGTCCGTGAGAGGCGGTGAGCAAGTAATTATTACCGGATCCCTTTTTTGGGACAGGAACCAGCCTCATTAATTTTACAACCGCAAATTCGCCTTTGCCGGGGAGGATCGACGACGATCGTACGGATTTTAATGAGTGCAAATTAGCATGCAAGATCGCACTACTAGCCGTATTCTGACGATGATGGCCATGCAAAAATTGCTTACTTTCGTCTTCGCTTCGGTGTTTGGTTGGCTTGGGAGCGGAAATTTTCCAAGAAGTGAGACACTGAGTAATATCTCAATTGATCGACCAACAGTCCCGAAGCCCTAATTAAGGCGAAAGTTCAGGTTCGTCGCCAAGGTTCCACCAGATGCACCCACAGATCCGGAAGGAGGAGAACATGAGTACGATGCGTAATGACCGCTTGTGAAAACAGACAGCTTCGGCACCGGTAGAGGACCCGATTCCCGCGATGCGTGACCTTTCTCTCCCTCGGGTGATCCGTCCGTCGATCGTCGTGAACAATCGGGCTAATGATCTGATGCCTTCGGGCGATCAGGTTCTTTCACTGCGTCGTCGTTCGCTCTGATTTGATGATTGGAAGCCCCGTTCGTTACCCGTCGCTGCGTGCGCCCAATCCGACACCGATCCAATCCGATCGCATCGCCTAGAACTACGGATCCCCGTCCCCCACCGGAAAATATATGTCTTAAAATTATAAATAAAT
Organism: Aedes aegypti; assembly: GCF_002204515.2. Taxonomy (NCBI): domain Eukaryota; kingdom Metazoa; phylum Arthropoda; class Insecta; order Diptera; family Culicidae; genus Aedes; species Aedes aegypti. Next base: position 209,356,063 of record NC_035107.1, read on the forward strand.
TATAGCCTTTCATGCCGAATAATATCATCTCATTTTCATCATCAATTACCTCCCATTCCCATTAATAATAATATATTCCACAAGCATTCGGCTAGCCCCCGATTCGATCCGATCGCCTCTGCCTTCGCCGTGTGATTGTTTCGGCCTCGTCTCTCGGTTTCCGATCAGTACGACAAGCGACGATCGCAATCGCGATCGAGCGACGAGCGCTTCCCAAAAGTTCAATAAACACATTTTGGTCGCTGGACACTGTCTCCTTCGTATGTAAATTCTTCCGGCAAGCGCGATCCGTTCTAATCTCGTGAGATAGAATAACCCGAAGAAAACATTGAACTCATAGCATAGGCTGAGTGGATCAACAGAATATTCGATAATTATACGTCGTTGTGGTTCAGTGTTTTTGCGAATTATTACGGCTTCCATCAGAACCTCCGACAAATTATCAATGTTGTCCATACTTACCCTAAATTCCCACAAGGAAAATCTATTTTTGCTCGGGATTCTGCTCGCGAATGAGCCGCCCAAAGAGGATGACGAAAAAATTAAGTTGTCATGCAAGGAGAGGTGAACGCACAAACAAAAAAAAAAAACTCTTCCATTCAGCGATGAGGAACTGGTGCGCGCGGGTAGAAAAACCTGGTCATAAAATATAAAATTTAATTCCCGCCGGACTGCGGAGTTGCGACAGCGCGTGAGTTGGCCGCAACAACATCGGCGGAGCGGAGACAGCGGAACATAACATTTACATTACCCCGGCGTGTGTGCGGCGTTGTGATGGAGATGTTCGGATCGGTGATTGGATTCTCTTGAATCGGCTGGAGGAGTAATCTATTCGAAAACTTGATGGCACTTTGTGATCTTGTTTTTTGTCTATTTTTTTTTTTTTTTTTTTTTTTTTTTTTTTTTTTTTTTTTTTTTTTTTTTTTTTTTTTTTAAGGCACTCCGTGCTCGTGGCCACTACTGTGCCGGAATCAGTTTATCTGTATCTTCCTTACCGATACAGTTCTATTTTTAACTAATCTATATTTACATCTGCTTTCACTCTCTTCTGCTCTTTTTTTGCTCTCACACCGAGCAGGTTGGTAGGAGAGTGCTCTGCTGTTGGTCCAATCGATTTCCATAAGCCATAGTCCATTGCTCTCGCGGTGGTTCGTTTTGCCGTGTTCCTGAGTCGTTTGAGGCTAGCTGCCTGCGAAGTGGGTCAGTTTGTCTCAGTCACCATCTGAAACTGACGGAGGATGAATGTGCTCCCCTCCTAAGCACGGTCCTCCGTGCGGCGTCTCCTGGTGGCTGGACAGGTTATTTTTTGGAGGGGCTGGGAATTGAATCCATGACCTTCCGCTTATGAAGCGAAAGCGTTACCTCAAGGCTACGGACCCCCCTAGTTGTTTTTGTTTTTTGTCTAGTAGTTCTAAAAATAGCAAAACAGCAGAGGCTTACAAAGCTTACCACGCAAGCTAAGAGAGCTCACAGAAGCCAACAAAGCTTCTCACACAATCTGGGGAAGCTTCTTACGAAATATGAGGAAGCTCCTTACAGACTGAAAAAGCTTCTCATAGAAGTTGCGAAAGCTTCTTATCGAAGCTAAGAAAGCTTCTCGTCGAAGCTGAGAAAGCTTCTCGTGGAAGTTGAGAAAGCTTCTCATGGTAGCTGAGAAAGCTTCTCATGGAAGCTGAGACATCTCACAGAAGCTGAGAAAGCATATCATAGAAGCTGAAAAAGCTTTTCACAAAATCTGAGAAAACTTCCTATCTGAAAAAGCGTATCACAGAATCAGATCAATACTTTCGGAAGCCAAGCAAGCTATGCCAATAAAGGTAAGAAACTCTATCGCAGAAGCTTCCAAGAGGAGAAAAAGCTTCTCACAGAAGCTAAGAAAGCTTCTCACAGAAGCCAAGAAATCTTCTCGCAGAAGCTAAGAAAGTCTCTAGCAAAAGCTGAGAGAGCCTTTCGCAGAAGCTGAGAAAGATTTTCATCGAAGCTGAGAAAACTTCTCTTCGAAGCTGAGAAAGCTTCTCATGGAAGATGCAAAAGCTACTCACAGAAGCTGAAAAAGCTTCTCAAGGAAAATGAGAAATCTACTCATAGAAGCTGAGAAATTTTTTTCACAGAAGCTGAGAAAGTATTTCACAAAATCTATGAAAGCTTCTCACAGAAGCTGAAAAAGCTTCTACCAGACCTGGAAAAGCGTCACAAAGAATCAGATCAATATTCTCACAGAAGCCAAACAAGCTATTTCCAAAAATTAAGAAACTGTTTCGCTGAAGCTCCAAAAAAGAGAAAGCATCTTACAAAAGCTGAGAAAGATTCTCACAGAAGCTAAGAAAGCTTTTCGCAGAAGCTAAGAAAGCCTCTCGCAAAAGCTGAGAGAGCTTCTCGCAGAAGCTAAGAAAGCTTCTCATTGAAGCTGAGAGAGCTTTTCATTGAAGCTGAGAAAGCTTCTCATTGAAGCTGAGAAAGCTTCTCATTGAAGCTGAGAAAGCTTCTCATTAAAGCTGAGAAAGCTTCTCATTGAAGCTCAGAAAGCTTCTCATCAATGCTAAGAAAGATTATCATCGAAGCTGAGAAAGCTTATCGTCGAAGTTGAGAACGTTTCTCATAGACCCAAAAAATCATCTCACAGAAGCAGATCAAGAGTCTTACAGAAGCTAAGCAAGCTCTTCCCAGAAGCTAACCAACCTTCTCGCAGAAGCTTCCCGAAAGAGAGAAAGCTTCTCATTGAAGCTGAGAAAGCTTCTCATCGGAGCTGAGAAAGCTTCTCATCAAAGCTGAGAAGGATTCTCATTGAAACTGAGAAAGCTTCTCATCGAGGCTGAGAAAGCTTCTCATCGAAGTTAAGAAAGCTTCTCGTGGAAGTTAAGAAAGCTTCTCGTGGAAGTTGAGAACACTTCTTATAGACCTCAAAAAGCAACTCACTGAAGCAGATCAAGATTCACACATAGGCCGAACAAGCTATTCCCAGAAGCTAACAATTCTTTCACAGAAGCGTCTAATAAGAGAGGAAGCTTCAAAAAAAAAAAAAGGATAGCTTCTCACTGAAACTGAGAAGCTTATCAAAGGAGCTAATAAAACTTTTCGCAGAAGCTGAGGAAGCCTCTCGCAAAAGCTGAGAGAGCTTCTCGCAGCAGCTGAGAAAGCTTCTCATAAAAATTGAGAAAGCTACTCATCGAAGTTGAGAACGCTTCTCATAGACCTCAAAAAGCTTCTCACAAAAGCTGAGAAAGCTTCTCACAGAAGCTGAAAAAGCTTTTTAAAATCTTGAAAAAGCATCTAACAGAAGCAGATCAAAATTATTACAGAAGGCAGGCAAGCTATTCTCAGAAGCTAATGAAGCTTCTAAAAAGATAGGAAGCTTTCTAAAAGAGATAAAGTTTCTCACAGAAGCTGAGAAAGTTTCTCGCTGAAGCTGAGAAAGCCTCTTGCAAAAGTTGAAAGAGCTTATCGCAGACGCTGAGAAAGTTTCTCATCGAAGTTGAGAAAGCTTCTCATGGTGGCTGAAAAAGCATCTCATGGAAGGTAAGATAGTTTCTCAAGGAAGCTGAGAAAGCATCTCATAGAACCTGAAAAAGCTTCTCACAAAATCTGAGTAAGCTTCTCACAGATGTGTTAGTTGTGTTGCATCTGTGAGAAGCTTGAAGCAAGTTCTAAGTCCGAATTCTTTTGTTCATTCAATATATTTAATTATTTTTTTTTTAAATTGAATTCTAATCAAGCATTCCTTTGACTTACTGCTGCCATGGAGGACAAAATAAGAAACTCCAGCCTACTACCACTAATTCAGCGTCATTATTTTTTTTTACGACCGATTGACACTTGATAACGCGGAATGAATCCGCTGCGTCATTTTCAATCATTTCTCATTCATCACGCAGTTTAGCTCACACGTACTAAGCCCCACGGAATCGTAAAATTCAAATTTATGACTCCTACCAAACGAACAACGATCGCTGCTAGTGTCGTTGCCTTACGAGACTCAAAGCTAGATCGCTTCTCGATTTTCCTCGCTTCTATAGTGCTTTGCATTCGCAATCCTGTTTCCTCGTCTCTCTGGACATAAGTTTTTTTATGAGGTGCTAGAAGTGGAGATTCGTCGTCAACATCTCAATCATCAATTGCCGCGAATGAGTGAGTGAGTGCTGAACGTCGACCAATTTTTGACAGCGCGTGGTGTTAGCAGTGTTGCCAGTGAGCACTACGTTTGGTTTCGATTATCGTTTGCAACCATGGCGACCGACGCTAATTAAGACATTATATTTGCTTCGGGTGAGCACATCTTGTCCTCATATAAGTAGACGCAGGAAAGGAGCGAGAAGAAGGCTCGAAGAAAGCTTTCCGTCGCGAACGAGCAGATGAGGCAAAGAATGGAGATAATCACTTTTTTGCGTCGTCATTGTAAGGTTCTGGTGTGTCTCTGCCGTTCGGGATATCTCATTCTGTTCCCTTCCGAGGGCATTTAAGTTGGCAATTTCCGTGCTTGATTCGGACACAAATGAACATGTTGGCTTGCGGGGAAAGAACCCCCCGTTGAGCCAACTGCGCTGGTTCGGAATATGTTTTTAGCCCTTTCAGGACGATTTTTTTCTACGCGCATTAAACGTTCAGATTTACGTTTTTCTCTTCATATTACGACTGATGATATTTTATGGAGATATATAAGTGCTCCAAACTGTCCTTGAGTTCAAATCTTCTTCTTCTTGGCATTGACGTCCTCACTGGGACAGAGCCTGCTTCTTAGCTTAGTATTCTTATGAGCACTTCTACTGCTATTAACTGAGAGCTTTCTTTGCCAAAGTTGCCATTTTCGCATTCGTATCTCGTGTGGCAGGTACGGTTATACTCTATGCCCAGGGAAGTCAAGGAAATTTCCATTACGAAAAGATCCTGGACCAACCTGGAATCGAATCCAGACACCTTCAGCTTGGCTTTGCTTTGTAGCCGTGGACTCTAACCACTCGACTAAGGAAGACCCCTTGAGTTCAAATCATTCAATCTATTACTCTACCAGCGCAACTAAGACTTGAACAACCTTCCTTTTAAGGTATTCAATAACTCCTTCACAAATTCAACTCTGCTCGATCGTATTGGTGATTGATTTGATTCCTTGCTTGGCATAGTCGATGTTTCTATCCAGTCATCAAGTCAGGATCAGGATCTCTCCTAGCCTCAGGCTTGATTGCTGCAGGAGGCGGCATCGTACGACTTGGTTGTTGGTGTTGCGGTTGATTCGGAGTAGCATAGGGCAAAGTATCCGTCTTAGACACGTCAGGAACGATTGGAACGACTGGGTCTTCTGGCAGCACTGTAGTTGGGACGGATCTTTCATAACATAGGCTTGAACCAACCTCCCGTAGCTGATCGAGTTGTCGTTTCCAAATTCTTCCATCATCCAACTGAAGTAATGTAATTCATCCAATCTTTCCGTGATCACTCTGTACTTCCATTTGGGTTTGTCAAAATAATATCTGGCTCTCGCAACTCTGGCTCCCTCTGGAAGCTCACGGACTTTCCCTTCTACAGGTTACGTATTGAGAACGACTCAGGAACTAGCAGAGCTTATCATGAAAGAATTTGTCTGTTAAATAACATCATCGACTCACGGCACACCTGGCATCCACTTGTACGATGAAGTACACGTTTCTAAACGGACCAGCAAAGCCAACGTGCACCCGCTCAAAGGGCTTCGAGGGTGTTTCCCAGCATTGTATAGGAGTCTTCGCTGGCTCAGCTCAAGTACACTAGCAATGTCTGCAGTTGTTCTCTAGACCCTCGATGAACTAACTATTCCTTTCCACCAGACATATCCGCGGGCCAAAGACTTCTATCTGGTAACACCAAAATACGGAGAGGGTAGTTCAAACAGCATCTTCTTACACAGACTTGGCAGAATATAAACCCGTATTCCCCTCAGAATACATCCCTGTTGAAAGGTGAACTTATCAACACCGAAACGTTCCTAAGGCTCAATCAGCTTACTTTTCTCTAACGCTTCCACAAGAACCTTCACTGTTGAATCCGAATCAGTAGCTTGTCGAAGCTCTTTCACGGTCAAGGGCAGTGCTACGATAATATTCACCTCCAGGAAGTCCGTTTCTTCGACAACTGTATCAGGAGTTCTCAGCTTCAATGGCAATCTCGAGAATGCATCTGCGTTGGTATGCTGACTGGTGGGACGAAACCGTATATTGGAGTTAAAGGATTGCAGGAATGTCACGTAACTGATCAGACTGCATCTCTCGCTTCTCACATTCCTTTGTCCACGCGAGAGGAACAAGACAGTGCTCAAATTGTGGAAAAATCTCCCATAGTAGTTGACTAGCCCCATAAAAGAGCGAACTTGATCCTTGTTCTCGGGTACAGGTATATCTTGGACAGCGTCAACCTCTTTCTAAACCTTGTGAATACTGTCCTTGTCGATTTGATAGCCTCAGTATTCAATTTTATTAGCAAAAAACCGACATTTGTCTAAGTTGATTCTCATATTGTATGAGCTAAGACGTTTAGGAACCTCTTCTAGTCTCTGCATATGGATGCAATCGTTCGGTCCTGTGATACGAATATTATCCAAGAAAACGGTTAAGCCCGGAATACCGTTGAACCTCTGCAAAAAAGCAGCCGTTGACGCAATGCCGTACATTAGTCGAGTTGGACGATACAAACCCTTATGTGTACTTAGAGTGAGTACCTCTCGATCACCCTTCTCAACCTCCAGTTGATTAAGGTTAAGGCAACAGCAGGTTCACAGAAGACGCCTAGGAGCAATTCGACCACCCGCTCGGAGAAAAGAACGAGGGATAGTTCTTTATCCGAGCGGGAGAACATAAAAATTCCAAAATGGCTCACTGTGAAAGGCCAGAAGGAGAAGAATGCAGCACGTACGGAGAGGAATAGACAAAGAAAGGAACCGAAGAAGAAAGAAAAGTGACGAGGCTCAAAGGTTCGCTTGTCATTGAAGCAAATGACAGGACAACCTACGCGGTGATTCTCAGGAGAGTGAGGGAGGATCCAGAGCTGAAGAAGCTGGGTGAAAAAGCAGCTATCGATTGTAGAGAACTAGATGAAATCATAACAGAAGACGACGTCAGAAGTGCACTGTTGTCTCAATGTTACCTGGAAGAAGCACCGCAGTTCATCCGGCTGAGGAAAGCATACGCTGGTATGCAAATAGCGACGATCTGATTACCAGTCGCAGCAGCCAAAAACCGTACGCTTACGTAAATGGAGAAAATGCTGGCATCCAAGTTTCTAACGCCGAGGTGATAACGGTTTCGAAAGGATTGCAGCCGAATAAAGCTCCCGGTCCAGATGGTATCCCTACCGTAGCGTTAAGAGCAGCAATCTTTACGTTCCCAGATATATTTAGGGCAGCGTTGCAGAAGTTTCTAGCGGAAGGCTACTTCCCAGACAGATGAAAAGGGCAGAAGCCAAAATCGCCAGGAAATCTTGCTTCATATAGACCAATATTCGTGCTGGATACTTTTGGTAAACTTCAGGAGAAGGTCATCCTTGGCAGGCTGACGATCTACACGGAAGCCGAGAACGGTCGAACGGTCATCGCGTGCGCGGAGAAAGCGTCCAAGCAGAGGACCAGGGATGGATGTCAACCAAAGTAACGGCTGGAGTTCCTCAGGGATCCATACTTGGTCCAACACTGTGGAACTTGATGTACGATGGAGTGCTAACCTTGACACTGCCGAATGGAGTCGAGATCGTCGGGTTCGTAGATGACGTAGTTCTTGCGATAACTTGAGAGACTGCGGAGGAGGTGGAGATTCTGACGGCCGAGTCGCTAGACATCATTGAATCGTGGATGACTGGAGTCAAGCTGTAGTTGGCTCATCACATAACGGAGGTGGTGATGGTCAGCAACTGCAAGGCGGTCTAGCAGTTCGAGATCAACGTCGGAAGACAGGAATGCGGTGAACAGAGGGATAACGCAGATTATGTCGTCGCAGCAAAGGAGATGGCGTGATGGTCAGAGAGCTCCGGGCCGCGATTGGAGTAGGCTAGATCCTCCGTCGGGGACTAGATTGAGTAGAGCGGGCTCAGTGTAATATCGGTAATAACTCGTCGGGGCGCCTACAAACCGGAAGTTATCCTCTAACCTAAATTGTGTTACCGTTTCCGGTACAGCCTCTTAGCCCTCGACGATATGCTCGACTCACCCAGAAGGGGAAAGGTCTTAAACCCCAGGTTGCTGGCCTAAAGCCAACGGCAACCTACGGGGCGGGCACACAAGGCCTCTTTTGGTCCTCGAGTCCCAGGGTCGTGGACGGCGGGTGGCTTGACGAGGGTATGGCATTCTCAGAAATGGCGGCGGTGGATTGGAGGCGAGCGGCAGAAGTGGAAGATGAGGCACGTGGCCAAAGGCTTGCTGTGCGGCCAACCAGGGATGCGCACGGTTGACTGCTGTTGATTGGTGGGTTTCCTTTTAAGACCCTTCTGGCAGGATGGAGATCCGCAGATGTCTTCGTTCTTAGCGATTAGCGGATGGTGCGTCGGATTGCTGAAGCTTCCGAGAGGCATCCGCGACGAACACCGGCTTTTCTCTTTTACGGTTAGCCGTGACGATTCGAAACCGTTCCGGGTGAGACCGGTATACTCTTACCGATCCTTGGCGTTCAACCAGTCACTAGAGGTCGTGATCGGGACACACCCGCCCAAGCCATCTAGGGGTAATTTGGCTTGCTACCATTGCCTCACCCGTGAATAAGGTTCTAAACATTCCGTCCTATCTTGGACAACTAGCAAGATGGTGAGAATCGCACATGTATCTACATTTCTCTTGGACTAGGGTTTATTGAACCACTTTACGGTTACACTTGGTCTACCAAAGTCGAGTAGGAGTAGGCTGAGTCCGCCGAGGACTAGCTGAGTAGTTAGCGATGTCGGACCGACAAACAATCGTCGGGGCGCTTGTGAAAAGTAAGCTTTCCACCACCGGAATCGCATGACCTACCTCGGCATCTGCTCGGATAACATCAGTTCGGGAGATCTTCCACCGCCAGAAAAAGCTTCGTCGGAGAAGGATAGATCCACCGCCGGGGATTAGTACGTAACGTATCACCGAATTGAGTCGTCGGAGCGCCAGTGAACCGGAAGTCATCCTCCAACTGGAATCGCTGAACCGACCTCGGTATCCAACTGGTCAACCAGGAGATCTCGAAAAGCAGCAGCAGAGAACGATCGATCGAAGAGCAGCGAAATGCACATGGCCATCCAGTAGAAGTTCAACAGGGCCCTGAAGTGACGTCAATCCTGGAGTAGAATGCGTTGTCGCACAGAAAGTTTTGCAAAGCTCCGGCGAGATCTTCAACCGCCAGTGAGCAGCGTTTTGACGACATTAGCAGAACAGTTAGAATATCCTTGGCCTGCGGGATTTGAATCCACTATCTACCCTAGCAAGATCTTGCAGAATAGCTTGCGCGGTTACTGCTATTAGTACCACTGCTAGTACTACATTCGGTAATGCACTCGATACTCAAGTTTGACAGATCGTAGTATATTTTTCTCAGCTTTGTACATTTTGCTCTATTACCTCACGTACCATAATCTGTTCGTGCAGTGGACATCAAGGACTTTAATTCGGCTGTGTTCATACATTGACGATGGCTCGTTATGGGTCATAGGAACGAAATGTAAACACAACTACATATTTTGGCAAAATTCAAGTAAATTTAAAGTGTGTACGAAGTAGACCAAGTGCATCAGAATGACATTATTTTCAGCCGTAAGAAAAATGTATTTTGACATTTCTCTTCATACGCGTGAGTTAAAATATCATGGGTAATCTGATCGTTAGCAACACGGTGATTGCGATCGCGTGGTATGACACAATGGCGACGAAGGTCGCCACAGGGTCTTGACGTTTCACTCCGTTGTTTCCCTTTCTAGCCGACAGAGCCCCAGACGAGACGGGATAGCATTGCGTGTAGCGAATTATAATGTGTCATAAATTTATTAGGAAATTCACGGGAACACAAAAGGCCGAGAACGCGATCGCTTCCACTGAATCGCCTCCTCAGGTAAACGGAGAGGTCATGTTTACGAGATTTTTGCACGATCACTGTGCCACTGCGCGGAGATATCAAGTGACGAACGAAAAATTGCTCTATTCGTTGTCGGTCCCGGTGCGAACTGATCTTCGAGGCGAGCCGAGCGCTGCTGGTGGCATTATGAAGTGTTTTATGATCCCCACATATTTCTCTCGAAAAAAGTGCGCTCGCTGTGTCTTCCTTTTTATAGTTGTTGTCGTTGCTGTTACGGCACATCAGTGCAATATTATTAATTCCCATTGTTGCCACGGTGATGGCAGCGGTTAAGCCGCTAAAGACTCGAGAGACCTCTGACGGCGGCGGCGGCAACAGTTTATGCGAGAAAGAGTGCCAGTTTATGGCCTTTTAAGAACCGAATATTAAGCAGTCGTCGTCTGTCAGACATATGAGAGTGAGAGAGCCGCGCAGAGTCGGCAATAGGGATTACAAATAATCAGAAATGCTCAACGGCACCTTTCCGAAAATTTATGCGCGGCAACGAATTTCGCACACTTTCAGCACGATCTGCGAAAAGCGGCCGATTCTCTTCGCGCATATCTAATGATGCAAATCTGTCATGTGTGCTCGGTTGCGTCGTTATATGTGAAAGCAGAGCATTCGCAGAAAAGGTCGGTTCCGAGCTTGACAGCCGCCGCCACCGCCGCCGCCGCCATGCCACTGTCAGTCCAAAGCTTGCTGAGATCTCATTTAAAAGACACCCTTCGCGTCGAGGAGGTGGAGGTTATGTTACCGAAAATCGTTTTGTGTTGTTTTTCGGGGAAGGTCCGCCGCACCAATCAATGGCATGATTAATGACTCACTTTTCGAAGCGGTCCGGTGTCGAAGAAGCCGCCACTTGATCTTGTTCTGATGCTGCGGCAGGCGGCTTGAATTTAGAGGATCATAACCCTCGGTCTGCACACGCGGCAACTTGAAAGGCAAAATTGGCAAGCAAATCATGCCTCTCTTGCCGTATCTCTGCTGGGGTCTTATTTTCCGTCTCACTCCAGCAGGTTGGTTTCTATCTCTACCTGAACTCCGAGCAAAAGCTTGGCACCGAAGAAGCTTGTTATTATTGTTTCGCTCGACTGATGACTCAATCAAATCGGAGATAATTATGCGTTATTAGTGACGGGAAGGAGAAGCGCATTCATCCTCCTCACTTGCCAGTTGTCGGTCCGTTCTTACGTTCGCACGGAAATGTGAGCAGCTGTCATACGCAACCTTGGACCCCGAGGGCACGATCTCCAAAATGATGCAAATTAGTTCAATTCTTCACTTTCCGCACTCAAAATTGACCACAAATGGCAAAACTAAGGAAACTAATCAACGCCTGACCGAACTCCGCAACAATGTATCACTCTGCAAGCCGAAACGTCAATCAGCGCTCGGCGACGGCCGACAAGCCGCCGATCGATCGCGAAATTGATCGATCAATCCATCCAAGCAAGCGGCGACGGCTTCGTGATCGCGTTCGCATTAGCAGCTGTCAAAAGCCAATCGACTCTCGGACCCCAAACCCAAAGTCGTGTGCGCGACGCTGCTAATGAGCGAACCACAATCTGCGCGCAAATCAACGGGCGGAAACAACTCAATCTGTCGTCAAAATGCGCCATCGTCGTAATCGATCATCGAGTATCGCGCCGGGCCGCCGCTTTAAGCTACCCACACACGTGTTCGTGT